>NC_143013.1:178866138-179466138 GCF_055824585.1 Amblyomma mixtum | reverse complement strand
AGCGCAGAGGAAACTTTGGTTTGAGTACACAATTTCCTTTGTTCTCCTTGTAGCATAATTAAGTACGATACGCAAAATTCCTTCCTGGCATTGAACAGGTAAGCTGCACTGTTCACCTAAACAATCACTTCGGCTCATTATCATATGAGCTCTTGTTTCTTTCTTCTTTATTCAAAAATTACGGAGGGCACTAAAGACTGCAATATGCTCTGAATGCGATAGTGCTGGCTCCTAGTGAGCACTGTTGCGAGGTTTGTTCAATATTCCTTCTTTTCTAATGACGGACCACTCATTAGCATACAGTCGTAAGGAAACGTATATACTAGGTTCACGTTCATTCCAAAAGAACCAACGCGGTTTTGTAGCCTATAGTTTTTGTGATCTCCTCGTGTTCTGAAGATTCTTGGCTCAGTACCCTCCACCTTGTGAAAAGTTCTATTTTTGTTTGCTGCAAAGCTGACTATCCTAAGGCCTACTGCTGGCATCCTGTGAGACGACGGTGACGTCATTTGGGGGGTTTCTGGCTCACTGCTGCTGGCCAGTGCCACCGGGTTTCATTGCCGATGAGCCACATACTGCTTCGCATTAAAAACCACTGCTATAGGCTTTCCTTGCTTCTTTTTTTTATTTCGTTATGGGACCCTTGTTTAAATGCACTTCGAATGTATTAGGTTCGCATCGCAAAATGTGCCTTCTGATGAGCTCCCCCAAGCACTCTAATTCTAAGATAGTCTTTCATGCAAGTCAAACATGCAAAAAACGCGTATGACGTCGGTTCGAGGAAACATTAATTTACCTTACGCTGAATCTCGCATAAGTGCACGCTCTCTTGACGGTATGGCACCGCTGGTCTCCGAAGCAACACACTCTGTCGCCCCTAAGATGACTGTGGTACACGTGTAGTACACCGGGGATTGCGAAGAAAGCTCAAGTGTGGATGCTTCCCCTCAAGCAGATGACACTGCCCTTACTCCACGCACAGTATGCTGAACGTACCCACGTATTTACGGTGCCGCGTTATCACCACTATTTCAGCATGGGCCATTGTCATTAAAGCCAGACGGTCAGTACTGAGCAACAAATTTCATACGACAGCCGCAACTGCGTCCGAACAATAGCTGCACTTCGTGCGGCTTTTCATTGCATAGGTCAGCGTACACGCTAAATATTAGCCATGTTGCAACGATTCGGAAATTTACCTCTTGTCTCTGAGTCAGCCTTACACCACGGCGATCGCGAGCAATTTCTGGCAGGGGTCCAACACGGGAGAAAGATGACAGCGTTCTTTTCCACTTCCTGGGAGTGTGCAATGGCATCGCTGTGAAAGATTTTGCTGACAGTGCCGGTTGAGTGGTCATCGTATGCGCGCATTAAACCAATTCCACTGGTAAGAGCCAAAGCTGCGCGACATCTAGGCATGCGTTATTGCAGCACTACTTTGGCTGCATGGACTGACCTCTGAGGCTACGAACGCCGTTTGCACAAACTCCACTCGTTACTGTAACGGAAGATTCTGCACGACGTGTCCAGCTGCGACCCGAAGCTTCTGTATCACACGTTCTTTTCTATCGGAATCGCAGAAGTTTCGATATCTCAGCGCTGCGAGTGCGAAGCGACACTTCCACCCCTACTTAGCGCCTGCCATCGGTTTAATGATGAACGAGTATCTCTGAGTGTTCTCGTCCCCGGACGAGCGGACGAGATCGCGAATGGTCAGCCAGTTCACATATCATGCGACAACGTGCACTACAGCACGTCCTCTTCAAGTAGCTATGCTTGCGTTGCCTTGACGGTTTCGAAAGCTCCGCTATATAGATTCTCAGCATGAATGCCGCGCGAAGGTGCAGACTCGCTGCATTTGCTGTTGCACATGAAGCATAGAAGGCGGTAAGGATATCCGTGCTACTAATAGACGAACATGCTTGGAGACGCCCTAAGTGCAGTTATAGTGTACGCGTGTCTAGCACATGCAGTACAAAAAGCTTTTCAAAATCAACTCCAAAACCAAAACCAGTCACGCATACTCGTCAAAAAAAACAAGGAAGACAACTTCAAACGCGTGCGCGCACAAAGCAAGCAGCGGAACAAGTACAATGCCAGATGTGCATCTCAGTTCCCTATGGACTACGAGCGCACCGAAAATCATGCACACACTGCAAAGTCAGCTTGCATCCGTGTAGCTAGCCGGCGATAAAGACCACGGTTCGGCTCGAAACGAGCACTCTGGAATAATTCTCAAAACCTAAATGTTAAAGGTAATAAACTTTCTTTAACTGACTTAAATCTAGGGCATGTTCCCCCAATCGTTCATTGATGCGACGGTCGCTTTCGCCGGCATAAAGCTTTCCACATGTGATATGAATGGCATATACCACTCCTGTTGAACACTTCAAGAGCGGAGTGTCATGCCATGTTTGACATCTTCGTTTTTTAGAGCCGCAAATGAGTGGGCATAGCTTTCCCAGCTTGTACGTTGCCGAAAAAACAACCGACATACCATGCCTATTGACTACTTTCTTGATGTTGTGTGACATCTTGGGTAAATAGGGTACTACCAGATGCTCATCGGCCTTCCGAAGATCACCACCCATTCATTGTGCTCCATTCATCAGATTCTGAAGCAGGGTCGGAAGCAGGGTGCGACAGGGGAAACATGCCCGAAATTTTTTTAAAGGACGAGTGCGCACATTTGGTTGCGCACGTAAGTGCAGAGGATGCGTGGCTCTGTTTGGATGAGACCAGGATTCTAGGTAAGATTGCCCATAAATCTGCGCGTATCAGCGTGGAAGCATTCTATATTAAAAGATATGGCGACACTTGCATCAGCACTCCCTGATAATCACTCTTCTCAGAGAATGGCGACATTTTAGAAACAGCTAACGTTTGGGTATTTGTATGTCGTGTTGCCTGCTTGCCCGTGCTGATATCATTCCATATTGCTCGCTGTCCTCCTTTCCGCCTCTGTTCCTCGCCTTAATTAAGGTGTGTGCCGTCCATCAATAAAATTTAGTTGATAGTGAGCCCTTGTGTCCGGTCCTTTCTTCTGTGGTGGCATACTTTAGCGGCGTCATAGAGTGTAAAATAAGAGCCGACGTTTGTAATTCAGTTAACTACCTGCCGGCAGTGGACTCACCGCAGGCTTGTCAGGGTTGAGCAGATGAGTCCCGCTTTCTTCATGTGGTAGCGATCTGGTCGGCTCATCGAAATCCCCATTAACGAAAGCGAATATCCTGAAGATAAGGAATCACTGCGCCCTTAACTAGTTAAATGACACTGTGTTGAGTAGGAGACTGCAGACTCCCTGTATGCATACTCTGTTATCACGGAAGCCTATCATATTGTGCTCCATTTCTCTTGCCTCTTAGTTCCATTTCCTTCATCCCCCTTCCCTCCTGTAGGGCAGCAAACCGGGCACGGCCTCGTTAACCTCCCTGCCTACACATTATTCTTTTTCATGCTCCATCTGCACACACGTTCAACACCTAAATGCCAGCACAAAGGAAAAAAATTTTCTGTCCGCAGTAGCGCCCACCGAGCCGGAGTACACGGGTTCGAACCCGACCGCGGCGGTCCCGTTTCGATGGAGGCGAAACACAAGAGGCGCCCGTGCGCCGGCGCGGTTCAGGTGTGCGCCGATATATGTGAGACAGATACTGCGCCATTTCCTTTCTTCAAAACTAATTTAACAGCCAACCAGCCTGAAGACATGCCTCACGTCTACTGCCTTCAACTATGTTAAAACCCTCAAACATTTTTAAATTTGCTTGTTTCTCGAAGAAGTTTTACAACTTCGAAATATCTATTTCCGAACAGCACTGCCTTGATTTGAATTCCAAAATTTTAAAATTTAGTTTGCGGTGGTTCAGTGGATGTGGCACTCGGCTCCTGGCCCCAAATATGCGGGTTAGGTGCTGGTTGCGGCGGTTGAATTTTGATAGAGGCCTAATTCTAGAGGTCCATGTAATGTGCTGTGTAAGTGCAGGTTAAAGAACCCCAACTGGTCGAAATTTCCGGCGTCCCTCATAGCCTGAGTTGCTTTGGGACATTAAATCCCAATAAGCTAAACTAAATTCAAATTTAGTTAGCCAATAATTCTTGGCGAAAACGAGTGAGACACTTTCTTTACCTATACAAGAAGGGGACGTTTTTTTTAAGAGTTGGTTAGGCTCTACGGTTGACTGGGATACACAGGTCATTCGTTTCGCAGCAACGCGACGCGAAGGAGGAATTGTATGATTAGTGTTAACAGACGAAACAAGCAAGGAAATGGGAGTTATGGGTTTATGGTATCTGAAATTGCTTTAGAATAGAGTTTCTTGGTTTACTGCGCCTACCGAAGTTTCTCGGCGGTTTACAGTGTTCGTGCCAGTACAGTAACCGAAAAAAATATGCGGCTATTCTGCTCGAGGGAGACAAAAAAAAAAGTCATTTTTCACTACAACAGATTGCAGGAACTAAAAAGCTGCTTATGAGACATAAATAAATAGAACTAAAAAAGCAATTAGAGAAAAGTAAATCAAATCAAATCAAATCAAATCTTTATTTCAGCACCGCAAAAATGCTGAGGGTCGTGGACAAAAAGCCTCTTTATGGGCTTGACTAGGCCCACGGCCCTTTTCTACATGGCAGCATGGCATACAGCAAGAGAAAAATTGTTCTAAGTTAATTGTACACAGCTCTCAGAAAAAAAAATACAAACGCCAGAGCCGGAGCTGTCTCCCCAATGCTATCAAACTTCTCTGGGCCGAGGGCAATCACAGCCCGCACCACTTTTAATTCGGAATGAGTCAGCGTACGCTTGCCGCAGCTGCCGTGCTGATTATCTCTGGAAGTGCTGCGGCGCTGCTCCTGGCTACGGCAGTTCTAATTGCACTCAGGGCACGGAATTGATAACGCGGCATTGATCATCCTGGTGCTTAGTCACAAGAACGAAGAAATTAACCTTTCTTTAGGCGCTAGCACAGATCTCAGCTTGTTAAGCGTTCGAAGTTCGTTCGGTCCCCTCAAGAGTATGGAGGAAGCAGAATTCGCTGCTCTCTAATTAGGAGTTAGGAGCAGCCGGTAACTGATACATATTTCTGCCTATTTTCCCCTTGCCTGATGCGAAACGAAGCAATTCAACTCCGAGTCCGGAACTATGTGTATCTCGTATAGTTCGTGTATTGCTTTTCGACACCATGCAACACCTTGCGGTAAATAGAGCAGTGCACACACCCAATGCCCCTACCAGACAGACAGAAAAGAGAAGAATGAGGCTACTACTTGAGATAACTTATCGTTTCAATGGTGTTTGTGCAAACGGTGAAAGCGCGCAACATGGTAGCACGGGAAGCAAACAGTTTGATTAAGCACGTATAATGGGGCTACCACTGAACATTGATTGCATACGCTTATTATTCCGGGGCATCATGTCGTTCCCAAATACGCCACCGTTTCCCTCTTTTTTTTCCCGCAGAATACCGACTTGGTTACGTCGCCCTCTGCATGATGTATGATAAAGGATTACGTCGCCACCTGCAAGGCGTATGATGGCAGAAAAAAAAGAAACAAGAAAGCTTATGAAGGTCAAATCTCGTCAGTATAAAAAGACTTGAGTTTATCTATTTATGCTGCTAAAAACTGTCTCTAATAGGCACCAAGAGTGGCCCACGTGCTACGTGACGTCATATTCCTAAAGCGAAAAAATTCAGCCAGCTCTTTTGGCGAAGGCCGCGAAGAGGATTAGTTCATTCGCAGCGTAAGTATCTACGCGGGAGTATAGTGGGTTGTATTTTGAAATATTTTTGTTCTCAGCAAGAGCTGCACCAGGTAATTTGTCAATTGTGAGGAAATTTGCCATTGATACCCTAGAGTGCGTCGAATAAAAACTACTAAGCATATCTGCTGCCTAATGAATTATGCCTGACAGCTCCGGCCTAAAGCCTGGTTCATGAAGGCCTTTTAAGGAACACGGGAGTACTAGCAGCGTCAAATGAAACGCGCACAAGCGAACTGAAACGGAAACAGCACAACTTGCAGATATTATACTAGGGAGGCAAATTACAAGAGAAGTTGATTTTGCCACCGAAGGCGAAAAGGCCGCTCTTCTGAAGTGTTAATAGGCCACGCCTGTGTTTCATCTCCCGCCGCTAATATGCTTGATTGCTTGTGCTCGCGTTTCAGGTGTTTTGTTCGATTTTCATTTGAAGCTGATAGTACATCAAGCACAGACGGTCACATTTTTAAGGATATCGCGCGAGCGTCGGCTGCCCGGCGCGGCTCCATCGGAAGACGAAGAAAATGAGAGAGCGTGGAAGGGCAAGGACACGCCCACAATTCCTGTTGATGGAGAGACCTTCCCTGCTAGGCTGTTTTGATTCGTGCAAACAAGGCGCGCCTAAGGTCGGCTGTTATGCATCGGAGACGCAGGAATTTGGGACGAATTCCGTTTAACCCCTTCATATCGTGCCGGTGATGTCTTAAAAGAGGACATATTTCAGTTAAGCAGCGTAGCTTCTCCGCGAAACCGGTTGAAACCGTTAGTTACGAAAAACTAATTCTAGAGGACTCTCGTTATGGGGCACTAATTCAGTTAAAATAAACGCTCTCGAGACGCTACTCGCAAAAGCAAGCAGGGACTAGCGTCCTGCATGGAACATTGCGTGTTTGCACAAATCCAGAGCCAGAAAATTGCAGATAGGACATGAAACAAAACGCTCTCAAAAGTTGGCCGTAGAACTTGTTTCGCGGTGGTTGCTTTACTAGAAGCAGAAAAGCCAATCAACAACGCTCGCTTTAGCCGCATAATGCCTGGATTAGAAGAGATTACGTCCGGCAGCGAGCTATGGAAAGAAAAATAATAGGTGTAACGTTAAGAGATCGGAAGCGGGCGGAGTGGATGAGAGTACAAACGCGCGTTAATGATATCCTAGTTGAAATCAAGAGGAAGAAGTGGGCTTGGGCAGGGCATGTAATGCAAAGGCAAGATAACCACTGGTCCTTAAGGGTAACGGAGTGGATTCCAAGAGAAGTCAAGCATAGCAGGGGGCAGCAGAAAATTAGGTGGGTGGATCAGATTAAGAAATTTGCGGGAATATGGTGAGAGAGATATAACTTTTATTTTTCAGCTCAAGTCCGAGCCTTCTTAGTTGCCCGTTTCGTGGGCGCTATTTATCGGCGGTGGCAGAGTAGGGCCACGTGTCCCTTGGATGCGTCGGATGTGAGCGGCGAGGAGCGGCCAGAGGGTGGGCTGCAGAGAGGTTGGTGGGGCGGTCCATTGGGCCCACGTGAGGTGAAAGGGGGGAGGCAAGGTATGCGAGGAAGGTATGGTGGGAGAGTTAGTGGCGCGGGGGCATAACCAATATGTATGAATGTTGGAGGGATGCTCTCCGCACACGAGACAGGCGGGTTTGCCCGGTTTATGAAGGATATAGTGGGAACACAGTTCGCAGGGAAGGGAGTTCGTCTGTGCCTGTCGAATTAGAGTGGCGTCAGCACGGCAAAGGAAATGGGAGGGTGACGGAAGGGTTAGTCGCATGTGCCGCAAATTGCGAAGGTGTTCGCGGCGGTCCTGTCGGTGTGTAGCGCCGTCTGCCTTGGGATTATAATGGGCTGGCCAGGCAGTCGGAGGGCCCGGTGATATTTTTTCACGGGCCAGAGCATGAGCAAGCTCATTCTCCGGTATACCTTGATGACCAGGAATCCATTCAAGGCGGACATGGAGCGTAGGGTGGGCTGAGGTATTGCAGCAAAGTGTCTAGGATATGGGGAGGGAGTTTTTGAGATTCGAATGAGCGTATGGCAGCCTGAGAGTCTGCACGTATGGTGATGGTGGAGGAAAGGTGGTCGTGAAGCGTAATCGCCTCTGCTATGGCCAGAGTTTCTGCGTCGGTTGAGGAGGGTACTCCTGTGTGGAGATGTGTGGAGGTGCTTCGAGGGCCGACTACTGCAGTGACTACTTGGTGCTCGAGGATATGGGCATCGGTATAGTAAGTGTCGTGGCCCAGTGCGGGTAAATGGTTCGGCAGTGCTTCACGCCGCCCGGGATTTATCGTTGGAGTCATGTGGCGTGGAATGGGTTTTACAGAAAGACGCGGGAGGCTTTTCCACGGGGGAGCAGATGGTTGAAGCGGGGGTAGTTGGGATATGGTGTGTCCGAAAAGGCTGAGAGACCTCCTCAGCCTTGCTCGGAGGTCGAGAGACGGTGTATCTGGGCTCGGTGGTGTGCTGCTGCGCGTTCTTCGAGGGAGTTGAAAATGGCGGCGTCGGCGATCAGAGCATTTGCGGCGTAGATGGGAACTCCCATGGCTAATCGAGTGAAGCGACGCAGAGAGGCTTCCAGATTGCTTACTTGAGAGGATGTGAGGCGTTGATAGGGGTAGGCGTACATGACCCTCGAATAAACGAGTACTTCTATAACTCGACGGAGTTCGTGTTCTCTGAGTCCATGCTTTTGACGAGATATACGGGAGAGCATGTGGCAAACTTGGTTCAGTTGTTGCAGGAGTTGGCTAAGCCACACGTTGCACTTGCCATCTTGTTGAAAAGTGAATCCAAGGATCTTGATGTGGCTCCGTCGGGGAATAGGGGTTTGCGCGAGAGAGAGTTGAATGAGTTCGCGGTAGGAAGAAGCGGTTTTTTGAGGAGCGTTAGAAACCACGATGTATTCCGACTTTTCGGCGGAACAACTCATACCTATGCGGCGTGCATGCTCCTGAACGACGTCGAGGCCTTGCTGCAAAGTGGATTCTAGTTCCCCGGCGTTTCCTGTGGTAGACCAGAGAGAGATATCATCCGCATATATAGCGTGGCGTAGGCCAGGAATTTCAGCGAGTTTTCGGGGCAGTTCTTTCATTGCCAAGTTGAAAAGCATAGGTGAAAGAAAGGATCCCTGTGGTGTACCTGCGGTGAGGGGAAAGGGGGCGGAAGGTGTGCCGTCGGGGCCAATGATTCGGATTGTCCTGTCTGTAAGAAAGTCTTTGATGTAGTTGAACATGCGGACCCCAGGGCGAGTGTCTCCCAGGTTGGTGAGAATTGCGGAGTGGGCGACATTATCAAAAGCCTTTTTGATATCCACGCCGGTCAAAACTCCAAGCTGTGCGCTGCTTGGGAAGGCGTACAAATCCTCATAGATTTGCCGTCCAATGTCTTGTGTGCATACGTGGGCGCGGAATCCGACCATAGTGGGAGCAAGACAGCGATTGATATGCAGGTGCCATTCGAGGTGGGTAAGGGCCATCTTCTCCATCAGCTTCCCTAGGCAAAGAAGTCATGGATATAGGTCGGAGGTTAGAGATGAGCGCAGAGGATTTTCCTGGTTTCGGAATCACAATTACGTGTGCCTCTTTCCATGCAGCGAGAATTTTCCCGGAGCGCCAAAAAGTATTAATGATCTGAATAAGTTCGTCTAGTTTTGAATCGGGGAGGTTACGGAGTATACCATAGGTAATTTTATCTGGGCCGGGTGCTGTGTTTCGCTTAAGGGAGCGTAGAGAAGCCTGAAGTTCGGCGAATGTGAAGTCGGAATTCATTCCTTGCTCGTCTGCTTCTTCTTCGGTGTAAGGGTATGACGGGGAGCTGGCAGGAGAAGTAGAGGATGGGTAAAATTGATTTAGGATTTGCTCAGCCTGCTCTTCTTGTGAGAGGGAGAGGGCCAACTGTAGCTTTTGAAGTGTGTTACGAGGTTTACCCTCTCCAAGTAGGGTGCGCATATTGTGCCAGACTTTTGGAGTGTGGAGTCTCTCGACCATGTCATCGCAGAGCTGAAGCCAGTTGTTCGTGGCTAGTTGGTCAGCGTATTCTTGGGCTGCTTGCGTTAGTTCAGCAACTTTTCTTTTCAGTGCGTGGCTAGATCTACAGTTGCGCCAAGCTTTTATGGCCCGGCGACGTTGTTTCCATAGCCCAATTAGGTGTGTGTCAATGTGTGGATAGCCGGGAGATCGGTGGATATGTTTGGTGTGTTGGGAGACGGTCTCCATAATGGCGCTACACCATTTTTTCGGGGTCCTCGAGTGAGACTGATAAGGAGTCGAGGGCCGGCCGAGCTTTTGGCCAGTCTACGAGCATAGTGGGAGGTAGATGTGTTCCGGGTGGTCTGGAGGGCCGCTGGGACGTGAGCGCTATCTGAAGAATACAGTGATCACTCCCCATCGTGTCACCCGTATTACTCCAAGAAGCGCGGAGATCACTGCGAATCCATGCAAGGTCGGGGTTTGTGTCGGATTGTGCTCCACATCCTAGACGTGTAGGCATGAACGTGTCATTCAGGAGGGTGAGGTGATGAATACTGGCGAAGCGGTCGTCGAGTTTTCGTCCGGAGGCTGAAGTACGGTCGTATCCCCATGCAGGGTGTGGGCAGTTGAAGTCACCAAGAAGGACGAAAGTAGTAGGGACATTAGAGGCAGGGAGGGCCGTATGCAAAGGTGAGATGCTGGTTTTAGAGTCGGAGGGAGTCCAGTAACAGTTTAAAATCGTGATACGGTGACCTTGATAGGTGGAGTGTGTCAGGACATGCTCTTTCGTCCCGGAGTTGAGGTGGGATGTATCTTCCTGAATGGTGGGTATCGTGCGCCGTATGTATGTAACCGTCACAATCGGCGGAGGATGGGGCGTTTGATGTCCTTTTTCTCTTCATGACTATACTTGGCTGAGTAAAATGGTCGTAACCTGGCAGAGAAAAGGCACCGTGCGTTTCTTGCAGTGCGGTGACGTCTGGGTTAACGCCAGTAATCCGCATGTGTTGCAAGAGGGCATTTTTCTTGCGACGAAAACCGCGGCAGTTTCACTGCCAAATAATTAGAGGGTTTTGGGGTGGGGATGTGTGTCGCATGATATCACTCATCATGCGGGTCTTCCTCCATTGTGTCGAGGTTAGGCACTGGAGGGGCGCTTGCGCGCTTTCGAGGGGGAGCATTGGAGTCTGTGTCGGGAGAGCATGGGGCAGAGGACGAGAGGGAGAGGAGATGGTGCTCTAGTTGCTCGACGCGAGCCGTCAGTTGTTGTAAGGCCAATAGGACGGGAGCAAGGGATTGCTGTATGAGAGCAATAGCGTTGTCGGTAGGGAGGGGTGAAAGTGGAGTAGGTGTGGAGGGACGTGAGTAAAACCGGTGTTGGAAAGAAGGGGGAGGGGGTGCGATGGATGTGGGAGATGGACCGCTCACCTGGTGACTTGGTGGAGTCTGTGACTGCATCACGGAAGCTTGCGGTTTAGTAGAGGAGGTGGAGGTGCTGGTTGCCTCACCAGAAGTGGTGGACGGTGGCCGTTTGGCAGAGGGCTTGGTTCGAGATTGACTTCTTTGCGCGGTCTCGTGCCCCGGGCTGTTGCTGCTGCTGCTGCTGCTGCTGCTGCTGCAGGAGAGCTGAAGGGCCTCGTAACGGTTCGAGGTAGGCAGGGGCGGCCAGATGGTCGCGTCGGCTTTAGGGGGTGGAGGGGCGGCGCGGGCGCGATGGCGTCGTTGGGCGCGGTGTCACTTTAGGACTGCAGCGTCCGCGTCTTTCCTTGCGGGGCACTCAGGATGAGACGGTGTGTGGTCGCCCTTGCAGTTCCAGCAGTGTGGTTCACATTCATGTGGGGTAGTCGTTGGGTCTTGGTCAGGAGGAAACGGTTGGCTGCAAATCGAGCACCGAACAAGTCTAGGCTTGTTAGTACAGACGTCGGCACGGTGTCCTATGGCGTGACAATGCGTGCATTGTTTGCTGTGGGGCTTTTCTGGGTAGACGCGGTACACTCCGCTGTAGAAGACGGCATAGCGTGGTAGACGGGGCCCTTCGACGGTGAGCAGAAGTGTGTTGGTACGTCCGAGACGGCGGGCGCTTAGGAGTCGGATGCCGTCAACACGAAGGTTAGCGGCAAAGTCGTCTTCCGTAAAGTCCATGGTGATGCCGTGTATAACACCACGGGCGTTAAGGGGCGTTAAGCTACGTACGAGGTGACTTCGTACTGGGTGTTGTTCAGTGAAACTTGCTTGAGTTGGAGCAGCTTGTCAGCAGCGGCTGGGCGGTGGGTGTCGATGGCCAGGATGTTTTGCGAGGTGCGGAGTTTGATGTAGGTATTGTCACGTTCAGTCTTGGTTAGGCGGGCGGAATCCATGACGGACCGACAGAGCACAGGGAATAAAGTGTTGCCGAGGTTGAGGTGGTTCGCAAATTTCATGACGATCGTGGCTGCGGTGGCTTGCCGGGGCGCCGCGGGAGCACAGTGCTTGTGATTCAGCGCCTGGGCTGCTGGCTGGCTAGGCGAGCTCCCCGCCGTTCCGGCTGCGAGCATGCCGGCGAGCGCGGGGGGCGTTGCCCCAGCGGTGCAGATGTAGGCTTGGCTCAGCGCGCCCGGCGTGGGCGGCCAGCCAGATGCTATTGTGCCAGAAAACGGCGCAGAACGCTTGGAATTTTGATTACCAGGTGTACAGGCGATGAAGTAGCACTCCTGTAGACCGGTTGGTGGCGATCCGAGGTCAGGAACCTGGACGTAGACGTGATTTTGCTGGAGCTCGGTGTGCGCACAGCCGATCACGGTGGCGCTGGTGGCGCCCTCGGGAATATGGTGGCCGCGGCTGGCGGAGGACAGGGTTAATTGGAGAGACATGGGAGAGGCCTTTGCACTGCAGTGGGCGCAGTCAGGCTGATGATGATGATGATGACCTCCGGCATAATTTTTCGAGTGCTCTATCTTCCCTTATAGTGCTGCTTTGTATGAATATTACACACCGGAAACTCGAAAGCGCGTCATCAGTATGGGATCCTGGCCATGTCACCCTAACCCATTCTCTTGAATTTGTTCAAATTAATTCCACTCGCTTCATCCTTTCTAGTTACAGCCGAACAGCCAGCATATCAACATGAAAAGCAGCCCTTAGCTTTCGTCTTTAGCGCCTAGAAATAAAATTTCCTGCTTAGCATCATTACATAAACTTTCCACCATCTCCTGCTGCATGCTGAATTGAATTTTGAACCTATCTATTGCTCCCATCACGTTGATAAAATTCACAAAGCTAGTCTAGTTCGTTGTAACGCAATTTTTTTCAGTCATATAGCCCGCTTATACATCTCGCGAATGAACAGCCTTCCTGCTGATATTGTGTCTATCAAAAATGAGGAACTGTTTCGAAAGTGTTTAGCTATTATTGAATTGAATTTAATTTATTTCTCCAGAACAACTGGAAGGATTTCCAATCAGCTTGACTGGTCCCGGAAAACCGTTATATAAAGTGGCTTCAACATATAAGGCGATGGAAATAAACATAAGAAAGATACAACAAAAGGAGAACAAAAGTACACACTATAGCGCCCGGCGACGCTATAAAGCGCAGGCGCTAAGATCGGCGTTCCCGCGATAGAAGAAAATAAAGATGGACAGCGCGTGATCGGAGCGCATGCCCGGCACGGGCAGTTCGGAACTAGAAGCCTGCCACGCTGGACATCTTGCTCTGGTGCTCCGCTGCGACCCCGCAAATCTTCAACACTATAGAATACAAACAATGAAATACACTTACAATGAAATATACATACATTAAATCAGAATATACACATTAAGTTCTATGAAATGACCAAAATTTTAGAGAAATGCACAAAATTGCCTCTGTATATCACAGTGCACCTAGACACTCACTAGACACCTAGACACATCACATATAAACAAAATACTATCGCAATTGTTTGACTGTGAAATTTGTGGTGTGTTTATATTTGTTGAATACATGCGGAGCGGAAGATTGTGTTGCAGTGTTTGGATCATAATTATTCCTAAAATGAGGAAAAACCAAGTATCCGTGCTGCGGATATTAGCAGAGGTATGTTTAGTTTTTAAGGACGCTGTTTCAGTAATAAAGGCCTTCTAAGAACTATTAGAAAAAGAAAACCAATGTAGCATCCGGAAGTCATATATGGGGTCAATGCTGATGATGTGATACAATGGAAAGAGAACGTTTGTTAAGAAGAAGTAGTGTAGGTTTGCGATGTGACTAAGGGTTTTCTTATGGAGACGCAGAATCTTCGCGATATTTGTTTGCGTAGTGGTTGCCCATATTAAGCTGCAATAGTTAATATCAGATTCAGAGTGCATAATAAATTTGTCGCTTATCATTTGAGGGTAGCAGCGTGCGGCATCTTGACAGTGCTTCTGTTGTCGCAGCGAGCTTTTACAGATGTTAAAACCTGCGTATCCCAGCTGAGATTAGCTGAGAAAACAACTCCCAGAATTTTGTGCTCATGTACAATTTCAATCTTATTATCAGCATATCTAACTGCACGTTGAATTTCAAGTGGTTCATTTTTTGCCCGGAAGATAATTCCTTCTGTTTTTGCTGCATTAATATTTATCTTGCTGCGCTGCGACCAGAGCAAGAGCGTGTCAAGCAGATCGTTGCATTTTAATACTAATTTGGATGTACTTGACCAGAAAATAAGACCGTGCTGTCATCTGCATATATTATGAACTTCGCGGTTTGGTCCAGTATAACAATAATATTTATTGTATTATAAGTATTTAGTAATATGACATTTAGTGTACTAGTAGGATAATATTGTTTTTATAATGTCTCGCTGTAATGTAATATTATATAATCTTTAGCTAACATGGTATGATCAGCAGAAACTTTTTCTGTAACGTTTAACTTCATTTCTTGTTCATTGTTGTTTAGTATATCCACTCCCCTCTGTAAAGCCTGAGGCCCTGAGGGCAGATCAATAAATATTTAAATAAGTAAATATATAAATAGGTAAATAAATTAATAAAATAAAAAATACTGGGTGTGCACGCCCGTTCCCTCACCCCGATATACGCAAAGCTGCTCCTCAGCACCGCTGTGCCAGGCAGTCTAAGACCGCGCGATTCATTCAACAAAGGGGCCGAAGTACACCTGCTGCAGTGAGGCTTTTGTCGTTGGATCTTGTTTTAATTTCAGTACAAACCAAGCATATCCCTCTTTGCGACTTATTGAATGTTTGCGTACCATAAAAGAAGCAATTCAAATGGAAAAATTGAACTTGAAAACAACAACTTCTTTCCTGCCCCTATGCTCAAACTTATGACGTCGAGAACGAAAAGGACTCCGTGATCACCTTGTGGAAATAAATTGGTACGTAGACTTGCCTTAGAAGTCCACAACAAAGTCTTAATCACTGGAGCTTTCTTGCACTAACGACTGGTGGTAGTGGTAGCAGCCCCGGTATTTCGTGTTTTTTTCCCTCTGTCTGGCTTTTAAAAAGCGCGGTCTCAATGACAGTATCATCTCTATTTTTACATTACAGTAATACACCATGCAGGCCAGCTTCGGATTTTCCCTCAATGTTCCCTAAGGCCAAAGCCTCCAAGCCCTTTTTTCGTATGACTGAGGCACAGGTGGACATAAGCCACGGAGGCACGTCAGCACAACGCGAACAGGCGCTGTCAGAAGTAAACGGAAGGCGCGACAGCGTGGCAAACCGTGTCGCGGTGCTTTCCAACTCCGGCTTTTATAACCGATTAGCTCGATCGGCAGGAAGCAACGCGCGCTATCAGCCAGCCCTTATCTTCTGTGTGCAGCGATCACTTTCGGGGGCTTGAACGAGTGCTTGTTACTTCCAAATTGCAACACCAGGGATTTCTTTGGCGCTACCTGTTACGCATTTGAACAGCGTGTCGGCTGCTGGCACGTGGGGCCTCCGTACTGAGCACAGCGCAAGCTGCTATGAACAGCCTGCCTTAAATGATTAGTTTAGGCATGATGCCGCTATGAGAGGCGTGTCGCGTGGGGCGCTGTTTTTTTTTTCTTGCGCTCAGCTCGAAGGGCTTCGTTTTTGTTTTTCCTCGGGCAGAAACCGCACTCAAGAATAGTACCCTTAATTCGATGTTGGCAGTAATTACGTGGGAATGAGCTGTGAGCGCGTAAATATCATGTACTGCGCGGCGTTTTGTTGATCGGAATATTTATATCCTGGAATTGATTGGTATAGTCGATGAAGTCTTTCCCCGAGCGCCTGCTCAAAAAAGTTTTTTTTTTGAGAGAGCGTAATCGCCTCTTGCTATTGTGTTTGCCATTCTGCAACCATATTCTCCCCTTTGACCTGATAACTCGTGCCTTTAAGAGCACAGAAATGGCAGACTAGCTACATTTTATTCGGAGTCGTTTCTTGTTGCGATGTTTGTCCTTACATGCGCTATTGTTCTTCAAACTTCCTACTCCGTTCCGCTGCCAATACCGGTAGTTTCTTTCAGTGTCTAAAATAAGTGATCCAGCCTCGCTGGAATAACGACCAAACAGTGTAAATTCGGAAAACTGCCTGCACATTACGTAATATCAAAGTCCACATTTAACGCAAGATTTAACAGCACGATCGAATGAAGCATGCCGTACCCTGGGGCGGCTTCTGGCCAAAGAGAAGACAGTATGATCGTATCGACTTCAGCCGAAGATATGAAACCCCGCCGCGCCAAAAGCCACTCGTATGGCAGCATAATTGCAGGTAAGTCGTTGATAGCTGCTTGCGCTCATTGGCCGAGGCCGCACGCGCCAGCTGCCGACCCGTTTCAAACGGTGCAAACCACCCTTCAACGCATTGCAGTCAGCGCTTAAGAATTCATTGCTTTTGCCATTTAAAAGCAATAAGGACCCATTCGAGCCTCGTAAAATAGGCACTGTAAATGCCCAGCGCTAATACAAGTTCAGTACATCCCAGTCTGTGTTCCTCATGCAAGGCATTTCCTACAGTACCTAAAAAAAAAACTTTTGCAAGTATCCATAAAGGGTGCCTTACCACAATAATTTTCACACAAAGGCAGAGCCAAAGCCACATTACCCTTCATCAAAGGACGGCAAATATACCGGAATATAACATCAGAGTCTCATGATTACATAATGCAACGCAAGATAGTGGGAATTGTGCCAATTGTTTTATTGTTCAGACCGCGTTTTGTGTCCATCCAGAAATACGGAATACTGACACACTCCGAACGATGCTACTCCCAATGAAAGGTACCCTGACACACTCCGAACGATGCTACTCCCAATGAAAGGTACCCAATCAGGGTGCTTGGGAACGCATACAACCCCTCCCAAGTATCCGCCAACCGCCTGCCTGTGCTTTTGCTAATTGTGCCATGCCTACGTTTTTTAATGTTACGTACCGCAGCTTATAAATGTCACGGCACTGGCCTCAGTGTTTATAAAATATTTTGCCTAGGAATCAGAAGTTTGAGTACGAGATGCTTTGCACGATTGTAGGCCTCGAGGATTATAGTACTTACTAGAGCGACGGTTACATGAGAGAGTCTCCTAACCCTTTACGTATGAAGTGTACGAGGTACTTCAGATATATGCTACGAAGTGCCACGCGTGTGCTCCCGTCTACAATCAAGCACACTTCATATTTCGCGTAAGCAGCGCGTGAGAAAACTTCAAGCACCGAAGAGTACTCCGTAATAATTTGGCCACACATTCTTTGCGTAAAGGAATCTATTTTGAGTGGCGCTCGCCAGAATTCGTCCTAGGTCAGCGAGGCTCTTTGTAATGAGCGCAGAAAGCAATGACAACGGCTAACGAGGTGCTGATGAAGAAGTCCCGCGTCCTTGATTTATCGACCGCAACCCTGCATCGATCCCTTTCGCAGTGCACGGGAGCACGCCATCTCATGGCCTTGCGCTTTTGTATTCTGAATCCCAGGAAGTTGAGCCAACAGCTACGTATTGATGTCACAGAAAGACTGAGCTACGGGTCCAGACTGCATCGAGGTTTTATGGAGTCGACAGGCTGTGTTCTTTAAAAGAACTACGATGGAGGAGAGAGAGATCCTATGAAGAATGATCTTACGATGGAGGAGAGTTTTGCTTGGCCCTGCGTTGTCCTTAATGTACCCACCCGGAACAAATGATGCAGAGGTCGCTCGCTTTAACTAAGAACGTTCTCCCGCTTCTTTTTGTGGAATGCAGCCATGGACCGATTCAGAACGTTGCCTTCATGTTTTCGTATATTTTTACTTGCAGATGTAGCTTGGCAATAAGGAATTGTAGAGTAGTGGAATTTTATTACGTGATCACTTATTGCGGAGTTCAGATTAATTCCAACTCAGCTCGGTTCAAATAACTTCATTGTATTTCAGTAAGCGCACGGCGGTTCGAGCGTGGGCGAGGGCGAGCAGGTTCCGTTGCCGGCATACCTCTGCTTCCGAAGCATGGCAGCGGCCTGGTTTGCTCCTGACTCGACAGTCAGTGGTCTCGTGGAGTTGAGCACGACAAGGCAACACGTAATCGCTTTGAGAGCACAGCCTTCAAAGGTGCAGACGTTGTGCGCGTACGCGGCATGCCATATTACCCATGATCGTCTTGCATACGTGTACGCTGCTTATCGCCATCTGACGTCTCTGCCCCCGTCAGACAAAGATGAGCATGGCTTTTTTCGCTAACCTCCCTATTGCCTTGCTTCACTGTTTTTCCGATCGCTTAACGAGGTGAATTTTCGACGATGTCCGATCACGTACTGTGAATACACAATTTACAAAGATTCATTTTATTCTCAATTTATTTGATCATGACAAAAAGCAATAGGAGTTAATAAAGCAAGCGACCAATTTCAGGCATGAACGATCCGGTTGCGGCGCTCCGCTAGTCACACTAGTGTTGCCACATCCAGTCCGGCCGAGTCTCACGGACTCCGCTCTGCCATTTCTTCGCACAACTGACGCCGAGCTACATTAACGAGACGAGATAACAGATGATAAATCTTGTCAGGCTCGGCAGGTGAGTCGTCAAGCTCCGCTGTTCGTCGGAACCGTCACCTGAACATGGAATGCGTTTTCTGAAGTGGCATATGGTCATGTTTCTGTCATAAACAGCGCAGTGTTTTCTTCCACGAAGTACGGCATTGCAAGCTGCGACAAACCGGAAGGGACGAAATGAATGGCAACTGAATTAACTGGTCACGAAATTCGACCCATCCTTTGTTTAACGTGCGCTGACGCCACAGGGCACAGGTTATCTCTTTTATTTCGCTTGTGGAGAAATATGAACTTTATGTATATGGTTAGATCTCGTAAATTTGTGTTGGGGAGAAGGAAGCGGCAACTAGGCAGCTGAGGAAAGCCACAAAGAAATCATATAAAGGGAAGAAAATGTCCGAGTGGCATAGCATTAGCAAAAGGTGTTAGCTGACGATGCTATCTTTACAGCCTGGGATCGAAGACAGAGTCGTTAGCGGCTGACGAGAGAGGCGAATCTCATTCTGCCTGTAACATGTTTGCGCTGGCTCAATGGGCGCGTGATTCCACTGGTTGGTGCATTCATATAGGACGTGACGTTGTGACCAAGTACTAGACAAGGGAGGCCAAATCTTATACCAGGTTGGGCAAATTGTTCTTTGTTGGGGGAGTGAGTTGTCGGATCTGGTCACCGAGATCAGACCGCACCTAATTCGAAGTAATCAGAACGAAAAGGCTGTAGTCTGTCGCCTGCCGAGAGCACTTACTGAGAGCGGCACAGAACCGGGTAGTCTTCTCGAGGCAGGCTTCGCAGTCTCTCGTTGTCCTTAGCGAGCACGTTTCAGCACGTTTCGTATCTAAATGCCCTAGTTACGGAAGATTGGAAAATAATTTTGGGCTTTA
This sequence comes from Amblyomma mixtum, assembly GCF_055824585.1. Classification (NCBI taxonomy): domain Eukaryota; kingdom Metazoa; phylum Arthropoda; class Arachnida; order Ixodida; family Ixodidae; genus Amblyomma; species Amblyomma mixtum. Next base: position 179,446,593 of record NC_143013.1, on the reverse strand, counting down.
TTTGTTGTATAAATGCATAAAAAACACTGTCATATGTTAATAATTGTGATTCTCATCCTTCTATGTACCACATTCATTATTTCAAAAGAAAGCGCAATCATCAGTAAATGTCGGTCCTTGCCATAGCCAGTGGAAAGTAGGGTTTGTTGCTGCCTCTGAAATTTTATGGAACCCTGAATTCCAAGAGACTAGGCCACAGAGTAGTTACTCAGGAATTGGTCTCTGCGGAGGAGTAACGAGAGACGCGAAAGTGCCATCCAGAGCCCTTCTTCCCCTGGCGTCCACGCTTAACGGCCGGCGCATGCGCAGCAGGCATAAATGACAACAGTTAAACGCACCACACTGTATCACACTGACCAGCTACTGAGTGTTCGGGCAATTTACAGCGACGCAGGCGTATGTTTGTGGGTGGGCAAAGGAGGCACTATGCGCGTGGATGGTTGTGGTGTCCTGTTCATACTTAAGGCCATCGTTGTAGCCAACGACACGACATGGGCACAGAACGAGATGACGCTCAGCGCTAACTTGCACATCCAGGCTTAACGAAAAGAAAGTCACGTGCCCATGATGTGCAAGATGAAGCCCAGAGTACCCTTTGCTGAATGTAAAAGGGTGTGATGTATCAGATTCCGCTATCGTGTGGGAAATGGTATGCGGGACAGACTGGTAGATCTTTCAACGATCGCCTCCGAGAGCACAAGCGCATTGTGAAGAACTCAGCTGAGCAAGTGTTGCTATTTGTGCATTGCAGTGGGTGCCATGGGTGTGCACCTCTCTATGGGAAGACAGTTCTAATCGGTAAAAACAAGGATCAGCGCACACCGTGAATAATTGAAGCAGATAAGATAAATTGATTAGGAAGTGCCTGCGCTATAGGATCGCCTCTGTTAAAATGTCCCAAAAAGAATTGGCATTTATTCGGGCTCGATGATATAATGTATGTCTGGTGATACCACGGCAGTGCAGCATGTATATGTAGAAGTGTTTCTTCCCTTTGAAGTTGTTAGAGGTTAGTGCTGTCTGTGTACACTTGTTCTGTGTCCTTGTCGTATGCTGCGCCACAGCGATGGTTTCAGGTCAGAACCAACAAGCACAAGTTTCTACCTTATCGCTGTTCATACTTTTTGCGAAGATGTCGAAGGCGTGCATTTGTTCTGGCCGTTTGAATTTCATTTTAAGGCGGGCGACTGAATCAAGGTGAAGACGGGTGCGTATGGCATTGGAGAGTAAACGCGTGAGGACGAGAATCTGGGAGGCCTTGGTTAGCCAGTGCTGCGGAGAATTTCTCCGCGTTTTGAGGTAGTGAGCAGACGAGTGCGTTGCGTGGTAAGGACGGTTTCACGGAGTTTTTCAAAATATGTTGGAATGCTGAGCGCGAGCAGGTGGGCCGCTGAGGTGCACATTGGAAGGCGGAGAGCAGTCATCCAGATTGGGCGGACCAGGACGTCGACCTGATTCAGCATAGTGCTTGTGAGTTGGGGATATGGCCGGTCATATTGCGTGCGGTTGATGGTGAGGGCTCTCACAAAATGAGTAGTGTCTTCCTCAGGCAGTGCCCTACTAGGGGCGAATAATGCGGTCAATGTTATGCATGCAATAGTAGTGATAGTGTGATCGCAGACGAGATAGTTTCACAAACCAAGGACCCGTACGAGCGGCGCTCCTCAGTTGAATGTTTCTTTATGCATTTTTAGGCCGCGGTGGCTCATTGGTTATAGTGCTCGGCTCGTAACCCGAAAGACTCCGGTTCGATCCCGGCCGAGGTGGTCGCATTTCGAAGGAGGCAAGAACGCTAAAGCCCCGTGTATTGTGCGATGCCAGTGCACGCTAAAGAAACACCGGTGGCAGCAATTACAAGGAGCCCTCCACTATGTCTTCCCTCATAGCCTGGGTCGCTTTCAGAGGTTAAACGAAATAAACCTAACCAAATCTAACGTCAACAAGACGAGCTCTAAAGGTTTGATCGACTTCCAGTGCGCGTATCTCACTTTGCGACAGTTATGTCCCTCCTTGTTTGCCAGTGGGAGATCTGGCAGCATTTAAGATGGCATTAGTGAACAGTCACTTTTGTTCTACGTAGCTGTTTTTTTTGGCACACCTATTTAAAAGCTGTGCTTATTAGAGCTCACCAAGCAAAGAAAAAAATTGACGGCCCACTGCGTCCACTGCAACTTTGCATCTAAAAATAGTTTTACGCAGAGACACCGAGGCCACAGTTTTTTATTGAGCTTTTAAAAGGCACAAATAGCAGCCGAACGTGACCAGAAATGTATTATGGTTCTGAAAATTTTATTTTTTTTGCTATAGCTGTTCATTTTATGTTCTGTTTTGCTTCAAAAAATAACAGTAAAAGAAAATTTCGGATGCGGTGTCACAGAATCTTAAACGGTGGTTTTATCACTGCTTTTTAATAACGCAATTCGCATACCTTAAGCTGTCGAATACAACTGTGCTTTCCCTCGCTGGTGTCCTGAAAGAGGGCTTTGGTGTGAGCTTCATTTGTTTGACACATTTACTTTGTTCAACACGAGAGTTTATCCTTTTTATTTTTCTCATTTTGCACAAAACAGATTATGAAAAGCATGAGCAGCTTTACATCGCCTTTTAACTTGCTTCATTGAGGCCCGAATCAAAATCTGTGTCGTGCTTCAAGAGTAAAAAATTCATAACGACATGTAGCTGTTACAACCGGTGAACAAAAGATGATCGTATCCTTACATTGGCAGCCATACAATCCACGGTGTTAGTTTCCTCGTCGTACGGCAGCTGCAACGTCCTTCATAAACCGACTCCCGCCCCTCACTTGTAGCGCTTAGAAGTTCGCCTACCTCAAATATTCTGAGCGACACTGCAATTTTGAAAGTAAGCCTCCCCGAGAAAATTTATAAACGTGGATTAACATCAACTAGTGAGATTTATTAAGGGGGGGATTCAGGTGGTTTCGTGCGGATTATGACGTTGAATAATTGGGATATATACTTGTATTAAGGTGCAAGAGTGTGTGTGTCGTGTTAGTTTATTCCCACTTGATAATCGATTCAAAAGTACCCGACCCTTCCAGTCCTCAGATTTTCAAGTACCGCGGTGCTGTTGGCGTAAGAGCCTCTTTAACAATCAGGGAATTGCGTTGCGGAGAAACCAGGTGCTTTTTTTTTCAAGACGCAACCTCCCGCGTAAAAACGCAAACGCCGACTAAAAGCGTCAGTTGCCATCTGCAGCTTTTTTTTTGCTCACATTGGTCAAAGCTTCAACTCACCACCTTTGATCAGTTGTAGGCGGTTCTGCTCAGCTAGGACCGGGATGTTCAACGCAGGGTCCTTGAGCGATCCACCGAGGTCATGTACGAAGAAACGTCTTCTACTCTCCTAGTGTCCAACTGATGTTTCGTCTTCTAATAAAATTTAAAAAGTAAATTTTAAAAACTAATCAAATTTTTACTTCTTTTCAACGCGCTATTCAAGTGTCATGCGACAAGTGACCTAGTCATGCGACTTTCCTTTTCTCGCATCAAACAAAGGTTCTAGACTGCGAATAAAGTCTTCAGTGAAGCTCTGCCCAGATAAAGGAGCAATTAACAATACTCCCCCGTGACAGAAAGTAAAATACTTCTTCACTAAACTAGAAGCGGCCAAAGCACGAGCCGTGGGCACCAAAGCTGCAGAGCTGCTTCAGTGGCTGTGACATTGGAAATTCGGAAACTGCAAGAAGTTCGGTGGGGTCCGGAATAGTACCATCTTTACGAAGGACGCGGACTAAAACTGCTAGTTTTTGGGATCAATACCGGCACTTTTTCAAATTGACCTGAAGCGACGCGTCAGTTAGAAACTCTGGACGTCCTTCAGTCGAATAAGATGAGAAGGAAGGTCCGTAGAAAAGACGCCGTTAGCAGACAGGTCGGGCACTTGAGTAGATTGAGGATAGTGTCCAGCAGTCGTTGCAAAGCAGCCAGGAGTTGGAAAGGCCAAACGGCATGACGTTGAACTCGTGTAAAGGATCAAACAGGCAGTTTTTGAGCCATCGGCGTCATCCATCGGCACCTGCCATAGGCAGAATGCGAATCCAACGAGCAGAAAACTCGACTCTTTGCACCTCCCCGGTGTCACCGATCCGTGCGAGGGTAGAGGTTCTTGCTCGCGATCTTGTTGAACCGGCCTGTAATTTTGCCCCTTCGATTGTTGTTCCCCTACTTGGACGACGATGAAGTGCATCCTTGTGGAATCGCTTTCTATCCGTCTCCAGTGTTTTTTAGTGTATTTTGTGTGTGCATTGCGGGGACGCCGCCCCCGTCATACGGCGATGGATGTGGATCCTCCTGGGCATCCGACCAGACTGCCGGCTCCTTCCTCGAGTTCTTCGACGAAGCGTTGCAGCCTTCCCAGTGACCCCGACAGCGACGATACCATAGAGTACTTCAGCGAGGACAGTACCGAAGGTGAATTTGAGGCATACCTGAGCCGCAGGACCAAAAGAAGACTATTAAGAGCCAGCTCCTCATCGAGCCAGTCCACGGTGAAGACAACTGGCCAAGCATCGAAGCACACTATTCTCATCCTGCCTGCGCATCGATCCCACAACATGAGGCGGCTTAACAGGCAAGCTGTCTCAATGCAACTTGAGGCCCTTGTGCCGAACGAAATTAAAGACGTTCGCGTGAACTCGCTCAAAAACGTTGTTGCTGTTGACGTCCATCATGCGCCAGCACTCGAATCACTGCGGGCCATCACTGAACTCGGAGGCATGTCGGTCCGTACAGTTATCCCGCTCGGCGAGGACGTTTCTTCTGGCGTCATCTATGACGTAGATGAGACAATCACGCAAGAAGATCTGCCCATACTTGTGAAGCCAGGAAACGAAGGCACCGTGATTCTCCGAGTTTCACGTCTTGGGAAATCTCGCTGTGTCAAGATTGTCTTCAAAGGCGACAGCCTTCCGTCACATGTGAAGGTAGGCCTTTTTCGTCACGCAGTACGGCCATTCATACCAAAGCCCCTACAATGCACCGATTGTATAAAACTGGGCCATGTTAGCGGAGTGTGCGGCAACGCGAGTGTGTGTTGCCGGTGTGCCGAGGCTCATGATTCTGAGACATGCACAGCACAAATTCTCAGGTGTTCAAACTGCAACGGTCCCCATGACGCCTCATCTAGAGTCTGCCAGCGGCTAAAAGAAGAGCGTGCTGTCCTAAGACAAATGGTCCGAGACAACTCGACGCACCGCGAAGCCGCCGCGATCGTTCGCAAGATACGTGCCCGACGCAAGAGGAAATCCAGACAGGCTGCTGCCAATGACAGCCGCAACGACGCGCTGTTGGCGCCTCCTGCTCACCCTCCTCCACCTCCTGTTCCTCCTCGCCCCAGTGTGCTCCGTCCGCCCTCTGTGGACAAGGGTGGCCAGATGTCACCAGGTTCCGATCCTTGGCCAGCGCTTCCGCCATTATGTCCGCCTGAGGCCCCTCCACGTAAGCACCCATCGCTGAGCACGTCGGCCGCTGCAGACGGGCTCCCGGAGCAAGACCGCCAAACCCTTGCGATTTTAAAGACCGTGGTCAACGCAAGTCGCCCTCTCCTACAGGCTCTGCAATCCCCAACTGCTCGAAGCGGTTTACTAGTGCTGGACTCCCTGGGTTCAGCACTTCAAGGACTTTAATCCATAATGGCTGGCCAGCTTCCCACCTTTCGTGAGGAAGTCAGAGGCGCCACGATTTACCAATGGAACGCAAGAGGTCTGAGGTCGCGAATGTCAAGTTTTCGTCCTTACGTATTCACTAACTACTTCCCGATATTGGTAATCTGCGAGCCCAAATTATCAGAAGCAATCAGGCTCTCCGGGTACTAATCTTTTTTCGCACCTACATGCGGGGAGCGCAGCCAAGTCTTGGTATACCTCCGCACTGACATGACGTATGTTTGCTGCCCAGTTCCACCTCACAATGACAAACAATACGCATGTTTCTTAATCAAGACAAAAACGCTAGAATTCACACTGATTGCAGCATATGTGTCACCCTCCTCTCAATTAGACTGCGAAAGGCTGAAGGCCATCATGGATGAAACCCGTGCTCCTTGGATCATTACTGGCGATTTTAACGCCCACCATTTGCTATGGGGAAGCACGAGAATTAACGCCAAAGGAAGGCATCTGGCGTTATTTTCTTCCGACAATGATCTGTATGTTATGAATGACGGCAGTCCGACATACCTGCGCGGCTGTCACTACAGCAGCTGCCTGGACCTCCCATTAGTTTCAAGGTCGTTGCACCGGAGTGTTCGCTGGTTTTGTGATGTGGAGACCCATGGAAGTGACCACATTCCTACCTACCTCAAAATAAACGGCCTTGGTGCGTCCACCCCAGCCCAACTCGCGCGAATCGACTGGGCAGTATTTCGAAAACATATGGAGGAGACGAGCAAAGAAGCCCTCACTGGCAGGCTGGAGCATACTATAACTAATGCTATGAACGTTGCGAGAAGTCACATCACGTCCTCAAGAATACGCAGTGATTTCGATATTGAACTAGAACGCCTGCGTGCTCTTCGGCGGCGAGCAGAAAAGCGATACAGACGAACCAAGTGCTTAAATGATCTGCGGGAGGCGAGACGTACGCAGAAAAAAATCAAACGAAGATTGGATCAGCTGGCGAACCAGCGCTGGAGGTCCTTTTGTCAGAACTTTGATCCCCGCAAGCCCATGTCCCTTATATGGCGTACTGTGCGGGGCCTCCGTACGCTTCCGCAGCAAAGACAACCATTCTATGCGTTGGCTGTCTATCAAGATCGACAGCAGTCTGAGGTAGCAACGGACTACTGCAGGAAAATTGCTGGTGTACCAACTGCTTCGAGTTCCCGGCGTGTTCCTCCTGCCTCACGGGTCTCAGCCATGGATGTCCTTTTTTCTCGCGAGGAACTCGACGCTGCTCTGGCAGGATGTCGGCGTTCGTCTTCACCAGGGCCAGATGGAATCACATATGCTGCGCTGTCCCACCTTGGACACGACGCACGAGAAGAGCTCCTCAAACGTTACAACGACTCTTGGCTCGACGGTGCTGTTCCTCAAGAATGGAAATCGAGTCGATTGATACCGATACTAAAACGAGGGAAATCTCCACTCGAGCTCTCATCGTATAGGCCAATAGCTTTGGCCAGTTGCGTAGGAAAGGTCATGGAGAAAATGATTTTGTCGCGCCTTGAGTGGTACCTCGAACACTACAAAATATACCCCGACGCTAAGGCCGGCTTCAGGCGGGGTCGCTCTTCTATTGACAACGTCGTTGACCTCGTATCCACGGTTCAACAACAGAAGCACTTGAAACGTTTGTCAGTGGCACTCTTTCTGGATGTAAAAGGTGCCTACGACAACGTGACCCATGAGGCCATCCTTGATGCGCTGGAAACTGTGCGCATCGGTGGTCGGATGTTTGCGTGGATAGAGAGCTATCTGTCCAAAAGATCATTTCTTATCCGATGTGAAGATGGCCCGACGCCTGCGCATTACACCTACCGTGGCGTGCCCCAGGGCGGTATCCTTAGCCCTACATTGTTTAATCTGACTCTCATCGCCCTCCCTGAGAACCTCCCCAACACCGTCCAGGGGTGTATGTACGCCGATGATATCTGCATTTGGGCCTCCTCTGTGACGTGTCCCCAGGTGCGTGCAAGACTTCAGCGGGCAGCATCGATCACTTCTTCCCATCTCCAGAAGAAAGGTCTCAGCGTTTCACCGGAAAAGTGCGCGCTAGTGGCATTTACACGTAAATGTATGACTCCATATCCGGTACGCATCGACGGTCAAGTCATTTCTTACAGCAAATCTCATCGTTTCCTAGGGATCCTGATCGACCGCAATTTATCATGGAGCCCGCATTGCACTCTACTGAAAAAAAAAGCTAACATCTATCGCTCATTACCTTCGATTTCTGGGAGGAAAATCATGAGGCTCGTCGGTCCAGTCAATGCTGGGGTTGTACAGAGCTCTATTTGTGGGATGCTTGCGGTACAGTACACCTGTACTCTCAAACACGTGCAAAACTAACATGCGTGCCCTCCAGTCAGTGCAGGGTCAGGTCCTTCGCACATGCCTAGGTCTCCCTCGGAGCGCATCAACACTGGGTAGCATTGCACTCGCGAAAGACCACCCGATCTCTACTTATATTGTCCTAGACTGCTTGCGAATGCACATACGTCATATCTCAAGGATTCCGCAGTATCACCTTGCGCCTTTGCCACTGCAGAGACCACATTCTGCATTTGCGAAGGTGATAACGACGCAGCAGTCGTCGATCCCACAACAGTTCACCCCGGCAGCACTACCTCCCTCTCCTCTGTGGTGTACGCGGCTCCCATGTGTGCGCCTTGCTATTCCGGGGATAGCGAAGAAGTCATTTATCGACGACAGCCATTAAGCAATTGACACTGTCCATGCTCCACTTCGAATATTGGGACCGTACTCACGCCTATACGGATGGATCAGTAACCTCTACTAGTTCTGCTTGCGCTGTGGTCGTTCCTGCGCGGCGACAGACTCAAATTCACCAACAAATTTCGCATCGGACTACCTCTACTGGAGCACAGTTGGCCGCACTTCTTGCGGCGGTACAGTATATCTCACAACAATCACCTCAAAAATGGGCTGTTTTCTGTGATTCAAAAGCTGCCCTACAATGTATTCAATCTGCCTTGAGACATAGCGACCGTGAGCAAATTATAGCGGAGATACGATATCTGCATCACCAGGCAATCGAACAAGACCATGAAATCATCTTCCAGTGGGTGCCGGGCCACAGCGGCATTGTTGGTAACGCCTTAGCTGACGATGCTGCTCGATCGGCTCACGAGACAACCAACACTGTCCGCATACCACTGACAAGAGCTGACGCAGCAAGGCACCTTCAACTAGTCGCCCGAAACCTGACTGTAACGTCGTGGTCTGCCCCTGGAGGTTGGACACCCCGCTCGCAGCACTTCAACCTCTTGTTCCAACATCATATACCATTCGGCCTCCCCCGCAGTCATACTACGCTGTTGTGCCGCCTGTGGCTGGGAGTGGCGTTCAAAAACGCCTATTCCCATCTCATCTCAATGGCTGACTCTCCTGCGTGTGGCCAGTGTGGTTGTGACGAGACGATCAGCCACCTCCTCTGTGACTGCCCTCGTTTTGAGCGAGAGCGCGGTTGCCAAGTTGCTTCTCTGCTCCGCTTGGACTCGCGTCCTTTAACAGAGTCTAACTGTTCTGGGGCCTTGGACACAACCTTCCAGACAACGGAAAGCGGTGAAAGCGCTCCTGAATTTCCTAAGGGACTCGGGATTGCATTCCCGCCTATAATCTTTACGTTTTCAGTGCGCGCCCTCTGTCCCTGTGACATAGTGGTCGCTGGTCACTTAGAAGACTCATTTTCTTGCCGCTCTTTTTCCCTTTTTCCCTTTTGTTCCCCTCCCCAAGTGTAGGGTAGCCAACTGGGCATCGCCTGGTTAACCTCCCTGCCTTTCCGTCCTTTTCTCTCTCTCTCTCTCTCTCTACTTCCTTCAGTTAGCTCGTGGTGTCGTAGGGGTTTTCCGTATTCGTTTTCTTTTTTCGGGAGGAGAATAATGCCACCAGGTGGCCTCAGGTGGCATCAGAAGACAAAGAGGTGAGAGTTGGCTCACGCGCCCTGAGAGCTGATTCTGTTAGCGTTGCTGGAGAATGGTGTCTCCTGCCTTGGTTCCGTGAAAATATATTGCACCAACGATTAACTTCAGGTACCTCGGTACGAGAAACGATAACCAGTTTTTAGGGCACAGTAACAGAGATCTTATTAAATATTTTTTCCCAAGACGGCCGCTTGCAGCGCCCGGCGACCTGACGACGCCCACTGGAACTGAGAACTGTATTGTCATTTTCAAGTTTTAACGCATGGATATTTCTTTGCGCATTTAATACTAAACGTCAAAAAATTTGATATTTGCCGTTTCTGGTTCGGGAAGTTTCAGTGCATTCCAACCATTTTCAGAACCAAAGCCCTGCACGCCTATTTTCTGCGTAATAGTGGAACGAATGTTCCCCCGCATCAAATTTTATCCCATGATATAAAAAATTAAAGTGTTTCTCCTCCGAACCTCGTCAGATGCACAAGCATAGCAAGCCAACTAAAGAGGTTTGTTTTTATTGCACTGATCTGCTGCTTCAATGCGCTGAGCAGGGACAGGGACGAAACGAGATTACGACTGGTCGTAGCGAAAGTATGACCTGAAGTTTTATTTAAAACAATGGCCACATTAAGAGAAACGGAAAGCATTACTGAGCACTGGTGTCAATTTTTTCCATTACCATCTCAGTGAACTGTTTGCCAACAAACGCCACCTCACTTGGTGTGTGCTGACAAAACGCATGTGTTGGCATTAAAAAACGCGTTCATGATCTCTCTGCAGACCCTTTCCTTTCACGTGGCAAGTGGACAAGTTTTTCCAAAATAGGGTTTCCTGTCTTGGCAAAGTTCGCACCTTATCCAGTGACCTGCACTCGTCAGTAGCGGTGATGTTTCCCAGGAATCTTGAATGGTCCTTGAATCTAAAATTAAGGCAGCGACAAGCATGAACTATGTAACTGGCACATAGACAAAAGAATGCGGGAGATAATTTCTGTTTATCAACGCACAAGAACTTATTTATGCTAGCGACCACATGAACGGCGACTGCCTTGCTTTTCCATTTCATTTACCTTCCCAAGTATGAACATCAGTTTGCTTGGAGCGAAGAAGACAAGCTCGTCGTTCTTCGTGTTAAAATATTTTTGAGCGATGTAAAACCTTTAAACCTACGGAATAATGGCTGACATTTTTCTTGGAAGAACTGCACACGAAACAAAAAGGCGAGTCGTCATCCTGTATATGCATCAGGTTTCATACCGCGTGAAAAATATTACTTATGACGTCAATTATCGTGAGAAAGAGGGATTATGTTAGGCCCCTGCATCGCGGCTTTATTAAATGATAATCTTTTGCCTCATTGTGACCGTCTATTGGCTGACGGATTTCAAAACCAAGGCAATGTAGAAGACGCAAATTGTGTTCAAATTCTTCGATGATATTGGTGCTTTCAAACTTTCGTGAAGGCAACTATGATTCCGTGGCTTTAGAGTTTTATGCTGTTTTTAGCGATCCCCGAATCTGTTTACCATCACATATGAAACAATGACTGATAGCACCATTCGGTTCTTATACAATAACTTCTATTCTCTGAAGCTGAAGCACGTTAGAGGTGCCAGCTTCGAGGCAACGTAGGTCTGGCATCGTTCAGTTCGGCTCATTCTAAGATAGCGAAGTGGGCGATTCAAAGCACCGGAAATATTATGCCCATGTGAAAGTTTTAGGCAGAATGAGAGTTTTAGGGGGCAAGCGCGAAGAGTGAAGGATGCGGGATGTCCTTCCCAAGGCATTGGTCTCGGTGGCTGAAGGTATGCAAAAAGGTCAAACGTTCATGTTGTTTTGATGTATCTTGTATGTCACATGGTTAGGAGAAAAACTCTTTTTTACTGATTTCTTCACAAATATTCTATGCGATTCAGTGTATATGACTACACTTATTTTTGTTTATTAAGCAGACTGATTATTGATTTTTTTACTGTTGTGCGAATACTGTCAACGTTAGCGTTTTTCCGTTGCAGACTGTCGCAACGCTCCTGCCGCTGCACCCACGCCAGGTGAAGACCCGTTTAGAAGGTTTATCTTCCTTCGTGGGCAATACCTTTATATTGCCTGACAGAACAAATAAATAAATAAAAATGAACAAAAATATCAAGGTAGGCGAAAAAGCAACCATCAAAGCATCAACTAGAGTAAAGAAAAGCATGGTCGTGACTTCTTACATCCATGGAATGTCCCACAATTTGTTTAGAATTGCTTCTCGGGTAAAAACAAAGGTCGTTTTTCTTGGCCCCAGTTAAGTAGCCGGAAAGACCTAAAATGACAACGTCTTCCGGAATAGAAATCAAAGGCTGCAAGAAGGAACACAGTCCGCACCGTGGCATGCGCACAAGTAATGAACCGTATTCCTTGGAGGAGGAGGATATAGAAGAGGAAAGGCAGGGAGGTTAACCGAAATAATAATCGGTTTGCTACCCTACACGGGGGGAAGGGGCTGAGGGGATAAAAAAAGAAAGAGAAAGGAGAGTAACAGAAAATTGAAGTCACTATAAAACGTCACTGTTCGTTAAAGTCACAGCCTATCGTGCAGGCCAGAAGTTCTCAAGAAGCGGAGCAGTGCCTTGCAGGCCATCTCCGCCGCGGCCAGTGGCCGAGAATCTTCATTTCCGTGAAAGGGCGCGCATCTAGTCGCTCCAGTGCACGGCTGAGAGACTGCCTTTCGGTGGCGTAGGCAGGGCAGTCACAAAGAATGTGGGTTATGGTCTCGTCATGCCCGCAGATGGAACATGCAGGACTATCAGCCATACCGATTAAGAATGAGTAGTGGTTGGTGAAAGCTACACCAAGCCAGAGGCGACACAGCTAAGTTTCTTCTCGTCATGGTAGGCCTGATGGTAGCCGGAGCTTCAGATGTGGGTCCAAGGATTGTAAACGGGAATTGCAAAATTGGCCGGAATTCCACGCGGCAAGCGTGATGTCCCGCGCAAGTGCGCGAAGCCTGCTCGCTGCATCCGATCTCGAAATGGGGATCGACACAAAATTGCCGTCGTCGTGAGCAGTTCGCGCGACCTCATCCGCGCGGTGATTACCTGCTATGCCGCTGTGCCCCGGTAGGCATTGGTAGATAATGTCATGTCCTTTGTTGATGGCAGAGTGATGTAGCTGTCGAATTTCTGCGACCAGTTGTTCATGGGATCCACGGCGAAGAGCAGCTTCTAAGCCTTGGAGGGCAGCTTTAGAATCGGTGAAAATAGACCACCGCTGAGGGCGCTGCTGACTGATGTATTCAATGGCGACACGAAGAGCGGTGAGTTCTGCACCCGTCGAAGAAGTGCGATGACCTGTCCTAACTCTAATTTCTGTAGTGCTTGCGGGTGTGACGACGGAGCCAGAAGAAGAGAAAGGGTTCACTGAGCCGTCGGTGTAAACGTGCGCCCGGTTTGCATGGTGCTCATGTAAATATTCAAGGGTGACTTGTTGTAGTTCTGTCGGCGATAAGTCTATCTTCTTCCTGATGCCAGGTATCAAAAGAAGCACACGGGGATTGTGCAGGCTCCAAAGTGGCGAGGACGGTCTAGAGGTGGGTGTAAACTGGGACGGCAGAATGGCGGGATGTGCGTCAATGATGTTTGTAAACGATGTGCGCGGCCTGGTAATAGGAAGACTGGCAAGACGGTGAGAGGAAACCCGGGAAATGTGCCGTAAATGTGCCCTCAGTGCGTCAACTGTTAAGTAGGTAGTGATTGGATGCTCCTGGGCGATAAGTACAGATGCGGCCGTAGAGGCACATTTCCGCAATCCTAGGCAAGTCCGGAGAGCTTGAGCTTGAGCGCTTTGCAGACTTCGTATGTTTGTTTTTCGAATATTTCCAAGTACAGGGAGGCTGTAGCGAAGAAATCCCATGAATAAGGCGTTGTAGAGCTGCATCATCGACCGCACCGACGCTCCCCACGACTTTCCCCCAAGAAAGGCGAGAATGTGAGAAATCGCTGTCAGTCTCTTTTTCATGTATGAGATATGAGGGGTCCATGATAGATTTCGGTCGATGATTACTCCCAGAAACCGATGGCTCTTTACGTAGGGTATTGCTGTGCCGTTTATGCATACGGTATAAGGAGACATGTTCTTTCGTGTAAAGGCAACCAGCGAGCACTTTTCGGTTGAAATCTGTAGGCCTTGCTGGCGAAGGTAGGCCGCAAGAATACTTGACGCCTTTTGAAGTCTCGCTCGAACTTGTGGGCGCGTAACTCCGGATGCCCAGATACAGATGTCATCCGCATATATTGAGAGTTGCGCCGACTGTGGTAGTATATCGACAAGCCCGACAAGTGTAAGGTTGAACAGCGTTGGGCTGAGCACTCCACCCTGCGGGACTCCACGGGAAGTGAAATGAGAAGATGTTGGGCCTTCCTCTGTCTGCACAAAGAGAGATCTGTTGGATAAATAACTACGTATCCAGCAGAATACGCGGCCACCAAGCTCGGTAGCTTCCAGAGCGTCCAAAATAGCCTGGTGGGTTACATTGTCGTGTGCGCCCTTTACATCCCTATTGAAAAATCCGGTATCGCGGCAAACCGGATTTTACCGGAACATATCGGTTTCATACCGGTCCGGTATCACTCTCATACCGGCGAGACCCGTCCGGTTTGATGGCTATACCGGTTCATACCGGTCCGGTATCGATCCCAAACCGGACAGACCGCTCCGGTACGGAGCTCATACCGGACAGTCCATTCCCGGTTCGAAGCTCAAACCGGACAGAGCAGTCCGGTACGGAGCTCAAACCGGATAGACTAATCCGGTACGGAGCTCAAACCGGACATACCAGCCTGTATTCAGACCGATATGTGCCGCGGTTTTGGTGCTTGGTCTGCAGATTAACTGTTGTACGCCAGCAGATATTTTTTAGGGGAAAGGGGGGGGGGGGAGGGGCAGCGCGCGCATAAGTGCGATAATCAACACATACACGGTTTTGTTGAAAGGGCTAGGAAAAGAAAAGGGCTAAGCGTGAGCTTCGCAGTGGCAAAACATGCAGTTTGTGCATGATTTGGTGATTTGAGGGCAACCGCCATATTGGCTTCCCGTGCAGCACCCTGACAAAGTCAGGGCGGCTGTGTGCGGGCACACGGCTAGTATATATCCGCCAGCAGCCTTCGTAAGTCCTGCGCAGATTACTCTGGATTTCACAGTGCAGAACTTCACGACTGGCTGATGAACATGGCGAGCCTCCGGTGACTGCGCCAGAGGCTCCAAAAGGTTTGTTACTGTCGCGTTCATTGAAGCAGCTTTTTTAATGTTCGCTAGCGGCAGTCTGTAGCGACGCATCGATGAAGAAAGAAAATTCTTGGTTTTCGTGCAGGAATTCTTTGCACTTCTTCTTCGTCAAGTGATTGCCCATTGATAACGCAACTTGTCCAAGTGCCATCCCGAGCGGCCGCACCTTTCACTTTATCAGGAAGGCATGCTAATCACAAATCGCCCAGAACATTTCTATCGACGAACAAGAAAAGGTTAATTCAACGGAGCCGGCAGCTTGCGGTGTTCCCTTAACGTGCTAGCTAGAAGATACAGCGCTCGAGAGAACAAAATAAAAACAAAAACCACCTGTAGAAACCTTACACGAGTAACCCGTCTTTACGCAAATTTTTTAAAGCTTTTTTTTTTCTCTCATCACCGCCTTCTCTGCTTTTCCTGGGTCCGTCACAACAAAAAAAACCTGAGCATTCCTGGTTTTTCTATCGGGCTTTGTTCCTTCCCCTTCGGCTCCTCTGTGTCTGTCAACCCACGACCGAACATTTTAAGCCGCCCTCCCGACCACGCTCCCCGCGACTTCCATGAAGTGGCGAGGAGGTTCCGATTCTGCTTGTTCACTTTCCCCGGCCGCTTCGCGGTGACTTTTTGCAAAAGTGCCCCCCCCCCCGCCTTTCCTGCGTTTGTTTGGAACAGGTTTTTACTTCTCTCCTGCGGCTGGGTTGAGTGTCAAGCGATGAAGGTAGCTGGGAAAACACGCTGGCACTCGCTCGTTGGCGTTGAATTTGTGTTATACAATTTTTTGCGCCTCTCTTCGTGTTGCCTTGATCAATCCATGATCAAAGTTGACATCGCCTTTCATGCGTACGTCCAGTGCAAATATGGTGGAACCCTATCATCCTTGTCTCAGTGATGAATGACTTCGCTCCGAAAGACGTGAGTGGTGAATATTTGACCGGTGGAGGCCGGTGGCGAACATTTGACCGGTGGAAGGCGGATTTTATGACGGCGACGTCGTGCTGCTAGGACGTAAGTACGCATTTTAAATCACTCTGTTCTTTAAGTACTGCCTCCGTCTCGGTTATATGCTCGGCGTCAACAGAAACGTTCTAACTGTTCAGTGTCTTTTTAACTAAAACTTTGTAGACTGCACAGCGTAGAGGGACGAAATAGCGCAAAATTTTCTTTCAGTTACATACCGAAATTGCTTGTCCTTCATGATAGCACGACTAAAATTAGTTTTATAGTTTGTATTATTTCTTTACAGAGGCACATGGTGTATACGTGCGAGAGCAATCATTGATAAGCGTCCTGAGGGGGAGCGGCTCAAGACCTTGAACAAACATCACGCATCGCATCGATGCTGCGGTATGTGCCGTAAATAATGGAGGATGACCACGCAAGCACCGCAATCGTCTGAGCAACCTGTTTACACACCAACAATGTTACGACGCAGATTTTCAATACATTATTGATTCAAATATGGAAGGCGGGAGGTGCATTCACGATACTGAGCATTGCCAATGCTCAGGGCCTGGCGTCTTGAGACGCCTGGCTTGTCTGTGGCTTGTCTGGGCCCACGGGGGCCCGCAATTCAGAGCCCCGTTTGTGCTACTGGGGTATGCATTTGTTATTGCATACAGGTCCACCTCGGGAATGGAATTTTTATTCCTTCGGCAACGTGCGCAGCAGTTATGGTGGCACCCAAAGATTCGCGTTTCTGTAAAGACGCAGCCTTTGGACGACTCCACAACTCCTGGAAAGGGGCGTTACAGGGCAAGCTTGCCATTGGAACCTGAAGTCAGAAGCCTCCACAGTGGGCAGAAAGCCAATGACCCCTGAAAAGCTACAAGCCATTGGCCGTAAGTTGCATGTCACAGTGCTCAATGCATTATGTTGTGTGTCAGTGCGCAATTAAATGATAAGCTGGGGGCATTATGTACTACCAATCATATTTTCTTTTCTGCAGGTGCTTTTGACTACTTCATTGGCCAGCACCCTGTAGAGACCCCAGCGCCGGTAGATCGTCGCAAAGGGTTAAATTATTACCTTAGTGAGCTGGTTCAAGACATGCGGAAAAAATAAACATATTTTGGAGTTTTTGATGCATTATAATACTCACCAAGCTACCAATACTTTGGTAAAAGGTGGGAGCAAATAACACAATGGCACATCGACTGCAATGCGAGTTGCTGATAATCGCAGATTACCAGTTTCTGAGGCTCTGTATATTTCAGCATTTGGCATGTACACTTATGGCCCTAGTTTCTGGGCAGATTTAGTCCAAGTGGGATATATTTGAAGCATTTTATTCTTCCTTTGTCCTGTGATACAGGGCCCTCCTGTATAATACGGGCCTAGCCTGTTTAATACAGGACTGTCCTGTATTCCGGTATGAATTTTAAACCGGAACCGCATACCGGGTTATTGTACAGGATTTGCGATACCGGAGTATCCTGTACAAAACAGGAGAGTCCTGTATTATACAGGACTTTCCTGTTTTATACAGGATATTCCAGTAATCCGGTATCGCAAATCCTGTACAATAACCCGGTATGCGGTTCCGGTTTAAAATTCATACCGGATTTTTCAGTAGGGATCCAGGAACAATGCCGCGGTCAACCGCTTCAAATGTTTTTGGCGCTGGACGGATGACACTACGTCGACCACGTTGTCGATTGAAGAGCGTCCACGTCGAAACCCGGACATTATATCCGGATATATGCGGTAGCGCTCCAGGTACCACTCAATGCGTCTAAGTAACATCCTTTCCAGTACTTTGCCAACACAACTAGCCAGCGCAATTGGACGGTATGATGTTAGGTCAAGGGGCGATTTTCCTGGTTTCAGGTTTCCTGGTTTCCAGGTTTCAGGACGACAGGACTTCCAATCGTGTGGAACTGTGCCCTCATTCCACGATTTGTTGTAATGCTCCAGAAGGATACGCCTAGCGTCTTGTCCAAGGTTTGCAAGTGCAGTGTATGGCTGATGATCGTCGATGAGTGTATAATGATGATCGTCTGTAACAAGCCAGCGCGGCGTCAAGTTCCTCCACGGAGAAGGGAAGGTCTATCCGAGAATCCTGAGAAGCAGGAACATCGCTGCAATGCAGCGTCGCAGATGGGGCAGATGGTCCTGCTACCCTAGCGCAGAAATCCTCAGCTACCTCGACCTCGCCACGTCGTTGGAAGAGTGCAAGAGACTTGAAAGGGCGCAGCTGGTGTGGGGATGTTCGAAGGCCACGAACTACATTCCTCGGACGTGCGCGAAAACGTATGTGGGTCAAACGGGCGATGTTTTACTGACCGCCGCACTGAGCACAAGAGGATCTTAAGAAGTCAAGAGGACAGGAACCTCACCATTGATTCGCGGAATTGGATGTTTGGACCTTGTTATCAAAATATAGTCATAATTGTTCGGAATCGACAACAAGGACCAAGGAAAATTATCGAGACTAAAACAATGTTTTGATTGTAAGACCACATGGGTGAGCAGCACGCATCTATCGCTTCTAGCGAAGGAAAAGTCGCTTCTGATGGGGAAGATGAGGGCAACAAAGGAAGATATGACGGAACAGATTGTGGACTGTTGTGTGTGTGTGTGTGTGTGTGTGCATGTGCATGTGTGTGTTTGTGTGTGCATGTCTGTGTGCGTGTGTGCGTGTGTGATTGTGTGTGTGTGTGCGTGCGTGTGCGTATGTGTGCGTGTGTGGGCGTGCGTGTGCGTGTGTGTGTGCGTGCGTGCGTGCGTGTGTGTGTGTGTGCGCGCGCGTGTGTCTCTGTGTGTGTGTGTGTATGTGCGTGCGTGTTGGTGCGTGCGTGTGAGTGCGTGCGTGTGCGTGCGCGTGTGTGCCTGTTGTGTGCGTGCGTGTGTGTGTGCGTGTGCGTATGTGTGCGTGCGTGTGCGACTGTGTGTGTATGTGTGCGTGTGTGCGTGTGCGCGTGCGTGTGTGAGTGTGTGAGTGCGTGAGTGGGTGACTGCGCGAGTGCGCGCGTGCGTGCGTGTGTGAGTGTGTGAGTCTGGGAGTGTGTTAGTGTGTCAGTGCGTGAGTGCGCGAGTGCGCGCGTGCGCGTGCGTGCGTATGTGTGTGTGCGTGTGTGAGTGTGTGGATGTGTGAGTGTGTGAGTGCGTGAGTGCGCAAGTGCGCGAGTGCGCAAGTGCGCGTGCGCGCGCGTGCGTGCGTGCTTGAGTGTGTGATAGCGTGAGTGCGTGAGTGCGTGAGTGCGTGAGTGCGTGAGTGCGTGAGTGCGCGAGTGCGCGCGTGCGCGTGCGCGCGTGCGTGTGTGTGTGTGTATGTGTACGCGCGCGCGCGTGCCCGTGCGCGTGCGCGCGCGCGCTCGTGTGTGTGTGTGTGTGCGTGTGTGTGCGTTTGCGAGTGTGTGTGTGCGTGTGCGACTGTGTGTGCGTCTGTGCGTGCGCGCGCGCGCGCGCGCGCGTGTGTGTGTGTGTGTGTGTGTGTGTGTGTGTGTGTGTGTGTGTGTGTGTGTGTGTGTGTGTGTGTGTGTGTGTGTATGCGCGCTTGCGCGCTTGCCCGCCTTCTGTTCTAGCAATGCTGCTTTGGATAAAGGTGATTTCACTTCGGATAGACGGAATGGCCACCCCAGGTCTCCTCACATCGTAAGGCGAATTGTGGTGATAGGCTTTGTTAGTACAGCACTGTTTTCGCTAGCACAAAAAGTGCACCTTCATCCATAGAAGACAGGAACAAGTATCAAAGCGTCGCATCAGAGGAGAAAAATCAGAGATAACCCATTCAGGCTAATAGTATCGTTAATTTACAGCCATAATAAAATAGATAGTCAACCACACATTTAGGTAGTAAATGTCATATACCGGTAGGCTAAAGAATCAGATGAAGAAAGGAAAACAGTACTCTAGTATTGTTGAAAAAAGCCAATGACACTCGCTTGGGACAAACGGCAGAAATGAGTGAGTCGTCGCCGTTATGAACAACGCTCAATCACACCACACTGATATCTCTTTAATTGATTTTGTTTTTCGTTCTTGACATCTTTGGTCTCATCATTTCAATTAACGGCGTGTCATTCTCTACGTTCATGGATTTCTGGGAGCCCTGAAACCACTCCTGGCGCCATGGTGCACCGGTTAAGCGATGCTGCGAACTCAGGTGCAGCCATCGGTGGTGACAGAGGGTGCCTAATGACCCAGGTTGCTCTTGCCGGGCAACATCTCGCAATCAGTCATTAATTTAACTGCCACCTGCTACGGTTGGCAGTTTGCTCACAATCCTGTGTACAGGGCTTTACTCCTAGTACTTCACCTAGGGCTTCCCTCTTTTTACCGCGACATGTCCCCTGCTGCGCTTACGCATTATTAACAAAACTCAGACCTCACAGTAGATTAGCATACACTTCTTGCCCGAGACGACACATATGCTGTAGTAATAGGCTCCAAATTTTTAATACGCCAGAAATAAGTGTCATTTAATTAGGCACGCTTCCCTGAGTCGGCGTTTCATAGTGTGAACCCGACACTTTATTATTCATCTTTGAGCACACGCACCTCTAAAATTTCGTGAGGATTTCGTAATTCCTTTTTTAAGCATCCCCAAATGTTTCTTAAAAGCTCCCATTTAAAAATCAGATCCCGGTAAAAATCGTTCGACCGCATTTGCCCGTTACTGAGACCCTCCCTTTCAACCGACGCCTTCTGTGTGAAGTGATGCGACCCTTACCTCAGAACCATTTCCCAAGCGAGGAAGGAAGCCATTAGTGCTTAAACGGCTAAGGCGTCGAGTCTGCCGATTTAATTAGGGCTCTCTTGAACCGAAGGGAGCTTTGCCACGCGCTCCCAACAACTCTCCATTACCGAAGCAGTTTGCTCGGCAAACTAACGCTTGTCTTTTTTTCCCGCGTCCTTACGTAGCTCTATGCTTCTGTTTTTCGTTTTTTCTTTGTTTTGATTGGTGGCTTTCGCTATCTGATGCTTGTGATTCACCAAAACTTTCTCGTCAGCTGAATTTTTGCTTACTCTATCGCTCCAACTATCGAGGTTCTGTCCGCTTCAAGCACTTCAGCGTTGTGTACTATCTGCTGTCTCTCATTGTTACTGACTATATGTGACCTAATAAAGCATTTTTGCTTTCTTTTTTGTGATGTGAATCAAAATTGTGCTGGGCCGTTCATATTGCTGATACAGGAGGACAGTGAAAAAAAAAGTTTCAGTGTCAAATTGACACCCATACATCTTTTCCTTTAAAGAAAGACTGAGGCGGACTTAGCCTCTGGAAATGAAGCTTGTATCATCCACTGGACTAGAAGGCTGCGTTCGCATTTAATCAGAGCATTTTATGGTGCAGCTAAAACCTGCTCTGCAGAAAGCGAAATCAGCGGACGAATAAGTGCTCTCTCTTGGCGCATTGCATTTGAAGGCAGCGGTATAGCCAGATCATTTGGTTTTGTATGACAGCCTTTCTGCGCACCATTTAAGTATTATTTAAGTAATGACTGTTCGCGGTGTTCTCGGAGAAATAAAACGTTAGGTTTTCTTTAGCGGAATAAAAACGAAGCGTCAACCTGACATGATATTTATTCAGTTTGCCGTCCCACGAATTAGATAAAATACCCCTATTTACTATCAAGATTCCTCATACTTCAGTTTGGTCACCACGGATGGACAGGAAACGAGTGGACAGGAAAAAAAGTGCCAGCTTGGAAGGCAAGAGTCTTCCCGCCGTTCACACGAAATAAGATATTAAGATAGAAAGGAGAGGTTAGTTTTGAATTGATAGAAGTGAAGGGAACTCTGATACGGAAGAAAAAACCAAATGATGGTTTGGTTGGTTGGCTTATTGGCGTTTAACGTCCCAAAGCGACTGAGGCTATGAGGGACGCCGTAGGGAAGGGCTGCGGAAATTTCGACCACCTGGGGTTTTTTAACGTGCACTGACATCGCACAGTACACGGGCCTCTAGAATTTTGCCTCCATCGAAATTCAGCCGCCGCAGCCGGGATCCAACCCGCGTCTTTCGGGCCAGCAGCCGAGTGCCGTAACCACTGTGCCACCGCGGCGGGGCACAAAATGAAAGATACAGAAAAATTCATCAACTTTGCAGAGTTCGCCGCATCACGGGCTGCGCCAGTCTAAATGTCAAAGAAGCAGCAACTGGCGGGCGCCTTGGCAAATCAGATCCACATCACCAAACCGCTTGCTGCTCGCAATACTACTTAAACTAGGAACTTTGACCAAATCACTAATAAGGATCCTGGCAACAAAGCCCCTTCTTGGTCTTTGAAGCGAGAGGAAGATATAAGTACGAACCACTGAGCAAGCCCCTTCAAAAATTTTTATTCGAAAAACCCAAGAGCTCGTCACTCGACTGAAAGCATTGAACAAGTCAGTTCAAGGGGTATGCACCAACTGTATGCGAAACGGCACAAGAAAGAAAATGTTAAATTTAAACGAGTACGAAAAATTCTTCAGAAAAAGAGTCGCTCCTTTGACAGGAAAAAAGAGAAAGACATGCCCGTAGGCTATAAAATATTCTTACCTAAAACATTTAGCACGTTGATTGTAAAAATTTGATTTCCTTTAAGGTATGGTTTTTCGGTGCCGGTTTTTTTTTTTATGACAGAGTCCAGGACGCCACTTCCACGGCTGGCCAGCTGTTTATCGTGCAGGGGGGCCGAGTCTTTTACGGTCCCTACGCGAGTGGCTATAGGCATCCCGTTTAGAACCCTCTCCCTTTGTGATCCTTACGTGCCCAATTTTGTATATTGAGTCGAGGAAGAGTTGACCACTTTGAGATGGGTAGTTTCGTCTTTTACGACATTCTCATTTTAAGACCCTCAAGCTCTCGTAAAAAAAAGCAATTCTGGATACTATGGAGAGTTTCACATTGATTTAATGTAGTAAACAGCGAAAACAACTTGCGCCTCTATATATTTTGCCAAAACATAGCCTTAGGAAATATTGCTTAAAGATGTTAACCAAAAAAAAGAAGTGGAAATAGAGAAGCATGGCAGAGATTCAAAGGGGACGATGCAGCGTAAAAACTAGCTTTAAAACTTATTCACACTAAGTTTTTTTTTTTACAAATCCTGGCGAGAAATTATGTAACTGGTTCTTACACGAAAGGTCAAGCGTCAGATATAGTTTTTGTTTGTTTGCAGAAAGCTACTTTTTCCGACTAGTATGCAATGTGTCTGCATTGAATACTTCATGTTGTTTGAAACATATCTGTTGACTATTTTACAAGCATATGCCAGGTGAGTTAGCCTGCTGCAAATAATTAAAAACAAAATTTATAATAAGTGTGTATTGTAAAAATTTTATAAAATTGCTGAAAATACTATAGCTACAAAGAAAGCAATCGGAAGTGTCTGAATGTGTAATTTTCATAATTACGGCGCAAAAAGTATCCGAAACGGTACTAACCTTTAGGCGTGTTGAAACCGTATTTTCGCGTTTTAATCTGTTGTGTGTTAGAGAAGCGGAATGTATGTACTGTACTTAGATATACTTACTGTGCGCAGTGCAAAAATAAGAAGCCATTGCGTCTGGGAACGGAGTAGAATTTGTCGTAAAGAAAAATATGAGAGTGCACCAGTTTCGAAAAAGCCTCTAACATTGCAGTTCAACTTCAGTGTAGAGGCACACACCTAAATGTAGCTTCGGCTCGAGGGTAACGAAAGACTATGAGCAAAAAATCCATAGCCTTTGCTCCTAGCCAGCAGAATCCTCTAGGGGTGTTTACAAATCGTAAGTACCAACAACCTAAGCGTAAAGAGAAGGGTCAGTACAGAGGAGGTGCACCTAGTCCTAAATGATAAAAAACCTTAGAAAAATAACTATCTTTGAGAGCGAAACCTGAAAAAGAAGTGATATCAGTTCAAGATATGAAGGTTGCTTTCATGTTCACTGTATCTGCACGCATAGATCGCCACGCAACGTTAAGTCAGAAAGTTAAGTGTCATGCCCAGTAAACCACAACATGAACTGGTGGGCGAGTGGGTCTGACATGGTTCTGGACATGGACCAGCACAACGGCTGGAAGCCACACAAGAAAGGGACAAAACACAGCGCTGACGGTTGTCCCTTTTTTGTTTGGCTTCGAGCCGTTCCTCTGGTTTACGCGAGCCACGCCCAGTAAAGCTCTTCATGCTATGTTTTAGCTCTCGCTTACTTGTAATTCAAATCTTCTTTGGAAACCGAGCTATTTGAACACGAATCCTGTCCGACATCTTATTTTTTCCTCTACAAACGATCAGTTCCGCATATAAGGGCATGTCGACAGGACAAAGACAAAAGGGAATGATTACTAGCGCCGGAGATACCTGGAATGCTAGCGCATCTTACTCTGAAATGTAGGTTGAGCGTTATGTGACCGTGGAAGAAAGAACAGCATCCATGTAAGCGCAGTGACACGAAAAAACGACCCCAGACTGTTGAAGGGACCCGTTAACGCTACAACGTCATGCCTTTAAAGGGGCTGCGAAACACTGCTTGGGGGGATACCGGCTATACTTCAGGTGGATTCTTTATGTCACAAAGATGCTGACTTAAAAAGAATTACAGGAATCGGTACACAGGAACGGGAGTTATTCAATGAAGAAATTTCAAAATACAAGCAAACAAAACGCTGCCCTCAACTCGATTTTGGCGGGGCTTCCCACTCCTATTTCGCTCTCCCAATGACGGCACCTTGCGCAACCAATCAAAACAGCCTGCCAGAGCACGTCGCGGAAGTTTGCACTCCATGGTTGCCGGCTCTCTGTAACTCATTCTTGCTGAGAGTGGCAGCGTCGTTTACATGCCAGAGCCCCGTGGTGGTGTATTTTTATTTTACTTGCTTTGCAGGGCTTTTATCTAAGACAAACAAGTTGTTTTTGGTGATCTAATATAAAACACGGACAGGCGACAAAATGTGTCTCTATTTATTCACACAATGTTCAGTATATTTAGTGGTTTTCAATCATCAAGCACACGCCAGTTGATGCGATATCCGCTGCTAAAACCCGCCATGATTTTGTTTTTGGGAGGACATTAAATTATTAAAAACCGGAATATATGCGGTATTACCGACGCTAATAGCACCATTGTAACTCACTCTATGCGATCAACAGGCAAAACAGTCAACCAAGATTGTGTTTCTGGGCCCCTTTAAGGCGGAGCTGGCAAGACATGGAAGTCGTTGTCCCAGAGATATAAGTACTAGCTATTTCTTGTCGCAAAGCCTCTACCTCAAGGTGCGCACCTATTTCCTGTCTACCACACTCGGCCGCGGCTGACAGGAACAAGGAAGTAATCAGACGCTCATATCACACTTACAGCTCATCTGACTACGCGTGCATTAATGCAGAGTGACTGCTCCCAACAGTGCTCTTAGCAGCTACGCAGCTATGTCGCAATGTCCGATCTTCATATAGGTGCTCCGATCTCCGAAAGAATTGTGGATGAATGTATTCTAACTCGAACGGAAAGGTGCAAACTTTCTAGATGTTTATCTCGCCCCACGAGGCCTGGCTCGTGCAGGACAATGATGCACGCAGTGGACGCCCAAGGCCGGCAGCCCACGCACAT
The DNA here is from genome assembly GCF_055824585.1 of Amblyomma mixtum. NCBI lineage: Eukaryota > Metazoa > Arthropoda > Arachnida > Ixodida > Ixodidae > Amblyomma > Amblyomma mixtum. Next base: position 179,421,188 of record NC_143013.1, on the reverse strand, counting down.
CGAGAGGACGCCGTGAGCATAACATGCCATTGGTCAGAGACGTGAGCTGACCTCGGGAGCAGTGGTAGAGCATTCATTTCGGACGCTTATCATACAGTTAATTAAGCAAATTTGCAGGGTAGAACCGTCTGGTCGAACACAAAGGGCGTCATATCTTGCCAGAACGCAAGCCATGCAGGAGTTCATGCGCATCAAGAAGCGAAAACTTCTGCATAAGTTGGCGCAGATCACACGCGTTCCAGCACAGACGACCGACCGCGGCCAGTAGCTGCACATTTCCGCACGTGTATAGAGCACCAGCAAATCTCCCACACTTCTCACATGGCTACTGCCTAGAAAATCTTTCAGGACACTTAATTTGATTCACGGTGTGATGCGAGAGCACAGCGCCACTTGGTGCCAGAGTGTGGCGAACTTCCGCTCTGGTGATATGCGTTATGGTTTTGGGTTAATGCCATTTCAAGAGTTATGACTTTGCTTTCGGTTTTCGGGACTTCCCTGGCCTATGTCATGAGTCATGTCCAATCACATACACAGCTGCCATGCACACCACCCGTCACTTCAAGTCTATGACATCATATAGCTCTTACACCTATTTACGCATCCCGCACAAAGCACCACGGCACCTCACATGAACGTTCTGTCACATCTTTTCCATACTGCTTAGACTCCGGTAGGACTTCGCGGCACCTACACAAAATTTTCCGAAGAGCTCCTTGTGCCAGCAAGTAAAAAAAAACAGACCTAATTTGCTTAAAAAGTCAGTAAGGTGGTTTTTATCGGCCCGTGCATAAACGCAGAAAATTTGTAACCGGGAACACCAGTAAACACAATCGCATACTGCCACGTGTCCAAACTAATCATATGATACGTGGTACAGTGTCCTGCAGAGCAAAATTATTTTCTAAGCAATCTGGGCCTGACGACGCGACTGAGAAGAAGGAAACCAGATTTAAATTCCTCGTAAATGCTTTTACAAGTGAAAGTGCAAGAAAATTTGTTTGGCGGAGGCATAAAATGTCGCGCCGAACTGAACCACCCAAATTGTCACTTATATTTTTTTCTTGGTGCTGCTAAAGCATAGGTGGTTTAAAAATAAGATTTTATGTTCCGCAGTCATGCTAAAGATAAATTAAGCGAAACCTATGAGAGTAATGCGTGTTTCATTACATTTGCAGAGCTATGCTTAGTGGCATGATCATAAATCACAGTGATCTGAATGGCATTAGCCGCAGAACGCTCTGGAGAGGTAGAAGGATGCGGTAGGCCGCCTCCTGGCTGTCCACAGATAGATAGGGGAACACAGAGGGCGCCTTTGCTCTCTTTCCTGCTTTCTTTCTCGCAGAAACGAAGCTGCTGAAAGCGTTCACAGACCGCAACGGGGCATGGCTGCCCAAGCTGCTCGGGCTACGGGGTCGTCTGACAAATTTGAATTCTCCACCGCCACTCAGTGCTTCTTCTCTCCAACCAACAAGAAAGGTGGCACTTCCCCACGGCGATAGCTACGGATAATGATGATAACCCATTTCGTCTCTAGGAGAGCGCTCAGCCTTATTCTTTGCACCACAAGCCGAACATCAGAATGGCGTCATAATTTAGGTGCTGTGGGATCCATTCTATTTCAGCGAGGTCACTTACAGTTCTTAAGTAGCTGTTTGGGAACGTCACTTGCGATGGTCGCTCCTAACAGCACTTTCAATTTGGTGACATTGATTTGGTTACGTCACCCTCTCTCCAGTCGAGGCGCTGTGCCCAGCGTCCATGTCGTCTTCACCAGTTACTAAGATTGGGTCCGCCTGCCAGATGGGCCCGGAGCTGCAACTGCTAGAAAGAAGGTGCCAGCTCTTCGTCAGGGTAGCCAGAGGTGCCACGCGTTGCTTCGGCCGGGGCGAGGTGTCGAGCGATGCGTCAGCACTGTCTGTTGGGCTTGCGGCTGCATCGGAGTACAACAGTGCACAGGACATGCCAAAATGGAGTTGGCCTCTGTGCAACACCGACAGAGAAGTGCAGAGCCGTCTCCAGGGTGCCCATGGACGCATAGAACGGCGACCATAGAAGGCTTGCGTGGTACGCCCTAAAGTGGCCTGTGGCGCGTACAGCCTGCAGACCCAATGCATAACTCTGCGGTCAAGTGTTGCACGCTGACCACCAACCCGCGGGTAATAGAATGGAACGGCATTCCAGGCTCTCTATTGCATCCTCACCCACCGCGGTTTAGTCACGACTCCCCGCTGGAGGTAATAGTATACTCAAAGAAACTGAAACCACCTTGACGATTTGATTGAGGACTTTTACGAAGGGCTCATTGGTACGAAGAATGCATTTTCTCAGCGCGAAATATACAGTACAAAGAAAGGAGACACACGCAGGGCGAACGCATTGAAAAAAAATGGATTCTACGTTCCAAGAGCAACTAGCCCGTCTTTCTAATTCAGTGACTCGTCGGTTACATATCACGGCAGGAACGGGAAGGCCATGGCGACAACTTGTGTACCCGCCGGCAAGACAGTATCCCGCTGAGTGCCAGTGGACAGGAGGAGGTGAATGAAAAAACGTTTATTGAAGGCCAGCACTAAAGCCCGCTGAAAAAGTGCCGTTCATCCGCTAACTCCCCATGTTTAGTTAGTGGGCGTCGATAATGAAATGATGTAAGCGATACTCTTGACGGTTATCTGTCATGACTGAGCCCAATATTCTGTGCGCTGTAAATATTGGTAAGGCTATTGAGACCACCACGTCAACGGCACCTTGGAGTTTTTCCCCGAAAGTACATTTACATCAAAGACACGGATACCACGATGTTGTAGACGCCATGCAAAAGTAAAAGAGATGCGCATAATGTCAGTGTCGCAGGCACATCACCAAGGCACATCACTCAGGCAGGTTCGGCATGTATTGCTCTAATATCCGCTTTTACACCACGTGAGTCCACACGTAACCAAGTGCGGAACTAGAGAGATGCACGTGCGTACCATGCGAAAATTATGTGTAGCGGTGTGAATCACTTGTTGACCTAATGGTAAACTGACATTTTGAACACCACATGACAAGGCTCATTCCAGAAAGCTACGCAAGAAGAAACGGCAGCTATGTTTCAAAACAAAAAGAAAGTTGTATTTGCTGTCACCGTTGCCGAGAAAATGCTAAGAAATCTCTTCGTCTTTTTTTTTGCGTATCCCGTTAAAGCAATGTAGAAATAAAATTCCGAAAGCAAACAAAAGGTATGATCTGATTGAAGGACTTGATTGATGCCTTAAATGCAAGTGCCTGAAGCGTTGAGTGTGATGCAACTTCATATTATTTTTGAATGTTGCTTGAGGAGCCACATCGCAATTTCCAACTGCACCAACCGATGGCCACGTGCATTTGCCTCAATTGTTATAATGAACACCAAACCCCGCTCTTGCTATCAAGAAAAACGAGTGGTTACCTGACGGCAATATCCAGGAACCTCAACCTCCACGGTCAGCAATAAAGTTCGGTCATAAGGGTTACATTAACTAAACAGCGCAAGGTACTAGTGTTTCAGCGAATGACGTTCCAGTATGTACTTATTCCCCATGTGATGTTTTAAACATGATGAACATTCACCGCAGTGTACGAAACGATGGCTATAAATTTCATTCCGACAGCTGTTTTGGCTCTCTTGATTGATTACATTCATTTGTAAGTAATCGTTAAAGCAGCTATTCCTCACCATGTCACCGAAACTAAAAGAGAAAAGGTCCAAAGTAAAAAGCACAAAAAATGCCGGCGAAAAATATCAGTCATGGCTTTGAAATCGGCAGCAGAACGAAACAGGAATGCTTCAGGAAAATTTTAGATTCCAATTTAGATTCAATAGTAAAAAAAAACAAAAAAAATCCAGAAGGAGTGATAAAAGCATAAAAATTACAGGTGTGGAAAATTCTCAAGAAGACTTTAAAACGACCATTGGAAGCGGAATGTAGTTGCAGGATGCCGGAATATTGATATATTCAACATGTTTCTACGCTGCTGCTGAAACTCCCTCCATCCGCAACGTCGATTGCAATAGTATGAGAATTTTAGGAGAACAGCTACTTTTCCAAACACTTTCGGGTCTTAGTTACTGAAGTGCTCTGTTTGGAATGTCCCTAGTTGTGACCTATAGTCTTTGTCAAAAGTTTAGGACCCAGGGGGTTTGCTTTTAAGCGTCGCATTGGGACTCCTGTATCATTCGTGGTAGTCCTACCCACTGGAGGAGGCAGGACCAGAAATCTTCTTACTTTCAGCAAATTTGAAGCGCTGGAGATGCACTACGAAACAGACAGTATGGTTGAGAAGCAAACCCTCTGGGCTCCAAACTTTTGACCAAGGCGTAACGCAGCTCAACCCTGTGCTGGTATGAGAAAGAAATACTTTTAGCTGTAATTCAAGTTATCTTCACTTGAACATATCCCGAAAATCCCAGCATAGTGCTGAACTGAAGTCCTAAATCTATTCATGCATTTGATAAAAAAAAAAAAAACCATTAAAGTCTTAGCCGGATGCTTATACACGCGGGCAGTGCTGGTAGTTCCCGTAACTGCATGTAACACTCGGCCATCGCCCACTTGTGCACACTGTTTCCAGTAGCTATTTGTGGTGAATAGTGTGAATAGTATTCCTTGGCGCAAAAACGCCTAGTTTCTGTCGCCACCCTCTAGTGAGTGCTCCTCCGGGCATCCACCGGCAAAAGCGCCAGACCCACTTCCACCAGCTCCGCCTACGATTACCCACTCGCATCCTCTCTTCGGAAGTATATGCAGTATGTGCAGTAGTGAATAAAAAGTACGACTTTTACTTTCTTATATGTGATAATTTTTGCACGCGGAAACTGGCGAACAAGCTATATAAGAAGATAAATTGGCTGTTTACACAATATCAACTAACATTCAGCACCATGTTCAGCCGTAATTCTACCCACAGCAATTTTTTTGAACTCCATTCTGGTCTGCCTAAATGTAGCAGCGATAGAATGAGTTTTTATAAAAAATAAGGCGCCAATTTCAGGAATTCGTTTCACAGTAACCTAATGCTGTCAGCTTCTAGCACCCAAGACTTTTGCGTACATCACTGTTTGGCACTGTGGAGCCATGGAGTCCAATATGCTATCAGTAAATGTCTATAGACTCTGCTTGCCCATTCTTGCAGCAGATGTTCGAATTTGTTCACGTTGCAGCTTGCGTCTCTTCATTCGCACGACACACGAAACCGATGCAAACATGTTGCATTCAGTTGATGTCAGCAGGACAACTGGGCCACTAAGTAACGTGCATGCTTTTCGTCTTCAATCTATTTTCCACTAGCATATAAAAGTGCTTGGGGTCGTCGTCGTTCTCTGTGAAAACATATTCAAAGCGCATATTTTTGCAAGCCTGAAGAAGCACAACGTTTTTGAGAATTTCCTGATACATTTCTTGGCTCATGATGCACTGAATTCGGTGAAGAAGACCAACTCCATAAGCAGCTCCATGGCGTTACGTTCCTTCCACGAAAATTAAGCGCGAAAAGTTGATAACGAGGGTCATATGAAGTGTGTTCGGTGCTACGTATAGAATCGATCCGATCATTCCCACATAATAAAAACTAATCGATTACTCTAAAGAAATCATTCTTTTCCATTGGTCACCAGTCCACACCAAGTGTTTCTTTTCCTGTGTCATTCTGGGATGCCATCTCTATTCACTGTTGAGTGGGTTTCGAGTTTGGCACCTGGTGTTTAGTTCAGCACAATGCAAGCGATGCCTCAAAGTTCGTCGAGCCACTGCTGAGCTTAATACCTGTGCCAAACCTTCGGAAATGTCCATAAAAAAGCAGTAAAATTACCGAAGACACTCTCTGATCACTTAAAACGCATTGGTTTGTTTAAAAAAAACTAGAAATAAATATATGGCACACGTTGAAAACTCTTCGAACTAGAAAAATCTTACCTTCAAAACCAAATGCAGTGTGTTTCTATGCAGGACAGTTTATCTGCTTAGCAGCCAATCAAAGCCGGTGACCCGCGAAGAAGCATAACTGGGTCTATATATATTTTTCCCCGCATGATACTACCAAAATAACTTGTAACGCCTACTACATAAGATACTAACATGTTAAAACTCTATTTTTTCGCGGTCATTCCCATGATTTCCTTAAAGTTACTATGTCTAACACTCCTGAAATTGCCGCTTGGAGCTTAATAAATTCTTTACAGATTGATACTAACTAAGAGGAATTATTTTCACAACAAAAACAGCCGCTGCACCTTAGAAGAAAACTAGGTTAGGTGACTACGGCATAGAAGTTTTATATTCTGTTAAATCTCCTCGCGTCTACTTTATTACAAATATGTCAGGACACACGGCCTAACCACATGACGTCAGAGTTAGCAAAGGCAGCTAGTGTCTTCATTAAATTTAAGTACTATTTACCGGTGGCCATTAAGATGCATATTTGCAAAACAGTTTATCTTTCAAATATTAATGCTGCGTCTTGGTGGTCGGTGAATGAACACGCGGAAAATAGCACTTCGTAGGGTAGGAAATATTGGTTACGTGAGCACCAGCTCGTCTTTCTATTAAACATGTTTATTTATTTTTTCATATTGTTAACCCTCCAAAGAGGACCGTTACAGGTCAGGAAAGTGATACGAATGCATTGCCGCAACATTCCAAAAAGTACAGTCATGAAGGCTGTTCTAAGAAGATTCTGGTGTGACTAGTTGGTTCATGCTTTAGGATAGAGATTCACACAGCGCAACAGAACGAGGGCAAGAAGGAATACGAAACACAGGACGGGCACTGTTTCTGAGGCATGAATGAACCAATACAGACTCCCGAATTTTGTATCAAGAACTCATCATTGTACGACACTACTGTGGACAGCGTCTGCCCCTTGTAAAAGTCATGATACTTAGGGGGATTTGTTAAAATGGCAATTGGTGTTTTTAAAAAGAAGGCACTGGCTGCCATAGAAAAAAATTTCAAGACCTTGAAGTCTCGAGAGACAAGAAAGACATCAGCCGCGATCCGTCTTTTAAAAGAGTGCCACCCGGAAACATTAGCAAAAAAAGGGGAAAAAGAAAAATCTAGATGCCTTGAAAGGTTATTCACAGGCAAGAATGATAAGCCTCATTGTCCGCTGCGAACAATAGTTTCGGATAAAGGAACCTGGCAGGAACACCTTGGGCATTTTCTTTGTTACAGTTTGGAATGTTTCACTGCAACTGACCCGTTTCAAGTACGCAGCTCTTTGGAAGTAGTCGAGGACCTACGCCAAGGATTTAAAGGTGCTTCGGCGGAACTTTCAATTGACGTAGAGGGCCTTTTTTACTCCGTTCTCCATGATGGAATTTTCACATCTCTGTTCCAATGGATAGACGATATCGGAGCCGTCAGCTTTAAGAATGCCATTGGAATAAGTCAAGACAAGTCAATCAGCCTACTTGAGTTTTACCTGCAGTCCACAGTAGTGTCGTACAATGATCAGCTCTTGACACGAAAATCGGGAGTCTGTATTGGTTCGTCCGTTGCCCCAGCAGCAGCGCCTGTCCCGTGTTTCGTGTTCCTTCTTGCCCTCGTTCCGTTGCGCTGTGTGAATCTGTTTCTTAATATAATCATGAAGCAGAATTAGAAATTTTCGCACCATTTCACCAGAAAGATATGGAGAACTAACCGAAACGTCGGTATCCTCCACGACATCACTAGACAGTTTATTCCGTATTTCTATAACATCGGAAAAAAGCAATACCTGTAAACGTAAGCATGTGTATTATTAGGTTGTACTGCTCTACCGTAGCTTCTTGAACCTAGTTTTAGAGGCGGTCTCACGGAATTTTTTTTTATTTATATTTAATGTCCCTTGCATTGTCTGCAAAACAAAAGGTTAAATCGGTTACTTATTCTTCTAATTTGCCGCAGTTCTAGTCAACACTACTGTAGCATCGCTGTGAATGATTCAGTACAGCGATACGTGGAGTAGATTTTCCATACAGCATTCGCAGATTCCAGAAGTGGCTCATAAACGTTTTGTAGGATATAAACTGAATTTTTTGTTGCATTTCGCAACCGTCTCCTATGATACCAAAGCTTCTTATAAACTTTTGAACACATATTTTCAATATGGATACACCAATCTAGACTATTTGTTAATGTCAGCGCCATATAATTGAAACTCTGTTCCTCAGCCAAGGCATTTTTTTATATATTATATTCAGATCTCATAGGATTCTGCTTTCTGGTAACATGTGGGCAGTAAAATTATTTAGTTAATATCCAGAGCACTACTTACGCCCCACTAATTTAATGCCTGCAAGAATTTATTTAGTTTAATCTGATCTCCTGGGCAAGCTACAGGGGTATAATTAAATATGATCGGCAAAAAGTTTAAACATTACAGGTTGTTCAGTGATGGGAAGTATATCATTATTATATAATCAAAAGAATAACGAGCCCAAACGAAGCCTTGCTCCACTTCAGACAGAACTGCCCATTTTTCGGAAACGCTTTATCTGGTTCCTGGGCTGAAATTCGTTTTTAGGTATTTCTCAATCCACAATACTACAGCTTCACTAATTCCTAGGCTTCTCAAATTGAAAAGCGATTTATAATGTCGAACTTTATCAAATGCGTGCACAAAGTACATGCATACATTATCTACCTGCTGGCGTTCATCTCTAGCTCTGTTAAAGATATGGACAGTTTCGATTACGTTTGTTACTGTCGAAAGGCCAGGCCGGAAATCATGCCGAAATGGAAATAACAAATCGTTTGTTTCCAAAAAAGGGAACATGTGATGTGAACGAGACTGGACTATGTTTATTTACAATTTCTTATCCTACCTTTCAATATTAAAACAATGGTCGCACTCCGCCAGTGCTGAGAAGTTTGGTGATTCCACAAAGATTTTTCCGATAGAAACTGCAGATAATGCGGCATGCATTCAGTGTATCGTAGAAGGAATGCCGTAACTATGCAATCTGGACCACATGATTTCTTGGCTCCAACGTACGCAAGTGCCAAAAGACGCCTTCCCTTGTGATGCGTAGGTTTTTCGTTTAGAACTGCACTGGGAAGACTAAACGATAAATGTCACCACTTAATCTATCCTTGTTGAAAACACACCGGAACCGAATTATTTAATATATTAGCAATATCGCTTTTTGTGCCAAAACAACTTAACCATGCATTATAGGTTCGACTGTGCTCTAGCTTGTAAAATACTGCCACAACATTTGTAGCGAGTATTTCAGGGGGTTTACAAGCGCTTTTCGTTGCGTTCTCTTCCTGAGGTAAAAGAAACTTCGGCGCACTAGAAGAGGAGTTGAAAAGTAGAGTAGCGGTTTTAACGCTGGAGACGTGTTCGAAGTTTTCGAAGCTCCCGACTCCGTTTCGCATAGATGTTATTCTGGGCGCCGTGTTCCCCCATAGGGACCAATCTGCAAATTCATCCGTGACTTAGCATACTGATTCGGTCTGCGGGTCTTGAATCTTGATGGTGCGTGAAACGGAGACCCGCGGAGAGGAGAAAGATCATCCTAGAGAAAGCTACTACCTCAAACATAATCCTATGCGTTTGCATGCGCTGAAATCTGAATCTTTATCTTTTCTCACTTTGCCACTTCTAAGCTCAACGGAACGAATGCCGGAGAGCGTCTAGGGATGTTTACGGTGGTTTTTCTCTGCAGCGGGGGGAAAGGGGGGGGGTTCGGAGACATGGTGCAAAATGAGGCTTATCTACGAAGTGAAAGCCGCAGTATCTGGCAGGAATGTACGTGAATTTAAGTCTCAAAACTGCCTAAACAGCAATGTGGACTAAGAGCAGCGAAGGGCTTCTCTTAAACACTGATTCTGCTCACGTCCGAAGGAATACAACAAACGTTGCTTTTTGTGGGTTTTTTTTTTCGAATAACGGGACTCGTGCAGAAAAAATGTAGCTCTCTCATTTAATTCGCGTTACTATGGGACAATACGGTCTTTCAGATGAGACGTGCTGGAAACTTTAACTTATTTAATTGCCGGGGTTTCCTGCAATGGTTGCTCACAAATGTATGCGGCGCTTTCTCTCGGTTGTGTACGAGCCCGTAGATAGTTTCCGAGAGGAACGCAAAGACATTGCAGGAATTTTACTTTGGCAGTAGATATTACACACAAGAAATATGTCAACAGTAAATATTTCTCGTTTTACTTCTGCCGCTTGATACACAGGAAGCAAAAAACTGGCACTAAATCCATTTTTTTTCTTAATATGCATTATTTTCTCAGGAGCAAACAACTTCAAAGGGCTGTGCATTAGTTTCAACAACGTGACGTTCCTTAATGTATGTACATTGAATAAAATTTAACTCGTGATCTTGAACTTTTTTTACGCTTAGAAACGAGGCCGCCGCTACTGTGATTGAGGGTTCCATCTCCTGTTAAAAGCTAACAATATCGCCGTGACGGAATAAAAGTACAATGTACCTAACGGTCATCTAGAGGGCTGCATAGTGACTAAAATAGAGCATTAACTTAATTTCCGTAAACGCCCTGAAGTAAAACAATAAAAAGTGAGACCGGGAACCTGAAAGCAAGCGAATTTTTTCTTCGTGAACTGACAAGATGAGTAGGAGGCACGTGGGCGATTTCATTGGTAATGAACATGATTTATGTACCCCAGATCTGCAATTGAGCACAGAGTGCTGCTGTTTTCTGGATGCCAGAAGAAATACAGAAAAGCGTCAAAAATTATGAGCCTAGATACGCACCAAACTTGGTTTGTTCCAGGCAGTATTTAATGTTAACAATGCATGTCGAGCGATTGTCTCAGTACTGAAGGCACTTTTTTATGGTTGAAGTTGTTGCACTGTTTTACAGAGATAGTATGTCAAAAAGGGAATAGTACTTTCATCGCAATTCGCGCTGGGTTGTTATTCTTTCATTCATTACAAAGCCAGAGCTGTTAGTAACATGTGCTGTGCTTCACATGTCACCTCGTTTGGACACGGTCACTCCATGCTGTTCAGTTGCGAAACAGATTATGCGCTACAAAAAAAAAGTGTCCCCGCGAAGTCAATGCCGAAGATCTCAAAGGGGTTCATTGGTGCAAGACGGTGAGTCGGGATAGGCGCAGCGGGATCGCAGCCGGGTCTGTTCAGGGAACTTTTGAATAAAAATCAGCTCCGGGTCACTTGTCTCACTAACGTTCTCGCTCAGCAAAACTGGTAGCGCCCTCTTAGCTGTGTCAAAGTATCGCGGACGCCCCCGTGAAGCATCTGGCGATGTGCTCTAATCGTGAGCAGCTCCGAAAAGGGATTAGGTGAGGAACGACGGAAGTATGCTAGCGCTCTCCTACTGAGGTAGGGCTGACAGACGTCTACCAACTCAAAGGATGTCTACGCTGTCCAAGGAAAGGTTGAGATCCCATGTACTGGATTTCATGTCGCACGAAGATACCTTGTTCAAGCTGCTGATCTTTGCATGGAAGTCTTCCTTTTGAACGATTACGACCCAGTGTCGCTCGGCATATAGCAGCTCTACGGCCGTCAATGGACCGGTTTCTGTAATTCTGCGTCGGCATCGGTGGGAAAATAAAAAATATCCCTGCCGTGATCCAATGGAGTCGCTTTATTGTACTATAACACTGGCAACCAATCACCGAACTTAGAACCTCCACAACAGCAGCATTATGAACCACGCATTATGAACTGACGCACTCTTTGGTGTCGAAAGAACCCATCGGTTGCAACGTCCATTGGTTTGCTGGTGCTTGAAGCCACTCGACTCTGTGCCACTCTAAGGGGCTGAACAAGATTTTTTCAATGGACACTCATTTGTCCGGTCCGGGACAATATTTTCATTGGGATGGATTGGTTCGACCTCGAATTTCTGTTACTCTGTTACGGATTTGACTGCGTCGCCTCGTATCTAGGTCAGAGCAATTCTAGAGTCCCTCCACATGTGGTAATCAACCTTGAAACTCTGACAGCTACTGAATACATCGTTATGCAATCTAGAACCTATCAGTGCTTTCAGTAACTCTAAGCGATGCCACGTCGTTCTCTTGAGTGCGGCTGCAAGGGACTTCGTGAGAGGCAAGCATGCTTCTCTGGGAGTGGTCGTCATGATGTAGTTCGCTACATCATATGTTAGTGGACTTGCATTACAAAATACGTGTACTTCTAGTACGCTAGGCAGCTTGCGTCCGCCACCTATGTGCCGCGGTATTGAAAGTGCTTGCATTTTCGGCTGCGGTCGTGCGCACTCATACTATTCGTTGTGAAGGCATTAAGGGAGATCCTCATCCACGCGACACCACGTTACGAGAATTTGTAGAAGAAGATTTGTATGAATATATTAAAACAGCCAAAAAAACTCAAGGGGTAGAAAATTGCTTAAACTGCTTGCAGGACGAACCCCTTTGTGCCCCGAGTTTGCTTTTAGGAAGTCCAGTAGACTCGATACTTAAAAGTTGAAATTGTCTTGTTCGGGATGTCATGCGTGCCGAGAAATTTGACTGGGGTCTCTCGGAGGAGGATCATTTCTTTGCCGGCTGAGTGCTGTTCCTGCTCGAAACTTCTCTTAAACTGTGCGAGTTCGTAGTGCATTTCCGAAAGGCCTTGCCTGCGTTTTACATAAGGTCTTGAGCCTCGCAACACAGTTGGAGGGCTCATTCGTCTGTCCGTAACACTTACGAGATCATCCATATAAAACAATTTGGCAAGCTTTTTGGAAATCGTAGCTTTGTCGGTGGGTGCTCATTTCAAGTGGTAAAAAATGGTCGAGTAAGTAAATATGTACTGCAGGTTGCTCCAAACGGCACCCGTGCCATTCTCCCCACTTTTGTGTTATTTTCAGAATACTTGGAAATGAAGATTTCAATGTGACCAAATGAAGCAAAGCGTATCTTGATTTTCCTCTCGAATGGAGACCTGTAGTAGGTTTTCAGAGCGATATTTTGTGTTCGAAAGCAATGCAGAATCTTCACTAGGGCTTGATACAAACTCTCCTTCTTTAAAAGACAGTCATTAAGATTACTGCGTCCTTTGGCAAGCGAAGGCGCATCAAATACTACCCTCACTTTTGTAGTCAGGGCGTGCTCTCTTGATTATTTCTTTGCAGGATTTCATGCAAGGCTGTCAATCATCTCTGCATGTCCCGCAATGATATATTCTCTTATCGTCTAGTGATAAATATTGAGCAGGTGTCTGTTCCTCGAATGCCGACATATGAGCTCCTTAAGTCTTGTGACGGCTATGTCTACGTAGTGGGAAAGCTCGGCTGCCTGCTGCCATGGTAGTGCTACTTCATATCTTCTAACCCGCAATTGTAAATCCGATATTCCCAAGCTTTCTCAAGCTCGCAAGAACACAAAGCATCATCCGTGACGAGCCTCACCATGCTCTCAAGTACGTCGTAATAACTTGAAAAGTCCATCCGAGCTTGGACTGCAAAGCTATTAGCATAGTCCTTCAATGCTTTTATGGTCATGAAACTTCTCTGTAACGCTATGGGAGAGCTTCATATGTTGACCGCGCCTTCCACGAGGCGGCGCTAAGAGTCCTGTGGGGGCAACGACGCGAGGAAGCGAGCGTCTCTACGGCCGGAAGTCTACGGGCGGAATCGGACGCCGGCGGTGTGGCAGCAACTATTTTCACTTTGCCTTCGTTTGCAAAATAAGTACAGTGCACTTGACGTGCGAGCCTGCGATACCGAATACTTGCTGCGTGACGGGTTGCCGCTCCGGCTTCGGAGGTACGCAGCAAAAGGCCTCGCTGTTCTGTTTGCCGAGCGACGCCGAGCAGCGTAAAATATGGAAGCGGGCGATACCCCGTCAGGGAAGCGGTGGCTTTAGCTTAGACTCCAAGCATATCCGTGTCTGTGAGAGGCATTTTGCCCGCGGATTTAATTCGGCCTCACGAGTTTGTGATCAACGGAGAATCAGTGTCGCCGCAAAGCGAGAAGCTGAAACTGAGGCCCGGCGCCATCCCACGGATATTCGAAGGCCTACCAGCGTACTTGAGCACGACTCTGTCACTATATGTTGCATTTCAGACAGCTGCGCTCTTCAATGTCTGATGGTTTTTGATGCGAAAGCACTACTTCACGGGATCAAACCGAACCAAGAATATTGTGGCGTCCCTCAATTTAAGGGTGCAGAAATAAATATTGCCGCGACTGGAAATTTCGAACCTTCGGCGGCGCTAACGAATCAGCTTCGCTGGCCACTGCATGAGAGCGCTGTGCTGTCGAAGCAGCCGATCACGCCTCGAGTCGTTGTTGCTGTTGTTGTTGCCTCAAAAACGATGGCACATACCCACGGTGGGAGATTGGCCAGGGTTTCGTGCAGACCCAAACAGGAAAAACCTAAACTGTAACACACTCTGGCGCTGTGCGCATTGTACACCGTCGTCTTCATCAACGTACGCCTTCGGAACGAACACATCAGACCAGCTTAACCTCGATCAGAGCTTAACTTCAGTGTAATATCGTCGCCAGACGTGCCAACGACCCAGCAAAGCAAAACCAGGAGCCAAACAGGCTAAACAAATGCGTTCGCACGTCTGCGCGGTTTAACCACGTTAAACCCCTAGTGCTTTTTATTTTTTGTATTTTTCTCCGTGATTTCTATCATTGCTCATTTCTGGTTTATTGCGTGGCCGCTCACGGCTTGTCTCTTATTTTGGTAGCGCGAAGCCAGCACATGAGCAATGAACAACAAAAATTCACAATTTCCTTGCAAGTACTCAACAGCGCCTCCCTAGTCCCAGCGTGACAAAGTGTAAATAAATGCCTTAAGTAGCAAGAGTCTTCCGCATCTAGCTTTGCAACCTCCGAAAGTGTCAGCAAACTTGGCCGAGACACATATAGATATGTTACTGATCGCTACGCTAGATCTTCCAGAATGACGTTGTAGGCAAGTTGCGGTAAAAATGAATGCGGAGGCTGGGCCAAAGTACAAAAATCGCTTTTTTGTAAAAAAGCAACGAGAGAAAGTAAGCGCGTTAATTGTTTGCCAGAAAACAGCCGCTAACAAGGTTTGCTAGCGGCCGTCGTCGATCGCACAGGGTTTTTAGTGTCTCGATGTTGCAGCAAAACTTTCAGGTGAACCAGTAAAGTAACGTCCATCCTAAGCCCAACTACCGCTCCCCGGAAAGCACAAATACCAAGCGAATATAAACGTGTTGGCCGGAAAACAGCCGCTGCGAGCAGGGCTCGCCCAGCGACTCGTGCCCCCTCGCCGACAGCCGCGCCACTAGCGGCGCGCGCTGTCCCTATATGAAACTTTGGCCGGAGTTTCATGACCAGAAAAAAACATTGAAGGACTATGCTATTAGTGACTCAGTAGTGTCACATCTACAGACTAGGCCAGTCATGACAGTCCACATCTACTCTGAGCCAATAAGTATCCTCACACCATTTCCGGTGACGATTTTAGGATATAGGAGCTCACCTTCGATGGTCTCGTCACTCTGCTTAAATGATACCACAAAGAAAGAATACATGAGCGTCTCTTTTATATCCTAACAAATGTGAGAGATTTAAATGGAATGTAAATTGACCTCTCTTTTTCTGAAAACTAGATTTTCAAATGCAGTTCTACACTGCGTCACTTCTTAGCCCCCTACTTGGAGATGTTTGAAAACGTATTAAGGGCAATGGTCCTAAAACCCTGAGGCTTCAACTGCAAATTCCTTGACATCGCTTCAGTGAAGAATGTGCGCTTAATGACACAATAAAATATTCCTCTAATATAGCGGCATGTGTTTCCGCTCACTACCTAGGCACGAACCGTTTGCAAAAGCACGCATTAGTGCGATACGAACGGCTCATTAGGCCTGCTGTGTCCGAAAGATGCGCACATTATCGTGTCGGTGCTCATTTGGGCCTCACCTTGACCAGTTTTCCGGTTTGCGGCCGCGTTGCACATACTCAATGCAAGCCGAACCTTGTAGGTGGAGTAGGTAATCCTGGGACGGCAGTCTCGTGCTCGGTGCCCCTTTGTGGCGCAGCGGAAGCAGCACATGTTCTTAGACAGAAGGTTTTTCTTCTCCGGAAGAGGAAGTTTGACATGACATGACTCTGTGAAGTGCACCGTAGACTAAAAAACGCACGGGCCTCGACGATCTTTGGGGAATTACCATGAAGGACAGTCGACGAAAGTCTCGTCGCTCTTTCGTACCGGCTGGCCGGGTATTTTGACCGGTGTTGTGACTGAATTACCGGGTTTTTGTGGTCCTGGGAGTCAGTCTTCTCCAAGCTATCGATCTCAATTGCCAGAAACGCCAGCAAGTGATCCAGCTCGGACGCAACCGGAGCGGCATCTTGGCCATAAGTTGCTTCGCCAATTGCATATGATCGATGCTACTGCAGGATCATGGCATGTGGTTGCGTCCGAAGAATCATATCGCAGATCATCGAGAAAAATGATGTTTTGCGCACACTCATAAGCTCTAGCCCTCTTATGTTGGTATACTTGGTCGTGGAGCTTACTTACTCCAGTCGTGTGTCAGCGAACGGATGGGCAAAACACTCCTGCTCTAAACGAGTCTTGTCTCCGAAGCGTTTCTTGCGCATTGCAGCTGCATCCTCGTAACATGCTTTGTTTGTAGGTAGGCCCGCGATGGCTGAGGCTGTGTTTCCTTTCGGCAACGGCCGCAGATCCTAAAACTTCTCCGTGGCAGCGACAGCAATGTTTTGATGCGTAATTTGCTCGAATTGTTCGCAGAACTCGCTACAGCGGCTCAAGTGCTCAGAGAAAGGAGGGATGGACTGCTTCGGTAACTTGGCTCGAGGTTTTTCTGGAGATAGGACAACTCAACCAACAGCTCAAGAAGACGTGCACGGTGGACGAAAGACTGTTCTGATATGAGAAATTCGGTCAGGGTGTGCGTCGCACGGTATTCACACTCCATGACCGTCGTGTACTCGGCTTTAAAAGTTGAGTCATCGCAGATGTGGAGTACGAGCTCGTAATTAGTCCTCTTCAGCTCCTCTCTGTTTGCCGTCATGCGCCCGTAGAGGCACGTTAGTTGGAGAAGTGAAGGGTTATCAGAAGTCACAAGACCACGTGCCACATTGATAAGTCGCGTGTTCTGCGGCCCTCCAGCCGTCCGCTTGAATTTCTTCCCCTCCAGTGGGAAGCCACGCTCGGAGCTCACGGAAGGTTCAGGATCCATTCCCACTCTGTCTCCCGGGTTTTCGCAACAGAATGTTGAGGATGGGCCATGGATCGGCACCTAAAGACTGAACTCTTGGGGAGTTTGAAGGGGCTTTAATGAGAATACCCTAAACCAAGATGGAGTCCAGCTCCTCCAAGCCCGTGTCCCCTTGCACTCGTCCCAGTGGTCTTCCTCTTCTTCGGTGGCTGGGCAGCGAATACGAATGGAAAAGATTCAACACTAATAAACGAGTAAGTTACTTGAGAGGCCAAATGGCGAATAAATATCAGGTAACTGACTGCGCCTGCACTCATTTGTCGATATTAGACGTCCCTGAATGCTTGTTCTTGGCGATAAATGCTTAATGAATGCGACTCTTTAGTGCTACCTGCGAAAAGCAAATGTCGCAGTGCCGATCACCTCATTCATTCCAAAACAAAAATAAAAGTTGTTTTTCTTACGCTACATCAAAACAAGTAAAAAACAATCCTAATTTCATTCAAGCCATTTCTCAGTAACACACAGCTGCTTTACAGTTAGCGCGCATTGGCGGCTTACGCCAGGCCTTGCTTTATTACAGCAACCCGAACAAAGTGCACAGGCTGTGCTCTTGGGCGATTAGCGGAAAACGTCGCGAGTAAGTCCTACATAGAATAAAAAAAGAAAAAGAATAGATCACTTCACCTTCACCTTAAGAGATTAACACAATAGATTGATTGGGTTAATGACCAAATGTGCGGAATCGGTCATTCTATCCTACACATTTATATATCCCCGAGACTCCTGATACCGTTGCTGGTGCTGTGCCGGAGCCGTTAAACGATGCTCAACTGCCCTGCGAAGGCAGATGTTGGAACCGGTGCAACTTGTGAAACCAAGGTTGCGCTTTCCGAGCAACTTCTCACGACAAACATCAATTTAACTGCCAACTGCCAAGGTGCGCAGTGCTCTCACATTCCAGTGGGCAGGTTTTGACAACGCCAAACGGTTATGGGGCCGAGGTGGCCCACCTGCCTGTTAGGTTGCTTCTAAGAAAATTTTTGAGTTTTTTGCGCTCACGTTCAACGACGCAGACGATGGCGGATTCTCTGGGACATGAGCTACTTAAAGTTGTTGCGTGGAAATAGCGTACATTTAGCTATTTTTATTTTAAACCAATTTCTGCTAAGCTAGGGAGCATGACCACTTAGTGTATGCTTCTGCACTGCGTTTAGGTCTTCGACTTGCATTTTTGCGGACACACCTCGCTAATGTGGTCAGTGCAAAGCGAAAATTTCCGCTGACACCAAATTCCAAGATAATAAAGAAAACGATTGCCAATAAGATGCATGGAAAAAGAAAATTCATCTTCCAGAGATGGATACCGTATTTACTCGCACAATGTGTGAAATCGGTGCTAAAAAATTGACCCTACTTTTGCAATTGCCTTAGTTTCATGGGGTTGAAATTTACCGATGTACCCTTTCGCCGAAGAAAATCTCTGCCAACCACTGATGTTGAAGACCACCTGATGAGAAGAATGTACCTATTATGCTAGTATGCACTTCCAGCGTCAAATGAAACGCGAAGTGAACTGAAAAGCAATATGTAAAACTGGAATTTTTACATCAGAGAGGCAGAATACTAAAACAGTCGCTTTCCGAATCGAAGGCAACGAGGCCTCTTTTTTGAAGTTTTAATGTGCCACGCATGTGCTTCCTCTCTAGCTGGCAATTTTTTTCATTGTTCCTGCTCGCCTTTTAGTTGCTTTGTTCGATTCTTTTTTTTTGAAGCTTATGGTAGGCTAGATGGTGTATTTATCTTTTCCCGTTTTTTTGCATCTGTCAGGTGAAGGAATTACAATACGGGGCGACTAATTTTATATGCAATCTTTGCCTAATGCTAATAGTTAACTATATTAAAGAGCTACAGCAAAAATAAACATTTTCACCTCGCTTCAGTATGAAGGGAATGAAAAGAAAGGACGAAGGAAACGATTGTATGTGCCAGAAGATGCTATATAGGAATGCTAGAAGGCATAAAAAAAAGCGGAACAAAAGCAGACAAGCAAAAAGTAAAACACGGTGAAAGCCCACGCTGCTGGCACGACGCCACTGAGGACAAAGGTGGCGAATCAATGTCAATGTCAATCTTTAATGCTCAGACAGGGAGGACAGCACTGATGCGAGGAAAGTGCTCCAAGCTCCTTGCTTTTCGGCAGCTGCACTGGTCGCTGCCAATACAGAGCGCCGACTGCTGTCGCTCGTGTCAGCCGCGCATTCAGAATCGACAGTGAATCGGACACACAAGTTCTGACAGCGAGGCCCCCGGGTTGAACAGTGACAACCGATTCGCCAGAGCTAAATGGCGTCCTTGGCACCGTCGGCCTGAGATGCTGGCCTGAGATCCTGAGGTGCTGGGCTTTCTCTCAAACTGCAGTTTCATATTGGTACGCTTCAACCGGTTTTTGTCGATAAGCTCTCAATAGTCCTGTTCCTTACCTTGCTTTCGAATACTCAGGCTTCAACCTCGAGAGTACTGAAGGTTTTCTATGCCTTGAAAGGGACAGCTCATCACTGGACAGTGGAACAAAAAACACAGGCGCTGACTTACAACTGAAGTTTATTCGAAGGGTGCACATGGATTATGTAGTCTCCAGGCAAGCTATCAGCTGAGTCAACGTCAGGGGCGGTGTAAAGGGCTGGATTAAATCAATAAGTTCTTAAAAGCTATAAAAATTTTAACAAAAAACGATGCCTGTGGGAAGTGGAAAGAGGTTCATGAGTAAATCAAAACAACAAGATGCAGGTGTAGGATGGATAATGGGCATGTGTTTTGAAGAACCACGTTGCGCTATAAAAAAGACAGCCACAGGAAAAAGCCAAGGAGACAGAAAGAGCGCTGAAATTGCGCTCTTTCTGTCTCCTTGGCTTTTTCCTGTGGCTGCCTTTTTTATAGCGCAACGTGGTTCTTCAAAGCAATGCACCAACTCGCCCAACAAGAAGTTCTTCTAAACTACCAAATGGGCATGTGGTTGGGTAAAAAAGAGTGTTCTAAGAGAGATAGGATAACATCCCTCTGATAGGCACCTCTTTCGATAATAGGTTGATGGACGGACTGCTGACGCACGTGTCGCCACGAGTTTGAATTAGGTAAGCTTCATGTGTCTCACGTGTGCGCTTTCCGTAATATGTTTTCAAAATCTTTGTCTTGTCGAGGTCTGGCACGCAAGAGCATTTTTTACAGTGAATGGGCAAGCTGCTGACAATGCCGGTCTTCAATGACGTCGAGAGTTCCACCAGACACTCGTTGATACACCATCCTGTTTGTCCAATGTAAGATGCGCCACACGATAGCGGTATCTCATATACAGCCGAGGCCACACAGAGTTTTAAATGCGGTGCCTTGTGCTTCATTTTGCACGCGTTCCTCGGCAGATCTTCTTGATTGACTCTTAGAGAGGCCTCCTAATTTGGTCAAATTTTTAGGGGAATCCCCCAAGGTGGAGTAGATTTGTAATAAGTCCTAATTTGTTGGGCACCGAAATAGCTTTGCGTATTCCGTGCTTCCCAGCTATTTTATTGAGTATGTGGCTTGCCTAGTGTACATAGGGAATTACCGCGGTTCTTGACCCATACGGGCTGCTGTTGGCGCGACCGGAATGGCGAAGCTCTCGCAGTAATTTTTCTGCCAAGCTAGCGAGGAGCGACATGGGGAACCCCGCGTCTGTCAGCCGTCCGACTTGCTCCTGGAAGCTGGTTGGGATGCAGTGAAAGCACAATCGGAAAAGTGCGTTCCTTAGAGATGGTGGGGCAATACTGCGCTTCACTAGTTTCGCGTGCGCTGACGAAAAGGGAGGTTGAAAATGGTCCCAAAACCATAGCTATGCCTGGTGGCAGGTAAGAATTCTTGAAGCAATACGAGAAAAGGTTAGCTCAGCATGTGGTGGTGATCAGAAGGCTGGCGGAGACACCTTGATGCGAGGTCATACGGGAAGGGAAAGCGCTCGTTATAAAATGAATGACGTTCACTAGGGTGCTGCTCCGGGGTAGTAGGTTAAACGTTGCTTGAAAGGGAACAAAGCAAACACAGGGCAGAAACAACACAGGCGCTGACTTACAACTGAATAAACGTCAGTTGTAAGTCAGGCCTGTGCTGTACGTTCTTCTGTCCTGTGTGTGCGCCGTTCCCTTTCAAGCAATGTTTAAGAAACTAGCCCGCAACAGCACCCTCATTTTTCATTGGTTTATTGCAGGGCAACACTTATTTTGATGTCCAACATATTGCTTACAGCGTACACAGCTATTGTAAGGCTACAGCTGTTAAAGCCATCGTTTATAGATCCTTTTCAGTTCCGCATCTCCTCGCCGCGCCAACAGGGAGCATGCGTGCTGCCGCCGCGCCCGCCACCGCGGCGCTGCTGTCAAAGTTTGCGCCAAGGAAGTGCGTCGTCTGCTACAGACGCGTACCGTTCCGCTGTCCTCCCGCACGGCGCTTAACCGAAGACATTGCTCACGCTTCGTGGCGTCGTTATCTGCGCTTCGTAAGTTTAAGGAGTTGAACTACGTGTGCGTAGAAGCGACCAGTGCTTTAGAAAAAGATGGGCATCAGTGATTACGTTTCGTCTTGGGCAGAATAGTCACTTTCGTGCGTCTGTAGAATTTGGCGTTTCCATCGCATTGCGCTTGAACGGTGTCCTTACCCATCTGTATCAATCCCGTTGGTCGCGAGTAATTTCTACTCTTGATTTCCAAATGCGAAATTGAGCAAGATTTAACAATAATTGAAGTTGCAAAGCCTGAACGTCTGCCTCGATTTTATTAAAGATTAGAAGAACCCTCCAGACTAGACTCGAGAGGTTCCATAGAGCGACTTCTTGGTTTTAAAGGCACATATAAAGAGCTGCCGATAGATATCATGCTGACATTTTTCTGCTGTCTCTGGTACATACTTATAGAATAAAAAAATCACACACACGTCTTTAGTACTTATAGAATAAAAAAAAAATCACACACACATCTTTAGTGGAGTTTCATTAGCATATTATAGTTTATTAAAACTCCTCACACACTCTACCTAGACTTGTTGAAAACGCTTTCTTCAGTTTTTCACTGAGTTGGCTAATTTCTTTCTTCTTTTGCTCCCGAGCTGCAGCGGCACGAATGAGCCTCTTCCTCACAACAGGTGCTGCAGGGCACACCTTTTTCTTGAGTTTCAGTCCAGTTCTTCTTTTGAGGTCCTTAGTCATTTTCGCACACTTTATACAGACTCCTTTTTCTGCCTCAGTCAGAACTCTGCACTGCTTGTGGTATGCAGTTCCTCCTCTGCTAGAGGTGCAACCATGACAGGCTTGCATAGTTTGCACAACCTGCACAATTGCCTCTACGTCTTCTAACGAAGTGATTTCCAAATCCATGGGCAGCGTCGGCACCAGTTTTCCGCAGGCAGATGCAACATAACTCATGTCTTCGCGAACTACGACACTCTTGAGTACTGAATATGCATCTGCCTCCAATC
Organism: Amblyomma mixtum; assembly: GCF_055824585.1. Lineage (NCBI taxonomy): Eukaryota > Metazoa > Arthropoda > Arachnida > Ixodida > Ixodidae > Amblyomma > Amblyomma mixtum. Next base: position 179,398,570 of record NC_143013.1, on the reverse strand, counting down.
CTAGCTTGTAAAAAAAACAATCTGTGATCGGCGCCCATTTTCATCTTCAAGAGCTGCCGATCTCCACTGACGAGGTAACCTCAACGAAGCGCTCTTCTCCACCAGCTCATTAACATGCAAGCAGCTGACTTGCACAGGCTCTGGTTGCTCTCGATCGATATCGATAACTTCTGCAGCGTCGCTTTGCGTTGCCACTGCGTTTCTTGAGACGGTTGCTCTCTTTTTCGGAGATTTTCGCCGTTTCCGATTTGAGGAGAAGTACAGCGTGAGATTAGGAAATGTGGTAGGAATTGCATCACTCCTTAGAGACCATACACCGCGCTCGATTTCAATCACTTCTCCATTGATTACATGCTTATATGACTTCCCAATATCCCCTCCTTGAAAGTGGGCGTCGCACACTTTGCATGTTTTCCCCAACACCTTGTCTGCACGGGGTATCGCTCTCGACCAATTTTGCAAGGAGAATTGGATCGGTCGGCGGAGAAAAGAAGTGCCTCTTCTCCGTGTTGCGCCGGTACCCGCCTGTACATCCTGGTACGAAACACGTTGGAATTTGGTTGCCAATCCTAGCACATTCTAAAGAAGATTAATGACGCACACCACCTACCCTCTGACAGCGAAAAAATAAAAAACCTGGCGTTCGAGAACAATCGCAGCCCACGCTACTTGCAGGTTGGGTCCACGCCATGAGCGTCCGCACCCGACCGCACACAAAAGGCTGCTGAAGCGTGCGTAGTGCACAAACACTCAACTCATAACGACAGGATTAGTTGATAACAAGAAAACGCGGCGCAAATGCGCACGACTACCGGAGCGTCAGCAACGTTCCTGCATCGCAGAGTGGCGAGCTAGCGTCGTGCGTGGCGCAAACATCGACTGCAGCGCCATCTCAGTGGCGGGGCGTAAATCGCGGCCGCTTCGGGAGGAGCAGTTTCGAAACTAAAAAAGCTTTATAAACGGTGGTTAAATCACACCGTAAAACAGCGCGCTTACACGGGACGAAGAAAGAAGACACGCACACACACAGCGCTGGTTAAAGCCACGTTTTGTGTGTTAAGCGCCGTCGGAGAACTGTATTAGTAGCCGCAGTGATAGTTGGTGTAACCGGGGGTGGTAGCCAGAGGAAAAAAGTGTATGAGGGTTATCGTGAGCACAAAACGGTATTGGTGAGAGCAGAAGAATGCGTGAATGCGTGTCGTCTCTTGTTTCTTTCTCTCGTCCTGTGTATCGCGCTGCTTTAAGATGAACAAAGTGCGGTTGCCGCACGAAGCATCCAGGGTTTGCTTACCTTTGCAGGAGAAGGGAGTGGTGATTTTGGCCCACTCTATCAGCGGCGTCTCTGCGAAAGGCGCAGCGGAACCCCGCGCCTTGAGCAATGGACTGTAAAGGAGTGGTAATCGAAGAACGCCTTTGCGTAGTTTAGCAGCGCTGCGCAAAGAATAAAGACACAAAGAAGACGAGGTTATATAGGCAAAGATGAAATCTTGTGTAGACACCTAGAATCTTGCATTTTTATAGCTAAAGAAAAAACTCTCACAAAAAAGGGATTGTAACTCGAGTTTGCGCGCAAGTCAAGTAAAACAGTAAAAATTGCCCCTCTAAATTTCAGAAAGGAACTGAAGTTTCACTGAGGCAGTGAATCAAGCATCACCGGTTCCTTGACAAGGTACGCCTAAAAAAGCAGAAGCCCGACTGTCCTCCATCTGTGGCCTAAAATCTTGATGCTGTCATGGTTTAAAACGCTTGCATTAAATACAGGGATCGGGCGAGTTGAACATTTATGTATTTTTGATCGATAGGGGGTCATTCTATGGGCGGTCAATGAGACAAAGACGCGTCGTGCCTAGTTAGACGCGTCTGTTCTTCAGCGCAGTTCAGTAGAAGGCAGCCGTGGCACAATTCACAAATGTTTTGCCGTGCTTCGTGCCGCCTCCTTCAACCTCGAGAGCTTTGTGTTACAGGTTGCAACCGAACTTTCATTCTCTTTTCGCTAAAAAAAAAAATATGCAGGCAGCTCTCAGAGAATCGGCAGAGAATCAGCTCGCAGATAATCGCTCAGAGAATAGGCACGACTGGCATCAATTGAAGTGGAAGACGAGTGACGTAAAAATGTGTTTACTCTTCAGTTCAGATTTATTTTGAGGAGCCTCGCAAAACTACAAGCCGTTAAAAAATAACTTATACAGAGAAGACGTCCACCAGTGTGAAATTTTTAATCTGTTCACTAATGAAGTTAGAAGAAGGAACGTGTAAAGTGGGGACGCGGAGAAGGTTTGTTTATGGTTTATGGGGTTTAACGTCCCAAAGCGACTAAGGCTATGAGACCGGAGAAGGTACTGGAGGAGACAGGAGTTCAATCAAAGATAAAGTAAGGTAGTCAGAGCATATAATTTCTAGTTTTCATCATAAGGCTGTGTATCAAAACATCATAAGGATGTTTTGCTGTCTCTTGATGTTTTAAAATTTGCGGCGGAAACATTTCGCGTTAATTTTCTGACGTCGTAACCCGAAGAGCATGCATACGCTGAGCGCTTTTAAAGCAGGATGTGATGGTTGCTAATCTGTTCAGAGGGTGGTGCATCCGTTGGCTACCGTATGCTTGAAATTTTTTACGAGTTCTTTTATTTTTAGCTACTCTTTAATTCTTTAGAAGACCTTCCAGTTACAAGATCAAATTTGAGAGGCCCCTATCTTTTTTCATGCAGTTGTTACTGCACCACCTGTCGGACGTTTAGAGTGTCGAAAAGGCAAGAAAAAAAGAACAGTGACCGTAAGCAGAAAACGTTGAAAACAGACTTGGCGAGCTTCAATCCCATTAATAAAAGTAGTTCGGAACGTGCAAAATACGCAAATATATTTCAATTTCATGTCTCGTACGCGTAAAAAAAGCACTTGTGCTTACTGAATAGGAATATGGACAAGTCTGACTGTCAGGAAAGAAGTGGAGGAGAACTGACAACGAACGTTTCAATTTCCAAGACGGGGACGCAAGCGAGAGTAGCGTTTTATATGTCACTTCCAGGCTTAGTTTCGCCTCTTTTTTTTATTTGCAATCTGTCGCCCACAAGCGCTACAAAGGTACACGTGTCAGGCAATTTTTTTTTTATGACGACGTTGCCGGTTTGTGTTAAATGAGATGGCAACGTAGCCTTCCGGTCGTGTTCGCCTCGAATTTCTCAGAACAGGGCTGTTTTTTGCACAGCGCCTCCATAGAAATGCAGCATGAGTGACACGGAACGGCGCGGCAACCTGAGGCGCGCAAGTCAAATTTCCCTCTGTCAGTGCGATGGGTTAGAGCGCGGCGTTTTTGGTTCCAAGATTCTGTAGCACATTAGCTGTAGTGCAGTTGACATAGACAAAGGAATCTCGAGACGCAGTTGACACCCTAACTACAAGCTGTTGACACCATAAAGAAACATACACCTTAGAATAAAAAAAGCTGGTTTTATTCTAACCTAATATTTCCTGAAAATAAATTTATGAATTTGAGCGCGAAATATTTATAAAGACCACTCAAATCTCTTTTCACCTCCCACGGGGGGACGTGATTGTTCACGGCTTAAGAATTCCTTCCATGGTTGAGAGCGAGTACAGACAGCAAAGAATCATGTTTGGAAACACAAAATCACGGCTGAAAAAAATTCGCTAAGTAGATGCGCATTACGTACAGGGGATGTTGTAGTGGTTTTGGTGGCAGCCCACACCCCCGTCATTTCTAAAATTGAAATTCCGCTCCCGGAACGGACATCAACATACACAATTCGGGTCGCGCCATTGCCACTTTGCGCTGTTCAGTTTATTGATTCCGCCCGGCGTTGTGCAAGGGTACATGGTGCATCTATTATTAGCGTGGTTGATTTTTCTGGCAAGCCAGACCCTTTTCCAGGACAGAGCAGGGTTTTGGGATATATCCATAATTAGATTTATGAAGTGTTCCGCTCGCAAATGAGTGTTAGATAAAGCGCTGATGGCAATTTCAGGACTGTTACTCGTCCGAACGCGCTTGGCTTCTAACCTAATTTTGCTAATGTGGAAAAAAAATTAAAAAAAGTTGGCAACAAAAAGAAAGACGACAAACACGTTATGTGGTTGCGTTGCAGTCATGGTTCTGCATTGGAAACAGGCTGAAGCTCGAAGTCGGGTACGGAGGGCAAGAAATGTATCTGCTGGCAATTTTTCTTACAGTCAGAGCCTGTATACAAAGAAATTGAATATGGTAGTGTCCTAAATGTTATTTTTGAACGTAAGCAATAAATATAGCCTAGAACAACTTTATGACTGACCGCCTTAAAAAAATGGCTGAGGCTTAGCTAAGGTTAGGCCTAGTCAGATGCGAAGCATATTAATGGCTAGGCTTGGTAGTACATGGCTTTCCTTGGTTGAATACTTGGTTATTTTATTACAATCACTAGAAGTGTAGCAAGGATTGCCGTGGCAGCTATATACAGGATCATCGGTGAATTCAATGCAGAGTGTACAACCGCTGCCCCAGCACCGGCTACAACAGCATTCTTGGCACACATGGAAAGTACAATGGAAACACCCTTAGTTATTCCACCACCGCCACCTTTCACTATTCAAATCAACCCTGATTCTAGGCGGCATCCCAACACCTGGCCGTCTCGTAAGTGCCCGGAGAGCGAGGCAAGCTCAGCTTTATAACGCTGCTGTAGCGTCACGTGGTCAGCTGCAGCGCCTCTGATGTGGAGCCTCCACCGCCGCGGCCGACCGCGCGAGCCGGCAGCCCATCTCTCCTGTGCTGTGACGTCATGTTGTCACGTGGTCAGCCGCCGCGCCTCTGATGTGGAGCCTCCACCGCCGCGGCCGACCGCGCGAGCCGCCAGCCCATTTCTCCTCTGCTGTGACGTCATGTTGTCACGTGGTGTCACGTGGTCACGCTAAAGGTCAATGGTAGCTCCACCGCCGCGCTCGACGGGCTGTAGTGTAGCTCTAGTAATATGCTTCGCATAAAATATTCATATAGAGACGAGTTCATATAGAGACGAGACGATTATGATATAGAGACGAGAGGGGCACGGCACCGTGAACGCCATGGAAATCTTACCACTGCGGATTTTGCAGGCCGCGTTCCTATGTGGTTCCTGCTGTTTCCCGGATCCCGCTGCTTCATCGCCATCCGCTGCCGCTGAGCGACCTTCGCTCTCGCCTGCTTCTTGGCCATACGTAGTTGGCGACCGATTTTTCGTCTGGCAACATGGATCTTCAGCTACTATCTCCGACATCGGCGACGCATATAAGAGCAAGCCCGGAAACACCCACCTCGGGCACGGCACCGTGAACGCCATGGAAATCTTATCGCTGCGGATTTTGCAGGCCGCGTTCCTATGTGCTTCCTGCTGTTTTCCGGATCCCGCTGCTTCATCGCCATCCGCTGCCGCTGAGCGACCTTCGCTCTCGCCTGCTTCTTGGCCATACGTAGTTGGCGACCGATTTTTCATCTGGCAAGATGGATATTCAGCTACTATCTCCGACATCGGCGACGCATATAAGAGCAAGCCCGGAAACACCCACCTCGGGCACGGCACCGTGAACGCCATGCAAATCTTACGGCTGCGGATTTTGCAGGTTAGTTATTTGGAAGGCGCTGCCTGTGTGAAGAGCAGTGATTACTGTCTATTTACGGTGTCGTGCCCTGGAGAGTGTATTGATGTACTGAAGCGTGTATTCTCTTTGCCTTCTCGCCTTTACCTTTTTTTTACGGTATGCTGCTCTCACTGTCGGGTGACATCGAAAGCAATCGTGGGCCTATGAATGCAACTGGAAGAGAAACATTGGAAGCCCTCTTGCTGACTGTCCAAAGAATTGAAACTGGCCAAGCTGTAATACTTAATGAAATCAAAGGTGTTTAAGAAAGGCAGGATGCTACCGATAAAGAAGTCAAGCTGACGTTGAGAGTGGCATCCATCGAAACAACGGCAACCTCACTCTATAGGCCTGATTCTCTTGAAACTGACAATGCCATACAAGCCATTTCTTGCCAGCTTTCTAGTATTTACTCAAGATGTGATGATGCTGAAAATAGATTGCGCCGAAATAACTTGCTTTTCTTTGGCATCGACGATGTGGAAGACGAAATCTGGGCAGATTCTGAAGGGAAAGTCATTGCATTTTGTTCAGAGCACCTAGATTTATCTATGACTGCTTCATAGTTTGAAAGGGTTCATAGATTAGGCAAATTCAAAACTGATAGGCACAGACCAATCATTGCCAAGATGACCTTCTTTAAAGACAAGCAGAACATCCTTTCAAATGGCCACAAATTGAAGGACACCAGTTTTGCAATCCGTGAGGATTTTTCCGCTACAACTCGTGAGGCTAGAAGCAAGTTGACCAAATTTGCAAAATCACAATCCAAGTCTTATAAACTGGCATTTGATAAACTTCGAATGGACAAACAAACATATGCGTATGACCGAGCCACTGATTCGGTCATATTAGTATCACTATAGCTAGGCAATGCATCTAGATTGCGTGATTGTCCTCAGTCCACGTCATGCCCCCAGGCTCCCACGCTGTCCCTTTCATTTTCTAATATCCGAAACTTGATGCCTAAACGTGATCATCTCTGCTCTTTTCTGCAAGACAGTGAATCTGATATAGTTGCTTTAACAGAAACTTGGCTGCACGCCGGTATCAAAGACAATGAAATCTTTCCAGACGCCCATGCTTACAATATCTACAGACATGACCATGCAGATAAAAGAGGGGGTGGGGTGCTTCTTGCTATTAAAAAAACGTTAACATCCACTGCTATCAATTCTAACTCAGACCTGGAAATAGTATGGGCTGCCTGCAAAAATATATCTTCGAATTTACTTTTTGGGGTGTGTTACCGTCCTCGCGATTGTGCGACTTCTTTCATTCATGATCTTCGGTCTAGCATTGCTGCCGCTGTCGAACATAGTTCACCTAGCAACATCTACTTGTTGGGTGATTTTAATTTTCCTGAAATAGATTGGCCTTCTTTGTATTCAACTAGTCATGCTGCAACAGAATTCATCAATCTAACACTAGATTTCAACTTATTTCAAGTGATTAGCCAGAATACGCGTGGTTCTAACATTCTTGATTTAGCTCTATCCACTGCTCCCGATACCATAGGGCCGGTTATGTATCTTGACGGATTTAGCGATCATAAGATGTTGCAGTTTGATGTTCTAGTTCCGAGCTTGTTTGCAGGTATTACAACTAAAAAAATTAGAGATTATAGTAAAGCACGATATGATGAAATTAACACGGAACTCGCCACATTTTTCAATGAGGTGTTTTTCCCGCTAAGGAACGAACGATCTACCGAAGAAAACTGGTTGCTCTTCAAACACAAACTATCTGCACTGATAGAGAAACATGTTCCTCTCATTACAATAGCTAATGACATAAAAAAATCCATGGTTCAACAAGACCCTCCGTCGATTACGGAATAAAAAGAAGCGCCTATACAGAAAAGCTAGATCTGCTCCTTCTTCGACCTCGTTGGAAAGATATAAACTGTGTTTGAAAGCGTACTGTTCTGCTGTTACCGCTGCCAAAAACAAATACTTCACTCATGATCTGCCGACACTTTTGCAGACTAATCCTAAGAAGTTTTGGCAGACTATATCTCCCGAAAGTAAACGTGACCTCATACATCTACACAATACTGATGGCTTGCCGCTAGCTGACACCGAATGTCCAACCGCGTTCAACAGATTTTTTGCATCAGTGTTTACTAAGGAAGATTATTCCAGTATGCCAATTGTTGTCGAGTCTGACTACCCATTCATGGAGCCCATCACCATTAGTGCTGAGGGTATCGCATCACTAATTAAAAATCTAAAGTTATCATCATCTGCCGGAGTGGACAACATTAACTCGAAGATACTTAAAAACACCACTTCAATTTCCAGCCAGATTTTGTGTCATATATTTCAGCAATCACTATCCTCCGGAGAACTGCCCACTGCCTGGAAAAAAGCCAAAGTCATCCCTGTCCTCAAAACGGGTAACAAAAACTCTCCTGATAACTATCGGCCTATTTCGTTAACATGCATATGCTGTAAATTACTTGAGCATATTATCGCTTCTCACATTTACAACCATCTGGAACGAAATGACTTCTTTTCATATCAGCATGGTTTTAGGAAAGGCTACTCATATGATACCCAGATATTTGAATTTACTACTGACCTGCATTTCAACATGGATGATAACCAGCAAACAGATTGCATTTTTTTAGATTTCTCAAAAGTATTGGACAGAGTTGCACATGGCCGGCTGTTTACAAAATTATCTACCCTTTCCCTTGATTCCCTCACATTATCTTGGCTTTGAAACTTTCTCTCATTACGTCAGCAATTCACAGTTGTCAACGGCTCTTCCTCATCCCTATGTGACGTAACCTCAGGCGTACCACAGGGAAGCGTACTTGGACCCTTCCTTTTTCTAATCTACATTAACGACCTTCCCACTAACATTTCATCCCGCTTACTCCTTTTCGCAGACGACTGTGTTGTTTACCGTAAGATCGCTTCTGAGACTGACCACCTGACCCTTCAAAATGATCTTGACACTATTGTTGATTGTTGTAAAAACTGGCAAATGATTCTTAACCCTAATAAATGTAAATCAATGACTTTTAGCCGCAAGCATGTTATTTCTAACTTCATATACTCTATAAATAATACCTCTCTATCAAGGGTTACGTCGTACAAATACCTTGGAATTCAGTTCACACCAAATCTTTCATGGTCTTCTCATATTTCTGCAGTCTGCAACAAGGCATCGAGGACATTAGGTTTCATACGCCGGAACCTTCGGAACTCACGTACCTCCGTTCGAAAACTTGCATATTTTACATTTGTTCGCCCACAGCTGGAATTTATCTCACCTATATGGTCTCCCCATCAAAAATATCTCATAAATATGCTCAAGTCCATTCAAAGCAGAGCTGCCCGGTACATTTTTAGCAATTATTGTCCCCTCGCAAGTGTATCCCAGCTTAAAAATCTTAATGACATACAGATACTTGAAATTCGTCGCTCCATTTCACTTCTGTGTTTGTTCCATAAATATGTTCACACCCGTCCTTCGTTGTTACCTCTGCAATCACCTTTCCGCTCTTCACAACGCTTACACAATCAACTGAGCTTCAACCGGATATATGGGAAGACCCTGTCGTTTGATTCCTCTGCATTACCTAGAGCAATAAAACTCTGGAATGATCTTCCTGACAACATAACCTCTTTCATTGATCCTGGTGAGTTTAAAAAACATCTATTGTAGGGGTGCGTTTATTAGGCGTCCTCAAGAGACCGAACCGCTGTGCAGGGTCTGGCAGCGTAGACGGGCGTAGCCAGCACCAAGAGAGCGGGGGAACTTCGTCGTCGTCAGGCGCAGCGTAGTGTCGGCGCATAACTTCGTCGTCGTCAGGCGCAGCGCAGTGTCGGCGCATGGCGGTAGCGGAACCTGTCACAGTTGGCACACTACAGTTTCCCCCGGGTGAAAAGGAGCCATCCTGGCGTCTTAAGGGGAAGGAAGAACAGAGGGGTCGTAGTACGGCTTCAGTCGGTCGACGTGGACAGTTTCGCGGCCACGGCGACGCAAGTCCGCAGCGGGTGCAACAGGCTCAACAAGATAATTTACCGGAGATGTTTGCTTGAGAACCCGGTAGGGGCCATGATACCGATGCAGCAGTTTCCGCGAAAGGCCGGGAGCTGTGGGAGGCACCCAGAGCCACACAAGGGAGTCGGCAGGGTAGGAGGTAGAGGCCGCGGAAGTGTCGCGGTCATGTTTTTGCTGCCACTGGGTCTGCGTGGTAAACGAGCGAGCAAGCTGGCGGCATTCTTCGGCGTACCTGGCAGCGTCGGACAGTGGCGTGGACTCGGAAATGTCGGGCCGGTAGCGAAGAAGAGTATCCATCGTGCAGGGGGGCTCGCGGCCGTACAGAAGAAAGAAGGGAGAGAATCCAGTGGTGGTTTGTGTCGCAGTGTTATATGCGTAGGTGACGAAGGGAAGAACTTGGTCCCAGTTGGAGTGGTTGGCGTCGACGTACATGGACAGCATGTGACTGAGGGTTCGGTTGAAACGCTCGGTCAGGCCATTGGTCTGAGGGTGGTAAGACGAAGCGGTTCGATGAATAATGCGGCATTCCTTGAGGAGGGCCTCATCGCAGACACCGGCACGCCGTGTGGAAGCGCGCTGCTTGCGGAGCTCGTCGTAGCTCTGGCAAAGCTTAATAACCTCACTGACGGTGGTAGGATTTTTCGCGAGGAGCATCTGAAATGCGTCGTCAGCGATGCCTTTGAGGATGTGGTGGATCTTGTCCGCTTCTGGCATGGCGGCGTTGACACGTTTACAGAGGTCAACGATGTCCTCAATGTAACTTGTGAAGGTCTCGTCGGTGTGTTGAGCGCGGTCCCGTAAGCGCTGTTCGGCACGGAGCTTGCGCACCGCAGGGCGGCCGAATACTTCCGCAAAACTCTTCTTAAATACGGGCCAAGTGGGTAGGTCCGCCTCATGATTTCGAAACCAGAGGTTCGCCACGTCCGTGAGATAAAAGATGACGTTACTCAGCTTGATAGTGTCATCCCATTTGTTGTAGCTGCTCACTCGCTCATACGATGACAACCAGTCGTCAACATCTTGGTCGGCAGTGCCACTGAAGAGGGCAGGATCACGCTGCCGGATGGCGCCAGAACAAATGACGGTGGTTGAACTGGCCGCGGGTGTTGGGGCAGTCTCATTTGGCATGGTTGACACAGGCGGCAGCGTACGGCTCCGGAGTTCCAGGTTGGTAGGGGACGAACCCAGCACCTGCACCAATTGTAGGGGTGCGTTTATTAGGCGTCCTCAAGAGACCGAACCGCTGTGCAGGGTCTGGCAGCGTAGACGGGCGTAGCCAGCACCAAGAGAGCGGGGGAACTTCGTCGTCGTCAGGCGCAGCGTAGTGTCGGCGCATAACTTTGTCGTCGTCAGGCGCAATGCAGTGTCAGCGCATGGCGGTAGCGGAACCTGTCACAGTTGGCACACTACACTATGTATACATTTATTGCCATAGTGATGTTCGAAATGTACGACAGTTTCATTTGTTCTTAACGTTGTTTTGCCATTTACCACTTCTGTTGCCCCTGGTTGCTTTTTATTTATTAATTTTTTTTTCTTTTTTCTTTATTTTTATTTTATTATTTTTTTATTATTTTTTCTCATGTTCGTGTTTCGCTTTTTTCTCTCTATTTTCGTGTCTGATGTTATTTTAACTCCGTTTTGTATAAATTTCGTGTTCCTTTCTTGTATTTGACTTGTACCGCGTTCTTGTACCGATATTACGGTTTTTTTTCCATCTGATTATAACTATTTTTCGATTTGCCCCCCTCACCCAATGCTCTTCGGGGCCTGTGAGGTACTAATACATAAATAAATAAATAAATTGTAAAGGCCTTTATTGACAGTTGTGAAGGCCGGTTAGAGCGAGCAAGGACAGGTCCGGACCCGGAACAGTTCACGCTCTCGTCTCGCACCTCGCCTCGGTTCTGCTGCTCTGACTGCTGATGATCTTCCTCTTTACAAAATAAATAAAATATTCATATAGAGACGAGTTCCCTGCTCCAAAAGCCTGTTCATCGTAAGGGTTGCAGGCTGCAATGCAAGTCTAATTCGGGTAGATGTGTGAAGTGTGCAGCTTATTTTTTGGGGCACCGGTGCAGCCATTAACATTTTCAAGCGCTGCTTGCCATTTGTGTGGAAGAATACAATTCCTAATCAACAGTCTTTGGAAGTATACAGGAAGCTATATCACTTGTTTTGCATGAAGAAACCACCACTACTTGCTTTTTGTCGTTATGTACCCAACTCTGATAAAAAAAACCATAGTAGTCCCAATTTTGGGACAGGGAGTAGCGTAATATACCATCTCCATTTAATTCCACGTTATTCAGATCACTTTCTGCGCCAACTGGTTAATTCTAGTCATAACGAGGGCATGGCGATCCATCAGACTGTCAAATATTGAATGGGATAATTAGACCAAAGCTACTAATTGCTCTAGCAACACATTGCCAAGGGAAGGTGCAAGGAACAGTTACTTCTTTGTCTAGGAAGTTAATATTGCCCCCCTGAAAACAGTCTAATTCTCTTCAAAAAAAGATCTAAACTCTAAGACAACTAGCTAGTGCTTTGTAAATGTGTTGACTCTAGGCTTTAACACGCGTGAGAGTAAGCGTGCCAGAACGTTGAAGCAGCGGCTTTTATGACTGAAGAGAAAAAAAAAAGAATGAAAGAGTGAAAGAAAGAGTGATGACAGGTGCCTCATAAACCAATAAAATGCAAGTTTTCTGGAATACATGACAATCACCCTAAAGGCCTGCTTGTTCAGCATTCAAGAATCTTAGGGCATGAACTTCTGAATGATCGGTACGGTCTTTAGTAACTTCTTAACGTGCTTGCCAACTCATGCTGGGGCTTCGTCAGTACATTTTGTATAGCTGGTCCTCTCCACCTCCTTCTACAAGCATTTTCTCACATCTTTACGGTGATACCTTTGTGAAGGAACGAAGAATTTCCTGAAGAATTTCCGAAGAACCCTTCGAACAAAGAGCAAAACTTAGGAACTATGATTGAAGAACTCGAGAACAGGAACGGAATGTATTAATATTTAGCTCAGTCTCAATTTCTGCAGCTGGACCAACGACAGCCTCAGGACCACACCGTTTGTTCTGATCGTGTTCCATTCGAGAAAAACAGAACGTGCACAGCACAATACCTGTAGAATAAAACATGTTAGCAGAATGTAGTAGCTTCGCGAATATATTTTTCTTCAGTACTCTATGATATTGCTTATCTCGGCACAGGTTCATTTCCTTGGAGAAGAGAACACAGGGACTGTGTCGAGAATGGCAATCACTCTGCGGAGAAGGCTAGGACAGGTGCGTATGCCTGGCAGTAAAAATAAGGGCACTTATACCACGGCATATATCGTGAAATGCGTAGTGCACAGAAAGCCTGATAGGCCACCCATGACCTCTTTTACATAAATATGTTACATGTCGCATAACAAGTAAGCTCAAAGAAGGGAGGCTCCATCATTTCCTAACAGATTCAGAGAATGAAAAGAAGCATGGTATAAATTTTTGAAATGGGCTTCGTCACGGTCGTTAGTGATTAGATGATTTAAAAGAATGTCCGCTATATACGACCTGGCTCGGCTATCACCAGAAGCACTTTTCGAAGGGAAGCTGCGGTCTATTCATCGCACGGAAGCGAGGTGCAAGCGGGATAGCACGTTGCTCATGACGCGCCGTGAGACCTTTACAGAGGGCGGCAATCCCACTACCCCCCCCCCCCCCCTTACCTCTTAAAGAAAAGACCTTTACCAAGAATTCTCGTAACGGATTTTGCGCAACTGTGGAGTCCACTCTTTAGTTCAATTGGTTGTTCATTTCAATCACAAAAGCCGCTGCTTTAAAATTCTGGTTCGCTTTATCTCAAGTGTGTCGAAGCCCAGCGCTAACACATCTTGCAATGAACTAGCTTCTTATCTCAGATTTCAAATTATGCAAAGAGAATTCGGCTGTTCATCTGAGGGTGATATTATATATACCATCGACATAGAGGTAACTGTTTCTAGCCCATTTCTTTGCCAACGTGTGGCTAGAGCAATTAGTAATTTTCTTGTCATGGTTCCATCGAATGTTTGGCAGTCTCAAGGATTGCCATGCCCTCCTTGTGACGAGATTCAACGAGTTACCGCAGAAAGCAACGTTAATGACAAGAAATTAAATAGAGATGGTATATTACAGTCATTCTTGTTCCAAAACAAGGACTACCATGCTTTTTCGAACAGAGTCGGGTACATACTGAAAAAAGTACGTAGCGGAGGTTTCTTCTTGCAAAACAAGCGGCATAGCATTCTGTAGACTTCCAAACACTATTTATCATGAATTGTATTCTCCCACAGAAATTGCAAGAAGCGCTTGAGATGGCTATTGGTTTGACGGGTGCCCACCAAAATAAGTTCCCTACTTCACCCCTGTACCCGTATCACCCTTGCATTGCAACCTAAAACCCTTACGGTGATTAGTAGCAGTAAACACCTCCCTACAAAGATATCTTTCTTTAAGACCGTCCGTCATAAAGTTGTGCTGGCCTGTATTTTTGTATATGTGCATAAATAACAATTAGAACCCCGCTACGCTTCTTTTACTCATATACAGAAGTTTATTGAAAGAAAAATAGCCAGCAGATACATTTCTTGCTCTCTGTACAAGCCTTTAGCTTCAGCTTGTTTCGAATGTGAAAACCATGGCTCCAACACAACCAAAAGACGTATTTTAGTTTTTTCTTTTTGTTTCCCAATTTTCTATTGCTTCGTGCATTCGCAAAATTTGGATAGAAGCCAAGGGCGTTCGGATGAGTAGCAGTCTCGTAATTCCCATCGCTGTTTTATCTTAGATTTATTTGCGAGTCGAAAAGTTCATAAATATTACTGCCCATATTTTTAAACTTGCTGTTTCCAGAAAGAGAGTCTGGCTTGCCAGAAATGTCAAGCACGCTAATAATAGATGCACGATCTACCCTTACACGGCGCCAGACTCATTGAGTAAACTAAATAGAGCAAAGTGGTAATGGCGTCACCAGAATGCTGTGTGTTGATGACCGTTCCGTGAGGGAAATTTTAATTTTAGAAATGGAATGGGTGTGCGTTTCCATCGAAGCTACGACAGCGTCCCATGTACACAGTGCGCATCTACTCGGTGGGTTTTTGGAGCCGTGGCTTTGTGTTTCCAAACATGATTGTTTGCTCTCTGTACTCAGCGTCATCCGCAGATTCCTGGGTCGCGAACGAGCCCATCCTCGTGTATAAGGTGAAAAGATATTTGTGCAGTGTAGATTAACATTTTCGAGCTCAATGCGGGCTCTGCAAAAACGCACAGCTTTATTGAGAGCAAGTTTTGGGATCGAATAGTTTTTTGTTTTCTTTTCCGTAGGGCACTCGCAATATTTGGTGTGTTTCAAGGGTCTCAGCAGTGGGCTCTGCCACGTCGGTAAATTTCGTTGATTCTTTTTAACTTCATTGCACCTAACGTGCTACCAGAGCTTGAAACCAACAACGCCCTGTCCATCCCTGTGCAGTGAGTGGTACAGCGAAATTCCCCTTGCGCGCCTAAAGTCCTCGCGTTGTTCAGTATTGCTCAGGCGGAATTTTAATAGAGGTTGAGTGCAAAACAATTCTTCCGAGAATTTTGAGGAAAACGCGATCGAAAGAATATTTTTTCTCCTTCATCAACAAGGAGCGGCCAGATCATAATAAAGAAATGGTACCTTACACGCGCGCCTCCTTAGTGCTTCCGCTGGACTGAGAAAATAAAGGAGATGAAAGAAAACAAATGATTGTCTATAATATTTATCAACGATTTATCGGATTCCATTTCTTCCCATATCAGACTTTTTGCTGATGATTGTTTAATTTATCGCAAAATGTATTCTAACACCGATTGCCAGTCCCTTCAATCTGACGTGGATTCAGTAACAGCATGGTGCTTAACTTGGCTTATGCAACTTAATTATTCAAAAACTAAATTGATGTCTTTTACTAACCGAATGTCTCGAATTCAAACAGCATACTCCTTAAATAATAGCTCACTCGAGCTAGTCACCAAGTATAAGTACCTTTATTCAGACTT
This sequence comes from Amblyomma mixtum, assembly GCF_055824585.1. Lineage (NCBI taxonomy): Eukaryota > Metazoa > Arthropoda > Arachnida > Ixodida > Ixodidae > Amblyomma > Amblyomma mixtum. The sequence continues at coordinate 179,382,890 of NC_143013.1, read as the reverse complement.
AGGAAGGAACCACCTTATAACTTTATGCTTGCATCTGCTAATCGGTCATTACGTCTCTTAAAACATAACCTAAAGCATGCTTCTCCTCACCTCCGTGCTCATGCCTATACCACTCTAATTCGACCTAAAATTGAATATGCCTCGGCTATTTGGGACCCTTACCAATCTTACCTAATAAATAACATTGAATCATTGCAGAACCGCGCCGTTCGTTTTATTTACTCCGATTATCCACGTAACACCAGCATCACAGCCTTAAAGAAACGCGCAGGTCTCCAAGATTTATGTGTCCGCCGCAAAATTCCACGACTACCATTTTTCATAAACTTTATCATCATCCATCACTTCATAACGACTTTTTTTCTTTGCCTCCTTCGATTTTTGACCGCCGCTCATCCCTTTAAAGTTAGACGTTTCACGTGCAGAACATTTATCTATGCGCATTCATTCTTACCACGCACAATATCTGACTGGAACACTGTGCCTTCACATATCGCAACCACCACTGATCCTGATAAATATTTTAAACTGATATCTTCAATAACAACTGCTTAACTCTTCGCATACATTGTTATTTTATTTGTTCATGGCTTCCTTTTTTGCAGGGTTTGCTACTAAAAAGATTCATTGCATTAGTGTTCTGTTTGTATAATTTTAATACTGCAGTAATCCTCGTTCTTTGCCGCGCAGCCATTCTTTTGATTCATTTGCTTACTTATGTCGTGCAAAGTGTCTTATTTGTGTTTTTGTTGTTTGTTTTATATTTGTGGCTTTGTTTTATTCTGTTCAATTGCCTTTGCCCCCCCCCCCCCCCCCCCCCCCTCTGTAATACCCTCTCGAGGGCCTTTAGGGGTAATCTGTATAAATAAATAAATCATTAAATAAAACACTAGTGTCATTTGCGTTCCTGCCTTGACAAGCGAAACGTCAATTGTCAGTCTCCTCCAATTTTTACATTACAGCGAGGCTTGTCCATATTCCTATGCAATAAACAAAAGTGTTTTTTTATGTGCACGAGCTATGGGTACAATATATATTTGCATATTTTGCACGTTCCGACCTATTTAGATGAATCACATTCAAGCTCACCGAAGTTCATCTTACATTGCTGTCTACTTTCTGTCCAAGTTTTTCTTCTCTTTTTTTCGGCAATATTGGCGTCGTGTGGGAACAAAAGACGCCAGGAAGGGGGTAGCAGCAGCCATTGCAGGAAAAGAAATAGAGGCTTGTCAACTTCAATCGTGTAACGGGAATGTCTCCTGAAAGAGTGGAAGCTTGGTTAAAAATATAAGAATGAGTAAAAACTTCCATGTATAGCGAAACAAATGATTGCGTCAGGCTCAGAACAAATTCGCAATGATTACATTGACCTTCAAAAGCGCTAGCCACCCTGTATACTCAATCCCTTATGACTACGAGCGGAGCAAAAGTTTGGAAGAATGCTTATATTATCTTAATTCCTAAGAAAGGAGACACCACGGACTTGAAAAATTACAGTCCGATGAGCTTACTGTCCGATGGCTATTTACTAAAGTAATCGCTAATAGAGTCAGGGCGACCTTAGACTTCAATCAGCCAAATCAACAGGCAGGCTTTCGTAAATAATATTTCACAATAGATCATATCCACGCTATCAATCAGCTGATAGGGGAAATCGCCGAATATAACCAACCCCTATTTATAGCCTTCATTGACTACGAGAAAGCATTTCACTCAGCGGAAACCTGGGCAGTCATGCAGGCATTGCGAAATCGTGGTGTAGAAGAGCCTTATATCAAAATACTGGAAGACATCTATAGCAGCTGCGCAGCTACGATGTTCGTCCATAAAGTCAGCACCTAAAATAGCGATAAGGAAAGGCGTCATGCAGGGAGACACGACCTCGCCAATGCTATTTACTGCCTGCTTACAGGAGGTTTTCCGACACCTGAAGTCGGAACCGTTGGGGATAAATGTTAAAGGAGTGTACCTAAATAATCAGTGATTCCCACTTGACATTGCCTTGCTGTGTCACCCAGGAGATGAACTGCAAAACATGATCAGTGTGTTGGACAGGCAGGGCAGAGCGGCGGATCTAAATATTAGCATGCAGAAAACCAAAGTAATGTTCAACAGCCTAGCAAGCGAACAGCAGTTCGCAATTATTCGGGAGCTGCTGGAAGTGGTAACGGAATACGTCTGCTTAGGGCAGGTAGTGGCCGCTGATCCGGATCATGAGAGGGAGATAATTAGAAGAATAGGACTGGTGTAGTGCACATATGGCAGGTTCTTTCAGATCAAGAATGACAATATAACAGTAACCCTCAAGAGAAAAATATGCAACACTTGTATCTTACCACTACTCAACTATGGGGCAGAAACGTGAAGGATAACATAAAGGGTTCCACTTAAGTCAGAGCACGTGTAGTATTTTCTTTCGGTCCCTTGTCGGATTTCGAGCTGGCCCTCACAATTGTGTTAAGGAGAACGCAGAGAGCTATAGAAGAAAAATGATACGTGTAACGTTAAGAGACCGGAAGCGGGAGGAATTGGTGGGGGAACCAACGCGGGTTAAAGACATCCTTGGCGAAATCAAGTGGAAGAAATGGGCTTTGGCAGGGCATGTAAGGCGAAGGAAATATAACCGCTGGTCTTTAAGTGTACAGGGAGGATTCCAAGAGAAGGCAAACATAGCAGGGGGCGGCAGAAAGTTAGGTGGGCGGATGAGATTAATGAAGTTTACAGCGACACAGTGGGCACAGTTTGCAAACGAGAAAATTAATGAGAGTCATTTGCCCTGCAGTGCGCGCAGTCAGGCTGATGATGATTATGATGATGATGCTGGAAGCAAATTGTAAGTGCACAGGTGACAGTTCGTATTGCGCAGGGATGTTTATATGGCTTGATTATTAAAAAAATGGAAATTTACACACAGAATTACGAATGAATTGAATGCCGTTGTGGCTGAAGCTATAAATATTAAAAAGCTATGATGTGTGTGCCAGCGTACCTCCTTTATTAACTGCCACCAAAAAGTCTGGCTGTTATTTTTTTCGTCGGTGGCAGAAAAAAAGTCGCAGTTCATAATGAATTGGTGGGTGAATCACTGTATTTTTGGCGTTTATTAAAAATGCTGTGATATCATATAAGCAGCTCACCAATAAAATCAGCTGCAAATTATGAATCTGCTTCCTGCCGTGAGTTTACGTGCTTCTATATGGCGCTAGACGATTTGTTAGGATACTTCATGTCTTGCATTCCGTACTCGAGTAAAGCAAAAACACAGTACGGACGTAATAACGGCAGAACAGTAACAACATAAAAAGAGTAGATATAATACAATTCGGAGATTCCGGATGCAGATATTGTATTTGATAATTTAAGAATTGCTTTACCGCCCAACTAGGCTGTGCATTAAGGGGAATGGTGAAATAAGAGTTATGAAACTTAAGAAATACTGTTTAGGTTAATGCTGCAACTTTCATTCTTCTTTCTTAGGGTAATGGCAGAAGTGTGCCAGCATGCAAAATAAAGTTTCTGCGCGCTTTTGTATTGCTTTTTCCGACGCGGAACAATCACCTCCAATATCGAGCAATTTCTAGCCGCTCGCTTCACACGTCTGGAAGAAAGCGAAGCATGCGCAAACTACACTGCTTAGCAAAGTAATCGTAGCATTAAGGTGAAGAACCTCCAAACACAGCATCCCGCCAGTGAAGCACTAGACATTTCCTCGTACGGTAAAGGAAAAAGAAAGAGGGTCAGACACCACATAATAGCCTCTGCCCACCATTTCACGCTGTTCTGCTTAACAAAGATAGATCGCTTTCAGGATGTCTCCCACACAGGCCCTTTTCGCACGATATTTTTTCTCCCCCTGTCCTCTCTGTTGGATGTCGTGATGCCTTCCACACCTCCACGCACACGAGCTTCGTTTTTCCACGCCCGTGGAGCGTCGCATTGGCTTCTTTACACCGGAAAAGGAGCCGTTGGCTTGCCACAAATAAAGACTTACGGCGTCGAGCTTCTATTTCTTTTTTGTGTCTGCCTCCCGCAAGGATTCGAATGCTCTTTCCAAGGCGATATCATCGGGTACAGTTGTCCCTATTTCTGACAGTTTTTTTTTCCTTTTTTTTCGGGCCACTGACCAAAGGAAGGGATTAGCTTCGGGCGCTCCTTCCCAAGCGGTAAATCGTCCAGCCGTGGGCCTTGCCTTCGGGAGTCGTAACACGCGTCTCCCTATAAACCTGCGCCGGGCGCGACCGCTGAGGTAAGTGTGTTTTATTTGCCTTTCTGAAGTATCTTTTTGCTAAAAACTGACTAGCGTAGATGTCCTCTGTGAGCGTTGCTTTCTGCGGGAAGGGAAAGGATGTGTGGAAACACCAAAGCGCTTATAAATATATAAAAATCCACCCCTTCATTTTACTTTATTATCGGAGAATCCGCTCTTGCAGAGAAAGCCTTCGAAATAGCTTCATTGCCCTTTTCGGGGATTCGCTTGCCAGCTGTAGAATGCCCAGCCTTATAAGCACCATGTCAAATACAGGCCGATTCATCTTTTAGATCCGGATGAGGAAAAAGAAAACTCCTTCGTAAATCATCGGTGCCGTCGCACGTTCAACAAGATTATAAAATATGCATGTTAAGCAGTCTTCAGGCATTAAAAGTTCCTGCTGCAACCGCTTTATCAGATGTATTTTTTCCTTCTCCAGTGCGAAGCTGAAAAAAACGACGGATTGCAAGAGCAACTACAAGCAGTATAAAAAAAGCAGTTACATCAACGTCACCACCCAAATTGATTTTTGTGTCTACTTTGAGCATGAATTCAAATTGCGCAGACTGTACATGGCAATCAGAAAAAAAAAATGCTTCTCATACTTTCTATTCATTGTTTACAGTATACTCACAGTATGCCGTCTTGAATATTGCTTGGACTTATCAGATGAGCTCTCATGTATACTAGCTCCCGGCACGTTACTGACCTGGACATAAACAAAATGTTGAAACAACTTCCAAAGCATCGAGACGTGACCTCAGAGGCCTCATATTTTTGACATCTTGAATGAACTGATATCCATTGAGTACAAATCTAGACTTCCGTAAACATTGGCCTTTCTTTTCGCCTTGATAATAAATATATTTCCAACAGCAAGATAGCCCTGTTCTGCTCTTCCGTTGCGGCTAAAATATTAAGAGGGTTTCAAATTGGGCTAGTTGGTAGTTAGCCTGGTCAAACATAATTGCGCTTTTGAAATATGCATAAAATATGCAGGCAGTTACTTTCAACATGCGTACCGTGGTATGATAAGGAACGCACGGCAAAGTAGAGGTCACATTTCAACCGTACGACAGAGATATTTCACTGGGGACTTTTCTCGAAAAGGTGCAGCCTTTTCGCCTACTGAGCTGTAACGTACTTCATGAAGTGATCACCAATGTGTTAAATTTCGTGTCAGCGCGGGAAGACGGCAGGGGCCGTCGTGTCCCCCCACTTTCTTCCCTTTCTTTTTCTCCTCTTCTCCTCCTTGTCTCCTTTCTCTTCTTTCCATTTCTCTCTACACCACGGGCTTCCTCCATTTTCTTCCGCTCATCTTCTTTTCTTTATTTGCTCTTGATCTGTCTTCATCCTCTCTTGTACATATTTTTTTTATTTATCATCTTCTTTCTCTCTCTTGGCTTGGCATGACCATTCTTTTTTGGCTTGACTTAGTTCCCCAGCCGTACTGAAAGTGAGATAAGGCAAGCTAAGCCAAGCAAGAGTGGCAACTACAATGGGCTTCATTTGAACGGTACACAGGTTTGCATTTCTGAGACACTATATGGTAACAAAGGTTGCCACTCTTGTATTTAGGTGCATTCCGCCTGTATTCAATGATTCGATTATTGACACATCTACCCGTCTGTCCAATATATGTGCACCCACAAGTGAGAGGCAGGCTGTACACCACGTTGGTGAAACTTTCGATGAACCTAGTTCCATGCTCCTTTTCACATTCTCCACGTTTCTTGATTAGGATTGTGCATATGCTTGAGAGCTTGGTAGGTGCGGAGAAAAGCACCTTGACGCCAATCCTGTTGGCAATTTTCTTTGGGTTATGCGAGATTTTGTGCAGATAAGGAATCACTTGAACCTGCTGTCTTGGCCGAGGCACACTTGACGCTTTCTTACTGCCATTCTTTTTTGCTTTTTGCTATAGACTTGCTGTAACACTCTTGATGACGATGGGGGGATACAATGCTTTTTCGAGGCAATTAATCTGCTATAGACAGCTGTTCTTCATGTTGTGTGAACTGCTCCTGGCGAGTGCGCCTTGAAAAAGACCCGTAATAATTCCAGGTTCGATAATCAGTGAGTGCTTTGATAATCCGTGAGGCTTTTCCTCCTGCGTGGATTAAATTTGTAGCAAGGGCAGCAACCGGATTAACTGAAGGTGATTAATAAATCGGGGAACGGAATCTCTTGATTCTGTGGTATCTCCCATGTAAACTTTTGCTTCGGCAGTAAACATATCCACAATGCTGGATACAAGAGCATTAAAGTCGCAGCCAGGCATCACTTGAAGTATGAGAAGGCAGTCATTGACGCACCTCAGGACTTCAGAACACCCAGTGCTGTAAGGTGGTCGGAGACTTGCTTGTCCATGGCGGTCAAGTAGAGGTCACATAGCACAGGTGCCAGAGAGGATCCTATCAAATCCCTTATTTTTGGACAGTGTTTGTTATTGAAAAATATAGCCGTGGAGTTTAAGTAGAACTCTAGGAGGGTGATGAAGTTAACGGGGCTTACACCTGAGGAGCTGTGGAAGCAAATTTCTTTGGCGTGCTCAATCTTCTGTTGGGCGGGTTCTCAGAGCTGCCCTTGCGGATCAGAGTAATAAAGATCTGACACGTCCACAGAAAAGCCTGTATTTGCTGAAGAGATGCTTTTGAGAGCTTCTGCTGCTTAATTAGAACTTCTCACCAGGAAGGAATCCTCCAGTGGCGGGCATTTCGGCTGGTGCTGCAGGAACTCTCTCCCTGCGTCCTGCCATGTACCCTTTTCCGACACAATTGTGGGTGCACATACATTGGACAGGCAGGTAAATGCGTCAATGATCGAATCATTGAACACAGGTGTAATTCGCAAAACTACAAGAGTGGCAACCTGAATGAACATACAGTGTCCCAGAAATGCACACCTGTGTGTGTGTGTGTGGGGGGGGGGGGGGGCACTACTGTTCTTGCACGTGCCAAACCGAAAATGCAGACGGAAATAGTAGAGGCATTTCTTATAGCGTAATCTGGTGAAAAATGTGTTATTTCAACATTCTTGACACTACTAAGTAAAAAAAAGAGCCTTTCTATAAGGACACGTCTGACTTGCCGCATTGCCTGTTTTAGATCTGCATGTTGACTGCTTTTCCGACTGACCCGATTTTTGCCCTGGGCAAACATTTCATCTCTGTAGCCTTTTCGATGTTTTTATCGGCTTTCTTTCTGCTTTCTTTTCGTTGCTGTTATGGTTTTAGATATCACCTGTCCTTCCCCATGGGATACGTTTTTACGTCTGCTTGTCTCTGTGTGAGTGTCTCGCATGTGTGTGCGTATCTGTTCGTTGGCTTGGCCTCGCTTCTTTTTTCTGCAGCCGTCCTGGTACAGCGGATTTTTGTTTTGTTTGATTTGCTCGATAAGACGAGACGGGGGCAATTTTTCCTCCTTGCTTGGAAGCGGTTTTTGCTGATTGAGTGCGCTCGTGTTTACCTGTATTGCCTGTGACAAAAGATTTCGCTTTGGTATAGAAGCAGCGGATGTCTCGGGAATAAAAAACCAGTTGGAAGTTTGGGCTCTGTTCGGTCCTCACGGCTCTTTCGTTTTTTCTTCTTCAATCTCTTTGCGCAAATGTATTCCTTTAACTGCTGTTATGGACCGAGCGCCCAGAGAAAAGGGCTTATTAATTCACTGATTAACGTTGTGGTTCATTCATAGAATTATTTATACCTTATCAATTTACCTGCCTAAGATTCTGGTATCGCATTAAGAATGGCGCCTTAGAATATGAATCGGATCTAACATAAATTCACTTTTGAGTAAAAACTATCTATCCGCAAATCAGAACTTAAGGCGTCAGTTAAAATTATTGCAGAACGTGCGGCCATTTCATTCACTCACTCACTCACTCAATCTCTCACTCACTCAATGTCTCACTCACTCACTCACTCACTCACTCACTAAAGCTCTCACTCATTCAATCTCTCACTCACTCACTCACTCACTCACTCAAGCTCTCACTCATTCAATCTCTCACTCACTCACTCACTCACTCACTCAAGCTCTCACTCATTCAATCTCTCACTCACTCACTCACTCACTCACTCATTCACTCAAGCTCTCACTCATTCAATCTCTCACTCACTCACTCACTCACTCACACAAGCTCTCACTCATTCAATCTCTCACTCACTCACTCACTCACTCACTCAAGCTCTCACTCATTCAATCTCTCACTCACTCACTCACTCACTCAAGCTCTCACTCATTCAATCTCTCACTCACTCACTCAAGCTCTCACTCATTCAATATCTCACTCACTCACTCACTCACTCACTCAATCTCTCACTCACTCAATCTCTCACTCACTCACTTATTCTCACTCACTCACTCAAGCTCTCACTCACTCAATCTCTCACTCACTCAATCTCTCACTCACTCACTCATTCTCACTCACTCACTCACTTCTCAAGGGAAGGAATTCGGCACTCTAACTAACGTGATAGAGTTAAGCCACCCGTTCTAGAGAAACACTGCCGTCATTGACGTCGTCGGCGTTGTGAGCGAAAAATAGGCCGTGGCATGGGTAAAAGTCCAACCGGTGGTGATTGTGCCCCACCGACCGATGGCAGCGCCTCTCAACGCAGGGCAGTGGCGCAACGCTTAACCGCAGCACGATTGCGCCAGTAGTCGTATGAGGACTTACAGCGATCTGTGAATATAAGGCAGGGAACACCCAATTGTGCAAATATGCGCATTAATCCTCTGAAGCTATCTCGTCGCAGAATATAGACGGAGCTTAAGTGTCCCTTCCAGTGTTTGCCCCCGCCCTTCACGCCGTATTTTGTTTCTGTTGTGACAGCAAGTGAGAGCATAAAAAAAAGAGAGAATGCAAGACAAAGCCTCCCGCAAACATCACCTAATTCATTCTCTACAGTCATCGTGCCGCTGAACGGCGTAAAACCAGTTCCTTGCGTCTTGTTTAAAAAATACTGCGTAGAAAGCGAAACGAGTCGAAGCCATTTTACCATTTTGTAAAGAAGAACCCGTTTTATGTAGTACGCAATGGGCAAACACTGAACCGATCACGGATATTTTGTTTAAACACTAACGACTGCTTTCCTGGCGCAATCTTTGGCCCTGCGGACATTGTGATCGTGAGTAACTCCTGATTGCTTCCTCCCTCTGATTTAGGGAATCGGCGTTGGATAACTATACTAGGGGGCAACGGTCAGTATATGGCGCTTTTTGCACTGTTTAAGCTTCCAGCCTTGATAATTAGGACCGCAGGCTACGTCCTGTCGTAATTGTAACATTTTTATTGAGAAGTGAAATTTCACCGCATAATAAATTGTGAATTGGAGAGAGCCGTGATTAGTACTTGTGTTCTTATATTGTAATGTGTAATGCAGTTGCGGAAGTCCCTTTTTTTTTCAAATTACCGCCTTAAAATGTCTCACTATTTTTGTACGCTTCTCTTGCGCGGTTCCAGTCGTGTACTCCCTCTGCAGGTTTTGAGCTGAAAACTTGTTATTTTTTGGCTTATTCCTACTTGGGTATTAAACCATTTTTCTTTTCCTATTGCGTTTTGCCCGTTTCTTTTCGTTTTTGCAGCTTGTTTTCTTTATCATCTTTCGCTGTGGCATAGCCCTGGATAATATGTACCAAATAAATATACCGATATCACCACATGTATAAAAAATTGTATCATAGAATCTCATTCTCTTGGAGAAGCCTCAGCTACTTTATAGATGGCACCTTATTGCGTCCTAAATCTTTTCATATCGTTATCGTTCACATTGGTCTGCGCGCATTTGACCCAATGAACTTGCATCGCAGGAGTGAGGCTGCCCCCGTTAGCTCAAGTCATGCTTGAAGGAACACACCTATCAGAAGTGAATGCGAAATAGTGACATATTTAGCAAGTTTTTCAATGGTTATAATTTAAGCACTCTCAATACAACAGAAGGTAGAATTGATGTATTCTGCTATTACCCAGTGGCAAACCTCGTTCATTCTATACAAAAGATTCAAAGCACGCCGCCCAGTTCGAGTTCACTTGCGACAGGTTTCGCCCTCTCGGTCGTCTTCTGCCTTGCTGTGTACGTCTTATTTCCTTTACAGGTTCTCGAGGGCAGAAAATTTCAACTTCACCGGCTGCAACCGAGACCGCTTGCTGCCTTTGGATATTAGCTATTGCTCTTCCAACTTATCGAGGTTGGTTTCTCAGCATCCTTTACAAGAAAAAATCAACCGTGAATTTTGATTTTCCCCATCTTGTAAATTACGGGAGAGTTAGCTCAGCAGCAGGTGCGACAGGCCGCAGTCAGAAGGCGCACCAAAACTAAGTCACCCCAAGCACTAGCTGCAGCATCCTCGTCGTCGTCAGCTGCCCAGCGAGGTAACAACGCCCTCTTGGCCTCGCGACTGTGCACCGTAAAGATATGTGTCGGAAGCCTCTCGGAGCATTGTTGTGAGTTCTGAATGTCGGGTCCTTGTGTGTGCTTGGCAGATATTGCACACCTACGTAGCTGCAGCGCTGAATCTCCCTACTAAGCCTGAACGTAGAAATCAATGCTGGACTCAATGCTCGGCTCAAGCAGTCGGCGTGTTGAAGTCCTCGCCGATAAAAAGCAATGGATGAAGATCGGTACTCCCGTGTATTGCGAGCAGAGTGATCGAAATTTTATCTCTTTAATCTGCACATATGAATCACGGTCATCGATCGCCTCTGTTCCGGGAGCAGGCCCTCTGGGCCGGGTTGTTCTCAAAATAAAGGCGTCCGTTCAAGCGATGGCTAACAAGTAAAGGCGGCATCCTTGTTTGGGATCCTTTAGTTTCCTCCACTTTCATGCACGATGAAACTGAGGATTAAAACTTGAACTTCCCAAATCATCATTTTGGACCCACCATCCGCCTTCCTAGGAGTTGCATTCGCCCTAATAAAAGACAGGACCTACCTTTTGCCTTTGATCTTTGTGCTACTGGCCGGCCATGCTCACTGAGGTTTATTTTGCTACATTGACAAGGACAATCTATTTACTGACTCAGTTTACTCTAGTCGCCAATCAGCCATCAAGAGGGGTGTTCATTGTTCACTGGGAGATCCTGTACACGTAGATTTTATGCTCCGTGATTTTAAACAGTCTGCGTTTATAGGGGGTCAGTAATTGTACTATGACTAAACCTGCAGCGCCCTTTTATCAAAGCTCTGTCACGTTCCATTAAACGAGAGGGCTTTCTACACGAAAAGTCGGGATGAAAATCTCGAAGGATTTTAAGATGCCTTCAATAGAAATACGATACGAATCCATCACTGAATGGCTCAGGAAAATAGGAGTCTGTGTTTCTACGAGCGATATAATCAGGCGAGCATTCGTTCAATCTTCGTCTTCAGTGGTGTTCGCCAAGCTTGGAAAGCCGTGACTCTAAGCAGGCTCCATTTGATACCATCTCCATCTGGAATCCCTCCAGGCGGAGGTCGGCAGCCGGGCGTCGTGGTGCGAGCGAAGCGAACGGAGTGTAAACAGTACTTCGACCACCCACCGGCCTTCCTTTAGGGAAACCCTTCGAGGGACACATGATAGGGACAGATAGGGAAGGTTAGAAAAGCTAACAATGAAGTTCGCTGGACCCGGATCAAAGTAGGGAGGGTTTTTACGACGTCTGTGTGTGCGTGTAGGAAGAAAGGGGGGGGGGGGGGGGGGGTCAGCGTCCCAATTGAAAGCTACATAGGAAATAATGGTAGGGATTGGGAAGAGAAGAGAATAGAAACGATGTGTATTGCGGGTACTAAGGAAATCTGTGTTTGCCTGCCTCCAACAGCTTCAACAGATACTCGCGTTCACCTTTCCAATGAAGGGACAGCGTTCGTTATCCGGTTGTTTGCAAGGCGATCGCATTCAACAAGCGATCATTTAGTCAGAAGAATCAGGAATGGATATTTATTGTATAGAGATAGTCCAGCACTTTAACGCAGCGGCCGTTTCAGTATACGAGGTCTGTTAGAAAAGTATCCGACCTTTGGCCGTAGAAAAAAAACTTGCATAACTCGAGCGTTGCAAACCTAGTCACCTTCAAAGTAGTCTTCTTGGGACTCCACACATTTCTCCCAGCGGTGCTGCCATTGTGGAAAGTATTCCGAAAAGGCTCCTTTCGGAATGGAGTTTAGCTCAGCTGTCGTTGTAGTCATAATGTTCTTCCTTGTCTGAAATCGCGCTCCTTTCAATGACTTTTCGATTTTGGGAACCAGTCAGAAATCGCAGGGGCCATATCAGGGCAGTAAGGAGTCTGTTGAACTACATGAGTCTGGTTTTTCGCCAAAAAATCTGAATCGAGTGCGAGGAATGTGCAGGAGCATTGTCGCGATGGGTGCGCCAATTTCCTGCTGACCTCAGCTCCGGGTTCTTGCGCCGCACAGCATCACGTAGGCAACGGAGGACATCCCTGTAGTACTCTTTGGTCATTGTTTGGCCCTGTGGAGTGCGTACTCGTGGTCTGCTACACAAAAAGCAGTCAGCATCACTTTCACATTGCTGCGCACTTGGCGGGTCTTCTTAAGTCTTGGTGACGTGGAATGCTTCCACTGTGACGACTGGGATCTGGTTTCCGGGTCGTACCTGTACACCCAAGACTCGTCACCAGTGATTATGATGTTGATGAAGTCGGGGTCACTGTTTGCGGAATCCAGCGTGTCCTGTGAGACTTCAACACGAAGCTGCTTTTGCTCCACCGTGAGCACCTTCGACATGAATTTCGCCGCAACTCTCTGCATGTACAAATCTTCGGTGATAATGGAATCTGCGGAGAAATTGCTCATGTCCACCTCTTCCTCAATCTCTCGCATAGTCACGCGACGGTCCTGCATCACCATAGCGCTCAGTTCGGCAATTACCTGGTCATTTTGGCATTTTAATGGTCGATTGGAGCGTGGCTCGTTCTCCACCGACGTGCGGCCATCTTTAAATCAATTGTACCACTGCTTAATCTGTGTGCTGCTAATAGCATCGTCACCGAAAGCCGTCTGAATATTTAGAGTGGTTTCCACTTGGCTGTCGCCCAGTTTATGGCAAAATTGGATGCAATAGCGCTGCTCCTGTCGCTCCGCCATTTTCCTCGCAACAAAAAACCGACGAGAGCACTGCGCACTGCCTCACTCAAACGCTGCGTCCCAGCGACTGACGCTATCGGCAGGCGGGAAAAAATTCGTGCATGCGCATGAAGGTTCAAGGTCACCTGATGCAAGCGCGCTTGTTTCACATCCATAAGGTGTTCGCAAAAAAAATTAAAGTCGGATACTTTTCTAACACACCTCGTATAGGCTTATTTAAAGGTTGTTACTGTCAGGCCGTGCACCCCAGAGTAACTACAGTGCTCTGCTCTCGGGTCTATTTATTAAACACGTGGAGTAAAGCCGAGAAATAACAATAGAACTCTTAAGATGTCTATATTACTTTTTCTTTTATGGGGAGGGGATGGGGCTGGCGTTTACACGTTCCCGGATTTTCATGAAAGGCTAAAATATTTTGGTTATAGGGTGAAATGACGACGGGGAAAGACACGCTGTTGCCATTGGGCGAGAACGGCCCATCCGCAACTCCCCATGGGTGTCGTGGGACCACCGCCTCTCCCTCCCTTTGCCCGGCCGCCAAATTCTTCTTGTCCGCTGTGCGCTCAAAATTGCAGGCAACTGTGGGCTTTTGTAACAAAGCCACCCACGGCAGCTTAGATTCTTTTTTTTCTTTATTAATTTTAAGGGATCGGTAGTGTACGCGGGGTCATCGGAACACGGCTGGGGGCGCTCAAAGCGAAGCGTCTCTTTTCTTGGAACGCGGCCGCTCGCGAACGCGCCGGGAAGTACGGGTGTCCCCCCGCCCCGCGTTACCGATTCGCGCACGTGCAGGCACGAATGTGTATTTGTGTTTGTTTTTATATTTATTTTGTAGTGGAGAGGGTGATTTACCCTACCGTAGTTGGAGGGCTGGCCATGCTCTCGATTAGCTAATCATATGAAGAGTGTAGAATGATTGGGTGCTACCAAATGTGGGCCGGGTCTTGAGGTCTTTAAAACCGGGCTCCGGCGCTGATCTCGCTTCGGCGAGCGCGGCTTCGGCCGCTTATCTGATTTTTTCAGCAGCGTCCGCTCCGGCGGACGCAGTTGTTGCTGCGACGCGCGTCTTTTCTTGCCTTTTTCTCTTTCCTCTGACCTCTTACCTCTCCTCTATCTGCACGTTGGCAGCGGTGGTGGCTTGGCTAGAGCTAGTAGCAGGCACGTGCAATTTCCTTTTCATCCTTCTCTCAGTCACAACAACAACAACAACAGAAAAAGGGCTCTGCGCTAAGGTGAGATGCTATGCATCTTCGGCTATGCCGAGTAGGGGCCTCCCCTAGTGTTAGCGAGTTCTACCTTTTTGTTGTTTGGTTTGTCCTTTTTGCTGCTTAATGTCTCTAGTGCCTTAACTTGTGTATGCAATGTAAATAGCTGTACATAAACTTCAAGTATTCGCCTTACCCCTGCATCTCAACTCATCGTGAGACCGGCTCTGACGGGGCACCTCTGGTGCGAAGATCAAGCTTCAGTCTTCGAGTTAAACCAACCGTCTCTGGCGGGGCACCTCTGGTGCAAGGAAAGAGAACCTGAAATTTACTTTAATGTTTCCTCCCTGACTCTTCAGGAGAACCAGGGCGACATCAGATTTGAATTGGTGGAACGTTAGCGCCTAGTCAGTTGCGCATAATGTAATTTAGAGGTGAACTCGGGTGCAACGGCTACCAAAGAAACCATTAGGAAATCTAAATGTACGACGCTCACACTGCAACTTGACAGTTATTTTGTTGGAATAAAGTAATGTAGTATATAGAACATCTCTGCTTACAGTTTGACCGGTCGGCTCCACGATTTCGTTCGAATTTTGCATATTATCCTAAATTTAATTTTAGGAAAGTCTTTTTAGATACGCGGCCTGTCTATTAAATTCGGCCCCATTCTGTCCTTTTCAGAGGGACCCTTCAGTCATGATGAGAAGAAATTTTGCAGTCAGCGAACGCTCGAACAAGTGTCTCTCGTGGCAGGGAACAAAAAGAAAAAATGGTGTCCCTGGTATCTCACCAGCACAGTTTCCAGTCTATCAAATATACACACACTGGAGAGTTAGCTTAATATTTTGTAAAATTTCAAATGCAACTGTAAACCTTAAACAAGCTATAAAAAAGCGTAAACTTCATGTAGAGTTCTGGCTTTTTCCGAGCATTAGGTACGGCGAGAGATAAGATAATATTAAGAAAGTTAAGGTTTATCTTTTATGGGGGTTTAACGCCCGAAAGCGACACAGGCTACGAGGGACACCGTAATGAAGGGGTTCAGAAATTTACACCACCTGGGGTTCTTTAACGCGCACTCACATCGCACAGTACATGGGCCTCTGGAATTTCACGTGTACCGAAATTCTACCGTTGCGGCCGGGACCGAACCCGCGTCTTTCGAGTCAGCAACCGAGTGCCAGAAACACCGCTCCACCGCGGCGTCTAAGACAATTTAGGGGCAATCAAGTAGGTTTATGCGGATAAATTGTGATAGCGTTTATTGCGCTCACTCACCTATTTCAAATTACACTCTATTCAAATTCAAAGCCAATGACGTTCATTCCCCAATCCATTCCAATTCCGATTCAATGCCATTAGCGACTTCCAAGCTACGTAAAAGGTGTCACATTTACATAGCGTGGCCACTCGTTGTGCATCTACTGGCGCAATGGCGCAGCTGTTAAACAATGCGGCACTGTGTCAGTAGGTGGCTGTTTCAAACGCAATGAGCGATAGAACGTATGCGACTCACGTTTCTCTTCCCGAGGTTTCGAGAAGGAGTAGCTTCCGCAAGCCTTATTTTGTCCACTAATTCTTCTGAGGCTACCTTGCATGTGGGCCAGCAGTTGTCTGGCTCATTTGCTTCATGCTCATTTTCATATTAATAAATTATTCGTCCTCCGTCGTCTTCCTCCTTTGCACTATAATTAGTGGGGGAGGAGTAAATGAGGACGTTTGGTAGCTTGTATGTAGAGACAGGGTGATCCAGTTTTCGCTTTGATGACCATCCTCATGGTCTTGCATTATAAAAAATATCAAATTTGCAGAATCATAGAAAATTACAGCTTTTCTCTAGAACAAAGGGAGAGGGCTAATAAACAATGCCTCTTCTGATGACTGTGCCATACAAAAGGAACAGAGCGTATCAATTAATTTAAATATATTTAGCAATGAAGCCCAACACCATTGCTCTTGAAACTAACGCTGCAGTGTTCACAGAACTTTGAATATATAAATGGGCTTCCGTTACATCAGCCATCACTGTCGTCACCTCACTGTATCCCCGCTCCTACTTTTCCTTTCTTTCTTCACTGTCCTGCGTAACCCGAGGTGGATGACTGAACGTGGGATGATGAAAAACAGCGCTTTCATGTATGCTAAATTTAATGCATATAATCAGCTAGACTTCACTATTGCATGTGTGAGTGTTATAAAACTTTTCAACAGTTTATTACAAGTTGTAGACATAGGCAGGATATTTCGATTATGTTCCAGCAGCAACGAAAATGTACAAAAGTTGCTCTTAAAATTGTGAAGCTCCAACATATCAATTTTAACTCAATTTTTTTATCTGAAACTTGCAAATATTTCCTCATCACATTTTTGAGCTTGAGAAGTGGAAAATTATTGCGTTGCTTTTTTCGCAATGTTACTGGGACACGAACACGCGCCATGGATTTGGCAGCTCATGAAAAATTTTCGCGGCACATTTTTTGTGAGATGATAATGTTCATTAATTTAAAGATGCAAGTGCAATACATTCTGCGAGTGGCTAGCTTTATTATTGCTTCACACTTCTAATGCCCTTTGATGGCTTCTAGATGTTTAAATTTAATAATTTTTTAGCTTCATTTCCAAAATAGACTGCTCGGGAGCAGAGTAAGTCCCCAAAGTGACTGCGAGCGCCAGCTTCCTCCTGACAAAAAAAAAATAATTTTCTCGGCCGAGGTAACTTGCTGTATGCGGCGTTTTCGGAATTTATCCCTAAAAACCTGTGGCTTCAACTTGAAAGCAAACCGAGCCACGAGACTTCGAGAACGATCCTTTCTGAAGCCTTTTCGACAGTGATGACATAAAGCGGCGGCTAATATTGAAACCTAGCCTATACTTTTTACGCATCGCACTCAAAAACAACAGCATCCGGACGAAAAGCTTTTCCAGAACACCGCACCATCAATCAGTCAGGTCCTTCCTAGGCCATTCGGAAGTGATTTAGAAACCTCTCCTGAGGTTACTGCCAACCTTCGAATATAATACAAGGCGGTACTTTAGATCAAGAGGAAAAATGATCGATTCTCGTGAAATATAAGTAGCAATTTATCCTGTCCACATGTATTCAAGTGAGTTCTCAGGCACTCCAGTCTCTTAGGCTCTAAATCTTTTGTCAACGTGAGTCCTATTAATCATCATCGGATTTGTTGCATGCGAGAAAAAGTACCCTTTTTTTTCATTTTTCACAAATTCAATCATCCGTGCAGCCAAGCGCCTCGTAGATTGCAGTTTCCTCAAAAAAAAACGGAAATATTCATAGTTCCTGTGATGCAACGAGAAGAAAAAAAAACCCTGGGTTACGCCTATAATGCGTAAGGTCGATACGATCCGGTACAACCTTAAACAAGGATTTCATTATTGGCGTGTTTCTTCGGTCTCTTTAGTATGGCATGTTGTCAGCGCTACATAATAAAGCGTTTTTCGGCTTGCAGTTTTCAGACAAACGGAAAGAGCACACTTTGACAGTGCAGGGAAATAAGGGAATTAAGTTAGCTAGTGACATGCAAGAAGGGTCTTGTCTCAGTGACTGTTGTAGTTGGTGAGATTTGTGAAACTGGCACTTGTTTGTATGCCTCCATCCCATCGTGTGCAATTCCGACTGTCGAGGAGTCTTGTGTTCCATCATTTAATCTTAGATTGATTACTCCACAACTATGGGCAGAAAAGCAGTTGAAATTTTTTTTAGAACCCGTGACACAGTTAGCTCGGGCATACAAGTGCGTACGCGCAAGGAGGCCATTATTTTGCTTATATTAGACCAACAAAACAACAAAAAGCAAACAAATTTCTACGCTTTGTTAGCTTTTTATTTTCACTTCATGGAGTGCCCATCTGAAGGCTCTTTAAATAAGGGGTCAGAGTTTCAAATGATATAACACTTGTCCAGTGAAGCACTTGAAGTAGTTAGGGTTGCGATGAATGGGAGCAGCAACGTAAAGCTCATTTCATTCGGGCGCGTTTCGCACAAAAATGAGAAAATGAGCCGACGACCAGGCCGAAGGTGGGTGTGTGATCGCGTTGTCTTTGACGTGGCAGGAGGGCGTTAGACTGGCAAAATAAGTGGAGCTATGGGCGGAGTCAATGTCCATTGGCGGAAAATCGACAGACGGACATATTTAGTCGATATAAAGGTTGGAGACGTGCGCCTGGGCTTAGATTTGACTAGTACTAATACGAATGAGTAATTAGACCAGAGGAAAGATCAGTACGCATTTGAATAAGTGTTTATAATGGTTCATGTGATCAGCATTTTGGGGTTTCCGCTAGAGCACACACCATTTCTCAAGCGCTAAAACTTTAAACGGACACAGGAAGAGACACCTAAAAGAGCTTTTGCCTGTCTTTCTCTTTCTGTGTCTCTTCAGCACATGCATAGTAGAGTTTCGTTGGAAGAAAGGCGCAGTAGGATTGCAATTCTACGGAAGGATGGGCTCACTGAACGTTGCGGCATGAATAACTGACAATATGGCTGGCATAACGGGTCTGATTAGTTGCGTGGATGATCCATGGGGTTAGAGGTTTGTAGAGTTGCAAGCAGAGTTTGTAGAGGTCTATGTGGAGGTCGCCCAGGAGGCGACCGTGGCCACGTTTATTTGAAGGCTGCCGAAGAGACGATAGCGGCAGAGGAGCGGCGGCGGCGTCCGGCCGAGACCGAGGTCCAAACGTTCTCTTCAGCGCGTGCTGGCCACTCTTCTTCCTCTTCGTAATTTTTCCACTGTCGGCCGCGCGGCTCTCTACAGGACTCCCCCACTAGACGATAAGTCGGTATGGAAAACAGGTATGGGCATCAGTGATGCACAAAGGGGTTGCCTCAAACTACTGCCTAATGCGTCAAACGAATCGTGCAGAGCATCTGGAGTCCGATGAAGTGGCTCAGGTGAACGGCCCCGGCTTAGGCGGAGCGGCCCAAATTTCGGAGGGCGGCGAGGGGCACGTAGTGGCAGGTGATGTTTCTGGGAAGGCCTGCCATGTGGACCCAGCGTCGGTGGTCGTGGGCAGCAATAAACAGCTGGCGCATTATGGACGGCGCAGCAGAAGGAACGAGGCGTCCTGTGGGCTGTGAGAATCGCGCAACTGTTGCTGGGCGAAGGTGCCCGGTACCAAAG
This sequence comes from Amblyomma mixtum, assembly GCF_055824585.1. Taxonomy (NCBI): domain Eukaryota; kingdom Metazoa; phylum Arthropoda; class Arachnida; order Ixodida; family Ixodidae; genus Amblyomma; species Amblyomma mixtum. The sequence goes on along the minus strand of NC_143013.1, from coordinate 179,363,208 downwards.
TGGCGGCCACGGGAGGCGCAGCGAGGTGCAAGGTGGATGAATGCCTGTGGTGGACTGCAAGTGGCTGCTGGGATAGGCTCACAGACAGCCGTTCATTGATTGGTGTGAACCTGACGGACTGCCACACGAGTTGCGCCCATGCCAAAGGCGCTGACCTGTTCATGAAAGGGAACGCCGGCGAGGTAGCGGCAGTCGAAGGCACCCTCCGCACCGTGACAGCAACCGGGGGCACATGAGCTGGCCTGGTCAGCCTAGGAATCCCCAAGATAGCGGCTCATCAAGCTGCAGCGTAGGTGGAAACTCAAGTTGGTGCGGGCGAGAGGATGTGGGGTGCTAGCCGCGCCAGTGTTGTCAGGCTTCTGTAGAGGTGGTAACACCGGTGGGGAGCGAGAAGGGCCCACATCTGTGGTCTGGTCGTGCTTGAGGTCAGGCGGTGGCGCCGGTTCAGGGTCCGTTTCAGGAAAAGTAGCGCCGGCGACAATTGCGAGGCATGGGGCGGCTGCTACCGGTTTGGCCGTCGTATCCACTTTCGTGGGATGTGCAGTGTGGTGCCCACCTTTGGAGGGGCTGGTGTGGTGGCTAGCAGGATTGGTCTTTGATGAGAGCTCTTTAGAATCAGGAGGCAGCGGCGTCGACGCTGCTGCAGAGGCCTGTGGAGCAGTTGGCGGCAGTGAAGAGGGAGATGGTGGTGCTGGAAGCCACGACACGGCTGCTGCCGCGGAGTCTTCCTTGGCTGCAGGTGGCTCTGTCGACGATGTCAATGAAGGGCGATGTGGTGGTGACTAGGCACAATTTGTGTCTTGATTGAAACTCTTGCACTGAGCCGCAGCAGGGGCATCGTTCGACGGTGTCGCAGGCGGCAAGGAACAAGTGCAAGGAGGCAGGCTCAAAGACGCACGCGCAGAGGATAACTGTGGGGACAGAAAGGGCTCCAAAGGCTGTGTTGAGCCCACCTGGTGTATGTCCACACGGACGGCCAGGCCGGAGACGCTGGGCAGGAGTGGCGGCGAGGCGGCGAGGGGCTGCTGTAGCGGGTCGAGTTCTGATGAAGGCTGCATGGGCGCTAGCGAGGCCGGTTCAGGGCCGAAGGCTGGCGGCGGAGAAAGTGGGTCCTCTGCGTCGTAGATCGGCAGCTGAGCATAGTAGGCCCCGAAGTCCGCCAAGACGGCCGCACGCAGTTCATCATATGGCCGGCAGCCCAAGGCAGAGCAGGCGAGTCGGCGGAGAAGGCCGGGCAGGATGATATCGCAGAGGACTGCGTGTTTGAACGGCTGGATAGTGACGCCTTTCATATACAGTGCAGCCTCGAACTGAGCGAACCACCCGCCAGCGTCCTGGGACCGGAACGCTGGAAGCGGCGGGTGGAAGCCTAGGTCATGCCAGTACGCCATCATGGAAAGCCGCAGGTGTAGAAGGGGCGGTTCTCCGGGTCACTACGTTGCAGAGGTCGACGTGGAGGTTGCCCAGTAGGCGACCGCGGCCACGTTTATTTAACCCTTTCGGCCCTGGCGGTGTCAATTGACACCACAACACAAATATTAAGCTCACGCCTCAGTAACAGAAGGAAATACTAATAATTTTTAATACAATAGTTCCTTAGGGATCCCTGCTGCTATTGACATCGCTGTTCACGGACTTCCATTGAGCTGTGCGGTCTAAGGAAGAAGAAGTAGCAGCATGGGAGGCATGAAGTGAAGAAGCCGAGGTGTACCAAATTTGTGCATTTTTATCTCACTAACCATTCGTTCTTCTGCGCTCAGCTTTTTATATGCTGTGTGATACGCCTATCCCAGCTCACATCCCCGTCGTAAATATTACGGAATGCGTAGACGCTGCGTTTGAACAAATTTTTGACATGTGCGATTTTGACACCATCAGGGCTCAACGGTTGCCAGCGGTGGCCATTGAGTGACGATAGGTCATCTTTGTAGAATAGAATCTGCTAGTAGTTTAGCAGATGCACCTATACTAACGGCCTTTTTGGCCTGCTGGCATGAATGTTCATTACAGAAAATGGACAAAATCTTAAAATTTGCTTTCTGATGAATTGGAAAATGGAAATTTTCGCTATCATACATGCTGAATATTTGGATTGAGCCTGGAAGTGACCATGCCGATGTCGGCGAACAGCAACCGGACCAAAGGAATAGCGAGAACAAATGCACGCCTGACCTTGCGCTTTTGTTCCTATTTTTTACCTCTCTCCTCCTGTGAGCTGTGAGCATCGACACCGAGCTGCAAGAAGCGACCGGGGTATTTACACTGAAACTCGCGCTCCGCCGCTCGTGCAGCACGTGTGGCGCGCCCTCGACGCTCGTATCAATGCAGCGTGTTTGGCTGTGTTTTCTTGAGAAAGCGTATTTGGTGTGCTGAAAATCAGCTTCTGCTTTCTCCCCGGACGAGAGATATCCTGAACTCATAAACCTATGGATGAGAGGGAATTTCCTGTCACCTGTAGGGAACAGCATTCGGTCAAGACACAGACACGACGAGATTATGTTCCACTTTATGAATTCTTCTATAGCAAACAGCTGGTTTGAAAACAATCGCAAGCGAGATGCAGTGTGCCGCGCCAAAGCTTAGAACTTAGATTTGCCAACCTTCGCGCTTTGCGCTACGGAAGTGCTTCGTGAAGCTCGATAGAGGAGGGCGTTACAGATTCGAGGAAAGCCTTTATCTTGACCACAGTCGCCTTCCAGGAAGGCTACGCAAGTTTTAAACATGCGAGCTGTTGACGTGACGTACACAAGCTGGAACACAGACCTGGCAGGAACAAGAACGCGGAGGTATGACACAAAACGCAACGTAAACAGGAGTGAGCGAAGTTTTTTGTGGAAACTGCGAGATTATCTATCCCTTACAAAGTAAAAAAAGCTTCTTTATAGGTCTCCACACCGCGAAATAAGAAATTTTTTCGTTAATTTCTTTCTTGTCGGTTGCGGTTACCAAAACGGTCCCACTAGCATTTTACACCCATTGAGCCCTGATGTCCGATTTTGACACCATACCTGTAAATCGATTAATACTCGCACCACAAGCTTTAAATTTTTACTGCACGGTTATGGGGCTTTACGCATTGTAAAAATGCGGAGCAAAAAAATCTACGGCCGAAATAAAAAATCCAGGGCCGAAAGGGTTAACGGCTGCCGAAGAAATGACAGCGGCAGAGCGCCGGTAGCAGAGTCCGGCCGAGGTAGAGGTCCAAGCGTTCTCTCTTACGCGAGTCAGCCAGAGCCAGCTTTCTCCAGCGCGTGCTGGCCCCTCTTCTTCGTCTTCGGCTACTTCCACTGTCGGCCGCGCGGGTCGGTACAAGTTCATTCCCAAGTGTCTGCTAGTGGTTGCGGAACTGATGCCAGAACCAAAAAGTGTACTTCATGATCTGGCAATACTTCCTGCGAAGAAACGAGACAAGATATGATTTCCTAGTATTTGAATATAAAGCCATATTATCCAAGCGGCTTCGATGGGATGAATGTTAGAGTGAAAACCAGAGAAATTTGCGTATTTTGAATAGAGGGGTAAATCACTCTGTAATCTGCGCATCACCGAACATTTCAGCTGGCTTGGCAGAGATGAGCGGTAATATTAGTTATAATAGAAGAAAACCCTGAACAGCTCTCTGTTGCCCGCCCGACATGACAGGAGATAATTGAAATGAAACTAGAAAAGCACCAAGGATCCGGATTCCGCCTTCAGTGCACGAGGTAGCGGCGACAGTGCGTTCATCCCTCACATACTGGTTCCTTTCTCCATGCAGCTTGGTAAACAAGCGTCACTTTTTCTCGAGTGATCGAAGAGTCTACGCTTGCTGCTTATCTTTTGCTGTTTTTGTGTACTAGTGCAGAAACCGTTACAGGTTTGTGGCGATGTTGAGGTGAATCCAGGACCTCCCAATTATTCCAACACTCAGTATAACGAAATGCTTGCGACAGTAAACAACCTATCATCCATATTTGACGCGAAACACGCAGAAGTTATGAGTGCATTAGGTGATCTTAAAGCAATACAGAGGCGCTCGCTTAAACCCAGACTGATTTAATGACAAGATTTACCAAGTTAGAATTTTGCATTGATAATTTTATGCAATCTGCACCTACGGCTCAAATCGAGGGAGCAGTCTAGGAAGCAGACAGAAATGAGAATAGTGTCCTTATTTACCGCCTTGACGACCTCGAAGATTGATTAAGAAAGTATAGCCTGCTCTTTCACGGAGTCTCTGATAATGCTAGAAACTTAGGCAGACTCGGAAACTCGAGTTCGGGGCATACTGTCGATACATCTCATATTTCCCTTCCAGACATGGCTATATCTCGAGCGAACCGCCTGGGATCGTTTTCAGGGAATAAGGCTTGCCACAAAATTGTTATGTTCTCGGCATTTAAGATGGAAGTCGGTATCTTTTTTAAGAGGGCAAAGCTAAAAACTTGTGGCTAGCTCGGGGATGAAGGCAGACTGGAAATATTTAGTGAAGCAATTTCCAATAATCTAGGCACCTTTGACAACTATCATCTATTTCTATGTTTGGTACACGGGTGCAAGGATTTCTAATGTCGCCAGTATTTTCCTGGTGAACCATGGCTACTTAAACTCCGGACGAAGCCTTCTTTCTGGACGCTAGTAAAGTCTTTCATAAAGTGCGCCACAAATGTATAAGAATAAAAAAAATCATACTTCTCTTTGAACACACTGTAGTAGACTTTAGGTGTGACTTTGTCATTTCATCTTTTCTACATTTTTCATGATGTAGGTGTTAGCAGCGCACACGAAACAAGGACAGACAGAAAAGGGAACGAAAAACAGCGGTTTTCAAGTCTCCTGATGGGACTGGCGGTGACGATGCCGCTGGCCATTCGCTCATTGTAGGGACTTCGCTATCCATGCAGAGAAAATAGCACACGCCACCATGGTCGAAAGTCGATGCCGTAAATACTTCACCGGTGACACCGCTGTAGCTTCGCACGGGAGACTTTGTCCAGCAAAGTGACGAACTGCATGTAGAACCCTAACGGGTTAGTGGCGAATGAACGCATTGTCACCCCTACCACGTGCCCTCGTGCACACACTGCGCTATCGCGGATGAACGGTCAGACGAAATTAGGTGTGGGATATTTCATTAATCACGATATAGCTGGCAACGTACAGAAGTTCTATAGCTTTAACGAGAGGGTGGCAGCTATTGTAATTAGGTTCAATAGGAGGCATAAGCTGAAGGTGATGAAAGCCTACGCGCGTACATCCTGCCACGATGACCAGATTGTTTAAACCTTCTAAGAAGACGTGGAGTCGGCAATGAACAAAACAAAATCACAGTACAGAGCCCCAATGGGGACACTAAAAATGAACTAAACATCATACTATGCGCTTTACCTGGCAGCGTGCAGTATGTGGAGCTCCTCAGAAAGGCTCACTGTAGCGAGAACAGAATTGTAAGGTCTCGAATTAGCCTAGATTTGAAGAGGGAACGGAAGAGACTAGTGAAGCGGAAGTGCATGAAGTAGTTAGTTGTAAGTGGGAATGTACAGGAATTCGTGATTTCGCTACAGAACAGATATTCGGCTTTAAGTGAGGCAGACGATCTTACTGTTCAAGCATTGAACGATAATCTCATGTCTATCATTACTGCGCGATCGGTAGAAGTAGTCGGTAGGATGGTCCGACAGCGTACCAGCAAGATATACCAGGAGACGAAAGATCTGATTAAGAAACGCGAAGGCATGAGGGCTTCTAACGCTGCTGATGGAATAGAACTAGCAGAGCTATCGACTTTAATAAATAAGGGCAAGGTAGCCGACATAAGGAAGTCTAATATGGAGAGAATGGACCATGCTCTAAAGAACGGAGGTAGCTAAAAACGGTGAAGAGGAAGCTAGGCATAGGTAAAAGCTAGATGTACAAGCGTTAAAGACAAGGAGTACAATGTCATTATTAATATGGATAAGATAATTACGGTTACCGACGAGTTCTACACAAATCTATAGAGAAGCCAATGTAATCACAAATTTAATGAGAGAGACCCTAGAGCACAGCAACGCGTCATCCCATCAATAGCGAAAGAGTGAGTAAAGAAACCCTTAGGAGCAATGCAATGGGGAAACGCAGCTGGTGAGGATCAGGTAAGAGCCGATTGCTGAAGGACGAAGGGGAGATTGTGTTAGAAAAACTAGCCGCCCTGCACACGCAACGCTTTATAACATCAAGCGTACCTGTATCTTGGAAGATCGCTAAGATTATCCTAATTCGAAAGAAAGTGAACGAGAAGGACTCGAAAAATTGCGGAGCGATCAGCTTACTCTCCGTTGCCTGCAAGGTTTTTACTAAGTTAATCGCTAATAGAGTCACGGCAACCTGACACTTCAATCAACCAAACAATCAGGCAGGCTTTCGTAAAGGATATTCCACAATATAACAGATTTACATATCAATCAGGTGATATAGAAACGCGCAGAATAAAAGAAACCCTTGTTTAGAGCATTCATTGATTACGAGAGAGCATTTGACTCAGTAGAAACCACAGCACTCATGGAGAATTGCGGTATCGGGGTTTAGCAGGGCCTTATCTGAAAATACTGGGAGATATCTATAGGCGCTGCACAGCTACCATAGTCCTCCATAAAGTCAGCAATCAAGTTCCAATAAGGAAGGGCGTCAGGCCGGGAGACGCGATCTCGCCAATGCTATTCACCGCCTATTTGCAGGAGGTATTCCGGGGCCTGAAATGGGAACAGAGGGGGATGAGAGTTCGTGGAATACTTAAGTAATTTGCGATTCGCTGATGACATTGCCTTGCTAAGTCACTCGGGACATGAACTGCAAAGCATGATCAATGAGTTAGGCGGTCAGAGCAGAACGGTGGGGCTAAAATTTAACATGCAGAGTATATAATGCAGGTGCAGACCTGTTGTGACAAATGAGTCTGAAGTACAAGGACTTGTGCTGAGGTGGAAGAAACCGAAAGATGTCAGCCAAAAGCCTTTGTAGCTCTCGCTCTACCTTAAGTGTGGGGTCCCGCTTGAGCCGCATGTACGTGCCTTCATCCTTCAGAAGCGTCGTAACTTTTTCTACGTAGTCGCAGTTGTTAAGGATGACAGTGGCTTTGCCCTTGTCAGCAGGGAGGATTACAATATCCGCGCTGCTCCGGAGGCTCTTTGCTGCATCACGCTCCTCAGGAAGGAACGGGGTGGGAAGCCGACGTGGCAGCTTGGCGAGTATGCTGATCGCATGAGCGCGAGCCTCCTCTCGGCGACTGTTTTCCACAAGACCAAGGGCCTGTTCAGAAGCACAAATGATTTTTCTTGTGTCAGGTGCCGCTCTCGTGTTGAAGTTCAAACCGAGCTCCAGCACGGCAAGCTCTGCTCGGGTAGGCCTATACGAAGACAGATTGGGGACGGCGGAAGTAAGTCTGTTGGTCGGAAAGAAGTGAAAGAAGAACTCAGAAGAACAAATATCAATAACTAGTTTGCTCGCTGATTTTCCTCTAGTAATCGATAATACTTGGGGCGCCTAAAACAACGCCCCGACGCGAAAGGAGTCCTATTAGATCGGTGTCACAAAATTCGGCGCATTTTAGAAACAAAAAAAGAAAAACCGCCGCGCGCACGGCGTCTCGCCGGCGCGAGCCCAACGGGAGAGAGGGAAAGCCCCCGCCGAGCTCGTGCCTCTCTCTCCATCGCCACGGCGTGCTCCGAAGGAATGAGTCATCCACGCCGAAGATTCTCGAACATGCGAGTCGGTTCTACTGCTGACCGGAGGAAAAGGGCGTAGTCTTGCGTGCGCTAAGTCACGTCCCCCTCCTCTGCACTCGGACGTCGGCTACGCCGCCACGACGGCGCCACGCTAGAACACGCTGGAGCCTTCGCGAAACGACTCCTGACTTCAACCAATGAGGACGCGCGGCCGGCGAGAGAAAGGAAGGGAAACTACACGAGAGATACTGCGTGTATGTGCGCGCGTACTTTGGCGCATACAACAAACAGACGTGAGAGCGAGCCTATAAAAGAAGGACGCTGACAGCTATCAGTCAGTCCGGACCGCCGTTTAAGCTTCATCGAAGCGCGCCCGTTCGACTCCCGGGAAAACACCACTCGGCCAGCATCGGACCAACGAGGCAACGGTCGCCAGTCTGCGGGACGGCATCGTCGTGGAACTCTGGTCGTCGGACTGCCGCAGTGCCCGGTGAACAAATTGTGTTTTGTTTGTTTACCTCTCTCTCTTGTGTTAGTGCACTTTAGGTGCAATATTGCCTTTGTATTGCATTCTCTCTCGAGTTTAACTTTGCACGAGTTGCATTGTTCTGTTAATCACTTTGTATGTGTCTGTACTAGTGATTGTGAAACCCTCTGTATCGTCTCAATTGCTGTATAAACTTTGTTTTGTTTGTGAACCTTTGGCTCCGACCCATTCTCTGGCTTGCGACCAGCGAAAGCTGGGCACCGAACGCCCAAAAACCTCTTGTCACTTGGTAGCTGGTCTCCGCTGAGTTTGCCACCCTGAGTCGAGGGCATCTCCTTTGAGTCCGAGACCGCTACCCCCACACGCTCTAAGGGTGTCTGGGAGCTTCCCACGTAAAAGTGCGCGAAGTCTGGGTGACAATATATTCTGGCGTCCGCGACAGGACGTTTGGTGTTTGTAAGCACAGAGAACGGAGAAAGAGTCGGAAGGAGTTTACGAATCGTAAACGAGTGTTACCAGCAGAGCGATATTCTGAGGTGCCGCGCCGAAGCGGTTAGTGATAGTCACCGTGTAGAGGTATTCATTGCCTGGAATGCAGAGTTCGGTCTCTAAATATGAGCTTTAAGGAGCTAAAGGAGCTAGTAGAGGCCGGTCTCCAGATGGGGATGACCGGAGCCGAACTGCGTAAATGGGTGGACCAGGAGAGAGACAGAGCTGAGAAAGAAAGAGAGAGAGAGAGACAGCGCGCTAGAGAAGCCGCTGAGAAAGAGAGACAAAAGAAACGAGAAGAAGAAGAGAGAGAACGTAAAAAGAGAGAGGAAGAGGCCGAAAGGGCTTTTGAAAGAGAGATGGCAATCATTCAGAGGAAGATTGCTGAAATTCGGCGTTTTAGGAACGTCAGGGATCCAGTGGAGCATAACCCCGGAGAGGCCGGGTGGAAGACTAACGAGTCTAATTCGTTGACAACCGCGGAAGAGGTTGTAACTAGCTCCACTAGTGAGAGTGAGGTTGTGGAACAGCCAGTTCCTGAAACTAAAACCACAGAGAGTGAAGAACAGACCAGAGTGTCCCTTCCTCAGGAAACTGATTGTGTAGCTACTGCTGAGGTAGTACACACTGAAGTAAAGGCCGACCTGACGCTACAGTCCGAGGGGACCCTAGAGCAGCCGCCTGAGGACGAAGAAGCAGTCGAGATCTCTATGGAAGAGTCCGAGTGCTACACTTCTGAGTCCGGCAGGGAAGACCACGAGAAAGAGTGGTTAAATGGCACTGAGTGTGAAAGCTCAGACGTAGAAATACCTGAGGAAAGCGCACTCAGTGAAGACCCGGAAGCCGTTCCGAGTGAACCCTCGAGCAACGAGGAGGGCTTTACCGAAGAGGAAGGCGAGGAAATTTGTGCCTCGGAGGAAGGAGACAGCGCAGTACAAGGAATGGAGCACCACTGCACTGAAACTAACGAGCTCTGGAAAGTATCAGAGAAAGCTAAGGAAGCAACACTGAGCGAAAGTGAGGAGAATGAGTCATCAACGGCTAATGAGCCAGGCTCAGAATGCCCCTCACAAGGAAGGCTCCAAAAGAAGAAAAAGGATTTGGAAGAAGAAAGCTCAGCCCTCGAAGAACAAAAGAGAGCTGCACCAGTGGCTTCATCGCGGCAGAACACCGCGGATGACGCAATTGACAGTGAACCGGGCTTGACCCGAATGAGAATTCGAAAGAAAGTAAAAAGAAATGAGTCGGACACCACCAAAGCAGGTGAAACCGAAAAGCAGAAGCCCTGCAGAAAATTCAGGAAGAAAACGGGAAGAGACAGAACCAAGCTGAAGACAGCCGTGCCGACTGTGAGCGAGCTACCCGAACATCGCAGCAAAGTCAGAAAGAAGCTCAGAGGAACGAGCCCAGCCTACAGCAAGGACTCAGTGTGGAGGCGCAAACGGAAACAGAAGAGCGCACACGGAAAAGAGAGCAAACACCTGAAGCGCAGCCGTCGTAAGCGAACTGGCGTTAAATTTGCTCGAAACAGACGCGCTGGCCACAGGAAAAGAAGAAGAGCTCGAGGTCTGGGCGCAGAACCAGACAGGAGTACGAACAGGAAGCGGAGCCAAAACCGCGTTCGGAAGAGAAGCCTCAGAATGAGGCGGAAGAAGAGTCGAGCTCGCGACAGAAAGAAAAGCCGCAGTCGCTTGCGAAAGAGAATTAAAAGCGCGACTGAAAGCTTCAGAGAAACAGTCCTGTTCCGAGCCCACGGTGTAGGCCGAATCTGGAAGTATAGGCGAAAGCATGCCTCATACTTGTGTGCTTCTTGTTTGCAATGTTGTGTTTGTTAATGTTGTGCCCAATCGCGGCGTGTTTTATGTAAACACTGCATTGAAGTGTGTATGTGAAAACATCATGGTGTTGATGTATATATTTTCACATATAGTTTGTGAGCGCATGCATGTGCGCGCGAATTGTACCGCCGAACTGCGGCGTGTTTTGGAGTGCAATCTGTCTATTGTACTGTGAGATGTATGTGAAAGCATCAAGGTATTGATGTATGTATTTTGGCATTCGCCACAGACTTTGTGAGCGCATGCATGTGCGCGCGAATTTTGTGTTTTGTGAATATTGTTACACAATATTCTTAAAGGAAGGGGCAGTGTCACAAAATTCGGCGCATTTTAGAACCAAAGAAAGAAAAACCGCCGCACGCACGGCGTCTCGCCGGCGCGAGCCCAACGGGAGAGAGGGAAAGCCCCTGCCGAGCGCGTGCCTCTCTCTCCATCGCCACGGCGTGCTCCGAAGGAATGAGTCATCCACGCCGAAGATTCTCGAACATGCGAGTCGGTTCTACTGCTGACCGGAGGAAAAGGGCGTAGTCTTGCGTGCGCTAAGTCACGTCCCCCTCCTCTGCACTCGGACGTCGGCTACGCCGCCACGACGGCGCCACGCTAGAACACGCTGGAGCCTTCGCGAAACGACTCCTGACTTCAACCAATGAGGACGCGCGGCCGGCGAGAGAAAGGAAGGGAAACTACACGAGAGATACTGCGTGTATGTGCGCGCGTACTTTGGCGCATACAACAAACAGACGTGAGAGCGAGCCTATAAAAGAAGGACGCTGACAGCTATCAGTCAGTCCGGACCGCCGTTTAAGCTTCATCGAAGCGCGCCCGTTCGACTCCCGGGAAAACACCACTCGGCCAGCATCGGACCAACGAGGCAACGGTCGCCAGTCTGCGGGACGGCATCGTCGTGGAACTCTGGTCGTCGGACTGCCGCAGTGCCCGGTGAACAAATTGTGTTTTGTTTGTTTACCTCTCTCTCTTGTGTTAGTGCACTTTAGGTGCAATATTGCCTTTGTATTGCATTCTCTCTCGAGTTTAACTTTGCACGAGTTGCATTGTTCTGTTAATCACTTTGTATGTGTCTGTACTAGTGATTGTGAAACCCTCTGTATCGTCTCAATTGCTGTATAAACTTTGTTTTGTTTGTGAACCTTTGGCTCCGACCCATTCTCTGGCTTGCGACCAGCGAAAGCTGGGCACCGAACGCCCAAAAACCTCTTGTCACTTGGTAGCTGGTCTCCGCTGAGTTTGCCACCCTGAGTCGAGGGCATCTCCTTTGAGTCCGAGACCGCTACCCCCACACGCTCTAAGGGTGTCTGGGAGCTTCCCACGTAAAAGTGCGCGAAGTCTGGGTGACAATATATTCTGGCGTCCGCGACAGGACGTTTGGTGTTTGTAAGCACAGAGAACGGAGAAAGAGTCGGAAGGAGTTTACGAATCGTAAACGAGTGTTACCAGCAGAGCGATATTCTGAGGTGCCGCGCCGAAGCGGTTAGTGATAGTCACCGTGTAGAGGTATTCATTGCCTGGAATGCAGAGTTCGGTCTCTAAATATGAGCTTTAAGGAGCTAAAGGAGCTAGTAGAGGCCGGTCTCCAGATGGGGATGACCGGAGCCGAACTGCGTAAATGGGTGGACCAGGAGAGAGACAGAGCTGAGAAAGAAAGAGAGAGAGAGAGACAGCGCGCTAGAGAAGCCGCTGAGAAAGAGAGACAAAAGAAACGAGAAGAAGAAGAGAGAGAACGTAAAAAGAGAGAGGAAGAGGCCGAAAGGGCTTTTGAAAGAGAGATGGCAATCATTCAGAGGAAGATTGCTGAAATTCGGCGTTTGAGGAACGTCAGGGATCCAGTGGAGCCTAACCCCGGAGAGGCCGGGTGGAAGACTAACGAGTCTAATTTGTTGACAACCGCGGAAGAGGTTGTAACTAGCTCCACTAGTGAGAGTGAGGTTGTGGAACAGCCAGTTCCTGAAACTAAAACCACAGAGAGTGAAGAACAGACCAGAGTGTCCCTTCCTCAGGAAACTGATTGTGTAGCTACTGCTGAGGTAGTACACACTGAAGTAAAGGCCGACCTGACGCTGCAGTCCGAGGGGACCCTAGAGCAGCCGCCTGAGGACGAAGAAGCAGTCGAGATCTCTATGGAGGAGTCCGAGTGCTACACTTCTGAGTCCGGCAGGGAAGACCACGAGAAAGAGTGGTTAAATGGCACTGAGTGTGAAAGCTCAGACGTAGAAATACCTGAGGAAAGCGCACTCAGTGAAGACGTAAAAGTGCGCGAAGTCTGGGTGACAATCGGGAAGCTCGGTGGGTTCACGTTCTTCAGAAAGCAAGCTTCTCTATTGAGGTACTTCCGGAAGGAAGCGCTCGTAAAGACGGTTCATTTCACTTCACACGGAAGACGTCAAGCGCAGGGGAGGAACTTGGGACGAGGGGACACGGTCGAGCCATTTTCACCGCCATGTGATTTTCGATGAGAGGCTTAAAAAGGACCTTGGAGGCAATTAACTGGTGCAGAGGCTGGATGACGACTAAACAGGTCTTGGGCTATGTGCAGAAACGCAGAAAATTCGGCGCCGTGCCAGTTTTGATTGCTGAATAGACGGTTCCCAGACCGATGCTCCGAGAACAAGCAGGCTGCGGGTAATGCGAGCTGGTATATGTAGGTATGTGTTATTCTACACTCTACAATGACCTCGATAGTGTTTTTTTTTATTGTGGTATTGATAGGCTTCTGTAATAACAGTATATAATGTGCACTATTTCATTATCAAGGTATTTGTTCTGCTTTGTGCTAACATGATTTAGGCTGTCGGTCTCAATCAGAGTCGTCCTCATATATCCCTTTCTTCTTTACTTAACTTATTTAATCTTTTAGATGGCTGAGAATATTATCTAGTACAAGAAGTGAACATCTTGCTTGTCAGGAAAAGCCATAGCCTTGTTCAAAAAACCAGTAAGCTTCTTTATCTTCGATTCTAGTGGAAACATTTAGAAACGTGAGAATAGAAATGAGGGAAGAAAAAAAACTAGGAGGGAAACGGAAAGTACGCATGGAAGCGAAAAAAAGGAAATGAGAGAAGGGCAGAAGGTAAGAAAAGAAGAAAGAAGGAAATGAAGAAAATAGAATAAGAAAAAAAGAAATAATGGAGGACAGAATACAAGCAGCAGATAAACAAAGAAGGAAGGGAAGAAAACATAAAAGATAGTGCGAACTAAAAAAAGATGGAAAGAAACTTCTTTCAACTGCGGTGGATCGCCTTCTGAGAAGACAAGCTGCTCAAATGTTCGGTCCAGACAGTGAGAAGTATTAGGTGGAGCAAAATGAAGCCGCAAACGGATACATAGGGAAGGAGACATAACATACGGAGCTCCTTTTACTGGGAAACCTTAATTCCTTTCTTTCGTCCGCCCTTCACTGTGGTTCAAATCGAAGTTTTTAACGGTATGTTTCCCAGATTCGTTGCTTTATTAATGAGATAGCTTTCAGGAGATCGTGTCGAAGAAAAGCCGCCATCCTCATCGTCATCGGCATCGATGTCGTAGTCTGAGTCGGTGTCGTAGTCGGAGTCGGTGTCGTTGACTGTGAGCAAAAAATCCACGAAAAACACCCGGAGAAGCAGCCCACGGTGGCAGATTAATGATTGGTCGCGACAGCTTGCCCGGGACAAGCAATCTTTTCTTGCAAGCCCCACTACTGGCAGCACCTCCCATCGCAGGGCAGAGGCGCATCGCTTGGCCACTGCACAACGACGCCATGAGTGCTGTGCCCTTAACACGGAGTTAAAGTGTCGTCGCCAATTTTTCTACTTTGGTTTCACTCTGCTGCCGTCATGCTAGGGTCGTGATTTTACCGTTGTATGGGCTCCACTTCTCGCTCATGGCCGTCTAGGGGATGGCATGCCTCCATAAGAGCAACAGTAATGCAGCACATATTTTCCTTAACGCCAGATTTGAACCGCTACGACAGATGGTCTTTTTCGCCGCAGTGATAATAATCCACACACGAATTTGTCGATACATTTCGATCCTTTCAGCTGATCATGTATCCTTTCTAGGTGTTGGTTTGGTTTTTAGGGTTTAACGTCCCAAAACGACTAAGGCTATGAAAGACGGCGTAGTGGAGGGCTCCGGAAATTTTGACCACCTGCGGTTCCTTAACGTGCACTGACATCGCACAGCACACGCGCCTCTAGAATTTCTCCTCCAAAGAAATTCCACCGCCGCGGCCGAGATCGAACCCGCGTCTTTCGGGTCAGCAGCCGAGCACCACAACCACTGAGCCACCGCGGCGGCCCTTTCTAGGTGTAGTACTGGACAAATATCTTAAATTTCAGACCCAAATTACATCCATTTCCCAAAAAATGCGTATAGTATTAGAGTACTAATTAAAGTTTGTCCGCATTTTCATGTCCTTCTCATTTCCCTCTATTATTCGTTCATCCACTCCCACATTCAGTATTGCATTTCATCTTGGGGAAACACATATTATCCGCATGTATCATCACTGCAAACTATCCAAACCAAGCAATTCGCATTATCACTTACAGTCACTACTCTGTAAATGCGTCTCGCCTGCTCGCCTGCTCCTATCACCCAATATTTTGTTTGTGCCCAGAATAATTGAATACAAATTATGCACCCTTATGTACAAATCTGTTAGAGAGCTACTTCCTTTTTCTCTAACTACCAGTGACCAAATTCCGCGTCGCAGTCACACACGTTTTGGTAATCACAATAACTTCTTACTCCCTAAACGTAACACTAATTATGGTAAACATACAGTTCGTTTCTACGATACCGCTTTATGGAACTCATTACCTGTTACCATTAAGCAATCATGAATTATCGGTGCCTTTAAATCCACTCTTCGTCAATTTTTACAGTGTCCCTAACAGTATTTCTCATTGTAAATGGTACCAGTTTTGTCATTTATATGATTCTATGATTTTTGTTTTGTGTTGTTCTGTATGCTTTAAGGCATGTAATCTTTTCTCATTTAAAAAGGTGTTCGCATTTTTTCTCGTAACTCACTCACTGCTCTTTACTGATGCCAACATCTTTATAATTTTTGCATCTGCTGTCTGTATATTCATTTTTACAATTGTTCTCACAGCAGCCTTTTATTCTTGTACCATAAGCATGCAATAAACGAACCTTGAACCTTGAACCTTTGCAGTAATCATTTCCTTTGCTTCGTTTTACACAAGTGTCAGGCATTCTTTTTTCGCAGACATTGTCAAATAGTGTCTTTTTGAGAACTAGGAGACCCGCTGTCGTCCCCTTTTTTCTCATGCCATTTGTTCCTGGATGATAGAAGCACATTTTCGGAATCACAAATTATTTATCGATTATGACTGTATCTATGTCTATATGCTTAGGCAACTATGTGATGCTGCATCGGCGGCGGCGTAGCCAGCGCCGCGCGCGCTGCAGCGGCGAAGAATCCGCTTATCGGTGGCGTACCAGGCGGACATGCCCGACTCTCTGCTCGACTGACGAAGCGCGCAACGACAACGCAAGGCGTTTCGCGGCGACCGAGGAAAGGAAAGGGATTGTCGGAATCTCCAATTATTTAGCGATTATGGCTGTATGTATGTCTATATGCATGGGCAACTATTTGATGGTGCGTTGTTATTTGGTTGCAGTGAGACACAACTGTTTCGGTCGAATGTTTAGGGGAATCCCCCAAGCTGGAGTAGATTTGTAATAAGGGAGTAATTACTCATTGACATCCACCCGAGCGCAGCCATACGGCTACAAAGGAAAGTTATACAATGAGTAATTGTCAATGGATGGATGTCAATGAGTAATTACTCCCTTATTACACAACTGTTTCGACAAAATTTTTTAAGTTTTCCTTTTCTTCTTTTTGTTCCTCATAACACCTCAGACTAATTGACTTATTGCTCTCTATCGAGTACAACTTCTAAACAAAAAGCTCCGTTACGGAGATTTTAGGTAAAAATACCTAATGATGCTATAGTGTGTAATAAGTTGTATGCTACTTCACATGAACATTTATTTTCGCTTTCTGCCTAACTTCCTCACTTCAACCTAGCGTGTAGCTCCTTTCATCATTACTTTCATTATCGAAGACACTCGCTTGCGTTGACTCTAAATAACCATTAGAAGGTCTTTCCACAGTGCATCACCGATCCCGCCCTCCTACTGTGTGTAGGCGCAAGAAAATCGGTTCAATATTGATACAGCGTCAAGGAACCAGACAAAAAAATACGAGACGATACAAAAGCCGCGTCTGTCTGGCCTCGTTTTCTTTTGTGTTCGCCTTTCACGCTCTAGAAATATAGAATGGAACCAACTCGCACAACTTTTTTCCTCCAGAAGAAAAACAAGCTAATGTTTTAGTCTTCAACCCTACTTTGCCAAAAAGAAACATTCTCCCGGACACCTCTTTGTTAGGATTCACACTTCCCCGAAGTTTCAATACTCAGTGTTAAAAGAGGGATCCCTGGCGCGACCTTATCTCTGATTGCTGTTCCCAGGCGAATGACATATTTTTTAAAATGCAACTCAATGATATTCGGGTAGCTTGGCTCGCATATTATATAAAATGAGATCGAAAGGAACACAAATTTCATGCGTCAATATAAAAAACAGGTACGCTTAAGATTGAAAAGTTGGTGGCCTCTGAATGCGTAGCGTAAGCCAGGCGAGAAGCAAGGGAGTCGGTAAAAAGAAAAAAAAAAACAATATTTATGTACCTTTGTTTTATTTGCGTGCGATGTCGCCTCGCAGCGCCCGCAATCCCTAGGAGGGAGAAGTTTAACGCCGCGTGAAATTACTTTCCTTCTCCACGCCGTCACGCTGTGCCTACGGCGAATTCAACGTTTGTCCATTCTAGTCTACTTGCGGCCTTTCGGCGTGCCTCGCATATCGCAGTGTTTAGGAATCAGGGCAATGCTTATTTTGTTCAACTTGAAGCTCCACTTCACATTTTAACCGCAGCTTCACTTTTTTTGAGGATAAATACAGAAGCAAAAAAAAAAGAAATCTGCCAAGGTTCTGGCAGGAACCAGAATCGCAGCGTTGCAGGAACATGCGATTTTATATTCGAGTTCCAGACGCCTTGGGAAAAGTTTTCTACGCTCTAGTGACGTGCCCAACCAACAACTAAGATATTTTTGCCATTCAGATAGATTCCTCGACAAAAATGCCGTCTTCCCGATCGGAATATATTCTTCCAAGGCGAAAATGTTCAGATCTCTCTTGGAAATAAAAACATGCTGTTTAGATTGGAATTTATCCAGACAGCCGAGGGGACATACTGATGCCAGCACTTTTATAAACTTAAACTAGGAAGTCAAATAGAGAACCCTTCCCTCTTCGTACAACAGCCGAGTAGCAAGGAATTAGCAGTTTCTTGCGTGGTCTGAGCCTTGTATCGTACTAAGACTCTACAAGGGTGCACTGAGTAATTTCTTTTTGCTTGATATTTTTTCTATTCTTTGATACTGCTGAATCCTTTTATATCCAAGAGACAGTTGTTGCATGTTCTTTTTTCATGAAACAGCATTTTTTTTATGCAGTTTACAGCAGCTGCATTATAAGAATGCCCCCTGTCCAGTAGTTTCTGCATGTCGTTCTGCCGTGCCTTTGATTTTATTACGCCGCCTCATGCACCATTGCAGCGATGCGAAGTACGTATCAACTCGCCCAACTTTACTGGTTTTCTGGAGTGCCGTGCATGTCTAATACAGAAAATAAGTTATTTATAAGCATCCAATACGTACTTCTTTAAAACAAGGTTGAGACCTACAGAACACAAAAGCTGAGCGTGATATTTAAGAAATGTAATCACCCGCTATTGAAAGCTGTTTATTTTGATTTAACTTGCAATCCTCTCTTCTGTGGCCTGTCTATAGGAACTAAATAGGTTTTGTATGTTTCGCCCCACGATTCGCAGCAGTTACTAATGTGACTATGAAATAGCGAAAGTACAAGGAACGGAATACATCGTACGGAAAACATTGCTTTGCCTAATAAGTGCGTAGCAGATGAAAACTATCTTTTTACACACCTATTCGATGTGCTCTTGCCATTTCAGTTGTTGATCAAAGGTAACGCCGAGGTATTTCCAAGAAGACACCTGCTGAATCGTACGGTTTTTTAATGACATGTGAATCGCATCATTGTGATTGTTTCGGCTCCTCCAGTGGAATACTAGATCTTATCTGCATTTATTGTTAATTTATTTACACAAAACCATGCGGAAATACGAAAATGACAGAAACTAGATGCGGACTTTGTCCTTCGTTACTGAATGCTTGGAACAACTCGATTGTGACTTGTTTGCTTGAGACACCGGCTTAAACGACGAATTTCCGAAGGATTAAAAATCGCCCGGGGGTTTGGTGTCAGTTTGGTAGCTAAGATCTTTTGGTCAAAAGAATAAACACTGGCTAAATAGCGTAACGCGTGAAAACCTCGTCGCGATGACAGATCCAGCTGCCTATAGTTAAATCAGTAAACGTCTTGAATAACTTATTGTCTTTTTTTTTACGAAACGCAGTGCATACGAGGCAGGTGGTTTTTCCTCACGACATAACTTTAGTACAGCCTGCATCTGTGCTCAGTCTGAAAAGTGGACTGCGACCATCTGTGCGGCTGTTTTGAGAGGAACGAAAGATAGAATGATCGAAATGAGGTTTGTTACTAGGTAAACGACGTTTACAGGCATTTCCGTATATTGCTTAAAAAGTGAACTTTTGAAAGGACGACTGACATCCGCAAACGTCCGAAACATCTACGAACATCTACGAAACAGCCGAAAACATCTATGGCGGCCACGGCTCAAGAAGAAAATAACAATTTTTAAATCTCACGATTTTAAGCTTTCGTATGGTGACGAGGGGCTCATGACGTGCCTGATATTTCAGTCGTCGCCAATATTGCTTTTTGACCGTGCTGCAGCCGCTGTGCCTGGAGTAGTAAGCTCTGCAAAAGCAGTGAATAGATACCGCAAAAGCATTCCTGCTCCCCGCCTTATTTCATTTCGGATATTTCAGCGGTGCCACGCCCCACGCCCCGTCGAAGCACCCCAATACGCATTTCGATTCGCATCGTGATCCACAGCGCCCTCGCCCAAAGGCAGTGCACCTTATTCCTTCTTTGGTTTCGCCCCGTGTAAGACAGCTTTCTTTTACAGTTGTTTGTTATTTTACGTTCGTCTTTTTTTGCAAGAGTTTCTTCCCGTTCTTGTGAAACTGACTGCGCTGCAATAATCTCTTTATTTTTGTCATCCCAAGAGAAGTTTCCAAACCGAAGACAAAACAGCGTGTTTATCTTTTTTGGTGACTTATTCTTGGTTTGCCATTCTCCTCAGCAAGATGTAAGCCAGGAGTTTTTCAGTTTAGATCAAACGCGACTTTCCTTTTTGTATCTCGTTTTTTTTGCCTGATTTAAGTTTTTTCTTTAGGATGTTGAAACAGTAATGAACTAATTTTGCGCCCCCCTGTAATATTTATTATCTCCAGAGCGCTAACATCGTTCGGGAGGGTTATTAGCCGGTCACATTACGGTGTCACGACTGTCGTCAGCTTTTGTTGCTGTGAGAACATTTTTCCAGGCATATCTCCGTGTAAGACCACCGCGTTTGACAGGAGAATAATTTTTAAGGCGTGCTATTCTCTTTGGGACAAAATTACTTTTTTTTTCTTTACAATCGTTCTTTTCTCTTTTTCTCGCTGATGAGTAGATTTCTAGGTTAGAATTTAGCTGATGTTTGATCCTCCTAGGGCCTCTATAATACCTTCCTATCCTGTCAGGATCTCGGTATGAAACCCATCTGTCAGCGGTGTGGATTTTTTGAGTTCGCATGTTGAAATAAAAATATGAATACCTCGAAGGATAACATTACACTGCACTGTTTGCTTTTACTAACTTAATAGTGTCCTTGACGTATTAGCTGATTAAGCGTATCTGTATGCTGTGCACAAAGGTCGCAATATACTAGCGCAAAATTTTGGCACCTGAGCCGAGTACAGTTTACTACTCTTTGTTAGAAAATTGCGCGAAGAGAAATAATAAAGCGTGCGCGGCTTATGATCTCAATTAATCTCGGTTAAAATTGTCTTTTGCAAATTAAACGGCGCATATTCACGGAATTTTTTTACCAGTGTTATTCATATTAACTGCAAGCAGTCAGCTGCAACAAAACATATCAGGGTAGGAAGGGAACAATTATTTTATGAGTCTCTTTTTCTTTACGCAATTCTTTTTGGCAAGAGAGGAATGCGTTACATTCAATAAGCTTTGGTTTACCATATAATGAGCGAAAATTGTGAAGCCTGTTTTTCAGCTGCTACATCAGTTACTCAAACCACTGAACGCCACATAATCATGTCTTGTCTGAGTGAATTATTGTAGCAGGGACCTGGATGATAGGTACGTGCTCTTCGCATTAAAAGCTGTCAGACACTGCTGCATGAGATATAAAAGGGTAATAATTCCAACAGTCGGGTTCCTTCTCGCTGGGAATCCTTAGCGGTGTTGTCATAGAGGTCCACTCAATTTTCGGGGCTATCATGTACGGTTCCGAAATTCGTAGATGAGTACTCTTATATAGAAGAGCGCTGGTGGGCTACATATGTGCTGCTTATGTGGACTCCCAATGGCACCTTACAATTAAGCGCTGCCTGCGTAAGCAACCTCGGTACGTATACTTCGCGTTTGACATAGGCGCAGCTAAATAGTTGACCGGCCTACATCTGCGGACGGAGGGAGAAATATAGCGGACACGGGTGATGCGGAGGTCGGGTCGCCGGACATGAGAAAGTAACAGTAATTTGATGCATTAAAGAATTTTGAGCTTGCCGCTCTGCCTCAGCGCGAAAAAACGTGCAACAATAGATGTACCGTGAAAGGGTGGTCAAGCAGGCTAGTTCGTAGTTCATATTTGGAAAAAAATCAGCGCACCCTAAAGACATCGAATGAGAAAGATACGACGACACAACACTGTGTCGTCCTAACTTGCTCACTCGGTGTTCCAAGGGTGCGCTCCTTTTTTCCAAATTGATGTACTGCTTCCTCTTTTCCAGCCCCTTGTACACTCCGAGACGCTTTCAACACAGATCACGTCACCCAATTTGGAAGAATTAAAAGATCGTTGACGCTCTGGTACGCACATCCCTCGAGGCTTTGATTTGCCTGGGCAATACTGGCTTTGGTTTACACTCTCTCCCAATGAACAGTAACAGGAATGACAGCGTTGTGTGGGCTAAAAGTGCAACCAGTAATAAGGGCCTCTGGGAAGCCGTAGCGTAGGAGGTCCTCCCGTCCGTTGTTGGCAATACTGTTAGGCAATGGTGTAGAATGGAGCAAGCCTACTTCCTGGAAGTGGCTGTGAGAACAGAAAGGCGAACTGCCCTCTCGGCTGGCACCGACTGGGCTACTATCACTGCCGTGTGCAGAGAGGAGGTTAGACAGAAGTGAAACGAAAATCTGGTTGGGAATGCAAGGAAATGCAATAAACTCGGGTATCCTCCGCTCAGTAGTCCACTGCGAAGACACGAACCGGCACAGAGCGTCACGCGTGGGTTGGCGCCACATTCTGCATCTAGGGGCGAGGAGCATCGCTCTTGGCCCGTGTTGGGAAAAGTGGACTTCTTATGGCATCGATACCTGGAACACCTTGCCCACCTGCTGGCGTCCGCGCACACTCAAGCTTTCGTCGCCCTTTCGGGTGTAACTCTGCTCAACTGCACTCAACGCGCAACAGCATAGTATCTCTAACGATGGCTTTGCTGAACCTAATGATGGCTCTAGCTAATCATAAAAACATTTTTGTCAAAAAAAAAACTTACCTTCAACCTCGGCATTTGTGATTCGTTGTGATGAATGGCCAAGCATAGGCGCAGGCCAGTGTCCAAATGCTGTCACGATAAAACAGCTCGTGCATTCGCCACTGCACGAATGACACTGCAGTAATAAGCCCTCCAGGAACGCACTTCACCGTTATAAAATTTCTTGACGGAAACTCTGGGCTGAAATATGAAGTACTTTTTGTACGTGCCGCATGCAATCGTTCTTGTCGATGAGTTTAAATGCAAATCTTGTCCATTCTTTCTAATAGTATTTAGGTAGCCTTATGCACACCCCGTCCAGTTTCATCGTCAAGCCTAATGTCGCTTGTTTGGCCTTCTTTTTCCCCCTTTTTGGGAATGACTATTGAGCACATTCTGAGCATTATAATTTCATTTTTCATGTCGGATGAAATTTTTCTGCTGCCCTTTCAGAAGTGGCCCCATAAGCACATGAACCTTCATTCCTTTAGCAAATATAACTTTAGCAGCCTATCCTGGAACAGGTCATGGAGCAAAGCTAGGCTAGTAGATAAGAAGGAATCGTTGTAGTGCACGAGGACTCGTTTCTTCCAGCACTTTTCAGAAGGAATGTGCGCCGCTCATAAAAATAAAGGACGGAAAAGTTTCCGCATTTCCCTGTTCCGAAGAAATGAGAATGAAAACGTACCGACCGGAGCCACATTTATAACAAGACAGCATCAAGCAACGTGACCTCACTACAGGCCACTTGGCTGCAGATGTCTCACTCTAAAGAGAGCGCCCCCCCCCCCTCCCCCGCCCTCCTCAGACTACTGCACTTCTTTGGCGGCTCCCTCTCAGCTGGTAACACTTCTGAATGATCGTTTGTCAGGAGGGAGAGAGGAGGGGGTGTACAAGGCATTACTAATATGCAAGGGCACACAGTTCAAGGTTGTACTTAGAACCTTTTACTTATTACAGTGGCGACTGCTGCTCACCTTATCCCAGAGAAAGTGACTCAACAGTAATTTTTGTAATAAAAGAAAGAAGAAACTAGTGAGGGTTTTTTACCCTCTCACAAAGGCATTCCTGTTACATGCCCTGGGTATAAACTAATATGAATACGGACCTTCATGTGATGCGCTTGAAATACATGTTCAGATTAGCATGAGGTTGTAGCTGCATTTGGCATTTTTGGCTTGCTCATTGGTGGTCGTTATGTTCGATAATTTGCGCTAGGTAAACTCAAAATGTTATTTTTGACTTGAGAGCGCAGCATTTTATTTTATGCGTCTTTTCTCTCCTTTCATTTTTTTGTCGGCATCATGCACAAACCGAATGATCAAAAAACGCCGGAGTAAATTCCTGCACAAGGAGAGCTCAGTGTTTCGAAACAAAAAATGAGATGATATGCCTGAAAAAACAAACACAATCAAATGCAAATATTCTACCATCGACGATCTATGAAATATGCACAATCTGTAAGAAGGGAGTAATTACTCATTGACATCCACCCGAGCGCAGCCGTACGGCTACAAAGGAAAGCTATACAGCTTTCTCAGAAACTTCGTAGCTAAAGAAAAATTCGTCCTGGTCCGGGGTTTGAACACGGGACCACCGCTTCACCGGAGCAGTCGCTCTACCAACTGAACTAACCGGGACTTTTTGTCTTTATTGCCGGTTTTGACAGATTACAACAGATCATAAACAGATGTTCTGCGCTGCACTCTCAACCATCAAGAGCGGACATGTATTTCACTCGCGTGAGAAAATCAAAACTGTATCAGGGAACACAACTCTCCCATCAACTCGATAACTTCATCTCCAAAACATAGCTCCTTGTACACTTCACGTAGCTTAAATATGTTTTCTTTGAAGTAATCGCGGACAGAACGCTTATCTTCATCACAGTGTCGTACAGCCATCCTGCTTCGCCAAATACTGTGCAGGTCAAGCAGGAAAATTACATCATATTTATAAAGATCCGGCTTAACGTCCAGGAATCGTATCCCATACGGCGTCAAGGGTAAATCTTTCTTTATTGTACGCTGGAGCACGTCCCAAAAGCGCAGCGCATCCCAGCAATCAATAAACACGTGTTCTATTGACTCTGGTTTATGACACAACAAGCAGTGAGCACCCCATGGTAGAAACAATCCCTTCTCGTCCATCCATGTTTTAACCGGCAACGTCCCAGTGTGTAACTTGAAGAAAAACGTCTTCACACCCGCTGGCACCACCATTTTTTGTACACTTTTTAAAACATTTCCTGCTTGGCCTCCACTATACAGAGATCGATAGATTGGCTCCGGAAAGATAGAGTCCAGCAAATCTTTTAACAATTTCTTACGCATGACATTAGAAAGATATTCCAAACTGAAGCGAGCATTAAGAAACCGGAAAGCAAAGACCACTTCTTTCATAAACCTACTTGCACTGTATCTCATCCCGTTCACACTGGAAATAACATAGTTTGGCAAAGCAGAAGAAAGCCTCACTTGAATAAACGTCCACAGAAAGGGTCGCGTTGATCTCGAAGAAACAGAAATATTGACACCACCTGCCTCAGGTACAAGTGTGGCAAGGAAAGACCCCCATTTCTAAAACGCAGAATTAAATTATCACATTTAGTCCTCTCTCATGAGGACTGCCAAACAAAAACTGCGAAGAGATGATGAAACTTTTGAATGCTAAGTCTAGAGTATGAAAGGACCTGCAACAATTAACACACTTTTGAAACCAGATATACATTGCATATGTTTGCGGGCGTGAATACAGACAGTTCCGTTCCCGACCATTTCTGTGCACGCGTGGAGAGTTCTTGAATTTTCTCCTTCCAAAAGTCATCGTTATCTCGATACTTGTCAAGAGGTACACCTAGGTATTTGGAAGGAACATGTGACCATTTTACACCTGCATGAAACAAAGGCGCTGATGCCCAATTCCCATCCCAAAGGCCCGCACACTTGTCCAGGTTAACAACGCTATTGGTTACATCACAAAATCTACGAACAACCGACATCGCATTTTCTATGCTACTGTGGTCGCTACAGAAAACTGCCACATCATCGGCATAAGCCAATACTTTAATTTCACATGCTTCCAGTTCGAAACCACGAATACAGCTGTTATTTATTGCATTTCGGTAAAGTGGCTCAAGGTACAGAGCGAAAAGTAGCGGTGACATTGGGCAGCCAACTGAGCTAGCCGGAATGGTAAGCTTAAGGTAGGGCGAAAGCGAATTGATCAATAACTCGAAGTGGGAACTGTATTGGTCACATGTTTGGGGCAATCCCCCAAGGTGGAGTAGATTTCTAATAAGGGAGTAATTACTCATTGGCATCCACCCGAGAGCAGCCATACGGTTACAAAGGAAAGCTATACAGCTTTCTCAGAAACTTCGTAGTTAAAGAAAAATTCGTCCTGGTCGCGGGTTCGAACCCCCGACCAGGACGAATTTTTCTTTAACTACGAAGTTTCTGAGAAAGCTGTATAGCTTTCCTTTGTAACCGTATGGCTGCTCTCGGGTGGATGCCAATGAGTAATTACTCCCTTATTACAAATCTACTCCACCTTGACGGATTCCCCTAAACATGTGACCAATGCACAATCTCTCTTTTCATTCTGTCCTTCTTATGGCGCACTATTGGTTCATCATATTTGCACTTTTATCGTTACGCAAGGTCCTCTCAATAAGTGGTGTTTGTTTCCTACTTTTTGTAGGGTGGGAGTGAAAGGGAGGCTGCCATTGTTTTACCAGACTGCATTGCAATGAACCAGGTCTGAAGGTGCAAAAGCTGTACGTGAGATACGCCGTTGAGGGCTCAGTTCTCGATTTCGTGTTTTAGTAACATGCTGCGCTGCCCTGATGCGCTTGAGGCAATGGTGGGAGCTCCGCACACAGTATGTTAGGCCCAGTTTTGTGAAATAAGTGAACAAAAACATATATATCAGCCCTTTCCTGACGAATAATTGAGGTTACAAATAAAGCGCACTAGGTATTATTCCTTCGGTATGAATGAAATTTTCGCCTAGTGTTGAAGCCGCAGTAAATGTAAAAATGAAATGCATAGTTTTTGCTCACGTATTGGTGCAACAGAGCACGTTACAATGTATGCGGGGCTAATTAGTCCTGCAATTTACCTTAATTGACTGCGAATTAATTAGCCCTTAACTTCTTAAATCATGTTTTGCTCGAGGTTGTGAGTATTCTAGCCACATCTTTGAAACGTGAAGCAGTGAATGTGAAAATAAGTGGTTAGAAGCAAACCAGAAGAATAATTCCTTCTCTTCCTTCCTCAATTTTTCTGTCTAATAGCTTCAGGACAAAAATTTTGCGAACTCTACGGAGTCACGACTTCGCTTATTCGATTAACCCCACCAGCGGCTGCTGTATATCATCTCATCCTGCAAACAAAGGAATCAAAGCAATTCTGAAAGCCGTTATGAGCATGTTTTGCAAGGCTCGTTAGTCTCGCAAGCATTTCGAGCTTGTTGCCACATCCGTGATTCGCTACCCAAAACCACCCCGAACATTATTCTGCAACTACTTCCAGGCCGTCTGATAAGTGAAGGGGACAGGCTGAACAATCTGGAATTGCTAAAAGCTCGCAGTTTTTTCTCTCTGTTTTCGGGAGGAAGGGGGGGGGGCAGGAAATTTCCTATCTAAAATACCAGAGATTGTCGGAGGCTGCAGCGTTGGAACGCTTGCCATTGTTTATGGGAAGCCTTAACTATCCTGTTACAAATACCAGCCGGCGAGGAAATGTTTTTTTATCAAACACGAACCAAAAACTGCCTGTTAGCGGGTTGTGATTCCAGTGCTAGCATACTCGAATTTAACATATAAAGACTCAAATAGAAAACATTACTATCTAGGGCTCATGTGTGGAGACTAAACATGATTAAAGTTCCATTTGATTTTCATATGTACTCTGCCTTTCAAGTTATCGGAAAAGCCTCAAAGTGAAGACATTCTAAAGTTATTTACTTTCCGCATTAGAATTCCCTAAAGTGCATACAAAGAAAGCACAGAGATGTTGAAAGTGCGATTTACATCTCAGTGGTGTATTGGTGCCTGGTGCACTGCAGTGCTCAATTACAAATTTACCTCTTGAATGCGACAATATTATCCACAAAATTTTACAGCTGGCATACTCGGGTAACTGAAGTGAGGGCAATCGTCCGCAAACTATGGAGACCCAAGGCTGAACATGAAGCCGAACCTGAACACGATGCCATATTTATCTAAGAGAGAGAGAGAGAGAGAAAAAAGCGGAAAGGCAGCGAGGTTAACCAGGTAGTGCCCATTTGGCTGCCCCACACTTGTGGAGGGGAACAAAGGGGAAAAAAGGAAAAACAGCAGCAAGGAAATGACTTTTCTAAGTGTCCAGCGACCACTATGTCAGCGGGACAGAGGGCGCGCACTGAAAACTTAAAGATTATAGGCGGGAATGCAACCCCGAGTCCCTTAAGAAATTCAGGAGCGCTTTCACCGCTTTCCGTTGTGTGGAAGGTTGTGTCCAAGGCCGCAGAACGTTGGACTCTGTTAAAGGACGCGAGTCCAAGCGGAGCAGAGAAGCAGTTAGGAAACCGCGCTCTCGATCAAAACGAGGGCAGTCACAGAGGAGGTGGCTGATCGTTTCGTTACAACCGCACTGGTCACACGCTGGAGAGTCTGCCATTGCGATGAGATGGGAATAGGCGTTTGTGACCGCCACTCCCAGCCACGGGCGGCACAACAGCGTAGTATCACCGCGGGGGAGGCCGAATGGTATATGATGTTGGAGCAAGAGGTTGAAGTGATGCGAGCGGGGTGTCCGACCTCCAGGGGCAGACCACGACGTTACAGCCAGGTTTCGGGCGAGCAGTTGAAGGTAACTTGCTGCGTCAGCTCTTGTCAGTGGTATGCGGACAGAGTTGGTTGTATCGTGAGCCGATCGAGCAGCATCGTCAGCTAAGGCGTTACCAACAATGCCGCTATGGCCTGGTACCCACTGGAAGATGATTTCATGATCTTGTTCGATTGCCTGGTGGTGCAGATATCTTATCTGCGCTACAAGTTGCTCATGGTCGCTATGTCTCAAGGCAGACTGAAGACACTGTAGGGCAGCTTTTGAATCACAGAAAACAGCCCATTTTTGAGGTGATTGTTGTGAGATACACTGTACCGCTGCAAGAAGTGCGGCCAACTCTGCTCCAGTAGAGGTAGTGCGATGCGAAATTTGGTGGTGAATTTGAGGCTGTCGCGCAGGAACGACCACAGCGCAAGCAGAACTAGTAGAGGTTACTGATCCATCCATATAGACGTCAGTACGGTCCCAATATTCGAAGTGCATATTTATCTGAAAATCTCTTAACTTTTGGACCCAAATAATGTTTGCCAGAAAAAAGCGTGAAACCTGAGCGGAATTGGAACCCCTTCGGTTCCAACGGATCGGCTTTGTTCTCCGATGCCTTGGACCACGCGGCCGTCTCCGCATAATCTCGTTCCGTTTGTCCTAACGTGCTGTATATCGGGCAATTCATTTTTCTCTTGCCAGTTAGTTTTTGCGCTTAAAAATGTCAACGCTAACGGCGAGCTCTTGAACCGAAGGATGAGGTACTGATGGCGGTGTTTCTTCAGGCTTCGAAGGCTGTCATGCACGATGCTTGGTTCGAATGATATAAACGGGTTAAGGCAGGGGCTTGGACGAGACACATAAGGTCAAAGCTTACATGCCACACAATGTACGGTTCCCTGAAAAGCCAGCCCTGATGTCACAAGAATTAGATACCGTCTTTTTCATTTTTTTTTTGCAGCGTCCAGAATAAAGAGTTTTTTGTTTAAATTGGTGTGGCATCTCTGCGCGGTAAGTAGATGTATGTCGCCTTTCGTCCGGGAGTGGGAATGCTTCGAACAGAAAGCCGAGCTCTTTGTGGAAGTGCATTGAGAAGTCCAAAACGTAGTTCAAGGCGACGTCTCCTGGTGTTTCGCGGCAGGTGTCACTAGAAACGATTATTCGGTGTGCAGTGGGAAATCTTTTACCCATTAATTGTTCTGAAATTATAAAGTGAAATACAAATCATGTTTGTTTAAAATTCGCGTGTTCACGGCAGAAATTTATTCAAGTGCGTGGCGGGCATCGTTGATGTATCACAAAATAATAACAAATAGAATAAGGGCTTGCCAACGCTAGAATAAGGGTTTTCACTTGCAAAAGTAAATGTCGCGGTTACTTTGACGCCTGCTGCATTTTGCGTACTCGGAAACTACGCTAGGCTTTCAACCATTGCAACGAAACCTCACTACACGGTGTTTTTTTTTTTTGCTTCAATTCACCGATTTCTCGAACTTGACATGTCTGAGTCGGGATCGAAATGTGGTTCAGTAAACATATCTTTATGAATTTAATTAAATCCCACCTAGGGGACACTTAACTATAATGAAAGCGGACGCCATCACCTGACCTAAGTTTTTTTTTATATTTTTATACATTTGCGTTTGTTTTTCAGATAGATGCCACTCTTGTAGCCCGCTTCCAATGGAAAGCTTGTGGTTTAATCTTCCCAATGAATGCCCTCAATACAAATGAACAAATAGTAGAAAGATTTAAAAAATGGCAGCATGTGTTGCGCGCGTAGTAACATCAAAAACTTCTGACGGAGGCAGTGGTCGTGCAGTGATTACAGTGAACATATAAATCTGACTATGCGCAAAAGCAGCATTCAGGCAATACGTCGGCACTTTGCCGCTTTGTCTCTCATCGATGGGTAAAACAACGAGCAAAATTAAAGAGTATTTAAATAAAAACACTCATTCTCTAGTTGCAGTGGTCATACGATGCCTACCATTAAACCCAAAACCCACTAAACGTAGAATTACCGCAACAATCATTGCATTGACATGAGGGGGATTATAATGCCACATAGAATGGCACGACCATAGCACAGCGACGCACAAGGACACGCGACCCTTCTCGGTTCGAAAACAGGAACTTAGCCACACTCTTCTTGCTCAAAATGCGTGAGGTGCCTGCGTTCACGGCCCAAAAAAAATAAAGCTCTAAACACTGTCCCATATAAAGCGTCCTGGCGGTACGTAAATTATAGTTTTCTTAATAAAGCATGCAGTTTTTCATATTTTTTATGATTGGGAAAATGGGGATGTTCCTTTTGTGGAAGTCAGTCGTTTCGATGACCCTTAGCGCTGTCATATACAGATTCCTTCTGCCAAGCTGCCAAGAAAGGTCGCTTATGAAGCGGGCACCCGAGGATTCCTTGCAACAGCAAGGAAACAAGGCAAAATTACTACACATGTCACATGTCCATTGCAGAAGAGCCTATGCTGACAACTACTGGACCGGGCGTAGCGCTTAAAAGAACCACAAGGGCTTCCCTCTTTGCGAACCTGGCTCACATCCAGTTCCTAAGAACTCAGAGTCTGCAGATGACATCGAAAGGAGTGTTAATGACAAGGAGATAGGAGCATAAAGCAATAAGATTGCGCTGTATGTATGCGGAGCAGTGAAAGCGGCCTGTCCCTTCTTCGTTTCGCCTTCGGGCTTCTTTCGCGCTGTTTTTACTCATGTCATTAAAGTCCCCACCCACCCTGCCACACTGGCAGGCGGCCGTTAATGGTTGATCGCGATAGTTCGCTCACCGTTGTCAGCGCTAACGCGTGCAGCCTAATTGACCCAGGGAGCCAGTTATGCGCACTTCCTTAAAACTATCGGAGTGTAAAACGTTGTCAACACCAATGACAATGAACACAATGAACGCCGACGGCCGATGCCTTCAGCGCCGGGTTTCCGGCACAACGTTGTCAATGGCACCGCATGCAGCCCACATCTGTCACTACCGCCACATTGCTTGAAGCACGAGTGAGGTATCCACTGTTCCAAGAGGGAAGATATGTGCCTTATTTCTGCTTTGCAAGCTCCCGCTCCATTGGTTTCGCAGCTTAAAGCGCGACTAAGTTGTCCACTGCTGGTTACAACGGACAACGGCCACGGCGATGGCGACGTCGCGAAACAGAGAAATGGGCGCCAAAAAGCTGCGCTCTAAATTGAAGGAAGAATCAAGAAAGAAAGGCATGAAAGAAGAATTACTTTAATCATTACTGCATCCTTCATCACACTATCGACCATTGATGCCCTGAGGCAATGAATCTCGTTGAAACAAGAAGAGAGGGAGAGAGAGAAAGAAGGAAAGCGCTGACGAAAGAAACAAAGAACAAGCAGAAAGAAAGAGAGAAAGAAAGTAGGGAAAAGAATGAACGAGCGAAAGATAAAACAATTGAAGAAAGACAGAGAGCGAGAAAGAAAGAAGGAAAGAAAGGAAAAAGGAAGAACGGAATGAAGGTAAGAAGGAAAAAAGGAAGAAAGGAAGGCAAGAAGGAAGTAAGGAAGGAAAAAAACGATTTGAAGGAATGATAAGAAAGCATCACCTTTGCAGATGCGGTTGCGCAAAATTTCGTTTTACAAGCCATCAGGACTTCGAGCGGAAATGATCAACCTTACGCGATCTTAAATGAAACTATCATGAAAAGTACGCACACATAGCGATGAAAATTGTTTTGGCGGAAGGCGTCCGCATTCTAGAAGGGCGCAAACGAGGGTTTGCCTGAGCGAGTACGTGGCTCATTGCCATTCATGCGTGCAAGTGACGACGGGAAGCCGCAAAGTATCACAGCGTGTAAAACGAGGTCAGACGAAGAGCCAGATACCACTATTGCTGGTTCGTCCTTTGCCCTCATCTTCCGCGATGCTATTCTAGCGATCACAACCATGTTGGCAAGTTTTATTCTTAGAAGCTGCGTCTGTGACCTGGAAGGGAAAGCGGAGAAAGATAAACAGGGTTTCTTGAGAGGCGCACTACATATGATATTATGTGTGTTGTACGAAAGAGGGAATAGAAGCCAACTGAGTGGAAAGCCGCTGGGCAAAATGACGAAGACAGACAGATAATAAAACTTTGACTTTTGCTTAATGAATGGCGGCTGCTTTTACTAGTATCCAAGAGCGCCTGTGATTCGTTGGGCAGTATGACGAGGGCTGCTGGAAAAACTTTTTCTCATCGATTTGTATTTTGATATCAGGAAGATGCGCGTGGGGACGAGATGAACAAAACAACTTGGAAAAAGAGGATATCAAGCGACTGTATTCAAACTCTGTCGTTAGATAAATATATGAACTGAAAAAGCCGCCGCTCCAAGCGACCCTTTGAAGTTTAGTGCGCCGCGTAGTTCGTCCATCGGAAAGCTGAAAGTGCGCCATCTGAAAATCACCGGAAACCACATCGTTACGGTGCCCACCTGGTCGGATGTTGTTACCCACGTCAAGTTACTTAGAAATTGCCTGCGCAGAGACGGCCATAACAAGATTTCAACTGATGTATGCTTGTGAGCGCCCGTTGTCTATGGTATTCCACTGCTTGGGTTGCAGATTTCAAGAGAACTTACTTTGAATTTGATGAGAGTCATTCACTTCAGGCACAATGGAGCAACACGGACTTCGAGTTCTCTTTTATTTATTGATTTTTTATAACCGAGCGCAGAAAGTACTCATTAACCTCGTGCTTTAGGATATTAAAATCATCTCAAAAACTTGGCGATGCACGGAGCGCCGTGGACTGTTATGCATTCCCGCCATCATATTACTTTTCTTTTCATTAATTCCAAGGTAGGTCCTGCTGTAAGAACGAGAGAGTCACTATAATATTTCAACAACGTCTCTTTTCCAGAGCATTTAAATATCCACTTCGTTCGCCATTACATATAAATGGAATAGTTATGGTTTAACCGCATTTTTTAAAGCCACAAAAAAAGAAAATGTGTTTGATTAGTCGCTTTGGGACGTTAAGCCCCAATAAACCAAACCAAATCAAACGTATTTTCAGAATAATCATTATCGCAACTTTTATTAAATGTAGAAC
The DNA here is from genome assembly GCF_055824585.1 of Amblyomma mixtum. Lineage (NCBI taxonomy): Eukaryota > Metazoa > Arthropoda > Arachnida > Ixodida > Ixodidae > Amblyomma > Amblyomma mixtum. Next base: position 179,330,021 of record NC_143013.1, on the reverse strand, counting down.
CAGTGGGGTGAAAGCCCACTCGAAAAAGAGTTGCGAAAATCATTGTTGACACCGCACAAAAATTCCCTGGTTAGGGAGCTTTCGCACTGGTAACAGGGAGAGAAGCATTCTTATGAGGTCAGGCCACGATTCCGATAGGCAAGAGAAAGGCGTGCAACGCATGACATGTACTCCAGGGAGAACAAATATCTACAGAGCACTCGCCGCCCCGGTACCAGCCCCACCCCCCTTCCCATAGTTTGCATTCCTCCGCTGTGACGATGCTATGCACCGTGTCGAAGGTATCTAGGCGAGGCTGCAGGCAGCGGGCATATTTAAGAAAGCGATCAGGGCTCACATTTTTAGAGCGGTGCAGTAAGGGACTAATTGCTCAAAGGAATCGAAGCAAGCGCAGTTATATGGCTAAATAACAAGCTATACATCTCCCACCGAGCGTTCGTGGGTGGATGGCAATATCAAAGCTATACATCTTTCCCTTGACGTTCGTGGGTGGATGGCAATGCGTAATCACTCCTCTATTACAAACCTGCACTACCTTGGGGTATTTGCCTATGCATTTGACTAAGAATGGTCTACTACAGGTATTACCCTCGGCCATTGAATTGTTGTCTGCTCTTAATGGCCGTCTTATACCACAAGCAGTATTAACTCCACTTAAGCCACCGACAAGCAGAGGTCTCTATGGGCTTTCAAATTAGTGAAAAAATTTAGCGAGTACAACAGCGTAGTGCCTATTTTTTTCTCAAATTATTATTTGAAAAAGCGGCAGTAATAATTGAGAATGAATTTGTTTCTAAAACATTGACGTGGAGAGTAGAACAAGCGAAAATTAGCGGATGGGTGCAAAGTGCGATCAATAATTAAGGAGAAATCCCGAATGTAAGGTTTGCAAAGCACTCCGGCCAAAAAAAAAAAACTATTGGCGCGGCTTTTGGCCACGTTAATTTGTTCGTTACTTCCCTCTCTCCTGAAAAAGCTTTCGTTAAGCCTGCTGGGACGCTCAGTCTTGGGCCGGCAGCCGTTTGTAATGAAGCTCCTGCTCGCCGCTGCAGCTACTTGAGAAGTTTCTGCAGCTGTTCTTTGTTTGAACACCGTCCGTTACACCAATATAAACTCATTGACAGTTGATGAACCTGTGTACAGCGACGTGCGTTGGCGTCAGAAATTTCCGCAAGTGGTGTAGGCTGCTGGTCGCTCTGAAATGCCCCTCCAATAAAGAAAAAGGAGGACATGGATTTTCGACAAGACAGTCTCGTGGGTTGAACGAATCTTGCGTCAAGGTCGGAGAATTATTCTCGATGATCTCTGCACTTTCGTTGCAGAGGTTTCTCCCAGCGCCATAAATGGGAGCGCTCGTACTTGTCTTGTCCCTGCTTTTTCCTCGTGTTTCTGCGAAATTTTTTCAGTATGCATATCAACCAACTAGCCCAAATTTGTGCTCTCCATTGATAGGAATTTGACGGTGAACTTGCATGGCCCAAGAGAAGCTGCAGTGAAAAAAAATGCCAAATGCATAAGATTTTGACCGGAAACGGAATAAAGAATGATGCGCAAAAGACACATTCCACGAACGGTCACAGCCGGCCACCAACAACAACGCGTTCGCCTTTTCAGCGAGTATCTTCTGCGGTATGAACTCGAAAAGGATAACAATTTGGGCGCCATTGTTGCTGCTGGCGAAATGTGGGGTTTCACTTCATGCCTCAGGCCAAACAGCAATCATGTGAGTGGCGGCTTCTTTCTTCGCCTATGCACTGAAAATTCAAAACTTCAAAGCCTCCTGGCAAAGTGATGCTAATTGTGTTTTGCGATCGAAAGGTGGTACTACTGGTCGCCTTCGTGGATCCTGGGAGCACTGCAAACGTTTACAGATATTGATAGACATTAAGCAAATAAGACGGCTGATTCACAGCCGTAGAACAGAACAGCAAGGGCGTAAGCTTCCTCCAAGACCACACCCGCCGCCACGTCGCCGGTGAAAGCGTAGGTCTCATGCCAGAGTTTGGATGGTTCATCATCACCCGCTCACCGTAGAGCCCGGACTTGACGCCTAGTTACTACAAACTGTACCCGAAGTTAAAAGTGCGTTTGCCCGGTAGGCGCTTCATCGACGATGAAAAGGAGAAATATGAAGTCCAACGCTTCCTGAAATACATGACGGCGAGCCGGTATGACATAGGATCATGAAAACAGACACAGTGCATACAGAAAAGCATCGACAGAAATAACCATTGAGAAGAAAAAAAATGCTTGTGCTTGGATATCGCATATCAATTACATAAAATATTTTTTTTTATTTTCGAAACATTACGAGGCCTTGGTTTTTGGGTCAGCTATATATATGTTATAAAGGTACTTAGCTGCGCAGCGTTGTTTCCTCTGCAAGTGCCAGCCGCATGTTGCAACTTGCAAATCTCATTACTGGAATTATATCTTGCAGTTAGGTAACGCATGGTATCGTTATTGCAAAGTATCAACGCAGGCATAAAATTTCTTGCGTCATTGAAACAAAAAACGGCTTTGAAAACTGTACCAGAAGGTCTAATTTTAGTGCTGTTGTCTGAGACGATATTTTTGACGTGAAACTGTCTTGCGTAGGTGAGAAGAAGAACCAGGCATAGAATATCCAAAAAACTTCAGAATAAATTGTCTAACACATGCAAATATTTCTGCTTTATTTTCGCTCTAGTTAGGCCATCCTTAATTGCATACAGTTTTATTGGCTGCACGAATACACCTCTGGGCTTGTTGTGGTATTCATCTATGATAAGATCGTAATGTTTTAGAAAATAAGTGGAAATGTGAATATGCTAATTCCTGCCAACACGGAAGTAGAATCACAAAGCGCCAAATGTATCTATAGAAACGCCGTTTCAGCCCGCGGAACTAATATCCCACTAGACAAGCACGAAAATAGGACACAACTGGTGCCGGGGAGATAACAGTAGCGCTCTAGTTATCTGCCCGGCACGTAGATCACCGGGCACATACCAAACAATAACCCCGTCGGCAGCTTCCCTCTCCCACCATCGAAACATTTCTTTTTTTTGCTTAACACGCTCAGCTGGCATGGCCATCTTCATTCGAAGACAAAAGTCTTTGACAGTCCGACAGCAGTTGAACCTGCCTTGAAATTCGTACAGCAATGTGCGGCCAAGAGATACTGTTGGGTGTGCTGAGAGCCGGCTGAGCATAGCTATGCAGCAGGGGTTATATACTCAAGTTGAACACTATTGTAATGTTCAGTACGAAAGCTTAGATAGGAAGGAATAAAGAGACGCTCGTTCCACCAATATCTCGGCACATCGGATTTGCCTGTACTCAGCAGGAAGCCAAAGCCAGTCGTCAGCGCGACCTGTTCCTTTGCCCGTAAGGAGTCCCGAGTTATTGCCTCTCGTAGTGGGAGTCCAGTTTACGGCCCCGGGGCCCCTTTTAACTCCTCTCGTGGGAAATTAGAGATGCGCCGACGACGCTCGCTGAACGACTCGTGTCCCGCTGCTGTAACCTTTACGTCGAGTTCGCGGTGGAAGTCCGTTACTGAAGGGAGGAAAAAAAAATTGCCTGAGACAGCCCAACGTATAGTTCTGCGTGCCGCCTTAGATTATAGAGTGTATCTGGCAGCCGAAATTCTTGATGCGCCAGAATGGCTTTGCAATGTTGCTTCATTTTTTTTTTCTGTCCTCGCTGCATGATTTATTCAAAGCCCAGTATAAGCACATAAATTTCAGTGAGTAAGAGCTGGAGGAGGGACACATCTCTCAGGCAAAAATAGTTATGCCCTATGTAAGAGGAGTCTTGTGCCGAATAGCGTTAACATAGGACGGAATACCAAGCGTATCTGCTGTTTTTTTCGTGCTGTGTTTGCGGTGAACTGCACCATTTCCTTTCGTGGTGTCAATAATATGAAGGTGACAGAAGTGTCCGGACTCACTTCTCGGATGAGATAAGCTGCCAAGTGGCTCAGTAGAAGCTTCCTTCCGCAGCGACTTTATGTATCAAGAGCAAGGTTCCGCAGGTTTTTTTTCCCTGCTTCTCCAGCGGCAACATGTGCTGACAATAGCTAGAAGTGTTTCTTCTTGGCGCCCTATACTTCCCATCGCTCCCTCTTTTTTTCTCACCCTCCCTGTCCTCTCACTGTCTTATATATTTCCGCTAACCGCAGCTCAGGTTTTTCAATCTTCGACGACAACTGCCGTGGCTATTACGGTGTTACGGGGTAGTTCCGCTTGGGATTGCAGAGAGCGGACACGGAAGACAAGGCTTCCAAACAACAGGCGTTTACTGCAGGCACCAGCCTACACTGCTCGACTGTCAGCACAACCTACGTCTTCTCCAAAACCTACGAGCTTCTTCTTCCTTCCTTATGTGCATATCAGTGCATGGATCGCCTAATCTAACAATACCTTCTCCTTTCATTTTATCTTGTATCTGCTGAAATCCCTGCTAATAACATTCATTTTCTACGCGGTCCCTCTACAAACGAAGGGAAGTGAAGTGAGTAAAGAGTTCTTTTACTTTTTCTTAAATAGGCGCCGGTGGCTGAACCAACTGATTTACATCAGCAAGATGAACCTAAACCTTTGCTCCATTATGCATTTTTGTTTCGCTTTATGAAAGCAAATACTAGAAACAGGCAGCTGAAGTTAGACAGTTCAAAACACTCATCTGGAAAAAGGAAAAGATCAAATACGGCTCTCGTGTGGGAAAATATGCGTTCACTTTAGAAGGTAAATCCCTGATGTTTACAGGGATGACGCCAGGTCCTAATAGTGGAACGAGATTATTGCAACTTTTGTTATTAGTGTGATGAAACGAAAAACAGAGCCTGTGCCGCCAACTCCCATAAGGAAAATAATGAAATAAATGAAGTGCAGTAAGCTGTAGATCGTCATAAAGGAGCAATATCGTAATGACATCTTTATTCACGTCACGAAGCAAACATCGCATTAGTCACCAAATAGTTATTACATAAAATATTTTATGAATGGGATAAAATACACACAAATCCTAAATATGGCTCGCTATTCAGGAGGTAAATTTCGCAGTTTGGTCCTTACATGCCAAAATTAAAATCTGTGCGCGATCTGTTTTCTCCAGGAGGAAAAAAATATCGATATAGGAGTGACGAGAAGACCCATAAGAGAGTCCCATACCACAGCGCGATACAGATTTGGCTACAAGACCTATTGTTGCCCCATTACTCTTGGGAACATCCCTTGATTCAACTACATTTCTTCGTGATTTCAAGTGGCTTGATGAGCATTGAGCAGTTTGCAGGAGAAGTCGCCGGCTGTCCAAGTTTTCCGAACGTTCAAGAAATATGTTCTTAAAGGTGCACTGAAGAGGAATCTGAACTTGTCTTTTTGCCGCGGGAACTCGATCTACACGTTCCTAGCATTCTTATAAACTGCGACTTATTGCCCTGTATGGCCGATTTCCCAAATTAAATCGAATTAACGGCCGGCTCCCGCCCTTTTTTTGAATTCTGCCTCGTACGGTGGGCGGAGTCGACCAACGCGTGGAGTGCCTTTCACCCAGTCCCGTGGCGGCTTGCCGCTCTGCCATCGGCGGAGTAATACGTAGTAGTCCGTGGTAGCAAATAGACCGCGCGTATTTTTTTTATCTGCGGGCTTATTTTCCGGCTATATTATCTGCGAATGAAACTATTTATTCATGGAAACCTAAAAAACACAATAAAGCGAAAGCAAAGCCTCCACGGAGCTGGCTGAAAGGAACTTCACGCGTTGGTCGACTCCGCCCATCGTACGAGGCAGAATTCAAAAAAAAAGGGCGGGAGCCGGACGTTAATTCAATTTAATTAGGGAAATCGGCCATACAGGGCAGTAAGTTGCAGTTTCTAAGAATGCTAGGAACGTGTAGATCGAGTTCCCGCGGCAAAAAAACAAGTTCAGAATCCTCTTCAGTGCACCTTTAATACAACCAGGAGCGTAATAATGTAAGAGGTAATCGCTGCCAAGATCATTAATGAAGTTTCCTTAGAGAAAAGATTTTCATGTACGCTACTACTTCATAATAGGGGCTCGTTCGGCACGTGCCTCTCCTAATGCGTCTCATTCATTTTGCATCCTGAGTATAACAGTGGAACGCGAACAATGGCTCAAAAAGAACGCATTGCTTTTAAAACAAAGGCCAAAATTTCACTGCCACCATTGTGCGAAAGGAAGAAAGCCATGCAGGAATGGGGCTTGAGAGAATAAGGCAGAAAAAGAACAGTGTCACCACAAGAGCAGAAGAAGAAGAAAAAAAAAACTCTGGCACCCCAGGCACGGCTTGCAGTTGGCACCTTTTCGTTACATTCCTAAGAATACACCAATACACAGCCTCATTGCAATCACACAATGAGTCGTCGGCTTCCTCTATGCTGGGGCGCAGCAAAAATAAGAAAATATGAGATGGAACAAGAAATCCTAAAAAGAAATGAAAGGACACAAAAAAACTAGCCTCAGTTCCAGGAAAAATCTTCCCACAATGCATTTCGTGCTCTTAAAGAGAGTGGCGTTGCTCTTTCGGGTCATTTCGTCCTGTCGTATCGAACAGCGTGAGAGAGAACTCAAAGGAAAAATGTACAAATGAAATCACATTGCAGAACAACAACCATTGCCGAGTATTTTTTTTTTCTGTGAACGTGACGCGTAGATTCTGGACGTTCCCGAGCACTGGAGTTTGCAACTTTCGCGCCCTTCTGTTTCCCTGTCCTTGTTTACGTCGACGGGCTCCACTGCGACGTTTCCGCAGCGTAGCCGACTGAAAACACCGTTGTCGGGGACGGGGTAGGGAAAGCCGAAGGTGCCAAAAAATCAATTGCCTAAGCTGAAGTAATCCTTCACTTTTCCTCCGCCCTATTCCCCTACCCTTCTTCTCATTTGTTTCACTTTGATATGGCGTCCGCATAAAGCATTCACGCTTGGCGTTGCAGCGTACCTGAGTGTCGTGCGAAGGAACCATAGAAAACGAAACAGACCGGGGAAAAAAATGCAACAATGAAAAGAATGAGTAAGTGCAGTTGTCTGACGGGAACTTAGTCTCTTTCGCACTTGACACGGACTGCTGGACCGAAGCCCGGTAGCTGTAAAGCTAAGCTTGTCCTTTTTTGTAATCTTCTTCGGCGAAAGCCTTTTGTATTTGAATGGCGTGGCTACACCTATAAAGGTTAGTCCAGTTTTGACTTGTTGGCTGATAGCTGCTCTGGTGAACAGTTGTCACGCTTATATTTAATGATAAGCCTAAAACAGTGGACCTGCACTAGGACTAGGGAAGAACAGACGAGACAGTTCTGCAGGTGCGGGCGTGCTGTTTTAGCTTTTTTATGTCCTACGAACTTGCCCATTACTCTGCGGTGTTAAGTTTCTCTTTGTTTTCCTTGCCTTAATTGTAGGCTGTCTTTATTCTATCTAGCCGCCTTTCTTCCTCCGGAGGCTTGAAAAAACACTGTCTTTTAAAAGCACTCGCTTACAAAGTCGTGAGAGTTAAAAAAAAGGGCTCATCCTTCTCGCTCCTTCGTTGTTTGCTTTCGAAATGAAGATTAAAACTTCTCAACTCTTCCCTTATCCGATTTTTATTCTTTTTTTTTCGCATGTCGAATAGTCATCTACACGGCCGCTTATTCACGAGCTAGGGTCTCTTGCTTATTTCTCCTTTGTTCCATTCCCTTTACGAGTGCCGTTTTGAGACTTGCGGGTCTTCTGCGTTACTAGTTGCTCAGCCCGAGTATGACCTTCCTGTTTTGAAATCTCAAGCACCTATGTTACTTATTTTGATGTCTTTGAGACATCAGCGTTAACGCTCAGGTTGCCTTGTTCGCAATTGTCAAATCCACTAGCTTCCATCGAACCGATTTTTTTTTTTACCCGGCGTACTCATTTCCGATCGTTTGACTCCTGGATTATTCAAACACGTTTTACTCGGTTCACTGCACAGGTAAAGTAATAAACGATTTTTTTTTTAATTTAACGCTCTCCCGTTTTTTGTGTTCAGATGCGTTTTACTTCTCAAACTCTTAGCTTTGTGTATGAACGTGACCTAAAGGCTGAGGCAGCTCCAGCGTGACTTGGGCTTATGTTGAGCTCCCATTTTTTTTTACTGCTTTCTTGAAAGAAGTCGCAAGAAAGCCACTGTTTTTCTTCCATTAAAACGAAATGAAGCGCGGCTGATTATGAGTGCATTTAAAAAAAGACTGCCGGTTTTTTTTCTAGTTATGAATATACTGGTTGATGCGGATTCTAGTAACGATCATTTAAAGGTTAAAATTTATGGCACACTTCAAGTGAAATAAAAAATTATAGAGTGAATATCACGAAAGCTAAGACAGTCAAAAATACTGTCAGCACTGCATGTGGCTACAACCTTCTCACTTCTGTATGATCTGCATCATCGCTTCACGCTGTTTTATTATTCGCGATTTTCTAAGAGACAAAAATACCTGCTTGGTTCTGTCTTTATTTGAAATATGTAGTTATGATTCCTGCTGGAAACGATATTCCGTGCTATTCTTGCGTATTAAAGACAGCACAAGGCAGTAACCGCACTCGTGCAAAGGAATTCAACGAAAAACTTCAGATAATGCAAGAGCGGGGGCTAGTTGGTGCTTCATATTGATCACTTCGCGCTAAAAGGCACATACATACACACGAACACACAAACGGACGAAGCGTGGTCCATTTGTGTGTTCGTGTGTATGCATGTGCCTTCTAGCGCGAATTGATCAATAAGAAAAACTTCAGACAAGGACTGCCCTGTCATCATGGGTATACTGACTCGCACTCCTGCGCATTCACAGACTACTCCCTCTGGTCACGTCCAATCTCCCCTAGCCTTGCCCTCCCTAAAATAACATTTCCTGTGGTCTGACGTTCGTCGTCTAGGGAAACTGCTTTCTTTTTTACGTAGTCTTGGGATCTTTATGTTCAGGTAGGGTTTAGGACAAAATTCCTTTTAGTAAATTATTTCAAACCTCTTCTTTTTATTTCCTAGGCTATGTTTTTTCATGAGCCATGTCAGCCCAGGCTAACGCCACTAACCGATAACTGTAACCCATCGTAAGCGTTCCACAATGTACATCACGAGCCGGTAAAGTTTAGAGCCGAGAGGAAATGGATCAAGGAAAAAGAAAACATGCACGGGAAAATGTCCTTGCTCTGTGAAGTTTTCTTTCTGGCAGAGACACGAAGCTAAAAGAAGTTCTTCTCAGGAAACACTCTATTCCGAAAGTTCAGGCACGGGTCTGAGGACAAGTAACTCATCTATTACCGTTCTCGTAGCCTAAGAGAAAGACGAGTGACGTGAAGGCGACGGCATCGTCTGTTAAGAGGTGCAACGTTGAGGTATATAGGTACGAAGTGTACCCACAGGTCGATCCGAAAGAGGGAAGAGGAGTGACGTGAAGGCGACGGCATCGTCTGTTAGAAGGTGCAACGTTGAGGTATATAGGTACGAAGTGTACCCACAGGTCGATCCGAAAGAGGAAAGAGGAGTGACGTGAAGGCGACGGCATCGTCTGTTAAGAGGTGCAACGTTGAGGTATATAGGTACGAAGTGTACCCACAGGTCGATCCGAAAGAGGAAAGAGGAGTGACGTGAAGGCGACGGCATCGTCTGTTAGAAGGTGCAACGTTGAGGTATATAGGTACGAAGTGTACCCACAGGTCGATCCGAAAGAGGAAAGAGGAGTGACGTGAAGGCGACGGCATCGTCTGTTAGAAGGTGCAACGTTGAGGTATATAGGTACGAAGTGTACCCACAGGTCGATCCGAAAGAGGAAAGAGGAGTGACGTGAAGGCGACGGCATCGTCTGTTAGAAGGTGCAACGTTGAGGTATATAGGTACGAAGTGTACCCACAGGTCGATCCGAAAGAGGAAAGAGGAGTGACGTGAAGGCGACGGCATCGTCTGTTAAGAGGTGCAACGTTGAGGTATATAGGTACGAAGTGTACCCACAGGTCGATCCGAAAGAGGGAAGAGGAGTGACGTGAAGGCGACGGCATCGTCTGTTAGAAGGTGCAACGTTGAGGTATATAGGTACGAAGTGTACCCACAGGTCGATCCGAAAGAGGAAAGAGGAGTGACGTGAAGGCGACGGCATCGTCTGTTAAGAGGTGCAACGTTGAGGTATATAGGTACGAAGTGTACCCACAGGTCGATCCGAAAGAGGAAAGAGGAGTGACGTGAAGGCGACGGCATCGTCTGTTAAGAGGTGCAACGTTGAGGTATATAGGTACGAAGTGTACCCACAGGTCGATCCGAAAGAGGAAAGAGGAGTGACGTGAAGGCGACGGCATCGTCTGTTAAGAGGTGCAACGTTGAGGTATATAGGTACGAAGTGTACCCACAGGTCGATCCGAAAGAGGAAAGAGGAGTGACGTGAAGGCGACGGCATCGTCTGTTAAGAGGTGCAACGTTGAGGTATATAGGTACGAAGTGTACCCACAGGTCGATCCGAAAGAGGAAAGAGGAGTGACGTGAAGGCAACGGCATCGTCTGTTAAGAGGTGCAACGTTGAGGTATATAGGTACGAAGTGTACCCACAGGTCGATCCGAAAGAGGAAAGAGGAGTGACGTGAAGGCGACGGCATCGTCTGTTAAGAGGTGCAACGTTGAGGTATATAGGTACGAAGTGTACCCACAGGTCGATCCGAAAGAGGATGTCCCTAAATTATCTCTCCCCGCTCTCGTTACTATTGCGTAGTCACCTAAGTTTACTGAGAAACGGTTTGAAAAGAGAGAGAAAAATCATAAAATTGAACATAAGAGACAACAGAAAAAGGCCCGTACACAAGAGGAAGGCGTACAAAGTACGACGGTCACTGCTTCCTCTTGTGTGCGCGTCTTTTTCTGCAGCTTTTTCGCATAATCATGCACGAACTGGCCCATAAAGCTACGCTTCTTCAAAATGTGAGCTACTGAAAGGCTGAAACGTTGATCTCTAGATAGGGCCACCGGGAAGAGTTGTACAGTTGAGTCAGCAGACTGATACGAAAGCAAAGACCAAGTACGAGAGAGCTTGTTTTAACGCGTCTAAAAAAGCCTTGAAAATTTGTTTTGATAAACTTCCGTACAAACGCGTGCTGCATGCGTACGTTCGTCACTGCAATAAAATATAGAAGAAAAATATTCCTAACTGGAGCATAAAAAATGTATTGTACCTTTTCGCCGACATTAGGTGCGAGATAGAAATAAAAAGCAGGAAAGCTGCAGTGAATTTTTGGATGACTCATGTGTAGTGACGACTGCACACGCGTATTGACCAAGGTTTTTGGCTGGCGAACGAGCCTTCGCCTCTGCCCGCTTCTAATCTTTAAACACCAAAGCACGCACGGTTATGTGGACAATCAGGAGAGGAGGCGACGCGACGCGCCGGCGTCACCATGGGTTGGACACACAAGATGCCTCGCGCATCCGCGCCGCTTGTCGATAACGTGAGATGCCTCACAGCTGAGTGGTCCGAATTACGAAAACGTCTCGTTGCTGTGCTCCCCCTCTCTCTCTCGTTGCCTCGGAGCTCTCCTTTCGAATTGGCTCCTGTCTGGTGAAGAATTAAATTAGTCTGTTCGGAATCTCCACGCTGTCAGCACGTCTTCTTCACGCACGTCACACTGTCAGCGCGCTGTCAGCATATGTGCTCGGTCATTGTGTTTTCAAAGTGACTAGTGTGTATCGTGCGCTTTAAAGCAATAAAAAAAATTGGATGGCAGGAAATAGAAACGAGGTGAGTATGTAACTGCTTCACTTCTGTGAGGACGGACAGTGGCCCGCATGCCGGTAAAATGGTGGGCAGAAAGGGAATATGTGACAAGGAACGTTTAACGCAAAAAATACCAGGCCCATGCTACAAGCGAGACGCTAAAAAAACCACGTGAGCACTTGAGAAAACAGAAGTCGTGTGATGATTGCGTGCCAGTACACTGCCTTCTGGCATACCGCAGGAGCGTGTGCGTTTCCTTTACGCAACGCTTCCGGATACTGCGCTTTTTTCAGAAAACTGGAACATATTTCAGCGTTGTCCTATTACTGATTTGAAAACACGAAGATTCGGGTCAGGAGTGTCAGTGAAGAGGCTCGGCTTCTTCTAGAGGCGTTCCTTATCAAACGTCTATCTGATCGCTGCGCCAGTTACACTTCTTTGCAGATTTATGATTCTGTGCGTTTATAGAAATTCCTGTTTGCCACCTCAAAATGCGGTCGCGTGATGTGTGTGCCTGCACTGCTCACCATCCTTGCGCATGCTCAGGTTTTTCGTTATATTCTCATCATTGCAGGCTCGTTAGTAGCGCACGTTAATCGCTTCGTGTGGCTCCTCCATCGTCCTTTTCGTTTGTTCTACGCGCTAGTTTCTTTCCTTAATGTATTACCAACTAGCCCGAGAGCACGCCCCTCTGGACTGCACTACTCAATTCTTGCCGAGAGTGAGATTTCATAGATGCAAAGCCCTGTGCAAACCTGGACACGTCTGGCCGGCACACGTCTTTCACCGAATGCCGCAGCTACCTTTCCGCACCTGCCGCGCCACGGTGTCTCATATAGGTCGAACTTGAGGTTAGCTGCGTAGGCGCCCTTTTCACAAGACCCAGGGAAGCGTTCAGACGGCGTGACCACCGCCTCATTTTCATGTGCACCTACATCCAGCTGCCACTGGCGACACTCTCGAGCCTTTCTCCCTCTTCCCTTGCGGCTCCAATGCACGTTCAATGGCAGCTCTACCGGCGGCCAGCATTTGAAAGCGCATATCGAATGAAATAAAAAAGACACAGCCCTAGAGGCTGTAGCTGTGGTCGTATCGCCTATGGCATCGGAAAAAAAGAAGTTACATAGTTCAGGCTGCTCCGCTTCATGATCTGCCTCAGGTTGGCCACGACTCCCGGACGGTATTCGGACGAATCGTATTTCCGGATTGAAGTTCAGCTAATTCGTGCCGCTGCGCTACAGAGCAGTTTCTTTGGCCGTTGGTTCTGAGAAAAGAGTGCTCACTGAAGATAATTCTATTATCGCAGGAAATTATTTATCACACACTCCTTATGAAACAAGCATAATAATCCTAACAAACACAGAAGATCAAGTCATTTTCGAATTGTTTCAATGCAGCATATAAGTTAGTAGCGAGGCTCAAGACGCTCAGAATGAACTTTGTCATGAAGCCCATCATCATTTCGCGCGTTATGTCCGCAAGATTAGATACGAAAAGTTGCCTTCACTAATACTTTGATGACAGTAATCACTCCAGGCGAGCAATTGAGACAGCTTTCCTGGTTCAGCACAAAAATAAATATTTGGCTGGAGAAGTGCTGTACTAAACCACAGTAGAAGACCATAAACGTAGCTTGCTCTGAAATGCTGAACACTATATATTTCGTTTTTTTCGGCGTTATTTTGAAAGGACAGAGGAGCAGTCTATTACGAGCAAACCAGACGTCACGGAGACCCTCTGACGTGAAAGTGACTGAACTGTTTCTTGTATGCCTAGTTGTTTGACAGGATCAGTTCTCGAGGCGACAAAGGGAGCTTTGAAATTCTGTGCTAAGCTCTTGATCATACGGACTGCTGTTAGGACGATTAGAACCGTAGTGGAGGCAGCGCATAAGTGGAATAGAACTTTTTCCCATGCATTTTTTTCCCACGGTACAGTGAAATGCCATATTAAGTTCGCTCTCTTCGCCTACCGGTTAGCCCGTTTCAATGGGCGGCGTTTCTTCAGCACGAGATTTTTTTGGGGAGTTATCAACGCTGCCAAGCTTGCTTCGTCTTGCCGTGGTGCCTTAACATCACTTGTGACAGGGATTCCTTCCATACAAAGACGACGAAGTGAACAAGCTGCGATAGCGAATGCTGCATTTGTTCTGAGAACTATCGTTTTCAAAAAAAAAATCTTAATATTCGAGTCCTCTAAACGCCCCAGAGTAGTATATAAGGCGACATACTGGTTGACATCCTGGCAGCATTCAAATCACAATGCTCATTTTGGATACCTCGTTACATTCCTTCCTCTGTTTCGCGTGAAAGGCACTGTAGTTTGACAGCGGCTGCAGATGACTTGAAAAATGAAAGCATTATCCCTTTACTGTGCTTGTGAGTGCAGCGAACACTTTCAGCGCAGGTGTGAAATTTTGTGAATAGTTAGTATTAGTGCGATGCTAGGAGGCTTTGTACACAATTGTTTCCGCTGTGGGTATCTCCAATTTCTCCGTTTCAAGTGAATTTAGCGATCTTAATTTTGAACATAAGGTTTTTTTATCCAAATTAGTGAAGGCAACAAGAAATATTTAAAACACAGAAGTGTGAGCTGGATCGCACGGCTCCCACCATTTTCTTGCTGACTTATCTTGCGACTACCTCTAATGTGCATTTTTATTCTGAATTTGATGCGTCACGTTCGCTTCCCAAAGAAAGTTTGATTCCACTAAATTATAACCAACGTAAGGTAAAAATAACACCTGAGAAGTTGAATGGAAGTGGGCAGAACCATAAAATAAAAACAAAATGTATAAAGAAATATCGAGTGCGCGGAAAATGTTTACAACTCCCTCTGAATTTATGTGAGAAGTAATTTTTTTGCAACTGTGCGATCATCGAGACCCACATCTTAAACGTAAAAACAGCCGCCAGCGTCGATACCGTAAACAAAGCACTTCGAAGCGAGGGCGGGCTGCATAGACCTTTGTGTTCCTAAATCGAAAGAAAATGAAACCATGGCTGTGGAAGTCTCGACAGCGGACCTGCAAATGCAGACTCGGGCTCCACGTAAGGCGATTATTCCGCCCTTTATAGACGACACCGGTAAGTGCTTATCTTTATCCCAACTTCCACGTGTCGTCTAGCAGCCTTGCTGGGCGCTCAATATTTTCCTTGGAAACAAAAACGCTAGAGGTGTAGAAAAGATTGTTTGAAACAAATAAGAACAAACAACTTGGCTGCAATGACTAACAGGCCAGTGACAGCATACGCTTTTTACGACCAGCGACCAGTGGCCATCCAATATCGATCACCGTTCGGGGCAACAGTTTCTCTCCACGTGCGTGGTCAAATGGGTTCATTGCTTTAAACAAGCCAAGCACAGAAAGAAAAGAAAAAATGAGCCCCACCGCTCTTAATGGTCTTGGCAGTAATTTGCATTGACGACAGGGGGCGCCGATGCCTTGCAAAGCGGCCTCTTTCTGAAGCCGCTTGACCCCTTTGAAGAGAAAAAAAAAACCACCAAAATCTAGGGTGTAACGTCCAGAATCAACGCATGTAGTATAAGGGAAGCTGTAGTGCGCGGCTTCGAATTTACGCCAGCGGCTGTTCTTTATCGCGCGATCACATCACAGAGCAGCCTGAAATATTGGTCAAGATAGTTCGTGATGTAAAAACAAGATAAAAAAAAACAGGAAAAAAAGGAAGATCAGGGCCTGAAGAAGGCACATGTGCTCTGACTGTTACCGTAATTACAATTTATTTATTTCTGGCTCATTCACTTATTGCAATCACTTTCTTAACCAAAAACTGTGGGCAAGCTCTTTTCATGGAAGGGAAGTTGATTATGAACGCTATTTTCTGTGCTGATCTGATATATGTATGCGAAGTCTCTTCTTCCCTTTTCGTGTTTGATAAGAGCAGCTGCTGTATTTAAGCAAATGTTATGTCAATAAACACCTGAGTTGTTAGTAAGCGCTTATCCTGTCTACCTCGTTTCTTTGTGTCGTGTCTTTTGCGCAAAAAACCCACAATGATTCTGCACAACGTACAATTGCGCATAATAATCAAAATATCGGCAGAACCCTTCTCGGGACACTTGTCTTCTGCTGTTTATTGTGAAAACACATCCCATTGGTTATCTAGGGCGCCTTTCCTGCTCGGTGCGAGCGCAGGGCAAAATTTAAAAACACGACCTGGCGGGCAAAATTTTGCTTCTTATCATAACGTTAGGTCCTCCCTATCAATATGTTTATTACATAATCTTGCAATACTATAGAGTCGCCTGGCACATGTGGTGAAAAACTCACTCAGTGGCCCTCAGAGGCAGCCTTAACAACTAGATGCGAGCGCATGACGAACTTTAAAACCAGAACTTGGCTACGCATCGAAAGGTGTCCACTCCACTTAATATCTTCATAGCACTATTATACAATATTTACCAGTTGTCTCATTACTAAAAGTGATGTTCAAGAAAGCTATACTTGAATCTAGCCCTTCCTCAGCAGATTTCGAAACGGGGCTGCTGAAAGGCATTACTGACTTAAAACTTGTTACAGTGGTGAACGATGGCTTAAAATACAGCAAGGCATGGAATGATAGCGAACGGCTGGAAAAAACAAAATTCGGAGCAAGTGACAGTTGTCTGAGGCAGCGCTGTTGTTCGGTGAATTCTTGTCCGAAACATTTCGGTCACTTCGCATTTTTACCCGCTCAGTTTCAAAACTGTTACTGGAAGGTGATATTTCTATGTTTCTGCCTCACTAACGAAGGCTACCATGTTGCTCACTCGCTATCCACCCACGGTGCCATAGAAAGCTTAGAAAATCTACATGGCAGATGTCGCTCCAGACCGCAAATGTACCTTCACTTTCCCCTTTCGTGTATTTGATACTAGCATCCTGGAACATAGTCTGCGTGGCTTCGGCGTGCCGCTGCTGAGGTCAAATTATAGGAACACTTCTAGCCGTAGTGGCCCCATTTCGACTAACACAATCTGGCGGGCTAGTTGGTGGGAATCCATACGATTTCAGCAGGGCGAACACGGTTAGGAAAAGACAGAAGCCGGACAGGTAGTTCAGCGCTTTCTCCTGTCCGCCTTCTGTCTTTTTCTAACCGTGTTCGCGCTGCTAAAATCGTATGGATTCCCATTTCGACTGTGCGGACATTCAAGAACGCCCATGGGTCGTTCCTTGTGAGTGAACACTGCTATTAATGAACCTATGAATCCAGTGTAGATAGGGAGCTTTCGTCTTCTCCGCCTTTCATAGCCCACGTGCGGCTGCGACCTGTAAATTATCCCGCAGCCTATAATCTCCTCAGATATATCCTCGCGCTGTATTCTCCTTAAACTCTGGCAGTCGTGTTCCATGGTTTTTGGGAACATCACAGTCCGCCAGTGCCCTCTTGTTTTTCACTTGTGTATGTGTTTGTGTGTGTGTGTGTGAGAGAGAGAGAGAAAGAGCATGTGTTTGAGGCATCTGTGCTATGACAATTTTTGCGATCTATGCTGCTAGCACCCTAGCCTACGTTATTTCTGTGCGCGTATTACGCTGTCTAAACAAAGAACTCGGTTCTGAGCTGCTACACCTGTAAGGAGAAACCGGAAGAGGTACTTCGCGAGTTCCCTGTCCCATCTGGCGCCCTTATGTTTCGGCACTCTGAACTATTGCGGACGCCAAATAGCTCTGAGGGGAAGCTCCCAAGCAGCGCTCGTGGTAGGTGCGAGAGTCCGTAGAGACGCCCTAATGAAAGCGCGAAGTGCAGCGCCATTTGCACCCTACTCACGCTTCGAGCATTATTACAGCGCTCTCAGGGGCATCACTATTAGCCGGCACCTTAAGCCGGCAAAAGGAACGAGTTGGTCCAGTATGTTGGCTTGTTTAGCAATGGCTTGCTACATACCAATTCCACTACCGAATGAGCAGTAAAGGAGACGTGTAACTATTTGTTCAGAGAGGGCTGATCCTTAAATTAATTTTCATGAATTTCTCATTACAATCGAGAACTTTACTCTTTCATGTTAACCGGATATCAAAACCTATATGTCCCCGTGTAGACAGAAAGCGGTGAAATATATCCTCCACACAAAGCAAAATAAAACTAGCAACTCTCAAGGTCTGCTTCCTTTGGTTCAGGCTTCAAATTATTTACCCTTCATGTCTGTTTACTAGTCCGGATGAAAACCTTGAGGCTTTGTATAAGATTTTGATTTCTTATATTTTTATTGTTCAGAAGTTCTTTATTTTTACACTGTTTTTTGGGCACTTAGTTTATCGGATGGCAAAGGTTACATAGGAAAAAATTAAAGTGAGGACAAGTTGAAGGGAAAGAATATTGTTCTCTTGCGGTGTTACTTTCAAAGATCTCAAATCCGCTATGCCTTTTTTTGTGTATCCTATGAATTTCCTTAGCACCGCATCAACAGAAAAGGACCCGGTGTCAGGCTTTCCTTTTTTATTATTAAAAACGTCCTTGCAGAGTGCAACAGATGAAGCCTTTCAAATCTTTCTTAGGATCTTTTTGCTCCAATGAAGGCCTGTCCTTCAAAACCACAACTGTCGGACTCATATAAGCAGAAAGTTCGTAAACTTATTTTATCCTCAGATTCTCCCACGAAAGTATTTTACCTTTCGTAACCTTCTTATGCGGCTCCGTTTGGCTTTATCTCTCATTTGCCAATCTCAATAGTATTGGTTTCTGTGCCTAATTTTGAATCTTATGCAGTGCAGCGTTGCGAGGACGACGTCCTCAGCAGGAAAGTGAAGGAGAATGTTGCACCTTGTGGCAGGCGTTGTTTCTATCACCAAGGTGCTATAATAGCAAATGAGTAAGAAAATGAACAGTGATTAAACAAGAATAAAATAAAGAAAGTAGGACGTTCTTTTCAATCCCACAGACTTGAGCTGCAATATTTTGCAAGCATCTTTTTTTAAATAGTTCACCAGGCAGGTTAAGGACCAGCTGTATTCTGATTTGTAATGGAAGATAACTTTCATACACTTTTCTCTAAAACGCCTTTTATCTTCCATGCCAAAAGAATGTCAGGCAATCGGCCATTGCCTTCCTGACTCCATACCTTTCTCTGTATCCTCTGTCGAGTGAGAAACATGACAAAACATTCTTGTCCAGCAGGAGCTGAGATCTCTAATCACATAAATCCAAGTGTGACCCTAATTCAGGGCTTACAGTGCTGCTATTGCTGAGAGCTGCAGGGATACCTTTGGCCCCTTCTTTGTTCTCTTTCTTCGCCTGTTTTGCTCGTGTTTGCCACATGACTACAGTAGGCGCATCAATTGCCACTATTTCATGTCGGCAAATATATCTTCTATGCCTGGGACATATTGTTTTGGTGGACAGGAAAGCGACAACAATGGCGTTTTACCGGGATTGAGTCCTCAAAGGGGACCGATGATAACACCATCAAATTATTTGTTTTAACAATTTACTACATGGTTCCTTGTGACTTTGCCGATTTCGTCTCACTGTTCACTGCTGAGGAAACAGCACATAAAAATAGGCCATATTTTTACTGCAGATCCACTCAAGCTTTCGACGTTAAAGCCGAAAGTGACTCATTGATCCTCAATTAGAGCTTTTGACGGTTCAATATAGCGACCGTGATCCGCAAAGGAAAGAAAAAGTACACTGACATCAACTCTATTTCCATTTGTAAGCTGTCGGCGGCGGCGATACCGGTATTCAATTTTGTTTTGGGTCATTCAATTATTAAAACTTGTCAGGTAAAAGTAGCCACTTTTTCAACTTGTGGTAATCTGCACATGTACGCCAATTGCTTATTGTAAGTAAATTGGTAAACTGGTTTTTAAGGTAAAAAAATAGCGCAGTATCTGTGCCACATAACTTGGTGGACATCTGAACCGCACCGTAGGGGAAGGCAGGAAGGAGGGAGCGAGTGCCGTAGTGGAGGTATCCGAAGTAATTTTGACCACATGGGGATCTTTAACGTGCACTTTCATCGCACAGCACACTGACACCTTTCGCGCTCCGCCTCCATAGAAACGCGGCTGCCGCGGTTGGGTTCGAACCCGGGTACTCCGGCTCAGTACACGAGCGCCTTAACCACTGAGCCACCGCGGCGGGTGCAGGTTGTCCCCCGTGAGTTTTTTTTATATATATTACTGTAATAGCACATTTACCAGCGCCTCGTCAGGGACATGTTGACATTTTAGAAATATTTATAATTTTATCATGCTGCAACCATTAAGATATGAAGTTTTACTTCAGCGGCTTCCGATTCGTTCTCTAAGAAGGCGTAAAATACATTCGCCCACGAAGTTCCATGGGGTTAGATGAAACCAGAGAGATTTTATTTGGGCAGACTGATTCTTTTTTGGTTTTAACAAAATTAGACTCAAGGACATACTTCCAAATACATCTGAATTTCTAAGTTTAAAATTGTTTTCACTGGCGCTTAAAACTTCATCAGAAATAACTTACCGCCACGACAAAACAGTTTGCAGATACTACAGACATCATGCCCTAATTATCCACTGGCAGAGGCGCATGAATGGCGCATTTCATTGCAAAATAAATTTAACAAATTAAGATGTTCCTACGCCGATACATGTGCAAGGAGCTTTATTTGACTTAGAAGCCAACCACGCCTTCACTGTCTTGATGTTGAGGTATGACGCCTGTGCCTCAGCTGCAGGTGGCATTTCTTAAAATCCCGTCTCGCTAGACAAGCATAATATAGTGCAGAGGGTGGCACTGTTGGAACGATGACTTATCAACAGCTAGATAATTGTTTAATCTTATGAACTCTTTTTCTTAGGACAGCTTGTGTTGCGAACGATAATACAATCATTCTGATACATTGGGCAAACTGTACTTCCAAGCAAGGCAAATGTTTTGGCGCTCACAAGGTGGTGCAGCATTACACTTAGTGCTGCGGATCAACTACACCCAGTAGCTTTAGCGCAAAAAAAAAAACGGCAACTCTTTTAACGCAAGTGATCAGCTCCCACGCGATTGAGCTTGGGTGTCGCACCCTATGATGGCCACAGGGTCTCATGTTATTCTTTTCTTCCATGGAAATTGAAAAATGACATGTGAGCTTGCGAACCGATCCCCGAAAATGTTTTCTCTTTTACCTTTAGCTTGAGCGTTTCGTCCATTCATTCCAGCATGGTGTTTTTTCAGTAAACATAAGGTCACCTGAGTCAAAAGAAGCGCCAACATGATTCTCCGTTAAGCGGCTTTCAATCGATGCAAGGGGACTGAGCCGAGGGGGTTCCCTTCCAAAACGTCTAAACAATATCGGTCCGCATGCCCATCTGACAGCGCACACCAACTCGCAAAGAAGCAGGAGGTCATTTGCTGTGTTTGTTCGGAAAGATGAGCTGAACACACTCAGAGCCCGTCGCCCGAGCGATCGATGAGGCTCCCTACTCAGCCCGTCGATGGACCAAACGCGCGTCCTTCCGCGTTCAGGGTTGTTGTTTCTGCAGTCATTTTCTGGAAACGAAAATTGTGTCGATCTAACATCTCTCCCATCTTGCGAAAATGTTCTTCATGGGCTAATCTCATTTACCAGATATGTATTGTACAGAAAACCAGAAAGAATAGCAGGCACTGATAAGTTAATGCCAGATAATTGACAAAGGCTAATAGCGAGCCACCAAAGACATCTATCTATCTGCCACGATGAGCACCAGAACAACGAAAGCCACTTTCCTAGACAGCGGAACTTCGCCAGTCTCCCATACTTGATTGAAGTAGCGCATAAGCGCCTTCTTGTGGTCGAGAGGGAGTTTATGCGGACTTCTTTCGCGATGCCGTCGGGATCAGTTGTACATCGACCTCTTAAGGCACCTAAGGCTCTCTGCAATGCCATGACGGCGAACGGGCTGTCAGTGACAAAGCGGAGCGAAGCTGTACAAAGACAGGGCTTAATTCTGAAAAAAAAAAAGAGGAATAGGCGAGAGGTAGAGGAAAGGCAGGGTAGGTTAGACTGAAAGGTGTTCCAGACCGCTTGCCTGCAAGTGGGGGGGCCGGGGGAGGAAGGGGGGTGGACGACAGCCGAAAAGGGAAAGAGAATAATGGTCAATAGGAAGCCCAACAAGCAGAGGTATAAGCTTTGAAAGTCGCAGGACTCCGCAGATGAGGACTCCACACCTTGAGCATTCCACAGTGTAGCGACCAAACCTCAGCACTGCGCCTGTCTTTCGCAGCCAACTACATGGCAGTCACTAAGCACAAACGTTCCAGCACGAAACCAGACTGCTTCCCGGTTCCCGTTCGGGTTATAATGTGGATAATAAAGTTAGACATCCCACCTTTTTTGTGGAACGATGACGTTGGAGGAGCCATTGTGTCTACTAGTCAAGACCTGTAAGGACCGGATTGAACACATCCGACATGTTCTGTGCGCTTTGTTCATCTCGGGTGTGCAGGCTAGAAAGTAGCACACACACAATGTTGATAAGAGTTTTCGGGATTGCAATAGCTTTCTCGTCTTCAACATGGACCGGTCTTGATTGTGTCTGCGACCAGTTCAGGACATTGAGGGAGGGCAGCGCTTTGGTTGCGGTGGCCAAATAATTTTCGGGTTCGTCTTGCGCAGGAGTTTAGCCTTGTGCTTGATTAGAAATAGGCTTTCGACCTTGTGTTCGCAGTGCCAGCATGACCACTGCAGTTGTGCGTAGCTCCGGTAAGAATGAGGCAGACACATTGGCCGCAAGAGTTCCTGCTTCGACATTCATATTGCTCCTGTCCTCTAGAGCGCCATGTGGAGTTGGAGGACGACTTTCAGATATATCTGGACCATCCTTCCCACTGGCCAGGGCGCTCTTCGAAGACTTTCGACGAGTGTGTCGACGTCGTCGAACCATAGCGTCGGTCTCTCTTTGAGTGGAATCGTTCCTTGTCCGATATTTAAATATCCCCGGTTCCATTTTCAGGCGACGACATGTTTTTTGGGCAGCGCCATGAGGGCCACCATCTTTGGCGCGCTTGAGGGTTGTTGTCAGGCAGTCGTCGCCGTAGTGTGGCTTAGAACAGCTTGGTCACATTATGGAGAAATAGCACGCACTACTCGCGTGTCCAATCCCCATGGATTTCCGGCACTGGAGGGGCGCTGAGAGGAAAGGATTAATCACGCATTTTAAATGCCGAACCTTCACGTAAGTAAACCTGAAACCGGTACCCTTGGAAAATTACTTTGACAGATTTCGTACTGCCAAGAGGCTAAGCATGCAGTATTGCAACGTGGTTTGTACACGGTAGGATAAAAAGGGACAAGTCGGATTGTCAGATTGATACGTCGACGTCGCAAATGGCACCGGTCGTCATGCCGCTGCCCACAGCGACACGAAAATGAACGCTGAAGTCGCTGAGTTTTTACAGCGATAGATGTTAAGCCTCGCTACTGGGTTTCGACTCGTAGTACCATGTGGTAGTATGTCCTAGTCGTCAGAATTACCGGAGAAAGCGTTGACATGAAAACCACTCAGAGGGTGGTTACCGTGCAAGAAGGAAGCTATAACATGGGTGTGAAAATGCACAACCGGTGGAAGGTTACCATGGGAGCTATCCTGAGTGAGGTCACCATGGAAGGAGGCCGGTATCGGAGAGCGCAGAAACCGCCAACCAAAGTATGATTACAGTGCAAGGAGGAGGGTATGGCTAGAGCGTAAGAAGGCGCTACCGGTCGGTGGTTGCCATGGAAACCAGCAGGAGGGTAGTTACTGCTGAAGAACGAGGAGGAATACAATGTAAAGAGGCTTTACGGCAAGAATGTAGGAACGCGTAACCAGGAGGCGGTTACCGCGGCAATCGATTGGAAGGTGTTCGCCGTGGACTGAGGAGGGTGTGCCGCGAGCGCAGAAATCCCCAATCTGAGAATTATTGCCGTGGAAGATGGAGGGTTTGGCGAGAATGTAAGAAGGCGTACCATGGTAACTATTCCGAACGTTTGAAGCGTCCTGTAAAATTATTTTTATGTTGCTCAAACTTTCAGGAGCTTTCCCGTCGCTCCCTGGCATGAGTGGCGATGAAAATTGTATAGCGACTCACCCTGACATCTTTAATCGCTCCTGGGACGCGACACTCTAGGAACAAAGACGTGGCTGGCGTTTTTATGTGGTTGAGATTATCGGTAGGAGTGTGCACAAAAGGACAGTATGTGCCGGTGGTCCTCTGTCCAAGGAGGTTGCGGATGGGCTGAATGAGGAGGAATCTTCACCTCTACTCAGTCTCCGCATGGCCTTCTGTGGCAGGACTGAGATGAAGCCGTCGTCAGTGGGAGAATCACCTATCAGCGGCCGACCCTACTACAGTGCGGCGGCATTAGTGTTTGCACCTGCGCCCGCAAATTCCTCAACCAAGTACACAAAAGGCTTCTGGCTGCGCAAAGCGTGCGACTGAAAAAATTTAAATGTAGAACAGATATTTACCAAAACCTCTTTCTTTCCACGGGCGATCAGTGAGTTGAATAGGCTCCCAGCCGCCGTCACTGAGTGCTGAACGGAAGAACAATTCCGCGGATTCGTATGTGACGTGTGGCACGGCGCGCAGTTCTCTTGCGTGTGTCCTTCTTTTCATTAGTGTCATTGTACTTATCGGAGCTGAGTTGTCCTCCTTCAGTGCATGCTTTTCCTCGTCTATTATTAATTGTGTCATTGTATTTTTCTTCTCCTGTGGTACTTTCGGCCAGACGAGCAGAAGTAATTTTGTGTGTGCGCGTGCGCGTGCGTACGTGCGTCTCTGTGTGTATGTGTGCGTGCGTTTGTGTGTGTGTGTGTGTGTGTGTGTGCGCGCGTGCGTCTCTGTGTGTATGTGTGCGTGCGTTCGTGCGTGCGTGTGCGTGTGCGTGCGTGTGTGTGTGTGTGTGTGTGTGTCCTGAAAATAATGCCTTCGGGCTGTGCAGGAGTATGTAATCAATAATTTAATTCAAAGGATGAGATTCAGTAGCCAAACTCCAATGACTCCCCTTTAATTTACGAACGGAACGGAGACAAACGAGCCAACGCAAAAGAAATTCCCTTGGAACGTCCGCAAGTTCTTCGCGTGGCGTCGTTTTCAGAGTTAAGCGTGTTAAAAGCCGACTTAAAGACTTGGTCATCCTTCATGGAGACGAGGAGGCGCCCTTCTCCGCGCAGCGCAGAGGTTCCTCACCTTCAGATCTGAAGCCGGACAATCGTCGGGAAAATTTGCCATCGAAGCTGCCGGAATTTGACTTCTTGTCTTCTTTGCCTTGGTGAGTGTATGTTTTCTTGAATCAATTTGCTTGAAATAATTTTACCAATTATGTCTCCAGACGTATTATCTAGGTGCTCATATGTGCTCTTTGGCGAACCTTTACCCGTCCCTGCGCAATTAATTGCTGGTTCGAGAACGACGAGAATGAAAATCGGCAGCTAACAGAAATTTATAAACTGTGGCTGCCTGAGCATTCAGATACGTCTTCCACTTGACCTGACTGCCACAAAAATGCAGTGTCAGGTTAATGGCTGTGGCTGATGCTGACAGCAGGAAAAAACTGGGGCTTCCATCACTAAGAACCTACAGGTCCAGTGTCAATGATGTCTGCTTGTCACCATGCGCAAAATCCGAGTTCCTGGTGACCTAGTTACAATAGCTTGCACTAAGTCACTAAAGATAATTCGGGAAGCTCGGCCGCGGTCATAAAGTAGCTGCAAAAGCGCATCCAATGCCACCTTTCTCAACGAGAACTACACGGATGACACAATTAGAGCTTTCCACTTCTACTACAGAGACTTGAATGTCGTCCTAGCAAAGATAGTTTACGTCAAGCGAAATCTCTGGAGTTTCACGGCATATATACCCATAAGTCGGCGCTTCTGTTTGGGGAATTCTTTTCCAGCTGTTTTTATGCGCTATCGCGCATCGATGACGCCGTGGACTGCCTACAATCCGCATCCTATTTCTCGTCGGTGGATTTGCGATCTGGCTATTGGCAGATACCGATGCATCCGGCGGACCGGGAAAAGACAGCATTTGTGACTCCTGACGGACTCTACGAATTCAATGTGATGCCCTTTGGATTGTGCAATGCCCCAGCGAAGTTCGAAAGATTTATGGACACAATCTTGCGTGGCCTAAAGTGGAAGGTATGCATGTGTTACCTGGACGACGTCATCATTTATGGGACGACATTTCGTGAGCATGACGAACGTCTTGGACTCGTGCTAGACTGCATTCAACAAGCTGGACTAATTTTAAATTCTAAAAAGTGTCACTTCGGCGAGCGACAAACCCTGGTGCTGGGATTCCTCGTCGACCAGAACGGGATTCGGCCGGACCCGCAAAAGATTGCTGCTGTGCGTGACTTTCCGGAACCTCAAAATGTAAAGCATTTGAGGAGCTTTTTGGGCCTGTGCTCGTATTTTCGTCGATTTATCCAAGGATTTGCCCAAATTGCCCATCCGTTGACTTGCCTCCTGCACAAAGACGCTCAGTTTGTGTGGTCCCCAGAATGTGCGTCATCATTCCAACAACTGAAGTTCGTGCTAACTTCTGGCCCTGTTTTGCGTCATTTCGATCCCGCGGCTCCTACGGAGGTTTACACCGACGCTAGCGGCGTGGGCGTCGGCGCGGTACTCGTCCAGCTTCAGAATGACGCCCAACACGTTGTTGCCTACGCCAGCCGCACTTTAACGAAAGCCGAACGCAATTATACTGTCACTGAAATGGAATGTCTCGCCGTTGTTTTCGCTGTCGCCAAGTTTCGACCCTACCTCTATGAACGCCACTTCAACGTGATCACCGACCATCACTCCCTATGTTGGCTCGTTGGCCTACGCGACCCTTCAGGTCGGTTAGCTCGCTGGGCCTTACGTCTTCAAGAATATGACTTTTCGGTGTCCTATAAAAGCGGCCGTCGCCACGCTGACGCTGACTGTTTATCGCGTTTCCCTCTTCCTTCAACGCCAGTCGGTGAGGACGACCTGGATGACTGCCTAGCCTCTTTGACCGAGACATTTCCGGACCATGTCACGTTCCAACAAGAACAACGCCAAGATCCAGCTTTGAGTGCGCTCTTTGCCAAGGCTCACATGGCTGTAACTACTACACCCTTCGTTATCCGGGACGGCCTACTTTATAAAAAGAACTACTCAGCTGACGGCGCCCGTCTGCTTCTTGTTGTCCCGGCTTCTCTTCGTGGTGCCGTCTTACATGCAATGCACAATGACATCACCTCCGGTCACCTGGGGTTTGCTCGCACCCTTGCTCGAACCCGACAACGTTTTTACTGGCCAAGAATGTACACAACGACACAGCACTACGTAGCAAGCTGTACTCCCTGCCAACGGCTGAAGCGGTGCAACACACCACCGGCCGGTCTTCTGCAACCGGTAAGACCACCGAGCTTCTCTTTTGAGAAAATCGGAATTGACTTGGTCGGCCCGTTTCCGAAGTCGTCTGCAGGCCACCGCTGGATTATCGTAGCTGTGGACTACTTGACCCGTTATGTGGAAACTGCTGCACTTGTTTCCGCCAAAGCGGCAGACGTGTCGGAATTCTTGCTTTCCCACGTCGTTCTTCGCCACGGTGCGCCTCGTGTAGTCATCAGTGACCGCGGCCGGCAGTTCACTGCCGACGTTGTAGAAGCACTACTCCGGCTGTGCGGCTCCGAATACCGCCATTCTACGCCCTACCATCCCCAGACGAATGGGTTGACAGAGCGCGTCAACCGGACTCTGATCAACATGATATCCATGTACGTAGCATCAGACCACAAGAATTGGGACGCCGTGCTGCGATTTGTTACGTACGCCTATAACACAGCGAAACACGAGGTCACGGGATTCTCCCCTTTCTTCCTGCTCTACACACGCCTCCCGCGGACCTTCTTGGACACTATTCTGCCATTCTCCGGACATGAGGACATCACACTCTCGCAACACCTCTGCCGCGCTGAGGAAGCCCGTCGACTTGCTCGTCTGCGAACCATCACAGCTCAAGGCCGCGCCAAGGCTCGGTATGACGAGGCGCATATGGCAGTGACCTACGCACCCGGAGATCTCGTTTGGCTTTGGACACCATTACGCCGTCGGGGCCTGTACCAGAAATTCCTTTGGAAGTACGCCGCGCCCTTTGTCATTATCAGCCGGCTGAGTGAAGTCACCTATGTTATCGCGAAAGTGACCTCGGCGAATCGCCGCTCACGAAAGACAGAGGTCGCTCACGTGGCTCGACTGAAGCGCTGCCATCCTAGGTCCTAACTCGCTCGGGGCCGAGCTTCGTCTGCCCGGGGAGAAGTGTTACGGAACTTATGCCGGGCTGCTACGCAACTTACGCCGGGCCGCGCTTCGGAGCAAGTGAAGAAGACGAAGGGCGCAGCGGAAGAGAAGAGGACGACGAAGGGGCGCGTACTCGAGACTGGGACTGGCTCGACGCTGGCCGTTCACCGTTTCACTGTTTGCTCCCATATCCCCGTTCATCCTGTAAATAAACCCATTCCCTTCGTCACAATATGTATGTGATGTGTTAATCTCTAGAATAGACTCTGACAGCGGAAATATTAGAATTGGTTTCTCTTTTAAAAAAGTTTCAGTAATGGTCCAACGGAATATTTATCCCAGCACACCTTTCTATGCATAATCAAGGTCCGTTTGATATCGTCAAAGGGGCCGTGCGGATTCAAAGTAGCCGTAATAAAAGAATATAAAGTTTGCTGTGAAAGCAAAAATCATAGACTCAATAGACAGCACTACCTGAACGCAGCTTTTGATGAAGCCAGGTGACATCACTAAAATACGTTCGAAGGCAACAAAGAAGACGTAGAGTGGCTTGGAGATATCTAGGTTTCTGGCTATGTTGTTTACAGTAGCATAGTGCTGTGTGACGACAGTAAAGGATGTGACTAGGCGCGTATTCAGGTCACATTTAATTAGGGTAGGAGGTGGTGGTGAAGCTGATTAGGCCTTTCTTCATTGTTTAGCATGCCTGTTGAGCTCACCAGCATGAGCACTTTCTCTAGACAAGACAGGAAAAGCAAATGCCAATGCATGTAGCTAATCTCTTCAAGGCAGGTTTTTCATGGCAGCGGCTACATTTATGTCAAATATGAACGCCTTTGAAGTATGGAGCCCGCTGGTAAGAAAGATGTATCCTCTGCAGATTGTTGGATCGTCAGCGCCACAGCAGGCGCAAAGTTCGCTTTGCAAGCCCAGAAGTGGTGAGTGCCATTGCGTGTATTAGAGCGTCGGTCCTTAGCGCAGACTTCAGGGGCATGCTAAAGCAGCTTATACCTCAACCATGCCCAGGCATTCCAGACTTCTTGAAGGTACGGTGCTCCGTAGGCCAAAAGGCTATTTTCCCCCAGCGCTCAGTGTTTAGCACAAAATATCGATACAGCAGATTTCGTGGGTTTCAATGACAATTGGTATAATGCGCAACAATTATATGGCTCATCGGCAACGAACGCCGGCGCCGGCGTTGACCAAGCAGCAGTGGCCCCAGAAATCCAAGATTGTGTCACCCTGGTAACAGAAAAATTCAGTTTGTTTCGAAGGTGCGGAGAACTGAACCCAGTCCTTTCAGACAACCTGTAGTCTATTAGCCACAAAACCATGGTTCGCCACAAATTGGTGGACAAAGGGGAAACTAGTATTTGCGCTGCCTTACGGCTGTATGCTAATAATAGGGTGTGTCATTTGAAAAGAAAACAAAAAATTAAAAGGAAACGAAGATGAAAGACAATTCTTTCGTGTTCAAAGCACGTAAGTGGTCTTCAGTGCTCTACATCGTGGGAGGAAAGAGCGCGAACAAGACGAAAGACGAAGCAAGAGGACACAAAGACGAGCGCTGACTCTAAACTGAATTTTTTATTGAAAAAAGAAAGCATATATACATCATAATCACGTGAACAAACAGAGCAACGAGCATTCGTCTAGCGGAATCAAGATCACCAAATGCACAATATGCCACGTGGTGAACTCTGAGCAAAGGCACCCCTGAGAACCGAAATGAAGCAAGTCACGAGTTATCTAAAAACGATACTTCTTTGTCAACTAGTGCCAAAGAAGGCTGGCGATAAAGAAGTATCGTTTTTAGATAATTCGTGACTTGCTTCATTTTGGTTCTCAGGGGTGCCTTTGCTCAGAGTTCACCACGTGGCATATTGTGCGTTTGGTGATCTTGATTCCGCTAGACGAATGCTCGTTGCTCTGTTTGTTCACGTGATTATGATGTATATATGTTTTCTTTTTTCAATAAAAAATTCAGTTTCGAGTCAGCGCTCGTCTTTGTGTCCTCTTGCTTCGTCTGTCGTCTTGTTCGCGCTCTTCCTTCCCACGATTTATTATTACAAACTCGCCCAGCTATCCATCCTTCTTCAGTGCTCTCCATAATTTTTGCTGATGAGCCAATGAGGGGATGTTGCTCCACACGTGTATAGCACCTGGATGCTGCAAGTGGCCGAGGAGTACGTTCTCCGAACACCAAGCAGGGGCAACTATGATGGCACATGTGTTTGGATGTAAGCATGAAAAAGTCGGACTTGAACATTGATGCTCTTTATTAATCAGCAGCAACGCATTGTTACCCTTGTCTAAGACAGAAACCTGAAGAGCCCCTTGAGATGTGAACTGCCTGCATATCACAACTGTGCCCAGGAGACAATCTCTTCGAAACATGATGCAGGGGGTAAGACTTTTTGGTCAGCTCCACTCTGCAGTGGATGGATGATCAGGTGTATGAAAACTGCGCGCTGCTTGCCTTGCCTTATCAGTTCAAAACCATCGTTTTCATGGCCATTTATTGCAGCAATCACTGCCTCGCTGCCCACAATCATTGGCTGTTACCCGGCCTTTGATTACCTCGCACTGGCCTAATCGTCGTTTTTCCTGTTTCTTCGCCTGAGTTGCAAATCTGCAGCCCCAGCGCTGGCATTCCCTGGCTGCCGCAGCATCTTTAGAGATGCGAGCGTCGGTTGTGGAGAGCACTCCCTGCAAGGAGAGCACCTCCTTAGAAACGCGTGCGCCTTCTGAATAAAAATCCTTAAAAATTGAAGTAAAAAATCCAGAAGCGGGAAAACTACAAACAGCAACCGATCTAACAAAGTTTTCGCCTTATGTGTAGAAAGGCACAAATATCTGGAAGTTGATCCACATATATTTGAAGAGGGCCCGATAGCCGCGGTTGGTGAGCTGGGAGATCGGGCTTTCGACGCAGCTAGCACTGCCGGTTGCCGAAGCTGTTTTTTATTGCGAAAGCAATACTGCTCTCACTTTCGAGCCATTAGCGTGGTCGTGGCGCTTCCACCATTGACCTTTAGCTGACTCTTATGGTGACGTCACGCCAGACCGAGAGAGACAGGGCCCCAGCTCGCGCGGTTAGCATAGGCGCGGCGGAGCTGTCACGGCGCACTGCGCAGCTGCCGCGAGAGGGCGCGCGTTGCTATGACGTCACACCAGGGGGATAAAGGTGGGGGAGCAGCTCGGTTGCTCCCAGTTGCCGTGGTGGAGCTACCTCGGTATGTCGGATGATGTGTATAAGGCAAAGCTCCAACGAAATGCAGCAGCCAGGAAACGCCGGCGCGCTGAAGAAACAGATGAAGAGGTGGTGGCTCGGCTGGAGCCAGTTGGCAGGCCCGTGCATTTCCTTTTCATCCTTCTCCCAGTCACAACAACACCAACAACCGTCCGCGCAGAGCGGCGGTAGACACGGCGGATGCGGGCTGAAGAAACGGATGAAGTTGCTTTCGCAATTTCTGGGCTTAACCAAGCTGAGCATCTGCCAATTTTTTTTTTGTGCGAGCGATGCCGCGCTACAAGTTTCATCTTCTTTATTAGCGCCGCTGTCGATGCCATCACCGCAACAAATCCATTATTCAACAAAAACAGCGAAATACTTTTATTACGTGAGCCGTTACATGAAGCACACGCTGTGCTTTTGAGTAGATGATGTGCATAGAGTTTAACACTGATCCAAACGACCGACCTGCAGGAAGGTTGGAATGGGTTGGCGGGCATAGCCATTGCTTGCGGTGGGCGGAAATTCTGGATGTTTGAGGCTTCGCTCGCAGAGGCTTAACGTGGCAAGGGATGCAGACATCATGCGCCGCAGTTTAGAGGAAATTTCGGCCGGAGTGCTAACTCAGCGAAAGAGAGCTGTTTCGGAAAGAACTCGGAAAGGAGCTGTAAGGTATCGGTAGCGTTCGCGGGGGTCATCGGAACGCGGCTGGGGGCGCTCAAAGAGAAGCGTCTCCTATTTGGGACGCGGCCGCTCGCGAACGCGCCAAGAAGTACGGGTGTCCACCCCGCTCCGCGGTACCGATTCGCGCACGTGCTGGCACGAATGTCTATTTGTGTTTGTTTTTATTTTGTGGTGGAGAGAGTGCTCCACTTTACGGCAGCTGGAGGGCTGGCCAGGCTCTTGAAGAACCAATCATGTTGGGAGCGCAACATGATTGGAAGCTACGAAATGTGGGCCGGGCCTTTAGGGCTTTAAAACCGGGCCCCGGAGCTGGAAGCGGGGTTCTGCGCTAAGGTGAGATGCAACGCATCGTCGGCAACGCCGAGTAGGGGCCTCCCCTAGTATTAGCCAGTTCCGCCCTTTTTGTTGTTTGTCCTTGTGCCGTTAATTTGTCTCGATTGTCTAAACTTCTGTACGCTGTAAATATCTGTACATAAACCTCAGTTATTGCCTTTTTTATCCCTGTGTCTTCAAGTCTTCAAGTTGGAACAAACCGTCTCTGGCGGTGCACCTCTGGTGCAAAGAAGAAGAACCTGATCTTTACTGGCGCAGTCGACATGATCCTGCCGCCATCGGAAGACGGCGCAGGAAGAAGATTGAAAGCAGGGTGAAAGGCGACGGTCAGGCAACAGGTCAGCGTTCGAGGCAGGACCTGTGGAGAGACGGCGGCAAGGATGCAAGGACCACGGCAGTAGTCTAGCGACGCGGGACTGCATACGGTCCAGAAAAGCAGCGCGTCGATAACTTGACGGTCACCGGCGGCGGACCAGCGGCGTGCGACAGCTCATCGCAGCGTCCGGGGAAAGTGGCGGTGGACTCCGACGCCAAGGAGCGGGCAATGCGGATCGACGCATCGAAACCGTGAGTTTCCTTGGTCGCATTGTTCACGTCCCTGTGTTCGAGCCGGTAGGACAGTTGAGGAGTACAGACGGCGGCGGTATGGAGGGCTATCCATGCCGGCCCTCACTCGATGTGAGGTACCAAGTGGAATTAGCGAAGGCGCGTTTAGCTTATTATCAGGCAGAGCTTGCAAAAGTGAATGGAGGAAAGGCGCCGCTATGCGAGGAAAAACCTCCGGATTTGCAGGCGTTGGAAGCAAGGCGCCAGCAGCTAGAGCGCGAGCTGGCTAAGCTCAAAGAATCTAGAAGAGCCAGTGAATCAGCCAGGGGGAACTGCTCCGATTCCCGAGTGGTGAGGCCGCCTGTGCTGGAAGACAAAGAATTATGCTTGTCATGCACAGATCAGGGAAACAGCAGTCAGGACGCTGAAAGCAATCAGCCGGTTTGCGGGAACGCATCTTTGTTAGGAAATGCCGCAGAGAGAGAAAACGAGATTTCTGAAGGGATCACAGCTTTTCCGCCACTGCGGGCGGCTAACAAAGAAAAAGAGCAGCCCAATTCTGATGGTCCAGGTCCAATCGAGACCAAATTGTCCGAGACCAAGCAGGGGAGTGATATAATTCGTGCAGGCTCTATGAATGAGATTGTGATCTCTGACACGGAGCTAGGGACCGGAGAAAATCTGGCGTTGCTGCAAACACACACTGTGTCGGCCATAGGGCATGAAGTGCCGCGTAGCGTTCCTGGTGACAACAAGCCCTACATCCGAGGCAGAGAGCGGAGGTGGGCCCGCTGGGCCGACGGGGCAGAACGCCGCGCAGTTGTCGAACGCACCCGGTGTGTGTCCGGCCAGGTCATTTGAGGACCCGGAAATGAGTGGCGACTTGCCGCAAGGCAAGCTCGGGTCAAGCGACGGCGAGTCAGCTCGTGCAGCAGACGATGCCACGAAGCCGGCCAGCGTCTATCAAGGAGGGAGCGGCGGTTTAAATGTTTGCCCGTGCAGGAACGGTGCAAATAGCTCCAAACGCGCCAAAGTACCAGGAGACAGGCGCATAGCCTTCACAGTGAATGTCGGCGCGTGGAACAGTACGTTCCGTGCTGCGGTACGCCAAATTATGTTCAGCAAGGCCGGCCGCACTGTTACAGTTGAACTAGGCAAGAGATATGTTCCTTACGCAGCACGCGGTCCGTACGGGCGCGCCGACGAGAGCGTGCCCTTAGGGGCGTCGCATGGTCAAAGGTTTGGACCTATCGAGGATCATGACGTGTTTGATCCTGGAGGACACCAGCTTTTGAGTTCCTGCCCCGCTGTGGTATTAGTCTAATGAGCGTAGCGGACATTAGGCGCTAATCGCGTCGATCGAGACACGTGTTGGCTCGAAACGCACACAGGGACGCTCGGTGCGACTAAGGAGGCTCACGTGGCCACTTACGGACGTCGTGCGAGTGCTACTGAACGCTCTAGTTGCGAGTGTCGGTGTGTGTGTCGAGCAGGACGCGGGTGTGCATGCTGGTGAACTGGGTGCAACGCACCAACTTGGACGCTGTGTTACGGCGCACGGCAGGCATGTCACTGTGTGTATTTAAGTGTGCATTTTGCGTAATGTTGTGTTGGTGCCCGTGTGCATTTTTTTTGTTTTTGGTTTTGTTGGTGCAACTGGTCGCAGCGCGACAGCTTGGACTTCGGTCAATGCGCTGGATTTACAGGTGTGAAACGCGCATTTGAATGTGTACGTTTTGTTTATGTTATGTCACCCGAAGGGTAGTTTCGTGTCAGACACCGATCCCTTTTGTTTGTAATTCTAAAAGTGCCATTTGGGCCCTTTGTACAATCTTGGGAAGGGCGTGTAAGGTATCGGTAGCGTTCGCGGGGGTCATCGGAACGCGGCTGGGGGCGCTCAAAGCGAAGCGTCTCCTATTTGGGACGCGGCCGCTCGCGAACGCGCCAAGAAGTACGGGTGTCCACCCCGCCCCGCGGTACCGATTCGCGCACGTGCTGGCACGAATGTCTATTTGTGTTTGTTTTTATTTTGTGGTGGAGAGAGCGCTCCACTTTACGGCAGCTGGAGGGCTGGCCAGGCTCTTGAAGAACCAATCATGTTGAGAGCGCAACATGATTGGAAGCTACGAAATGTGGGCCGGGCCTTTAGGGCTTTAAAACCGGGCCCCGGAGCTGGAAGCGGGGTTCTGCGCTAAGGTGAGATGCAACGCATCTTCGGCAACGCCGAGTAGGGGCCTCCCCTAGTATTAGCCAGATCCACCTTTTTGTTGTTTGGTTTGTCCTTTTTGCTGCTTAATGTGTCTAGTGCCTTAACTTGTATCTATTGTAAATGCTGTACATAAAATTTGAAGTGTTCGCCTTACCCCTGCGTCTCAACTGAACACAAGACCGTCTCTGACGGGCACCCCTGGTGCGAAGAGCTTCAGTCTTCCAGTTGGAACAAACCGTCTCTGGCGGGGCACCGCTGGTGCAATAAGGAAGACGAAAGAACCTGTGAAACTTTACTGGAGCAAAAACGCAAAAAAGCCTTAAAGACGGGAGACTTGGGAGAGCGCTGTACCACCAATGGAAAGGGGTCCAAGGTACGGCGGGTGACGGAGGCGGTCTCGTAGCGAGACCGGGCTGGTGAGAACACAAAGAGTGTGTACTTAAAATTTGCCGTCTCGGACGAGGGTCGTGCTAGAAGTGCCGCGCTACAGCGAGAGGGCAGGGAGCGTGAGAGCGTTGTAGCTGCCGCTGAAGTGATATATCTGCAACAAGTGACGGCTCTCGTTGAACGCTGTAACAATAGCCTAGGTATCTAGGTTTTATTATAATTAGTTTTTGTACAAAGGACACTTGGAGGAAACTGCTAAATCAAAAACGGAGTGATTATTCACTTGCTTTAGCGACCATTAGGTGCGTTATGAGGCCGTATTTCCAACGCCAAATATGTCGTAAATGTATTTAATAAATAGGTCATTTTGCAAGGCCAACGTTTCGATCGAAAGAGGATAGACACCTGAAAAAAAACGATTTTTTAAATCGTCTGAAATTGAGCGGAGGCCTGAATTAAAAAAATACTGGAAAGACAAAGGAAAGCAATGGAAGAAGGAACCAAGATCCAATTAAAGAAATGAAAGAAAAGTAAAGGAAACTGAGAAGCAAGAAACGGTTTAAATATACGCCTAAATTACAGCCATTTCAGATATTTTGGTCTGTGCGGACCTGTATAGATAGATAGACCTCAGATATAAAGGTTCAATACTGAATGTAAGCGATAATTATAATTACATAACACGTGGACAGAAATGACCCTGGACCACACAAGGCGAGAACTCATTTTTGAAGAGAGCTTCTCACAACTTTATTTCTGCTTACAACAAGCTGATTAGAAGGAGCTTGCCTGGCTTCTTGAAACTTTAGTAAATTTGCTTCATTTATTTCCGTCACTGTCTACTCCTCCTGTTCTGTAATTTTAGGTGGCACGTATAATCACAACGATAAACCAACTGACCCCAGTTTGAGTCAGAATAGATGTGAAACGTTCTGAATAAAACGAGTGCTCAAGGGACCATGTAACCCCAACAAGGAATCTGCTACCCACGCACAGAACTCTGTTTATTATCAGCCCTAAGCTGTTAAAGTCATTTACTACCTATCAGAACTCTCTCGAACATACTTTTGCTGCCGCCGCGTAAAAGTGATCACGAAAAAGAAAAAAGTACATAAAGCTTGTGTATGGCCTTATGTAGTAATGCGTCTCTTCCATCGATGATTTCGGGAAAAATTGTTGCACTACCATCCCAGCGGCAAATTCCGCATCGCATTTCTATCCTTGACTGGCGGCGTGCGAAACAAGATATGGGCGCTTGAAGCTCCTATCGACGGACATCAGGGCGTAGTAGACGTGCGCAGTGCGGAATAGACGCGCAAAGGAGAGGATAGAATGGGGGAAATCGCGTGAGTTCAAGAACTGCCCGGAAAGGATGATGTTCCGAAGGGATGCTTTGTCCGATGGCGGTATCTCCGTGGCTTCGGAGGCAGAAAGCACCAAATTGCTTTTTTTTTGTGCTCGATAACGATATGAATTGTATTCTATGTTTTTAGCGCGTGTTTTCTTCAAAAAAAAAAAAACATCGATCGTAGGCCATAATGGCCTACGTTGTAAATGTGAAGTGCTGGAATAAGCCTAGCGATTTCGGCAAGCCTCTGGGCCGAGAACGGCTGATATTCCTGCCATTCTGCCTAGAGCTAAGCTTTGTTTAAGTGTCATGATACTTCAACAATGATGCTAGCCGATGTGATCTTCACATTTAAAGGACGATGAAAGACACACAATCCGGTGATGTCTGCACTGCCTGACATGTTGAAATTAAACCGCCTGCTTTTTACAAAGCTTGCCTGTTCTGAAAAATCTGGGGAGAGAATTGTGAAATTTATGCTGAACTGTAAGAGTGCAAGCCATATCTTCTTATCTTCAACAAGGAACCTGACAAAAATGCTGAGTTTGGATAGTGTCTCTCGTCTGTAAGAAAGATAAAAAAAAGTTGCCATATATGGAGCAACGGGTGCAGCGTACGCATATATGGGCAGCTTTTTGAAGTTTTTTTGGCGTAAAGAACTAAAGGTAATCATCCCGTATATTGCCTCACTCAAGGTGCACTACATGCTACAGTGCAGCTAGTGATTGACCAATTGATTCATGTTCTGACAGTGTAGCTGTCACTGGTTCCCCTGCAGGTTCGTGCACAGAGGCCATGCATCACGCCTCATGCCAACTATCTTATCATCAAATGCTGTGCGCGATCGGAAAACGTCGCAAACCGTTAGCCGCACAGTGGGTGGGCACGAGGGCAGCATGGTGAAGGATGTGATGAAGGAAGAGGTGAAGGTGTCAGTTACAATACTGGGTAATGCGTTGTTACAGTGGAGTTCTAAAAAAAGTCCTAGAGCGATTACGACATTCAGCAGTCCCAAAAGTAAATGCAACGCTCAACGTTGCCAGCTGTTCATAAGAAGTGTTCCTAAATTACTCGGCTGCAGCCACGTGGCGCGTAGCTTTGAAGGTAAACAAAGTAGCTCGATGACATAATCTTTGACGCAGCAAAGAAAATGACAGAGTGGCTGGAGAACAAACCGAGGAAGATCGCTAGACATAACGGCACTAGCTGTGCGCTGTCCCGCGCTCTTAGTAATGCCAGAACTGAGACTTCGGCGCCACGTAGTATAAACAGTGGTATTTAGCGAAGCAAAAGCACACCATTTACAAGAATCTTCAAGATCCAGCTATAAAACACGTTTTTATTATGAAAACAGCGTAACAAAAATATACATCAAACCCCTTCTTTATTCGGTCGATGAAATCAACCAGGACCTAATGGAGCATCACCATGAATAGTAATCATGCTGTAAATTTTCGTGCTCTAGCATTATTCTGCTTGGGGGAAAAAAACTGCTCCGGATCGAGCACCGACCTTAAAGGGAAACTGCAAAGTTTTAGAAATCAACGAGTTTAAGAGGGCCGAATGTGTGAAACTTGAAGGTAAAGCATGCGAAGTCTTTTTGGGATAGCACTTGATATTGTCACGACCAGAGGAGCCGTGAAGGTAGACGTCGGGAAGAACCCAAGACCGGGAGCCTTCTTTTAATTATGGAGCCAGCTTCCACGACACAGAACAGAACAGCGCGCCACGAGAGCCCACCACCGCTTCGTCGTCGTCTTCGACTCAGCGCGGAGGCCGCGCGGCGCGTTAGGCGCGTGGCATTATTCCCCCCCGCGAAAGCAAACATCTCTCTCGATGTGGAATGGGATATGTACAGTGAGGGGAGGAGGAACAAAAAAAAAAAAGACTGGGGGTGAGTTGAACTATACAGTGCGCGCTAGATGACATGCAGGGAGAGTCAAGTTCACACTTGGGGTAAGGGGAAAAGGTACGAAACAGCGTGAACACAGCGCTCAGTCACGCGAAAAGTACGGCTTTAAGCGCACTACATGCACGATTTCAGGCCGTTGACGCTGAGGGCTGACGACCACAGTTCCATGGGGGACAACTTCGTAGTTGACGCTGTTCAGGCGGCGCAGGACTTTGTACGGGCCAAAATACCTATTTAAAAGCTTTTCGCACAATCCCTTGCGGCGCACTGGTGTCCACACACACACGTGGTCGCCCGGCTCGTAGTGCACGTCCCTGTGCCGAAGGTTACAGTGTCGGGCATCGGCGGATTGCTGGTCCTTGATGTGCAAGCGGACCAGCTGACGGGCCTGCTGTGCTTGCTCCACGAAGTGGCCAGCTTCAGGGGGAAGCTCTGCGTCGCCGTACGGCAGCATGGCGTCTAGCATCATGCGGACCTTTCTGCCATACACGAGACGGAACGGGGTGAACTGGGTGGTTTCCTGCGTCGCGGTATTATATGCGAAGGTGACGTACGGCAAGACCTCATCCCAGGTTTTGTGTTCAACGTCGACGTACATCGAGATCATGTCCGCCAATGTTTTGTTGAGCCGTTCCGTTAGACCATTGGTTTGGGGATGTTACGCTGTTGTTGGTCGATGAGCAGTATGGCTAAGCGCTAAGATGTCACGTAGGAGTCGGGCTGTAAACGCCTTGCCTCGGTCAGTAATGATGGCCGATGGGGCGCCGTGTCTAAGCACGATGTCGTGCATAAAGAAGTGGGCAACTTCGGCGGCAGTACCTCGCGCAAGGGCCTTCGTTTCAGCTTAGCGGGTCAAGTAGTCTGTGGTGACTACGATCCACTTGTGGTCGGAAGACGAGAGAGGAAATGGGCCCAGAAGGTCCATGCCGACTTTGTCGAATGGTACTTTTGGCGGCTCGATGCACTGAAGGAGTCCAGGAGGCTTGAGCGCGGGTTTTTTCGCCGCTGGAATTGCCGGCATATCCGGACATAATGCTTGACACTTGAAGTTAGCTAATGACGTGCCCGAGGAACTTCAATTCGGTGAACCCAAAGTGGCATTTTCTGGTTTGAGGGAGAGGTTGGCGGATCGAACGGCTTTGAGGACAGTCCTGAGGCGGTGCAGATGTTCCGTGAACGTTGAGGAAAAAATGATGACTTCGTCAAGATAAACAAGACAGGTCTGCCACTTCAAACCGGTGAGAACGGTGTCCATCATTCTTTGGAACGTGGCAGGAGCACAGCAGAGCCCGAATGGGAGGACGCGAAATTCATAGAGCCCGTCCGGTGTAATGAAGGCGGTTTTCTCACGGTCCCTCTCATCAACTTCTATCTGCCAATAACCACTTCTGAGGTCGACCGAAGAGAAGTACTTGGCTTGACGAAGTCGGTCGAGGGAGTCGTCGATACGCGGGAGCGGGTACACGTCTTTCTTGGTCACACTCTTCAGCTTCCTGTAGTCGACGCAGAACCGTAGTGTCCCGTCTTTCTTTTTCACGAGGACGACAGGAGACGACCACGGACTGCTTGACGGTTGGATGACGCCGTCTGTGAGCATCTCTTCGACCTGTGTTTGAATAGCATCTCGCTCACGAGGGGACACACGATAGGGCTGCTGAAGGGTGGGTCGGGCTCCTTCGTGCGTAACAATGCGGTGTTTAACTATCGACGTTTGGCGCACTTTGGACGACGACGTGAAACACGCACCAAACTCCCGCAAGAGGTCCTGGAGTTGCCTCTTTTCAGTGGGTGGAAGGCCAGGATTTATGCCTACGCTGGTGACCGCTTCGGCGTCAGCTCCAGGTGTGTCCTCCGCACAAGCAAAGCATTCGGCCACTTCCTGAACATGGTCGACGTAAGGGATGGCTGTGCCAAGGAACAGATGTCGATGTTCATTGCAGAAGTTGGTGACAAGGACCTCTGTACAACCGTCATGAAAGGATCCAAGGCCCCGTGCCACCGCAATCCCCTTAGTGAGTACGAGGGAGACATTAGGCTCGACAACCCGGAGTCCCCTATGTGGCTCGTCGCAGGTAACTCTCGCGAGAATGCTGGCACGTGGTGGCACCGTAACGTTATCGTCGGCGACTCGCAGGGTGGACTGAGAACCCTGGTGCGCAGATTCTTCTGTGGCCATTGCGGTAGAAAACGTCACCAAGCGGTTCGGGAGGTCTATGATCGCACCGTGCTCGCGAAGAAAGTCGATGCCAAGGATGACATCGCGAGAACATTCGCGGAGAACGAGAAAAGTGGCAACGAATGTGCAGCCTCGAACCGTAACCCGGGCCGCACACATGCCGAGTGGTGCGACAAGATGTCCGCCTGCCGTCCGTATGTCGGGACCGCCCCAGGGTGTTGTCACTATTTTCAGGGCCGTCGCAAGCCGTCCTCTAAGGATAGAGTAATCTGCGCCCGTATCAACCAACGCGCTGACCTCCTTTGTGTCGACGAGAACAGGGATATCCAAGGAGACCCTGCCTTCAGCACGGCCCGTCGATGGCTGTTGTGGAGGATTCAGTCGGTGCGGCGGCGGAACCTGGTCGGCGACTGGGGTTGCGCTGTCGGAGCGATTCAAGCGGCGCGTTGGCGAAAACTCTTCGGCGATGCGGCGTTCGGCGTCGGAGCGA
This sequence comes from Amblyomma mixtum, assembly GCF_055824585.1. Classification (NCBI taxonomy): domain Eukaryota; kingdom Metazoa; phylum Arthropoda; class Arachnida; order Ixodida; family Ixodidae; genus Amblyomma; species Amblyomma mixtum. The sequence goes on along the minus strand of NC_143013.1, from coordinate 179,288,793 downwards.
GTGGGTCGGTGCGGCGGCGGAAGCGGATCGGCGATTGGGGTTGCTGCATCGCGGCGATAGGAAAGGCGCGTCGGGGAAAACTGTGCAGCGATGCGGCGTGCGACGTCGGGGCGATTCAGTTGCTGCGGCGGTGGAAGCTTTGCGTCGGAACGGCGTGCGGCGGCCTCGCCTCCAAAGGCCGCCGGAGCTAGTTTTCCCGACGAGGGCGTTGTCCTGAGGCGAAACGGGACCCAGAGGGCGAAGACCGGCGTGGAGAGGGCGATCGCGACTCGCGGCGCGGAGGAGATGGTGAACTACGCTGGCGGGTGACATACTCGGCGATGTCTTGAGGGCGCTCTCCAGGGCGTGGACGGGGGCAACAAGGGGAAGCTTTGGGCCAGTTGGTCAGACATGTTGGGGAGGAGGAATAACCGCAAACTTGACAGGACTGAAGATCGAGAAGAGGACAGGACGAGCGGTACGGGGGCTGTCGACAGAAAAACCGCGTAGTCCCATTTCGCGATAGGGGTACCGCCGGTAGAGATGGCCGGCCTCACCACAGTGGTAGCAGAGCGGGCGTTGATCCGGAGTGCGCCAGAGGTCAGTCTTCCGCAGTGCCTGGCGCCGATCCGCCCAGTAAGGAGTCGGCTGGGCAGAGTGCACCGCGACCAATGGTGCGGTGTAAGGCGAAGGCCCAGGAGATGGGGCCGCGCGGCGCACGACGTCCGCGTACGTGACTGGCTAGACAGGAGTCGGGAACGACGCGGGATCGTATGGGGTCGGTTGCGGCGCCGGCACAGCTGCAGCGTCTTGTGCCCTGAGTGCCTGTCAGACTTCCTCGCGGATGACGCTGGTGACGGAATCGACGCGAGGGGCAAAGGTGGATTGAAGGTGCTGCAGCTCCTCGCGGACCACGGAACGGATGAGTTCGCGAAGGGAGTCCGGATTCGTCCTGGGATCATGGTCGAACCGGTCCAACGTTCATAGAGTCGACGTCTGGCGCAGTTGCCGGTCGTACTGATGGGATCTTTGCTGCAGCAATTTCTCCATGTGTACGGCGTCGGCCAGGAACTCCGCGACGGTGTTGGGCGGGTTCCGCACGCGGCCGGAAAAGAGCTGGTCTTTTACGCCGCGCATCAGGTGCCGCAGCTTTTTTTCTTCAGGCATGGCCGGATCGGCGCGATGGCAAAGACGCTTCACATCCTCGACGTACATGGCAACACCCTCATTGGGAAGCTGAATTCGAGAGGACAGTGCACGCTCTGCGCTCTCCCGGCGGTCGCTGTTGGCGTACGTACTCAGGAGGTGACGTCGAAAGTCCGGCCACGTAGAGAAAGTAGTCGCATGGTTTTCGAACCACGTTCGTGCAGAGTCTTCAAGGCTGAAGTAAACGTTACGCAGCTTTGTAGCGTCGTCCCAGCAGTTAAAGGTCGCGACCCGTTCGTAGTGAGCCAACCAGTCTTCGGCATCTTCAAACAGGTCGCCGTGAAAGGGCTTAGGCGTGCGTGGAGTCTGAAGGGTGAGATAGGTGGGACTGGCTGCAGGGACAGTCGTAGGCAGGGCGGGCAGTGGCGTCGCCATGAGTGGAGTGGTAGTTGAAGGCGCGCTGACAATAGGAAGGGCCTCGGGGGACAGGCCGCGGATCCTCCGGCTGGCACGATGGACAGGGGTGGTCACAAGAGGCGGACGCGTCGAGTCGTCCTCAGGAGTAGGGAGCATCGGCCGCACCTCCACCAGTGTCACGACCAGAGGAGCCGTGAAGGTAGACGTCGGGAAGAACCCAAGACCGGGAGCCTTCTTTTAATTATGGAGCCAGCTTCCACGACACAGAACAGAACAGCGCGCCACGAGAGCCCACCACCGCTTCGTCGTCGTCTTCGACTCAGCGTGGAGGGCGCGCGGCGCGTTAGGCGCGTGGCAATATAGTGAAGTAAATGCCGATAAGAATCCGGCCGCCCTTCAAGCTTCTCCGCAGCGCACAATGCCAAGTTGGGGGGGGGGGGGGGGGGGGGGCATGTGAATGTCATCGAATGTATCGGTACATTTCCAACGCACAAACGCCTGCTTTGAAGGAAAACAACCAACGCCACCGAAGACGAACTCCGCCGAGAGTTGTTTGGCAGCGCCTAACGCGTCAGTGCAGTGTGTGGCTGACGACAGTGGTAATTTGAAATCATACCTTCCGTGACGTCACGGTCAGTTTCCCTGCACTCCTCTGCTGCATTGAGGAGAAGCGCAAATTTCAATCGTCGATTACGTCACTATTTTAAATGCTAGTGCAAAAACACTTGGCATGCTTTACCTACAGCCTACATAGATTTGAATCCTTCAAAATTGCCAAATTTTCAGAAAAGTGCTGCAGCTGCCCTTTAATACATATTGACCGTAGGTGGTTTTCACACAAAAACTGCCACAAAAAGTACCGAAACCAGTTCATATTTCCTTCGTCTTCGCTGCGGAAACAAAATAATGTTTTATCTTTTTGTGTTTTATTTTAACCGTTTCAAAGATAATTGGAGACTTGAAATGAAAGTTGAAAGTGAATGTTATCGGAAATAACGATCGCACAGACAGGAAACAAGACGCACTATCATACTATTAAAAGCTGCTACAAATTTTAAAATTTGAAGTAATTGGGACGCAACGGGCGCTTCCTAACTTGACAACAGTTTCAGCATACGCTTCGATTCTTTGTACGGCTGCTTTCGCTGTTGGGGCATATTTCCGAGGATCGCTTTGAACCCGCCCCTCAGATTGTCACCGCGAAAGGGATGCACAAAAAAAAGATATCAGAGGAACGTGAATCAAAAGTGGTGGGCGCAACGTAAATGATTATGAAAAAAAATAAAAAAAAAATTCAGTTTCACTCATCGCATTCAGTGAGCGCGAAAAAGTGGACCTAGGTGATTCTTTTAAGAAGTTCTATATATGAAACAAAAACGACAGAGCTGCCCAATAACAGCAAAGCCATACCTGCGTAGACAAACGTGGCGTTAACTGAACAAACCGTTTATGGACAAAGCAGATTTTAGGAAAGAGTAGCAAAGGAGGAAATAGCTCACGAAGCTGTGAAAATGATCCTTACACTACCAGCCACGAACTCTGCCCAATCGCTGACGATTGCACTTTGCCTCCTGCAGGGATGAAAAAACAACTCAGCATTTTATCTTCTCATCTGCCAAACCGTTTCTTTTTTTTTAATTTCCCACGAAGTTTCTGAACTGCATGCTTAGTAGTCGTCCTAAGCGTATTTGTATTAGCAAAAGGGTGGAGACGCAATATGCATTCTGTTTAGAAAAAAGAGCTTGTGGTTTAGCATTCGTAAGCCGAAATATATTGCGAAAGCAGTTTTTTCGCAGGCAGACGCCATCGCCACAGACCTGAAAGCGAGATTGAGGTGTGCACTGACCCGCTCACGCACACACACATACACGCACCCACCCACACACGCACCCACCCGCACACTCACGCACGCACGCACAAACATACAAACACACACGCGCACACACAAACACATGCGCACATACACACAGACAAAGAAACACACGCGCGCGAGCACACGCACACACACACACACACACACACACATGCATGCATACACATACACGAGCACACATGCATGCACGCACACACACACACGTGCGCGCGCGCGCGCACGCACACACATGAACGCACGCATGCGCGCACTACAGGTGAGATAACATTCACTATCTAGGTGTCCCTGGAAAAATTTTTGGTGAAATCAATCACCTAATTTTGGTGCGGAAGCGCTACTTAACGTGGTCAAATGCAACCAAAAATCTTGTGTGAAGCCTTTCAGTAATTTGCGTTAACTTGGATTAGGAGGAGCGTAGCCAAAGCTGCAGGAAAAGGGAGGAAACTCGGGAAAGTTCGGAAGACCATCGGGGCCGTTATAGCCAAAGGGAGAGAGTCGCGCTAGCTTCCGCCGAATGGAGAGAGGGTGCGAAGATGAAGAGCTAGAAACGCAGTTCCGGGCACATGCAGATGTCAGAAGGCTGAGGCGAAGAATGAACGAATGCTTTCGCACGTCTACACGGTTTAAGTTGGTTAAAATCCCACCACATTTTTTAGTCCGTCATTATGCACGAAGCAGCGGCCGCGGGAAGTGGAAGCGCGTATGTACCCTAGCTAATTCTGCCTGCGGACCTGTTTTTGGATATTAGTCATTTGGCATGTATAAATGCGGAATAATATTGTGGGACGGACTTTTCTGTGGGTATTATTCATTCGCCTTATGGAAATGCGGAATAATATTGTGAGAACTTCATGACAATTTTTATGCTTGTTTTGGGTCCCTGTTTACCTAGCAGCAAATAGCATCTCTTTCAACGCAATAGATTGTAAGCTGTGCCGGCGAGCTGCTCCAAATTTCGCTTGAGAAATGGAGCCTTTTTTGTCTAATTGCTTGCTGTTTGGGGAAGCTGCTTGGCGGCACAAATGCAAAAGGGGGCAGGCAAAACATTGCAAAGGAGGTGCAGAAGGCAATTTCGATATCGCACGATGCCTATTCTTCAATCTCCTTCGGAGAAATTTGTTCAATGTGCTTGGTATAGGCGAAGATGACGTGTATCAAAATTGAGCCTTCAGCGCCACCGCACCTTTTCTTATGTTCTCGTGATACCTAGGGCGCTCAAAGCTAGGCGCTCAAAATATGCACGCGGCAAGCAGCATGCATGTTTTATTCGCTCAAGCCATTTACAAGACTTAGTTTTTACGTAAACATATCGTCGCTTGTTTCTGCGCTTGTTTTAATAGTGCGAAAGCCTTCATTCCTCATGAACACCGACAAAGAATTTTTTGAGTCGTGCGATCGTTCTTTCTTGTGCCTTTCCCTAGCAACAGCGACGCCGCTTACCCGAGTTACTCGGGTAAGATCAGGTAAGTTCGGAGGGCCGCGCATCCTGCACCCAATGGGAGGAGTAATATCAGACAAGAATCGCGCCAGCTGCGCGAGAAGTTAGTCGGGAAGAGTGTTATGGGCCGCACAATCCCTACCGGTGGCTGTGACAGAAACAGCCACCTGCCAGTGCAATGGCGCGTCGGTTAACCGCTGCGTTAGTGGGCTGGTAGCGATACGAGGACTCGCCGACATCTATGAAAGTTAAGCAGATAATTACCGATTCTGACACATTATAGTTATTGCGTCCATACCCTTAAGAAGGCGTTGAAGTGTCCCCTGCAACTGAAGAATGAACACCTGCATTCGCACGTCTGTTCGGTCTGACTACGTTAACCCCTTACGGCTTTTTATCTGGTGAGCTACAACTTCCATGCATGGCGAACCGACTGGCCGGACTGGCTACTTTTCAGAGGCATACTTCAACGGGTCGTTATCGATTCTCTTTTGCTGTAGTTGAGGCGCTGATATCAGCCTGAGGGAACTTAACGAAAAGCTGTCATGAAAAACCTATACGTGTATGCGTTACTGGAACAGGCCGTGAGTTTTGAAAAATCGAGTGAAAAGGAAAACCGATACAGCCAATTGGGAATGTTTTTATACACTTCGCAGAGATAAACCGCTGCAGGAATACCGGGACCACGGGCGAACAAGTACGAGGGCTGATCAGCGTACCATTTTCATCTTTCTTCTTCGGGATGCAGTATTTTAGACTGCACTAGTTTTTTACATAAAGACCAAGACGTCTTACAATAAATTTACGTCATCTGCACTTTGGGGGGTAAAATGCAGCTGAGATCTTGACGGCAAAAAGATGTAACAAGACCGCACGGTTATATTCAACGTTGAGAAATGCGTAGCAGGGCCTCGTTTTCCAACTCCAGTGTTCACACCACGGGTCATCCCGTTTAAGCTAACGGAGATGATAAGCATTCGGCAGTGCCTTTCTAACTAGTGGCTGTCCGTGTATACTGGTGCCATTAAACTAAACTCGAACTTCCACATGTGACATGTCGGAAGCCCGCCATTCCCGCGAGACTCTGTAAATCTCCCCGTGGGCTTTGGCGGCGCAGGTGGAAAGTGCAACGGCCGTGAGGACGTCGAAACTAAATCAGCGTGCGAGAAAAAACGACGGTCGCGGTTCTCTCTCACGCTAGACTCCCAACTAAAACTTAGCTGACAACATAGAGTTAAAACACTGACTTTTGAAGGAAAGCTGCGCATTAAGGCCATGCGTTCCAGTGGGCGACGACATTTTTCTCTCGCTAGCTGTTCAGATGTAAGCAGCGTGTAAACAACTGAAGCCTTGTGTTCGGAGCGCTTCAGATATATTTATTTATTTATTTTATTTCAGATACTGTCAATCCTATTGGGATTTTTACAGGTTGGGCACATAGTAAAAAGGTAAAAATCGAATACAAATGGAATAGAATACATTAAAAACACATTTGGTTACAAATAATTACATGAGTATGGGAAAAAAATACAGATAACAGAAAATAAAACACAAAACGAGAGAGCAGTTTTCACAGAAAAGGGTGCAATTTTAGACATTGTAAGTAATGTGTTCATACAGATGCTGTTATATGCAGTGATACGAGTGGTCTGTTGTACTTGTCTAATCGTGTTTTAATTATCGCGCAACTGTTCTTCTACCAGCGTTAGAAATTTCTGCAAAGTTGTATTAGTAGGGATAGAGGGGTTCAAACTATTCCATTCTTTTATGGCAAGCGGGCAAAACGAATATCTGAAACAGTAGGTTCGGAAAGCGTACTCTCTGAGGGATAATGGGTGTTTATGACGGGATGGCCTGGATTCATCTACAGATATATATAACGATGCATCTATGTTTAAAGTGTTATGTACTAACTGGAACAATAATTTTAGTCATGCTAGTTTGGCGCGTTTCTCTAAAGTAAGAATACATTCTTGTTTTAGTAGTTGGGATGGTGAATCACTTGTCCTGCATTTGTTAAAGATAAATCCAAATGCCTTTCGCTGCACTCCTTCTAGTTTGTTAATGAGCTGTTGTGTATAAGGAAACCAAATTGTGCTTCCGTATTCGAGAACTGATCGTATAAATGTGTTATATGCTAACAATTTGGTCTCCCGTGGCGCTTCTAGAAGCCGTCTTCTAAGGATGAACAATCGTTTTAAAGCAGATGATACTATACTCTTGATATGTGATTCCCATCTTAGATCATCTGAAATGATTAATTCAAGGTATTTGTGTTCGTGAACTCGGGTGAGCGGTATGTTGTTGATGCTGTACACATATTCGGATCTTTCTTTTTTACGGGCTACAGATAAGAAGGCTGTTTTTTTAATATTCAATTGCATTTGCCATTTGTGACACCATATTACCACATCATGAAGGGCGCTGTTCCAATTATCGTGGTCTTTTACAGAATTAATTTCGTTGTAAAGGATGCAGTCATCGGCAAAAGGTTTAATTTTAACTTGTATGTTAGAGGGCAGATCATTAATGAAGATAAGGAATAAAAGTGGAGCAATGACGCACCCTTGGGGTACTCCCGACGTAACGAGCGCAGTAGAAGAAATTTCATTGTTTACTAGAACATACTGAGATCGGTTAGTTAAGTAGCCCTCGATCCAATTGATAATAGAGCCGTTACCTAAAGTTGATCTTAGTTTGCTACTTAGTTTTTTATGGCTTACTCTATCAAACGCCTTGGAAAAATCTAGTGCAATCAAGTCAACTTGCTTTTGGTTATCAATGCTCTGGAATAAATCATGTGTTAGTTCCAGTAGTTGGGTGATAGTTGAAAGTCCCCTCCGAAATCCATGTTGGACAGGCGATAACATGTTCTCTTGCTCAACATAACTGGTGATATGTTTTAGTGTAATGTGTTCTAATAATTTACCTACCGTGCACTTTAGTGATATTGATCTGTAATTTCAAACTTCATCTCTGCTTCCCGTTTTGTATACAGGAATAACTTTGGCTATTTTCCATTCATTAAGACTACAGGTTGATAAGAATTTATTGAACATTAAGTGCAAATATTTCGCGTTTACTTCGGCATATCTTTGCAAAAAAAGTGTTTGAAATATTATCAGGACCATTTGCTTTTTGTGTCTATTGATAATAGTAGGTTGAGGACGCCTGTCTCAGTTATTGTTGGCATGTCTAGCGGTGTCTGATTGTGGTGAATAATATCCGGTGTGCGGCCATCATCATCTGTGAATACAGATTTGAAGTACGTATTTAAGGAATTTGCCAAGTTTTGATTTTGTCCTTGCAAATTGAAGGTGTCTTTTTGTGTTTTCGGGCTGAGGTATTTCCAAAATTTTCCAGAGGAATGTTTTAAAAAATTTGGAAACGTAACTGAGAAGTAATTTGTTTTTGCTGCCTTTATTTTTGCTTTCATTTCACGGATGGTGTTTGTGAGCTTATGTTTTACTTGAGAGTCATTTTTTGTTTTTAGTGAATTCCTTAGTCGTTTTACTTTGCGTTTCCCATGAATGACATCACGTGTTATCTATGGATTACGTGTATTTGTTCGTTTGGTTTTCAATGGTAAAAATTTTTTAATGCAGTGTGATACAATGGTCTTGAAGCTTTCCCATTGGGTACCTATATTCGTACCTTGAGATTTAGCGAGTTCTTCAAACGATTCTTACTCGAAAATTAGATAATTAACTATGCTTGAATCATCAGCGTTTGTGAAGTCTGGGTAAGTAGTTTCGAGATAGTACGAACTGCTGTTGCTTGGATGGGTGTTGTTCACAATGTTAGTTTATGATCTGATATGCCATCGAGGACTGCTAAGCTGGTTTCATCGATCGCAAAGTGATTGCTGAGGAAGGTGAGGTCAAGAATCTTAGATGCAATACCTTGAACACGTGTGGCCTCTTTGGTAACTTGGAACAGGTCAAAACTAAGCATAATATCAAAAAGAGTTTCAGAACATGAGGAGCGATACGACGAGCTTTGCCATTCTATATCTAGTAGGTTGAAGTCCCCAAGAAGGATCAGTCTGGATTTTTGAACATGTTGTTGCATATATTCATACAGCGGGACCAATGCGGGCTGATCTGCCTAGGGGCTGTGGTAAACACAACCAACAGTGACAGTGTTCGCTCCAAATATCAAGTTACAAAAGAGTGCCTCGGCACCCTCAACTTCTGGTAAGATTACGAAGGGAATATTTTTATTTATTAATTGTAAGGGATCGGTAGTATTCGCGGGGGTCATTGGAACGCGGCTGGGGGCACTCAAAGCGGAGCGTCTCCTTTCTTGGAACGCGGCCGCTCGCGAACGCGCCGGGAAGTACGGGTGTCCACCCGCCCCGCGGAACCGATTCGCGCACGTTCTGGCACGAATGTGTATTTGTGTTTGTTTTTATTTTTATTTTGTGGTGGAGAGAACGTTCTACTCCGCACATGCTGGCACGACCGTGCGTTTGTTTTTCTGGAAAGGGTGTTACCCTACGGTAGTTGGAGGGCTGACCATGCTCTCGATTAGCCAATGATATGAAGAATGTAGAATGATTGGGTGCTACGGAATGTGGGCCGGGCCTTTAAGGCTTTAAAACTGAGCCCCGGAGCCGGAAGCGGGGTTCTGGGCTAAGGTGAGATGCTATGCATCTTCGGTTATGCCGAGTAGGGGCCTCCCCTAGTGTTAGCCAGTTCCGCCTTTTTGTTGTTTGTCTTTTTGCCGTTGTATCTAACTTGTATATTCTGTAAATATTTGTATATAAATCTTCAGTTATTCCCTTTTTTATCCCTGCGTTTCAACACATCACAAGACCGTCTCTGACGGGGCAGCCCTGGTGCGAAGAAATAAGCTTCAGTCTTCGAGTTACCAACCGTCTCTGGCGGGGCACCTCTGGTGCAAAGAAGAAGAAAAAGAACCTGTGAAACTTTACTTTAATATAGCCACACCTCCTCCACGTGTCAACCTGTTTTTGCGCACGATAACATAGTTTGGTGGGGCTATTTCTTTGCCCTGATATCACCAGTAAGCCAAGTTTCAGTAATCGCTATGAAGTCAGTTTCGACGCCGATAAGAAGAGATTCTAGTGACTCAAGTTTATTGATAATACTCCGCGCATTTACGTTTGCAAAAGTTATTTGTTTCATTTTGTGGGATGACGGGGGCGTAGGTTAGGTGCTTTGCCATGTTCGTTTTTTTGGCTTCTACTCGCGTTTATCTCGGGACACAAGTTAGTTGTCACGTTTGTCTGTATCTTTATGGGTACTCGGCAGTTGTATTCTTCATCCCAATGGAACATTTCACCGTTTATGCATATTTTATTCCGGCGCAACCGGCGCAATTTTTATTGGTTTATTTTTTTTTCTGTAATGCCGTATGTCGCGTACTCGGGCTGAGAAATCTTCACTGATCGCATATACGCTACCTTTGAGTTTACTACAGTTTTTTAGCACAAGAGTCTTTTCACGATAGTCAAGAAGTTTTAGTATTACAGGCCTGGTTTTTTTCAGCTGAAGGTTTTCCCAACCAATGTATGCGTTCAATGGCGACAGGTTGGATTTTAAGGATGTCCCTAGCATTGTCTTCATTAAAAATCTGCTCTAAGGACTAACTGTTTTCATCAGGATCTTCTGTAATGCCGTATACTAAAAGGTTACTCCACCTCGATCGGTTTTTCAAGTCATCCAGTTTTAGTTCAAGCGAGGCAACGACTTTTTCTATGTTGGTGACCTGGTCTATGCAGTCCAATATTTTCCTGTGAAGGGCAGCCATGTCCTCCAATTTAGCTTCAATTGAAGCTAGTCGTTCCTCTTTGATGCTTTTTATGTCTCCGGCAATCGCCTCTAGCTGCTTGGAAATCTGAGCGAGATCTGGACCGGGGTTCGTTTCGATGTCCCCGGCCAACAACAGCAATTTTGCCACGTGCATTGCTAGATCACACAGTAAAGGACATAGCTGCGTTGGGCGCGGCAGCACAAGAAGAAACGGATCATTTGAGCGAAGACATTTGCCATAACGTCTTCTTACCTGCACAAGATCGACGAAAAGATTATACATCCGCATGCCGCTGTTGCCGCCGTGACCAATGACGTTCGCGCTCATCTGTCCTCGCTTTATGAAGAATGGGCTCCAGTGCGCCATCTGGGTAGAGCTGGAGGGCCCGTCGATGCACAGCGCCGTTGACGTCTCTCGTAAGTAGCCGAAGGTGTCATTGACCACCGCTGTTACAGGCCGGAAGCAGCAGAAGTCGTTCGTCTGCTGCTGTAGTACGGTCTGCGTCATGAGGCCACGGCTGTAGTATGGCGTCGATGTGAACAGCGTTGTGGCAATCTGCTGCACAAGGTAGACGAAAGGATTATGCATCCGCATGCCGCTATTGCCGCCGTGCCGTGCGTTGTGCCTCCTGACGACGCATGTTCTCTGCATGGTTGTCGGCCGATGTTTTCTTGGCAGTGTAAGGATGTGGACGGATGACGGGTGTCCACCCAGATATGTGAGACAGTTACTGAGTAATTGCCTTTCCTCAAATACAATTTTCATTTTCTTCATTACGGCCCCTCTTTATTTTTCTTCTTTTACACCGACTTCCTCCCTTCCTGTACGGTCCGGTTCAGGGGTCATCCGAGAGTACTGTTGGGACTCTACCCATCCGCCCCCCTAGCTCTCTTTGTGTGTTCCCGTCACATCTGTTTCCACATACGCCTTTCCCAGAAGCAGTGTGGGGTTCTGCTAAAGTGGTGGTTCTCCGTGCACGCGCTCCCATGTGACCTCCTGAAAAGAAAGGTGGAACCGAACACGAGGGACGCATACGACTCCTGGATTCCGCGAACCTCCACTTCTGCCTAACTGCCACGACGTTTTTTTTCCCGAGTTCCCCTTAAACGGCACCCAACGCAGCAGTATTGACCCTGAGACTTTGTGTATTCAACCGTCAGAGTGGCATGACTCAACTCCTGCTGCCACGTGCGGAGACGAGCGTCTGTCATTCAACCGCGCCTGGCTCTTTGGTCAACTGCGCGGGTGACGCCGCTGCAAATGTTCGCCTTTGGGCGTTTCCTTGAAACAAGATAAGGGATCCACCTGGCCGGACGGGACACTTCCGAGTATCCAAGTGCCTCAGCAGAGGAAGACGATGAAGCGGGGAACGACCTTAAGGAGCACCCGGACGAAGTCGCTACGATTCGTCGGAAAAGGCGGAAAGATCTCGGGAGGGACTATTTAAAGCGCTCGACGCTTTCATCGGGCAGCTATTCTCAGCGATTCCCTCAGAGTTTCCCTGAGACTTCTCAGCCTTTACCCAGTTTGTCATTGCTTGTAAATAATTTTTTGTAAATATGTGGCTACAGTTTTTCCTCCACTTCTCCTACTCCCTATCTCCGGGCCACGTTCTTTCCTCCGTCGGCACAGCGGCGGTGTTCCTGGACCGATGCCTGGTGGAACACGCTACTAGCCCGGCAAAACATATTTGTACTGAGAATTACTGCGCCATATCTTTTACTCAAAAAGCGTAGCGTTTAAAGGGCAAGACATCGCGCCGAACGGGTGGTGGCGTTCCATGCACTCTCTGGCAGCGCTACAACACGCTGTCGGGTTCCACTCCTAAAGGCGAAGCTTAAGTTCCATTAATTAGGAGTTAATTAGTATTTGCTAATTAATTAGTAATTATATATTGATTAATTTCTCCTTACTTAGTAATTAGTACTTAATTATGGCTGATGTCATCCGGTGCTGACATCACCAGTGCCACAGAGGCAGACAAAGTGTTGAGGAAAACGCTTTCACCTCTACGCACTTTAGACAAAGGACTCCCTCAGATGCCGCCGCCGCTCGTTTGCCGCGCCGTTGCTTCTGCACTTCTACTCGGGATGGCCATTGGTCAAACCACAACCATTTTTTGCTCATCAGGTGATCGTTTTCAGAACTACACTTCATTATAAGCTCTTGAAAACTGAGTGAGTGCAGGCAGGTTTCTTTAGGGAGGGTGGCTGTTAAGCTAAAGGGAGGAGGAACCGGAAAGGTGGTTTACAGGCGATGCACAAAACTCGACTCCTCGGCGAAAGTGAAGGAAGTCTATCACCGCCTTTGAAGAACTACACGGTTTTCCCCTCGGCCTAATCAGGTGGCCTAATCCGACCACATATCGATCGGTGGTCGATCCATAATTATACCGAGCCAGTGCTGTCAACGGGTATCCTCAGCACTGTTACGGGGCTTCCTGCATGCTGAAGGCTCTTCCTATTGAAACAGAGCATGACACTTTTCTTGTCTGCTGCGGTACCGTGTGCACTATATAACTAAAGTAGTTTTTAACCATATAGCGTTCGAGAAACCGTTGCCCAAAAAATGTTTCCGTTTTCAGCATAGGTGTTGTGAGCAAAAAATCAGGGAACAGCTCTAGCAGATGGTGGACAGAGAGCAACCAAGGAGATAAATGGGCCGCCTAGGTCACGCGACCTTATGGCGTCGTCACAACCTGCCCACAGGATTGTGAGCAAACTGCCCACCGTGGCAGGTGGCAGTTGAATTAATGATTGGTCGCTCGGGAGGAGCAACCTGAGGCGCACAAGGCTCACAGCAAGAAGCACCTCCCATCGGAGGGCAGTGACGCATCGCTTAACCTTTGCACCACTACGCCAGGATGGGCATGAGAACTCCCAGGGATTATGAATGTAAAGCATAGAATGACTTTCTGCATGTATGGGAAATAACTCATTACGCTATCGAGTCTTACCCTGAAGGCGGAGCTTAACTGTACCCTAATTTTTTTCTTGCGACGGTTGCATACCGGTGCCTGGAAGAAGTTGTCGATCGTTCCAAACTTGTCGAACACTCAGCAGCGACTCTCATCCTAAATTCGGGCAAAACATCGTACTCCCTGAGGATGGTCACCTTGCCGTCGGCGACATGGAAGCTAAGCGAGTGTATTATCTTCACGCGCAGTACTTAACTCTTTCAAACCAGAGGAAAGTTCAGTAAAACGGCGAGTTGAGCGAGTTGTTACATCTTGAGAAAAAAAAACAGTGCAGGAACCGGGACACAAGAAAAGAAGACGACGGGACAGGCGCTGACTAGCGACTGAAGGTTTATTGCACGGAACACGAAAAAATATACTCTACAAACAACCAGGAGCACGCATGATCGACGCCAACAACACTGATTAGATGTTACAATCAGCCATGATCTTCAAGAAACGATATCTCACAGTCATGAACAAGGACGGATGGAGTGCTTACGCATGTGTCGTGGTTTTTATGAATATGAAATGCTTCGCTAATTTTCCTAGTTAATCTATCTTTGTTATTGTATAAGACTTTTGTGTCGTTAAAAAGTGGCAGAGGATAGTTGCATCCAACCAAGACAAAGTTCCTGCAAAGCATGGACACGGAAGAGAACTTACCTCTTGTCAGAAAGTCCTACTGTCGCGGCAGCGGCGCGACTGGCATCCTCGCGTCCTCATTTCTGTCGACCTCTGCATGATATTCGACATCGTCTCCCATAAAGTGCCCTTACGAGAAGTGGAGCACGCCGGGACCTCTGGTCGCCCACACAAGTTCATCCGCTCGTTCCTCCGGCGTCGCTACGCAGCTAGCGTACGTCGTGGCAAGGAGTGTGAGGAGTGCCGCCGAAGGGGAGCAGTGGAATGCTCCGACAAAAAGGGAGAGACTCTCAAAACGGCGCCACGTGCGAGTGTCGTGCTTCCCGGCCTCAGCCAGTGAGGAATGGTTTCTTTTCAGAAGTCGGTTCGACACACGACACGATGACAGGACGGCTCGGGTGGACTGGCGCTGGGCTGTTACCTCGTCCGATATAAAGGCAATCAATGGTAACAATCGTATTGCTCACTTATTTATTAATCAAAGCAAAACATAGTGACTGGCTAGTTGGTCCTGCATACTGGAAAATTGCAGCGCAGCAGTAACAAGGACCAGACGAGAAGGACGCAAACACAAGTGCTGTGTCTGCATCCTTCTCGTCTCGTCCTTGTTACTGCTGCGCTGCAATTTTCCAATCAAAGCAACTTAAACAAGCAGGTAATTCAGAATTCTTTTAGCGCACAAAAAAACGACACGCGAAGACATGGACAGGAAAGAGCGCTTCCTGTCTTTCCTTTCTTCACGTATCGTCTTTTTGTGCGTTAAAATATCTCTTCGAATGCAGTGGACCAACTAGCCCAATAATGCATTTTACTGAAATAGATAATTATTAGTTCCGCAGACATATACGGCTTGTAGCCAGCGTGATACAAGTTAAGACTTTGCGGACTTCAAATAAAACTTTCGGTACGAATAAAGTTTTTTTACACGCACAATATTTACAAAAGCAAGAAACGTTTATTTCATTTGGACATTGAGTGAGGCAATACAGCAGATCCCCATCTGTGTCTGTTGATTCAGCCGGCTGCACTTCCGGTGCAGACAGTATATTCAGCAATGAATGAAGAAAGCCAACAGCCATCGAAACCAACGAATGCATAGAGAATTTCTTCCTCTCTTTTTGTTTTAACTTGCGGTGTTGTTAAATAGACAAGCAGCAGCGCAATAATTTTTTTTACGTTAAAGGGAGCTGATTAGAAATTGGAAGATAAAGTAGCCACAATTAGCTCTTGGGATGCGGAGCCACGACCTCGGCAAGTCACTCACGTTGCTCTATCAACGAGGCGCTGCACCATTGTCCTAACTTCAGCTTTGGAGTTTATTAGTGCGAAAGCACAGTTTCCATGGGTAAACCCCGAACAAGATGTTCAGTTGTTTGTGGGTTCGTGCTAAGTAAAATCTGCGATGCTTGTCGGTTTTTGCTAAGTGAAAAAGTAAACAAAAAGAAGTCAAATAACTATCCGCGACTGGCATTCGAACCCTCGCCGGTGAGAACAGATGAGTTTCTCTGGCCACTGCGCGAAAGCACCAGGCTATCGCTGCAGCCGAACACGCCTCGTGTTAAACTGCAACATAATCTCACGCTGTGCACTGCACATCCTTTTGTACGTCAACTAATACTACTATCAAGCTCATACTAGCACTTTGAGCTATGTGGTGGCAATTACACAGATATGTGCGCTGCATGCGTTCATGTTGATAACGCTGCGGCAGAAATGCAGCACTGGAGCAATACGCGTTGGCGTTGACAACAGTGCTGCAGTAGCGTGGCCCTACACTGTAAACAAAAATATACCCAAAAGGGAGTAAAAAAAGGTGGCGGCCACCCTTTCTACTCCATTTGTGAAAACATTTACTCCATGAGTAGGGAGTAAAAAGGTGGACTGTCCTCCATTTTACTCCCATGAGGGAATGAGGGAGTAAAAATGACGATTTACCAGCATTTACTCCAGTCCAGAAAGGGAGTTAATTGTGCCAAATACTCCACCAGTGCCGAAATGGAGTAAAAAAAGCACCATTTTGTGCAATCCGCCCCGCCACATAGCGTCTCGTCTGCTTCTGGTCAGTCGTCTGATAATGGCAGTGAATGAAGACCGCTTGGTTACCATCGTCGCCGGATCTCTGCTGACTTCTGCTCCTTCACGGGCGCCTGCCGCGGTACAAGATATCGGCTTGTCGCCGTTTTCCGCTACATTACGGTACATAATTGAAATGCTCCTGTGACGCCTCCAGTGCTCTAACCATACCTAACTTTCCTTGGTTTGTGTCGCCACCCTGTTACAGCCCCCGCTTAGGCCTAATTCTCATAGGCTTTTTTCAGTGTGGTCCTCGCAATGTGTTGCATGAACATGGAACTGTGATAAAACATAGTGTCAACGCTGAGCTCTTGATTGAGCTCATGAGGCCACATTTTTCCTCAGCCATGTTTAAAATCCAAGCCTTAGTGAAGTGAATATGAAAACAAGCACTGCCATTCCAAACTACCATCAGGTGTATTTTCATCTTTTCTGCTCTAGTTTTGGGTCAAATATAGCGTGGTGCATGGCCATGAAAACTACCCTGCGTCTCGTTTTCAGTTTTGAACTACTGATTATAAGGTTACATCCCTTTATCTACGAACATGGCCAACGAAAAGAGCCCGTACAACAAAAGGAGACGACGAGCAGACGACTCCTGTCGCATACGCCGCCGCTGGGCTAGCAGACGGCGGAAAGAATGCGTGACGCGGGGTCACATTAGGGCAGCGCAGTTTCCCAAGTTGGGTTGCCGGCGGCCCGCAGAGTACCGCCCATTTCCGCCGTTGTCACTGCTGTAAGAGTGAGCCTGAATGAGGATAAATAAACATGACGCCATTTTTGGGCTCCATTTGTGTGGGTAGTAAAAAATTTACTCTCTTTTCACTCCAAAATAACTCCCTTATATAAGGGAGTAAATAGAAAACACCCTACGTATGGAGTAAAAAAAACCTCCTTTTGGGTGCGCGTTAGAGGACCAGCCATTTACTCCCTTTTGGGTGTTTTTTTGTTAACAGTGTGGAGCATCGGGCAGAGACGCACATTTGGGTAAAGTGGCATTGAAATGAAAAATTTGATGACTCTCATAACTAACTCCAGGGGTCAGTGAACACTTCAATGACGCTTTCAGGTACGTGGCGGTGGTGTCCAGCTGCAAAAAACTTTGATTTCGCTCAATGTTTCGTGCGTAGAAATGCGAAACCGCCGGCATTTTTTATGTTTCACTACTATTCCCTTATCTATTACGGAGTTGACGCTCAGTCGAACGCTTTCCGCGCTTTCAAGATAGCAGTTTTGAGTGGTTGTAAATATTCGATTTGTCTTAGTTTCGGTTCTCGCTATGCTTTTTTTCTGTTTCTGAAGTTCCAGTTGCGGAAACTCCACGTTTTTTCCGAAGTCTAATCGGAAATCCTTTTCTCGCAAAAGATGCAGCATGCTCACTTATGCAGGCTTTTTTTTATCTCAGTCTCTTTCCTCCCGCGCATGTGTAGCTAGGATACGCATTTCAGAGTCATGGCTTAGAGACTGACCGCTAGCTCCGGCTACGGGAGGTCGCGCAGTTCATTCCCAGCGGCTAGCGGCCCAAGCAGTTGGCTGATATAATCGGTCTCCAGGCCTAGCGCTCGGTTCTCTATGAATGCTGCTCTTCGAAGCTGCGCAGTAAAGCTCGCCCGCGACACACTTTTCCGGGCACCTTTGATCCCCTGGCCCAAGCCCTCGGAGGGCGGTGGGAGACTCACCCTTCGCCGCCCCATAGAATAGGTCTACCTCGAGCTCCACCTCGAAAAACGCCTTTACCCTCCCACTCATGCATCACTCACGGTGCCAGAGGCTCGCCTTCTTCGGCACATCCAAATGAATCGCTATCTCTACCGCTATCGATCGGACCCTTCGTGTCCCAACTGCCAATGTAGCTATGCGGACCTTGCCCATTGCCTCTTCTATTTCCCGGCTGCTCAGAAGTCGGGTTCCTTTCCCCCGCCCTCTATCCATCACCACCTGGCTCGACTGGCTTGGTGCTGGAGGGGAGAAAGAACAGCGACTTCTGGTCGCCCAGGCGGTCGAGATGCCCGGCCTGTAAATTATGGCCGAATAAAGGTCTACTGCTACTACTACTAACTCTTTGGCACACATGACTTCGGAATAGGAGCATCCTCATCTCACAAAGAGATCTTTCACCAAAAGCGTTTGCCAAACTCCTCGCCGTAATGCACTTGAAACTAAAGTCGTTCAACGCTGTTAAATATTCTGTAAAATACATCTGCACCTTAAATTCGTTACAGTGCGAGCTGACATGCGTAGTTTTCGAACTGCACTGCCTTGATGAACCCGAAAAACGTGTACTTACGTATGTTAGTTAGATAAAATGAGCTTTTCCTTCTTTTCTAACGAAAAACTAGAATATCTTCGCAAACTCATAGTTTTATTGTAAGGAAATTACTGGTTTTCCTGTCCTAGGCTTAATGCTGGGAGGTGGGATGTTCTAATTTTTAACCCCGCCTTAAACTTGCTTACACCCAAAGATGGTATATTTTTCTCTGTTGTGTGCAGAACACTAGGCCCCTTCTGAATAATCACAATGAAGAATTGTCTCTTTTCTTGACTTAATTTCAATTTTGGTTTTGTCCACCTTTGTGCCCGTGGGAAATGTGCCCACCGAACCCGCACTCTACGGGAACGTTTCTTACCTCAACAAGGGGTGTCCAAGCTTCGATTGCGAAGCGCTGTGTTACACATCAGCTCCTGCTTATCAACTAATTCCCAACTAAATTAGGTCTTTTTGAGAGGGAAAAATGGGCACAGCGTGTCTCTTTCCGATAAAACATCCTCAAGTAAAAAAACTATTTTCTTCCCTTCATCCCGCTTGAAGGAGAGTTTCGAAGCTTCTCAAGCATACATCGCTCGAAACAATTGCAGGAGACGTGAGAGTAACAGGTCCTCTGTAAGCTGACAGGCGCCGACATGCAGAAAAGGCCTTTGCATTGCTCATCTGAACCCTCTTTCTGCTCACTAGCAAACCCTCAATGGCTCTTTTTATTACTTAACGTATTTGTTGCATCCAATTATCTAGTATACCTCTACAAGACGGATCGTGCCTACCCAGAAAACAGCCAACTAGACCAGCGGCATAAACTCAATCAGGCAGGCCTTCAGAGCGTTCCATTCCTACCCTCTTTGTACCGCGTCCTCGGGAATTTAGCCCCGCCGCTCATCACTACCTTAGCTCCCTGCTCTTTCTCCTTCTTTTTTGTTCCTATTTGCCTGTATATTCAGCCATTCACATGAGGCAGCCCAGTTGTGCTGACATTTCCGCAGACTCCCTGAAGGCCCCTCGCGACGTGCCTCCGGGGCGACTGAACTAGATCGCGAGCTTCTCCTATCTTTCCCGTCAGTGCTTGGGCTGCCAGTATCAAGCACCCTCCGATGTTCTTCCTTCGAGGCAGAAGCGGGCCGGCGAAGTACTATTTACGCTCCATTTTTTTCTCTCATGAAGTCCTGCTGTCGGTTATCTCTCGCACGAACTATTGGAGGACCCTTCATCGAGTTGTGGCAATATATTCGTGCTCACCCCACGCAAGGTTAACCATTAGACGAACGCTTCATTGTGCTAGCTCGGGTCCCGCCCGGTGTACAGCACTCCGACAAGCTAACAGTAATGGTCACGAAGACAGTCGGCGATATTTAACTGGGCATCAGCATAGGAACACCAGCGTTTGTTGGGACTCTAACATCATGCGCAGTTTAACGCAGTGACAGGGTAGTGTAACGTAAACATTTGGTTTCATGGCCTGCAGACTAAGCGCGTGTACAGAGTTTATTTCGGGACTAGTTTGATCAACTATTTAGATGATGGACTACCATAGGTGAAAATTGCGCACACTAAGTTCCAGTCATGAATATTAGAACATCCATGAGCTGGTCTGTGTCATAAACTAGTGACCGTTTTCCGTTTTTCATGGCTACGAATTATCAAGCACACTTCGCGGCAAGTTTTTCTGGCAATGGGGCGCAAGCTACGTAGTGACACACCCTCTCTACCTACGACGCGGATATAATCCCTTCTTGCAGCTGTTAATTTTCTCTTAAAACATTATATACTGTCAATATTCGTTATTTAAGCTACCTAAATCTATAACACAACTTTCCATTTTCAATGCTTGAAAGTGAAGGAAATAGCAAGTTATCTTTCTAAGAATCAGTTTTTAAAGCACGTCTTGTTAAAAAGACTGTCATAAATGGCATCTGCGGAGCCAGCGACGGGGTGAATCCTCCGCGCAGAAAACACCTCACCGGGCATCCTTGCGCGTCGCGGGTAAAGAAAAAAAATATTTGGCGGAATGATGCAGTTACGAACGCTCCGCCCCTGCAGCATTGCCTTGACTACCAAGAAAGGCTGCTGCCCAGCAATGTCATCAGAAAGCTAATCAAAATCTCCATAATCAAAAAGGAACTGAGCAAAAATGTCTTCCATATATTGGAGGGTTACTGAAGGGCCGAACATCCCTAACTGGCCACAATATATCGAAAGGCTTAGGCGGGATATAACCTGCGGAATATGGAAATGTGGTGTTACTAACTTCTTGTTTGTATGCGAGTACTTCAAAAAAATACCGAGAGTCTGGCAGTGAAATGGCTAACACGAAAAGGCACACACCGATCTCGGCGGTGGTAGCAGAAATTGATCTTTTTTTGTCTGGCAAACGAATGAAAATAGTGGAATTCACAGCAAGTCAGAACAAAGCCAACAGAGGACGTATTCATCCGCTACTGCGGAGATACATTGACATCCCTAAAATATATATTACTAAAAAAATTCCCAAGCAAGAGTTCATTATGGCTTTACTTATTCTGTTGTCTCTGCAACCAGAAAAGGCAAGGAGACGTGAAGCTTGCCTCATACGCTGCAGTGTCTGTGGGGAATTTACATGCATAACATTGCGCGTAAATTCCGAAGGAAGGAAGGAAGGAAGGAAGGAAGGAATGAAGGAAGGAAGGAAGGAAGGAATGAAGGAAGGAAGGAAGGAAGGAAGGAAGGAAGGAAGGAAGGAAGGAAGGAAGGAAGGAAGGAAGGAAGGAAGGAAGGAAGGAAGGAAGGAAGGAAGGAAGGAAACAGAAAGATGGAAATTGTCTTCACCCAGTTGATAAATTACAAGAAAAAGTTTTCATTCACCACTATATTTTTACATAGCTGACAGCCCCGCGGTTTGGGAGGGGGTAGTTCTACAAATGAGAAATTGGTGGTAGGAAATTAATGAGAGGTGGAAAGTCAAGAGCAAGGACCGATTGGCATAAAGAACAGGAAAATGTAAACGCACCAGCAAAAACAATGCAATGCAAACACGAAACACGCATGGGGATTTCCTCACGAGAACTGGAGAGACAAAGCAAAACAAAGATACACTTTCCTGCAGTTTACAAAAAAGAAAATCCGGAAGTGTTCAACCCATGCCCGTCAAATTATCACGCACATCAAGATCATCACTCTAAGGGTGCTTAAGTAATAGGCGCAAATATTTATGTCGTAATCAAAACACTGAAGCAACCGAGGCACACCAGTGCGAGTCGTGTGCATAGTCGTGTATGAGTCGTGTGGATTCTGTCTGCGTGCACAGTCTGCGTGTCATCGCCGCTACAGTGCGGTCAGCAAGGGTCCCACGAGCAGCTGCTTCTGCTTCCATTCTGGGAGGCCGTTGAAAGTTGAGCACAAAACCTGTGCAATAAACGCGAAATCGGTTTTAAGAGTCTATAGCTTCTGATCTCCAAACTGGGGTGTCCCAACTCTGTTCACGTAGTCGTTGCTGACTGGGACACTCTCTTATTAATGCTCACCCATTTTTCAAGGTTCCAGTCTGCGTTACAATAGAGATCTGTAAATCCATCGGCCCTTACCTAATCGAAGCACTTAATATTAATACACGTGTTTGATTTGAATTTAGATGATGCCATTTTGCTCCCGTGTAGTTTCAAAATATTTTGTAATTCGCTTACACGCGGGCAGCATCGAAAAAATTTGAAGCGAAGAAATTATGAGATCAGAGATTTTAGTGGCTTCGCGGCAGTCCTAGACATGGGTACCTTGAATAAAAGTTTGTTTCATGCTTTGCCACTGAGTCATGATGATGTATCCTATTCATACTAGAAAAGCACGAAGCAATGAACGAACACATCACATGTGTAACACTGGTGCGATCATGCACTAAAAATATGACTGTGCTGTAAATGCTAGTGGTTCTTAGACCCATGAAAAGCTCTTTTCGGGCAGTGTATTGATTATCAACCCATTTCCTGCAGTACTTTAAATGACAGCTTCATTAACCTGGAACAACGCAACTCATTGAACACAAGTAAAAAAGACGAGTGTTGTCGAAATTTCTCCGCAGCCCGTAAGGAAACGAGATGCCAAAGGAGCGCCAAATTCATTCTCTAACCTAGAAAAACTTTACTTCTCAATGGGGATTGCCAGAGCCGTCCAGCTGGCAACCCTCGACACTTGCGCTTTCGTTTCACGACGCCCACCTTGTAAGCGCTTAGATATTCGTGGTCCTACATCGGGCTGCAGAGCAGCTGTGAGCGCCGCTTAGACCCTCGGAGTTTGCGTCCACAATGTTAAGTTCTCATTGTTTCTGTACGTAGTGTAAATTCTGTTGTCATGCGGTACCATCACGAGGGCCACGAAAGCAAATGCTATCCGACGGTATCGTAGGCTTCTGTATGAAGCATCCACCTGGCAACAGTGGCAGGTGGTGTTTAGGGAGAATTTACTCGCTTCAGCTGCCACTTGCCCACCGTTCCTCTCTCCCCTCTTCACTAAGAGGGGAGAAAACACAATTTGTGATGTGTTCTGAGACAGATGAGAGCACACGTGCTATGTAAATCTGTATTTGGGGGGTAGGGGGGAGAGGGGGGGGGGGGCTCTCTGTGCTCCATTCCTGCGTAAGAACCAGTAAGCGAAGGTTAACCCTTTCTGGCGCCATTTTTACTTCCATCCGGAACACACATTTTTCCGCTTAAAAATTAAATTGAGGCCTCGAGGAAGACAACTTATTACATTTCCAGGAGAGAATTTTGAAGGATGGTATTTTAGAAGGATATGAAACATACCGCTCCAAGTGGCATAACTAATTAAAATAGAAAAATAGAAAGCCCAGGAATTGTCATGCAAACACCCGATGGATCACGGAATCAATTTCTACTTCAAGCATGCCCATAACACTTTAAATTCCGGAAAAAGTTGATGACATTGCTGGTGGCAAAATATGTGTACACAAAAATGGCGGCCGATGTGTTACCTCGTCCACTGTTTCGCGGAATATTATTTACTGCATTCGCTGTGTTTAGTAAAAAAATGAGCTGATTTGCGTCAAAATTCACCTAAAACAACATAATCACTGCGAAGTGCAGCACACAATGAGAAAAAGCTGTGAGTTCATAGTATGCACAATTGTGAACTAAGCGCCAGATAGGGTTATCTATTAACACCCTTTATCTTCCCTGCTTCTCACTTGATGGTTTCTACATGATTTCTTGCCGTTTGTCATGTCGTGTACCCCTTTCGACGATGCCGGAATCCATTCGGATGGTGGTTTTTCTTACTCTATGCATACAAAAAGTACGTTTTGTGTGCAGTTTCCTTTTCTTCTCTACATACTCCAATGAAGTCATCGTTGTAAGCCATAGTGTTAATTCTTCACTCGAGTGAACGCTTTTTTCAAACAAATGAAAGCGATAAAGGTGATAGGACTCCTGAATTTGGGAGAAATTCCTACATGACATTCATTTATCTGCGTGGTGTGAACCTTAACAGCAAATATGCATGTTCGAGAAAGGTGCTTAGGCCGAGAGCAGCTTTCCTATCAGGCTTGTTTAGCTTAATTTGAACGAACCCACAGAGCGCCACAGGTAGCAACCTCTAATCTTGCTTAGGAGCTCTATTTCAGTGCAATATGACGCAAATTTTCTCATTAACAGTGAGCGCTACATGCGCGTCCTGCATCTAAAAAACAAACATCGCTGCCACTAAGTACGGCGGCCTAGAAATGGCCAAAGGTTGCTACACTCGTATTTATGTAATCCATGGATCCAGTTTCCTTCAGGATGCCAAAACGGTGAAAGCTGTCACAACAAAGGTATTCTGCATGTTGTGTAAGCCCAATGAAAAGATGCTCCAATTGTCTACATCTATCTATTTATAGTGCAGGCCGAAGAATAAATCTGAAGTTGCGAGCGCACATTAAGAAGCTACCTCGAAGCTTCAGCAGCGTAATTTCTAACAGAGCTCATATAAATGTGCTACGTCGTTGATATGTTTTCAAGCTCGCAGCAGTCGTGTAGCAAAATTTACATTCTGAGTACGAGCATTGTATTTCCTTTATTGTTGCTCGTACTTGTACATTAAAGCAGTGCCGGTTAGGCCGTAGGCACTCAACTAAAAAAAAGAAAAGACATTTGATACATTCGTCGTGGAAGAGGGTTTTATAACATCAAAGCTTATCTACTCAGCCGCCGCATTAGATTCCGGCTTAACGTGTCATGACAGCGAAATGTGCGTTCACTTGTCTTTTAGAGCAGATCCTACAAGAGCTTTACCTTTCCCGGCTCTTTGTTTCACATTGTGCTCTGGTTGGACCTTACGATGCTTAGAACTCAATCCCATAAAGTATAATGGAAGCTCTTTCGAAACCTTCGCTCGTAAGTAGCGCCCTATTTCACAAGCGTGACACGAATCCCGAATCTCAGCGACCAAAGCAGAGTGAGGCAGATGGAGGATTTTATTGGCCTCACCACACCAGCTCCGCCTTAATACAGAAAAAACTGTCTCCCCAGGATTGTCCACGCTGCTGAATAAAGAAAAAGACTCTTCCTAAATAACACGCTGCCCTCGGAAGTCACGACAGACGTAGGCCCATGGCGAGGCGTGGGTTACGTGTTCAGGAGGCAAGGCCCACTGGCTGGACGATTTATCGTCTCGCGAGGAGCACAAAGCTAATCCCCTTGATTTTTTGACTGGCCCGAAAAAAAAATATAAGCGAGAAGATCAAGAAAGAAAGCTCACCGGGACATGGCAATCACACCTACGAAGCAGCACCGTATACTGAGAGAATGTGACAGAAAACTACAAAAACACAAGAACCACAACATTACTCTTTATTTGGGGAGCAATAAACGGCTCTTTGCACGGTCTGAAGACCACAATTAAAGGCTGCAAGTGCCTGGAAAAAGAAAGCACGCGTGCATTACGACGGCATCAAATAGAGGAGCAGCGGAGCAGGAAACAACACTGCAACGGCAAAGCAGTTATTTTACACGGGCACTTCAGCGAAAAGCTGTCACCGGGGTGGTTTTCATGGTGCATATATGCCCTATGCTGCCAAAGCAGGGGGCAGAAACTAGGATCTTCACGTCTGTTGAATCGGTGGTATGCTGTGTTGAAGAGTCCTGCGTATTCGTCGTACTACCAAGCAATGTATCATTCATTCATTCATTCATTCATTCATTCATTCATTCATTCATTCATTCATTCATTCATTTTTCTTCTGCAGGTGTTTATTTAACGTGAGCGGAGGGATCTATACGTTACAGTTTTTTTGATCATTTAAATTTCGCAAAAGGACACGAAGACAACTGGCCGGGAATTATGGTACATTAGTTAAAGATTTTCCCGCATGCAACAGTGCAATAACAAATTTAGCAGTCATATTTTTAGAGTAAATGTTTTGCTTTTACGCCAATGATAAAGGGCGAAAATTGCTTATATGTATGCCTTTGCATATTATACGTCACCTGCGCTGCTATCAGTTTTTGTAGCTTGTTGTTCAATATTTATGTATTTCACTTTAGTAAATTTTACGTAGTTTTTCATGGTTTTATATATTTTGTCGTGTAATTATGTCCATAGTTCAGTGCCCCCCCTTCCCCCCCCCCCCCCCCCCCCCGCCGCGGTGGCTTAGTGGTTATGGCGCTCGGCTGCTGACCCGAGAGACGCGGGTTCAATCTCGGCCGCTGTGGCTGAATTTCGATGAAGGCGAAATTCCAGAGGCCCGTGTACTGCGCGATGTCAGTGCACGTTAGAGAGCACAATGAGCACAAGATGTGTTGTATAATGACGAAAAGTGCATTGCTCTAAACCAGAAGATATACATGGGCTCACAATGCATGTGCTTGCACTACATAGACGTCGATTATATTTGGAGAAGTATTTTTTCTACTGCAGAAAAGGCGACAATAAAGGAAAAAACAAACCAACCCCGTTGCATATCTTCTTTGTTACTGACAGCAGCTGGAGACGCCTATTCCTTCTTTTATAACTACAGAAAATGCGTTCATTCATTTATTTCAGAAGTGGTACCAGCATTTGCAGAAGGCCATAAGCACGAGTGATCGTACATAGTCAAGAGAAAACAACACAACAGAAAATAAGCATAACAAGGCATGCAAAAAAAAAGAACAGATGTCGTCACCCACTTTGGCAGAGAAACGTTGGAAGGACATGTCCTACATTTTCTGCCAAAAATTTTGAAAACTGAAAAATTGTAAGGAACTCTTAGAGAAATATTGAAGGTAGTGGTTTATTATTGTGATATATTGCGAACTCCTTCTTTTAAAGCGTTTCCATAGGTCGCCTCGAATAGTTAACACTGCTATAAAAAACCAATGGGGAACGCTTTTGAGGATAGCAAAAATGTTAGTAGAAAAAAAATATAAGACTGCCGTCAGGTGATCCGCGGATATAATGATTGTTATAGTGAAATCTCACATGATATGAAAACATTGCGTTCGTAAGCGATTTGCCACTCAAAAATGGTTTTGTTCAGAATTGTTGTGTTTGACAAAACGATTTGCACAAGTGAGCGCTGTTCGCCAGCAAACACAAGATGCAGAGTTCTAAAAACAGCTTAACAAAAAACGACAGCTAAAGAGCTGAACAAAAAATAACAAATAAAAAGGACAACTGAAGCCTCGTTCGAAAAAAAAAACGCTCAAATAGAACTAATATAAACACATAAGTTTTAATAAGAAAGATTCCGCAGCAGAGCACTTCACTGCATCGGAAGGAAGAGCGTTCCACTGACGGCTAGGTTTTGGGAAAAATTAAACTTTTGAAGCCATCGGTTGTGTGCATTTATTCTTTCAGATTTTGTTTTAGTTGTCCGCACGTGTAGGTTGCCGTATAACAGGTTCCAAATAAATGTTACTTATCGTACCAAGTGTACCAGTGCAGTAAAGATGCATGCATATCAATCGCTCATAATATATTCGCAATTGTTTGCTTTGGGTTTATGGGTTTACTGTGCCAAAGCAACTCAGGGTATAGGGACGCCGTAGTGAAGGGCTCCGGAATCGAGCACCTACGGTTCCTTAGCGTGCACGGACATCGTACAGTACATGGACCTGTAGAATTTCGCTTCTGTGGAAATATGACCTCCGTGGCCGGGATCGAACCAGCGTCTTTCGGGTCAGAATCCGAGCCCCTTAACCATTTAGTCGCTGTGGCGGATGCCACCGCTTTTGTAGCGGTTCTACATTAGCGCCTTCCGGGAGAGCAGTCGCTGAGGTACTCCAACTATACGCTGACGCACATTCATCGTTAACCTTTTCTGTTTTCTTGGCATCAACTATCTCATATCTAATTTGGCAGTATTTTTCTTTTTCACGTTAAATATTTAGAGAACCGAATACAGGGAATTAATGCACGCAAGGCTCTGTCAAGAATTTTCACGCTGGTTTATGTTGCTGTATTGTGTTATTTATGCATCACCAGGGTTGGGAAATGCTCCATGATCATGATAGCAACATTAAATTGCTATGTACAGTCCAGAAATATATATATAATGGGATTGAAATTCGTATGTTCTCTGAAAATAGTGTGTAAAAACGTAGGCATATACTTCTAAATACCCCTGTTTTTTACAACGTAACTACCACTGCATGTGTGCTGTCCATTTCCAGGTGAGGATGCTGGTTTTCATGAATTCAGGAACAGCTGTTGATTTTTACAAAACCTTGCCGCCGATCAGACTTTTTTCGCGAAAAAAAGAGGAAGGCAGGCTAAGAACGTTGAAACAGGAAGAGTGAAGAGGGGGAGGGAGGCAAAAACCGCAGGGAACGATGGAAACATTATTTCAGTAAGCTGCACTGCTTTTGGCACCAACAGTCCACAAAGGTCAAAATATACAGCTAAATTGTTGACTGGCGTCTCCCGTAAATTCGTCTATTCCCATCGTTGTATGCAAATCCTGCTTGTTCTGTTATAAGGCGAGCGATCAAGAAAAAACGAAGAAGTCTTTAGTTTACAGGCAAGGGACGCACACAATGAAGCTTTAATTATTTTTTGTGTTTTTCTTTTTTCTTGTGCATGGTTCTTCTATTGCCTTGCACTGTGTCGTCGATAGTTGCGTTGAAAACGCCAAAATAACAACAGCTTTTGCGCCTGCAGTACAGAATATTGAGTTTCAGAAAATATTCATTTATAATAGTGCGTTTGCCGCTCATTAATTAAGCTAGACTGGGATAGCCTCAGATACTTTTTTTTATTGAAAGTCTCACAAAAAGGGCATTTTCTGCAATATTCGTCGATGAAACTTTTGGCTCAGTGCGAGGAATCAAAGTTGTGACCTTACACAGATATGCCAAATAGATATGCCTTACACAGATATGCTGCACTGTGGTGGGTCAAGTGCAGTTGTCTTCGATGAGAGCTTTTTCAGCCCGCTACGTGCAGAAAAAAATAACTTGCCTAACTGTGTCGACGTAGAAGAGACTACTGAGGCACGCAGAAGTTAACATTTCAGATTCGCGAAGAGAAATGCGGGTCCTTACTGCTCGCAAAACATAACCCTAAATGAAACTGTGGGTTTCAACACAGAGCACATCTCGGAAGATAATATTATTAACGCCGGCAGAAACTGCTTCTCGCTTTTTTTCATGAGGACGTGTTAGTTCCACAGGGCTTAAGCTTTACACCGTAGCAAAATCAACGTTCTTGATTAGCACGGATACACTCGACATAGAAAATATATTTAGGAACAGGGAAACTCAGCGGGAACTCCCGCCCTTTACGCACCATATAATCTGTCCTGATGGTCTTCCATTGTGTCCCTTGCATGTGAAGGAATGCGTCCTGAGGAACGCGCCCCTTCCATTTTTGAAATTAAAACTGTTATCCCGCAGGGGAATCAACATATAAAATACATGTCATGCCATGTCGTGCCATTCACCACTTTACATTGTTTGATCATCCTCAGAATCTACCGCTGGGTGAGGAAACATGAGCATGTATTATTAAAGTCGTCTCTAATCCAGACCCTCTATCTCTATACTGTACATTTTATGAATAGAAACATTAAAAAATCTGCACAAGAAACGCAAATACAGACCACCGAGAACCAAACATCCTCTGATTGCATTGAAAGCGTCTGCCGGCATAAGAACAATTCTCAAGCTGTAAAGCTTCAGCACGTAACTTCTCTATAGCAAACTTAAGGCATAACTGTTACCTGCAGTAGCATCTAAAGCATGGATGCAGTAAAAAGAAACCTGAAGTTATTATGTTTTCAGAAGTTATAAAAGTCACCTCGCACGAATTGTGATCTTTGCAGCAACACAAGCTTGAACATCGAAGGAGTTGCACAACGCTAGCCGGGACTGATTAGGGAATATGGGATGACATATTAGGGTACTGCATTTTTATTAGCACGTGAAGGTTCCCATTTCCGAATAATAATCTACGTTCCATGGAAAAGACTGGTCTTCATATAACATCTATTTTATTATTCACAGCATACGGCCACCCTTGACACTATTACTAAAAGTTAAGAGCCGTACCGCGGAGGGGAGGAGGAGGAGGAACAACTTTTTTTAAGAAACGAACAAAAGGTCCACAAGTGTGGGCTTGTACTTGTATTTTATATGTTGCATGGCAGAGACCAATCATGCGAGGAATTTAAACCATTGAAAAAGCTGAGGAACGAGCAAGCAAATCATTCAAGTTTCCTAAAAATGGGCGAAGTAAGTTACAAAAAAAAAAAATTTGACGAAACCATTCAGGGCTCGCGCGGGTTACTTCCGCCTGGGGTAGTTTCGTGGCAATTTATGAGGGATGCACTTGTTCGCTCTCAAAAGCCTTTCATGGCATGAAGAAAGAAGCGCAGAAGAGCAGAGATTTTTAGAGCTCCCTCGGGAACTGATTCTAGCGGAATAAAGAGGATATAAGAGACCACAATTATTATGTACTCACAGAGGCGTTTGGATATCCGTATTTCAGCAGCAGTTATATAATGCTTGTTTTCAATTTCAGTCTCTCTTAGAAACTGCTGCAGTTTCATGCTATTGTGCGATCGTGAATTACCCGAAAAATGTTTGTGGTCGGTTCTTTTATGCTTTCTACCTCTGACATGGAAGGAATGCTATACATCTGTAGCTGCCATAATCGGCTTCGTTTATTGATTGCCTCTGTCGACGGAGTCCTTGTATACACAAGGTTTCCCAGCCAAAGGTAACGAAGCTTTCAAAAAGCTGCAGCGTGCCAGCTGAGCCAAACGAACTGAGAACTGCGGGGAATTGCGCGGCCTAGACGTCACTATTTTTGGGCCAAAAGCTCTACTTAACAAACAAAGCTGCAAGAGCCGGGTCATCTCTTTAGGCTTGACCTTGACCTTGAATCAATAAATACAATATTGCCGCTGCCGGCACAGATCAGCTTCGCTGGCCACTACATGAGAACGCTATGTAATTGCCGCAGACGATCACACCTCGTGTTGGTGTGTTAGTAGCGCGCACACACACACACACACACACACACACACACACACACACACACACACACACACACACACACACACACACACACACACACACACACACACACACACACACACACACACACACACACACACACACACACACGCACACGCACGCACGCACGCACGCACGCACGCACGCACACACACACACACACACACACGCACACAAACGTGCGCGCGCGCGCGCTGTGCATTGCACATCGCCGTCTTCATCAACTTCCATGTGCGGCGCCAACAGATCAGAGTATGAGATGAGTTAATATCGTCGCCAGATTTGACGACGACGAAGCAAAGAAAACCATGGGTAAATCGGCGAAACAGATGCTTTAGCGCGGGTACTCGATTTAACTACGTTAAAAGCATGAAATTATTTGCGCCCTCCAAAGCTAATTAAATTGTCGATGCTAGTAAGCTATGTCTGGCGCGGTGGCTGAGGGTTTATATCACTCGGCTGCTGACCCGAAAGACGCGGGTTCGATCCCCGCCGCGTTAGTTGGATTTCGATGGAGGCGTCTGTCAAAACCTGAGTCGCTGGCGGACGTTAAACCCGCATAAGCCACAAACCAAAAACCGAACCTTCTTTCTTTCTTGCCTTTTTCTTTTTTCTTTCCTACTTTTTTATCTTTTTTCATTTTTAATTTCTTCCTCCTTTCTTTCCTTCTTTCTTACTTTGTTTCCTTCTTTCTCTCCCTCTTCCTTCCACCGTCACCTTCGTTCGCCTGGATTTGTTGGCTTCTTTGCAGCTTTTTGTCGAATAGCAAACCTTACTGCGAATTGCAGATTGTCGCTTGGTTCCACTCACTGTGGTTTAACTTGCATTGGATCTTCAGGTAAGGGTACCTCGACTGTTACCTGGGATTTGTTTCTGCAAAATTAGCACGAAAAAGCACCTAACTACTACCAGAGAAGTAGTTGGCGCATATTGTCGTATCCAGATACCTTGATCTGAAAAGGCCAGTGCAAATGGCAACAAATGCTATGTGAAAGTACACAAACAAACTAGACTCTGTACGTTTTAAAGCGCCAAGACCTCTTCTTGTGGCTCTTCTTCAACATCTCAAGTTGCGGTCCTCCTGCACCCTTCGCAGGCGACTAACACAATATGCTTGACTACAGTTGAGCATGTAGAAATTCAGCATGTAGAAATTCTGAAACACAGTCGCCGGCTAAATTCTCTGCTCTTCATTAAAGAGTCTCTCTCTCTCTCTGAACCACAACTCCATTCCTGAAGTAACGGGCGTTAGGTTGCTCCCGCATTTCTTAAGAAACCCGGGTAGACGATCATTTTATATTAGAGCTGGTTTCTTTCTTTGTCGAGGCCTAAACGTAAAAATGAATGATCCGCTAAACCATTACCGCCGTTTTAATTTGTACTGTCACGCTTTTAACCATCACGTCATTGCTGCCAGTGTTGAACACCGGTTGCTTCCTCAGCGCAACAAGGGAACTGTTTGCGTAATATCGAACAACAGAAAAAAAAAGATGGAAAAATGCAATGTGCTTACCGCATACGGGCGAAACTAAATCCTATGTGATTGCTTGCTAATGGTGGCGCTGAATTGCGTTTACTTATGACCTGTATTGCCCTCCTGCTTGGTCTTCAATGACTGCAGTATGTTTTAAATAAATAAATAAATAAATAAATAAATATGGCGGAGACTTGCGCTTCGCCCCGCCATGGTTCATTTCTGCCTGGAACTTTGTTTACCAACTTGATAGTCAGCCGATAGGAGTTGGGAACGCCAAATCCCTGCTATCCATCTATTCCCTTTTCAAGGCAGCAGCAGCCGATTCGGGTCCCTGGCATTGTCATTTCTTTTCCGCACGTGGATTCGCGGGCACATAGGCATTCAACGTCGGGGCGTGGCACGCATTTTGTTTGATTGATGCGTTCCTTCCTTGTATCCCTGTTATCCGTCGGGTCCCGCATCCTCGTGTTGCCTCCGGCGTTTTCACTGCTACGGTGCAGCTGCGTTCTTCAACGCTGTTTGCCCCTGCATGTTCGCTGCCCAGCACTACACACGCTGTGATGCTCTTTGGGTGTTTCCAGAGGGAACAATGCGATAAGAATAAATACCACTCATTGAATCTTATGAGTGCCTTACCCACCGGAAAGTACTGGGGAAAACTATTCTAATAGAGATTCAGTGAATGTCGACGTTTCATCATCCTTTCAGAAACATGACGCCGCTATCTTAACAATTTACTTCGTAGTGATGGACGGAATGACAAGAAAATTACACAGTAAATCCAGGCCTTTTCATTATCATTTCTTGCCATTGACTGTGAAGGGAATATGTTTATATGAATAATTGCTAACCATCTATCTGAATGACGCGATCTCCTGGACTGGATGAAGTGCAAGGGAAGAGCAAAAGAAGACTCCGCCACAAAGAGAGTATTCTTTCATTTTCCTGACCAGCTCAAAAGAGAATGGTCCCCACCTGTACAAGGTTTACTTATTATATATCGTTCATGCATGGACCAGATAGTCTTTTTGTGTCTTGTTGACGTGGCGAGAGAGAAAACGTTTAGAGCTGGTCTCCGAAAAAAAAAAACATCTATCGTGGTTGGACAAGCGGGTGGGGAAATTGTAAACCGATGGCCTTTGTGTAAACTCTCTTTTCCCAATTTCAGTGCTTGCAGCTAACGTCATGTTCGGAGCAGGTATTTTGGAATCAATTTACATATGTCCAGGCCGCGGCGGCTGAATTTCGATGGAGGGGAAATTCTAGAGACCCGTGCACTCAGCGGTGTCAGTGCACATTAAAGAACCCCAGGTGGTCGAAATTTCCGGAGACCTTCACTACGGCGTCCCTCATAGCCTGAGTCGCTTTGGGACGTTAAACCCCATTAAAATAATAAACTAAACCGACATATGTCCTGGATTTTGTAGCATGCTCCCGTGGAAGAGGAAGATGACACCAACTTGCGAAAGAAGCATTTGGGCAAAACTTCTGGTGCCCGTGTCCAGCGATAATGATTTCACTCTTGCTGACGTATATTGCTGTTTTGCTTTTGTACACTTGGTTGCTGCTTTTAAAATTTGTCTACCTGCATGTTGTACTCAAGTTTTTTAGTACTATATGTTTGCAAGCGGCATGCATATTTGAGTTGAATACAGCGCTATAAGCAGTCTTTACCAATCCTGACGGTGGACCGTACGCGTACTGTTCTGCAAAAGTGATAGATGAATCACAAAATAACGTAAAAAATTTTTGTCTACAATCATGAAACTTAACATGGCAGTGCTGAGAGCAGATAAATACAAAGAGGTGCCCTTGCGTGCAACTGTTTGGCTGTTTCGAGCTGTAATTGCATCTCGAACAGGCTTTTAAAATATAATTTTCGCTTGAAAGCACAGATTGCGTGCGTATGAAAGAGGTAATCTCTAACTTCAACAGGTCTGAAAGCAGCCGTGTATTAAAAGTGGCCCAATAGAAGTTCAGGTATGCATGTTTTTATGCAGACAGAAAAATATTGTGCAGCATATGGAGCCCCAATTTATTTTACGTCAACCTTCCATTCCGCGGCATGACCACTGTTATTCCCTAGGTTCAAATGGAAACAAAGCAAACACACACCGCATCTTGGCCGGTTGCTGCTTTTTAGCGCTGCTGCCGACTTTTTCTACAATAGAATTGTATATACAGCCTGTGCAGTCAATGTAACAGTTATGCCTTCCTATGTACTGTTTAGACCGACATACGCGCAATTTAGTTCACAGAGTAATCGAACTGGTCCACTACAGTTTTAAAGTACCCGATGTTTTAGACCTTTGGGCATATGAACAAATACCAATACGATACTAGCACAGTACTTTGAATCCATATTCTTTCCAGTACGCTTGGCAAGGCGCAAAGTGAATTAGGAAACACCCCGCGCTAAGTGCAGGTGTAAATGACCGTGTTGTGTTATTCAACAGTATGTAAGAAAAATGAAAACACATGCCCAGTCCGTCAATAGACGTGCGCAGCGGGAATTCCGGTTCAGGATTCAAAGAATGAACAAGTGTTTGATTTGCCTGCGAAGAAATAGAATTCATAAATTCACATCAGAAACTCCGATAACCTACGACCTGCTGACATATCCCGAACTGAACTCGATCTGTATCGGACTCACGCTTTTTTCAACACAAATAACTTCTCTATTTCCTTTTCTTTGTTCGCGTCCCAGGGGGTGGGTGCGTGTGTCACGAAAGTAAACGTACACTATATTGAGTTCCCTACCATTGACTAAAGGAAAAATAAAGACGCATGTTACACCTGTAGACAAGCACACTACTCTTATTTGTTGAGGCTGGTGTCAGAACGTTTCGTAAGCTGATGCGCGACTGAAAAAGAAGCAGTCGGCAATACAAACACCAGGGCAGCATAATAAGAAGGATTATGTTAGTTATGTTTCCAGTTTTTAAATGCAAAGAAAGAACACAACATCGTATACATTTTGTGGCTTTGTGCAGTGGCAACTCGCGCGCAAAACGACGTTCGTATAGCGCCTCCGGAATATTTCCCTTTGTTTTTCTATGAGGAAGCCGACACCCACACCGCAGAGCTCCAATATTAAAGCAACAGAGGTTAACTACGAATAGACGGTTGTACGGCTTATTTCGGCCTCGTTTGTCTGCTTGTGAGCATCGTTTAAATTTTTCGGCTTTTATTTTTTTGGAAAACTGTGGTCTTTTTTCTTTGTTTATTCCAGGGAGCAAACTTCGTTTCTTTTTGCACTAATGGTACTTTCTCTGTAAGTAGCGGCTTTATCTGCGGTATACGAGTATATGATGTCCTCTGTGTTCGAAAACACGTCGCGTTCCCATTTTTAACGAGAAGTTCATATAGAAGCAACAGAAACACAAATGGTTGCATTAGGATCCATGCTTGCAGAAGGATGTCTGTATTTCTTCCCAAACGTTTTCTGTAGTGCCCGGTATCAATAAGGGGTGACAAGCATAACTGCTATCAATAGCAAGCACCATAGACGGAGGCTACTCTTCAAGGTGTGGGGCATTGTGACCATCACAAAGATGGCTTAACAGCTTTGCCAAACATTATGCGGTTTATGGATGGTCGGGGTCTGTCTGAGCGATCTTTACCGGCCCTTTAGCAGGCGCTGCAAGCCAGCTATCAGTGCTACAGAGCACCGGTTCTTTCGGGGATCAGACCATCTTCCCGAAGATCACCATTTAAAAGCGCTCAGCTCGTTCGTTGAAGGAAGACCGAGGACTGCTCCGTCCAAATATTTCGCTGAGTAAAAATTTATCCCCTAGCTCTTTCTGGCTATCTTGACTATTGTTCGCCAGCAAAAGCCCCGCTTATTGCCAGGAAAACTGTATTTAGAAATCTTCGTGGCAGTTGATTAGAACTCGAGACGTCTTTACCAATAAGGACCGGTTGCCACTCATTTGAAATGCGTGGCAGATTAGCTTAGGCTCTGGAATGTGCACACAAAAAATTGCACACGCACGCGTTTTATTTGCGAAATTGGCCGGTGATGGGGACACTTGTATTTTGTTTTTGTTCTTTTTCACCACATAAAAAGTCTGTTTTCACTCAGAGTGGTCTCTTTGTGATTAGTAAACGGTACTGTACCGATAATGGCAACCATATAATTCTCCTTAGTTGTCCCTTTAAGGGTGTGCTTGGTTTTACCGTTCAAGCATGAAAGCGGCATATGAACGTGGGCACCATCTCCTAAGCACTGGAGTACCCAGCCCGAATTTAATCTCAACTGTAGCCACTGCGGGTGCATTTTCCGCTACTCACCAAGCATCGCCAACTTCCTCGAAGCGACAACAGTGATGCGTTACCAAACAGGGCCTATGCAGCGCATGGCGGTGCGAAATAATGCTTGCCTTATGAGTTTGCACATGTGCAATTTTGGTATTTCTAAGCCTGTGATATCTACAGCTATATCATCGACTTCAAACAGAATCATACCGCTCCTGGACTGAGACAACTGGCATTGTCATACTCTAGATCTTCGTATGGCTTCACACAGGCTGTTATTGCAGGTGGATTGGTGAAGAACAACTACTCAGCTGCAACGGCTATAGCGTCTAGATGCTCCTTAAGCTATCGGCATATCCATATAATGGCTCGCACGGCAACCAAATTGCCTGGAATACGAGGGGCCGTTCAATATATTTGTCAGCAGACCGCAAAGAAATGGACAATACTGAGGCACTCTAGATGAGTATTGCAGCTCACCGGAACCCATATGACGCAAACAACATGCCAGCAGCTAGACGGCAACATTGCGTTATGCTGGTAGCCGCATATAAGCGCGGCCATTAGGCTCCAGTGGGTCCTCAGATTGTGCGGAATAACGGGAATTTAGCTCTATGATCCAAAAACTGAGCTTTAAATGGATTCTAAAAACACTAGCATTGTCGACAACTAACCTTCCAGCCTTGCTGATGCATTCTGTGCGAACTGCAGTGGTACATTTTTTTTTAGATGAGATATTATGGAGCGCGGTAGAGACTGTTCGTAAGGCCCTTGTCTTTGCCAGTTTCGAATGAATCGGTGGTGCTGCTGTTGCTGAATTTAACGCATTGGTAATGCATTGCTGAGGCGATCTGAAAACAGAATTGTAAACTTCCGTTGCTTCGTGTGCGTGGTGCATAGAACATTGGATCAGATTGTAAAACTTTTAGTTCTAAAAGTTTGTGAGGTGTTGGCCCCTCGCCTAAACGACGGCCAGAAGGTCTCGGCTCCTGGTGGCGTCTTCGGACAGTTGGACGACCTTTGCCTGAGTCTCCGGATCGGAGCTCAGTTGGAGAACTTCACATTGGTCAAGCGACTTAATTATATGTGTTTGGTTGCGCAGCGAGTA
Source organism: Amblyomma mixtum (assembly GCF_055824585.1). NCBI lineage: Eukaryota > Metazoa > Arthropoda > Arachnida > Ixodida > Ixodidae > Amblyomma > Amblyomma mixtum. The sequence continues at coordinate 179,250,916 of NC_143013.1, read as the reverse complement.
AGCTGAGATCGATTGCGTGGAAAAAATGCGACCCATTGTAAATAGTAGAACGCCGTAGCGAGTAACACGTTTCTGGCGGCGCTGCGATCTGAGACTCATGAAGGCGTGTCTTTACTGGCGAACCCCTCCCCAGGCTATGCGGCTGAAATGTATATTCTCATGAGCCATCAACACGACGACATTTCTAGGCTCAGTGTATGTTCACAATCTCGCCTTGTATTGCCGGTTGTGCGTCGTTAAGACACCCTGTACATCCTGAATTATATAAAAAAAAAAGACTAGCTCTAGTAACCTGCCCCCGGAGCGGCAGATAGCAGCGCTTGGAGCTGCGGTTACTAAAACACTGATAAAAACAAAAAGTGGCAAACGTGTTCACAAAGCACGGCGCCGCGCCAACTGTGCGATGCGATTTTCTGCTGTGCGGTGACGTCATTGTGGTAATTATTTTTACTCGCCACTGTACCAACCATTCTGGCTTGGCTTAGCGCACACCAAACGCTACTTCCAAATGATAGGATTTGTCGAAAACTCGAATAATTCGCAATGCAATATCGTAGAGAATTTTTCACATTCTTTGCGGTAACCCCAACTACAGTGAGGCGAGAACAGCACAGGAAGCTACAGTCAGGCGGTTAAACTCTCGCCTTATGTCCAAGACATCTCTTTATGGCGCAAAGACAAAACTGGCCAATCCTAAGTTTGTATGTTAAACAAGCCTTGTTACCCCAATGTCCAATATTCTTGGACAAAATTTTCAATATTAGAAAACTGTAAGGTACGGGTAAAGAAATACTTAAGGTAATAGTTCATTGTTCCAATATGGAGTAAAATATTGCCACGTATCATTGCAGTGTTTGTTCGTCCACGCTCAAGGCAGCAGGAAAGGGTCGTTATCACTTTTGTTCGTGGCGCGAGAAGCGACCAGACTAATCTCGATTGTTCGCAGCCATGAAAGGCTGCATCTAGGTTTTTCCAGATTACCGTAGATGATCTTGACCTGTTATCTGGAAGTTTCCTTGCCGGCTTTAAATTGAGCGATGCCGCGTGCGGCGGACATTCGTAGATCGACGATTGACAAACACGCTTGTTGCTTACGCCGCCACCGAGTGATTCACTTCTTTTGCGGGGGCAAGTCAGCCCTAATAAAGAGCTTCGTTTGCAAGTATTTCTGGTGTCTTCCTTACCGCTGGACTGCCGTCACTACAACGTGACATCTGGTGGAGGTGCTGGGTAGCCTTCCATGTTCCGGACACCCCCTACAAGCCGTGACGCCAGCCCTCTGAGTCATCAGCCGCAGGACCTGAGTCCAGCTAGTCCACCGCGCTAGCCGACGCCTGCAAGGGGACGCACCAGAGTTCGGGAATCTGCCGGACCCTACCCGGAAGCGGAAGCCATCCGCAACGTCTATCATGAGCTTGCCCCAGACGACTCCAATCATTCTTCACCAGCCCCGGGTGCCACCAACCTTCGACGCTTCGCCTGGCGCCGACCCCGAAGAATGGCTGGAGCAGTTCGACCGTGTGGCCATCTTCAACAACTGGGACGATGCCACAAAACTTAGGTACGTCTTCTTCGCCTTGGAGGGACCAGCAAAAGTCTGGTTTGAGAATGAGGAAGCTAACCTCATGAACTGGGAAACCTTCAAACAGCAGCTTCTAAAGACCTTCACGAACGTCGTGCGAAAGGAGAGAGCCCAGCAGCTGCTACAGTCTCGCATACAACACCCAAACGAGACAGTTGCTGTGTACACTGAGGAAATGAAGCGTCTCTTCCGGCGTGCCGACGCGAGCATGAAGGAAGAAGAGAAGGTGAAGTTGCTGATGCGAGGAGTTAAAGAGCAACTATTTGCCGGCCTCGTTCGCAACCCACCAAAAACCGTCGCGGAATTCGTAGAAGAGGCGTCCACAATGGAGAAAACTCTTGACGCCCGAGCCCGCCAGTATGACCGCCAGCAGCGCTTTTTGTCAGCAAGCTGCATGGATACCGCTAACAACGATAACCTGCGGGAGTTTATACGTGAAGTTGTGCGAGAGGAGCTCCGACGATTGCTGCCAACGGGAACGCCGCCGCAACTTTCATCGCTCACTGACGTCATCCGGGACGAGGTTCAACAGGCCTTGGGTGTGACGCCGACACCCACGCAGCCTCTGCAGCCCCCAGCCATGACTTACGCCGCAGCTCTGCGCCGTCCTGCACCTCGACGACGGGACCCAAGCCCCTATCGCCCCCAGCCAGCTGCGTTGGACCGCCGCCCACTCGCCCCAACCCGCCCATCCTACGAGCGACGCGCGCAGCCGAGGAAATGCGACAAGGGGAGAACTCCCTACCAGCGCCGCCCACTATGCTTCCACTGTGGCGAAGCCGGTCACGTCCTCCGGCACTGCCCATACAGGAGACTGGGCATCCGAGGGTTCTCTTACGACGCTCCACGACCCCGACCCGGCCAGCGACCAGCCGAAATCGAGGAGTTCTTGCGTCGGGAAGAATACTCATCGCCGAGCCGCCTATCACGTTCCCCGTCGCCATCATCCCCGCGCTTTGTATCTCCTAGCCGAGGCTACGCCGTGCGTGGGCGCTCCCCCAGCCCCCGAAGGTTAAACTAAATAAAGCAGCCTCTGGAGGTGAGGTTGCTTCTAAGCGCAATGACAAAGATCCTCCATCGACGAGTACTCAAGACCATGCCTCAACTACGACGACGACACCGACGACACCAACGACGACGACACCGACGACGACGACACCGACGAAGACGACGACGACGCGGCCAGACTTGAAGCTTTTACCGCTGCCCAGTGAAGTAACGTCGCAGTACGCCCACCGCAGCCTCACTACTCGACGAAGCCGAGATCGGACACCGAAGACAACGTACAATACGAGAACAAGTGACCTTGAAGTTACGGTCGACGGTCACGCGGTTACTGCCTTGGTGGACACGGGAGCTGACTACTCTGTCATGAGTGGCCCACTCGCTGTCCGACTCAGGAAGGTAACAAAAACCTGGGATGGCCCGCTGATCCGCACCGCAGGTGGCAACCTGATTACACCGTCAGGACGCTGCACCGCGAGAGTTACTGTAAATGGGAGAACCTATGCGACAACCTTCCTGATCCTACAGCAATGCTCAAGAGACGTGATTTTGGGAATGGACTTCCTGAACGAACATCGGGCGATCATCGACCTTCGTTCTAAGTCGATCAGGCTTTCCACGGAAAAAGCCATACCTGTTGCGACGGGCGCGACTCATCACGTTGCCTTAAACGTCCTCGATGAAGCATTGAGCGTGCCGCCCCGATCAAGTGTTCTCGTCGGCATAGGTACTGGAGACATCGAAAATACCGAAGGCGTTATCGAGGGGAACACCCAGTTACTGCTGGATCGAGGATTGGGCGTCGCGAGGGGAGTTGCCGAAATCCGAAATGGCCAAACCCAGGTGTTGCTAACCAACTTCACGGAAGAATACCGGCATCTAAACAAAGGTACGACGATCGCTTTCCTCGACGAGCTGGCAGACATCAGAGGCGTATTTGCCCTACCCGACCAACCCGCAGAACCATCTGACCAAGGCCATCAACCCACGTTCGACATCAACCCGGCATTACCCCGAAGCAGACAAGACCAAATACGCAGTCTTCTTCAAAGGTACACCGATTGCTTCTCATCAGCATCGAATGTGCGACGAACCCGGCTTGCCAAGCACCGCATTGTCACAGACGAACACGCACGACCACTGCGACAGAGCCCCTACCGCGTATCGCCGCTAGAACGCCAAGCTATCCGCAAGCAAGTTGAGGAAATGCTTCGTGACGACGTCATACAGCCATCGAGGAGCCCCTGGGCAGCACCGGTCGTTCTAGTGAAAAAGAAAGACGGCACCCTTCGCTTTTGCGTCGATTACCGCCGCCTGAACAACATTACGAAGAAGGATGTCTACCCCCTCCCCCGCATCGACGATACACTGGACCGGCTGTGCAACGCTAAGTACTTCTCATCGATGGACCTGAAGAGCGGCTACTGGCAAATTGAAGTCGACGAAAGAGATCGCGAGAAGACTGCGTTCATCACACCAGACGGACTCTTCGAGTTCAAGGTGATGCCATTCGGCCTCTGCTCTGCCCCAGCGACGTTCCAGCGAGTAATGGATACGGTGCTCGCAGGCTTGAAGTGGCAGATTGGCCTAGTCTACTTAGATGACGTTGTTGTCTTCTCCTCAAGCTTTGAAGACCACCTCAGAAGGCTTCGGATAGTGCTGGAAACGATCAAGTCTTCAGGCCTGACACTGAAACCAGAGAAGTGCCACTTCGCCTACGAGGAGCTGCTGTTCTTTGGTCACGTCGTAAGCAAGGATGGAGTTCGCCCAGACCCACAGAAGACGGCTGCGATCGCAGAGTTTCCACAGCCTAATGACAAGAAGGCTATACGCAGATTCCTTGGATTGTGCGCTTATTACCGACGATTCGTCAAGACCTTTTCGCGCATCGCTGAACCTTTGACTCAACTTACCAAGGCTGACGTGCCTTTTAAATGGGAAAGGCCGCAAGAGGAAGCTTTCAACGAGCTGAAGCGCCGCTTACAGTCACCTCCTGTGCTCGGGCACTTTGATGAAAACGCCGAAACCGAAGTTCATACCGATGCAAGCGGGGTGGGCTTAGGAGCGGTCCTCGTTCAGAAAAATGGCAGACATGAGAAAGTTATCGCGTACGCTAGCCGTTCACTGTCGAGAGCCGAAGCCAACTATTCGACGACAGAGAAAGAATGTCTCGCCATTATTTGGGCCACGTCCAAGTTTCGCCCCTACCTATACGGACGACCATTCAAAGTTGTGAGCGATCACCATGCTCTGTGCTGGCTGGCCGATTTGAAAGATCCCTCCGGCCGCCTTGCTCGTTGGAGCCTGCGTCTTCAAGAATTCGACATAACTGTAGTCTACAAATCTGGCCGCAAGCATTCCGATGCAGACTGCTTGTCACGAGCTCCTGTCAACGCAGCACCCGAAGAGGAAGACGACGACGCTTTCTAAGGACCGTTAAGCGCCAGCAGTTTCGCGCAGCAGCAGCACTCGGATCCTGACTTGCAAAGCCTAGTTGATTATCTGAAAGGCAAGACCGCATCGCCTCCCCGAGGGTTCAAGCGGCAACTGTCGTCCTTCGTCCTTCACAATAATGTCCTCCTGAAGAAGAACTTCGCGCCGAACAGGACAGTGCATCTTCTTGTCGTGCCGAAAAATCTCAGGCAAGAAATTATGCAGGCATGCCATGATGAGCCGACTGCAGGACATCTCGGGATTGCTCGCACGTTGCACCGCATCCAGGAGAAGTATTATTGGCCACGGCTAGCTACCGACGTTTCCCATTACGTGAAAACGTGCCGTGAGTGTCAGCGACGCAAAACGCCTCCGACTAGACCAGCCGGACTCCTGAACCCCATACCACCGCCAACTAAGCCCTTTCAGCAAATAGGGATGGACCTCCTCGGCCCCTTTCCGACCTCTTCATCAGGAAACAAGTGGATCATCGTGGCCACCGACTACATGACCCGCTACGCAGAAGCAAAAGCGTTGCCTAGTGGTACCGCAACAGAAGTCGCAAAATTTTTTGTCGAACAAATTCTCCTGCGACACGGCGCCCCGGAAGTGCTCATCACAGACAGAGGAACGGCGTTTACAGCGGAGCTGACGCAAGCCATTTTAAACTACAGCCAGACAAGCCATCGGAGGACCACTGCCTATCATCCACAAACCAACGGACTCACAGAGCGTCTGAACAAGACCATCGCAGACATGCTCTCCATGTACATCGACGCCGAACACAAGACGTGGGACTCCATTCTGCCCTACGTGATCTTCGCTTATAATACTGCCGTCCAGGAGACAACCAGGTTTACCCCATTCCAGCTGGTATACGGCAGGAAGCCAACGACAACACTCGACGCAATGCTCCCGCACGTTTCCGACGAAGACAACCTCGACGTCGCCGCCTACCTTCATCGCGCCGAGGAAGCCCGAAGACTTGCGCGGCTTCGCATTCAAGACCAGCAGCACACCGACGCCCGACGCTACAATCTGCGCCGACGAGACACGCATTACAAGCCAGGTGATCGTGTTTGGATATGGATGCCAGTTCGCCGCCGTGGATTGAGTGAAAAGTTGCTGCGACGCTACTTTGGCCCGTACAAGGTTCTCCGTCGCATCGGTGACCTCGACTACGAAGTCATCCCCGACGGCACGACAGCATCTCAGCGACGCCGCACACGCCCGGAAGTCGTACATGTCGTACGCCTGAAGCCATATTATGAACGCTAAAGGATTGGAAGTTTTCATTGTCCGTGTTTATTTTCATTTTAAAGCATCGATACTATGCTTCTTTGGAAGGGGGGTAATGCCACGTATCATTGCAGTGTTTGTTCGTTCACGCTCAAGGCAGCAGGAAAGGGTCGTTATCACTATTGTTCGTGGCGCGAGAAGCGACCAGACTAATCTCGATTGTTCGCAGCCATGAAAGGCTGCATCTAGGTTTTTCCAGATTACCGTAGATGATCTTGACCTGTTATCTGGAAGTTTCCTTGCCGTATTTAAATTGAGCGATGCCGCGAGCGGCGGACATTCGTAGATCGACGATTGACGAGCGCGCTTGTTGCTTACGCCGCCACCGAGTGATTCACTTCTTTTGCGGGGGCAAGTCAGCCCTAATAAAGAGCTTCGTTTGCAAGTATTTCTGGTGTCTTCCTGACCGCTGGACTGCCGTCACTAGAACGTGACAATATGTCTTTTATAGCGTTTACATCGTTTGCGCACAGAAGTTAAGACTGCCATAGAAAACCAACGGGAAATATTTTGGACGAAAGCAACAACGTTAATAGCGTCAAGTTTCCAGCGTGCCGGCGGAAGGCCTGCGGATGTATTGAATTTTGAAGGGAAGTCTTACAATATATAAAAAAAAATTGTGCTCATAAAATCTTCCCGTTCGAAAATGGTTTTGTCTGCAATTCTTAGGTATAGCATGAACCCTAGGCCCGTCACACGGACTGCATCATTAACAATGCTCAAGCTGCATGACCATACATGATCGTGCTACGTTGTGGTTCGTGAGAGGCTATTTCTGAGCCATGTGTGGCTGATATGGGCCACTGCGTGTGCAATGCATTTACCGCGTGTTTTTTGCATTGCAGTATATGCCAAAAACGAGCGACATCTAGTGTTTGCTCGGACATCTCGTGTTATGACATCATTACATACCATTCGTACTCCACCTCTCTCTTTCTTAACAGCAGGCCGGTGTCACGATTCGGCCAGCGAACCTCTCCGCTGTTCCTATCAGTAAACTGAATTTTCTTCGTCACACGATGGCACTGGTAGTTACAAACTACACTGCGCACTCTTCGTGCACATTACAGCAACAGCTTCTATAGTGTCTCGCCTCCATATATTGCGGCGTAAGGGCATTGTCCGCAAGCTAGGAGCGTCCGCAAATTTGCACGAAAGCTAGGAGCGTAGAGGAAAACGGAAGGAACGCCTATTGGAAAGGAGCCGAAGTGAAAATAGTGCGCGTGAGCGTGTGGGGGAGCAACTAGCTGCTGATGCGCGTAGCATCGCACGTTGCAGTGAAGCAAATGGATTAGTCTTCAGCTTATCGTACAAATTCATCACGTGCATGCTAGAAGGGTAATTTGGTGAGTTTCACGATGGGAGTACTTGAAATCACCAACATCTTTTGTTCGGAGCCCTTCGGCAGATTGTGTTCTTCTAAAGCCTGTCATCGTGTTCACTCAGGCACGTGGCTCGCGCAATCACGTGCTTACAAGCTGGTCGGTCTCCTGCATACTATGCCCTCGGTCAGGCGCGACTGGAAAACCGGCGATTGCTCACCGTCTTTATGCAAAACGCGACACTAAGAAAGTAAGCGGTGATTCCATGAACACTCCGAATATCGTACAGCAGAATGCAAGGACATAAGGCGTCGAGCACATATTGTGTATCATTGAAGCCGCATCAAAAAGGATGCGACATGAATACCCTGCTATGAGTCTTTCCGAAGTTCAGGCAAGGGTCGTTCACCATCGACACCTAGCTGTGAGGACACACAGTAGAAGCCAGCAGGCGTTAGAGGAAAGCGAAATACGGAGGAACCACTAAGGCGCCTTTAGAAGCTGTCACGCTGCAAACATTTTTGGTTGTAGTTTCTATCCTGTGATGGCCCGTGATTTCTCAACTACTCTCTGTTTGCCACAGGCTCGCTACGCTGAGCTGCCACCGTTTTTCGTACGGTATTGTTGTGGCTCATGTGTCACTGACTTACATATTACAAGGCCACAATTACCTTGTCAAGTTTAAAAAATAATGATATATAACTACATGTCGCATAACAGAGCAGAAAGCCTGCTTCGTGCTACGTAAGAACGAACTCGAAAAGAGGTTGTTATCGCTGAGAAAGATTCGGAATGTTGAGCATGGGATCCCAGAATCAGGCCTGCAGTCGGCAATATCGCCGGCAACATTGTGTAATCTGCGCGGGTAACTCCTACTGAAGTTGTGCAAACTTGCCTTGGTGTTTAATATACCTATGCGACGCCCTCGACTTAAGCGCGTTAGCTGGACATGCAAGGTAGCTTTTACGCTTGAAATTTGCTCGACCGGTTATGAAGAGTGACATTCTTGCCAGCAACAAGGACATTATGCTCATGACGGAATCGTTCTTGAGGAATATGGTATGAGAGAATTTATGATGAAAGAGGTGAACGTGTTAACAGAGAGTAGCTGATCTCTCTGAGATGCTATCAGATTTTTACCTTTCTGCTCAAGGCACCCGCTGCATAACTCCTGATTTTCCATGAAATTGCTTCGAGCATTCGCAGATCTAGAGAAACTTGGATTATTCAAACAACTGTGCATCACAAGCGTGCCAACTTCCATACAAGATGTACTATAACAGTCCAGCGTTGCGAGTGACACCACACATTATAGATGAGTAGAACTGTCGGGCATTGCGGGATAGGGACTCAAGCTGGGGACGTTTTCATTGATCTAGGGACTTTTCAGCATCAGTCTGGGGAATAACCGCGGCGGTGGGGACACCGAACGGATCGCGCCCGCACACACTTTCGCGCACAGCGACGCTCGCTCAGTCGGAGTCGAGAACCCAATAGGCTCGCTTCGGTTGCTGCAATACTCGCGCGAAGGGACGGCGCTTCTATCTTCGTACAAAACTCTCTCTCTCGTGTCTCTTCACGTTGTTCTTTTCTTCGTTCACTTTCGATGCTATGGTGTCGTCCTGCGGGCGCAAAGTTCCGGATTATCTTTAGCCGTTCCGGATTCACTTACAACACTTACGTGCAAGTTCTTCGGCTACATTTTGTGGCAGGAGCCACATTCGGCTACCAGCAACGCGCCGAATTAACAGCACTGGGTGAGTGTGTCAACAAACTAGATCTTAAAAACCGGCTACGTTTCATACCTGCTATTTATGGTGGAGTTATTGATATTTACTGCATAATGGTAGGTATTGGAATCCGAGTGAACTCCATAGTAAAACTTTAAGTTCCGGTTATCCGATGATCTTTCCGGTTAACAGTTCCGATTTACTTACTACGGTTTCTTTCAAGTATGTAGGCTACTTTTACTGGCGGTAGCCACCTTCAGGTTCTGGCAATGCGCCGAGTGCAACGGCATTCAGTGTGTCGACAAACTAAACCTTCAGTGCAGGGTGCAATTCATACTTCTTATTTATGGTGAAGTTATTGATAGTGATCTCATAGTGCTGGTGAAGTATTAGAATGGCGAGGGAACTCCATGGTAAACTTTCCAGTTCCGGTCATCCTGTTAACTCTCCGGGTAACCGTTCAGGGTTACCTTACTACCGTTCCCTGCAAGGGCTACTTCAGCTTCTATTAGTGACGGGGTTCACCGTCAGCTGCTAGCAGCCCGCCGAACCAAGGGCTCTGAGTGTGTCGACAGACTAAATATTAAAGGTTGGATGCATTTCTTACCTCTAATTTATAGTGGAGTTATTGATCACGTAGTGCTGGTGAAGCATTAGAATTGTAAGCGAAGTCCACAGTAGAACTTCGAGTGCTTCAGGGAACGAGTCATCAGGTAATTGGAGGCAATTACTGAGTACATCATTTAGGAAACGAATGAATTAGCCTTTAAAAATGCACGGGACTGATCAACTGGTCGAAGGAGGTAGCGTGTGAGAGGGAGATGGTCCTTCAGTGAAGGAAGAAGCGAATGAGTGACTAGCGCGCGAGTTTAACAGCCACTTTGCGATTAAGTCTATGGAGAGGATACAGGGGGAAAAAACTTTATTCGAGGCCAGCACAGAGACCCAGTAAAGAGAAGGACTTGATCTGCCAAGGCCCGCTGATAATCTGCCAAGCCCGAGTGAAGCCAAGCGCTCCAAGAAGGAAGGAGAGGTTAAGGAGAATGAATGTAATTGATATAGCGAGTGAGCAATGGTTTGACCATGTGCGTAAGGTGGTGGTAGTAGAAAAAAAGGTATCCTGTGATACGCAAGCACTTACTCTGGATTGATCCCACACATTCCATTGAATGTAAATAAGCAATAATGATGGATTGGTCGGACAAGAGCGAGAAAGCAGTGATGTCAACGCCCAATTCAAAATATTGCTATTGACGCTAAAGAAAACTGGTTTATGGCTTATGGAGGGTTTAACGTCCAAAAGGGACTCAGGCTATGGGGGACGCCGTAGTGAAGGGCTCCGGAAATTTCTAGCACCTGGGGTTCTGTAACGTGCACTGACATCGCACAGTAGACGGACCTCTAATTTCGCCTCCATCGAAATTCGAGAGCCGTGGCCGGGATCGAACCCGTGGCTCTTGGGTAAGCAGCCGAATGCCATAACCACTGAGCCACCGCGGCGGCTCTATTCTCAAGAAGAAAAACTTCTGTTTTTTGTCATATCGTTTCTGAAAACTGTTGCCAATACTTGGCCCTGATCTCTGTTTCGCTTTCGATACTTTTTAGCAGTTCTGTTTTTGTTATTTGCTTCTCATTGTGATGGTTTCCAAAGCGTTTTCGCGCACAAATTATTTTCGGCATTCTGACTTTTTTTTAAGCTCAGTTTTTATCCCATTTCAGGTTATAAGCGAGAGAAAACGAATTTTGCTTAATCGACCAAAACGGAATACCAGCACAGATCGTACTGTTACCATGAACTGCGCTTGTAAGCTTACTATGAGTTCGGCATTGTAGAGAGTCGGGTGCTCCTTTTATGCCTTTTCGCTATCGTTCGTTTTATGCAATTACAATCTTGTTGTAAAAACATTCTTTAGCTTGCGCACCACTATGGAGTGGAGAGCACTGGCTCATAATGTAAACACCATAAGGCATTTATTTTTAATCCTGTTTAATAATATTTGTTTATTCCTCATAATTTCAAAAAAGAGGAAAAGATCTGTATAATCATTCCAAAATAGAGGAAAAACGGACTGACAAAAACTGAACATCTCTGAACTGTATATTTTGCGAGGAATGCGTGGCCGCAGGGTAATGGGGGAGATAGTGGAAAGGATTTAGTCCTGCAGTGGGCGCAGTCGGGCTGATAATGATAGTGCTGATGTGAGTGCGTTCGAACTGCCTTGCTTTCGCTTGCTTAAATTAAATAGTTTTCGCAGAATATTTGCTATTATTCGCGGGGTACGAGCATTGCTGCTCTTTAGCGGCAAGTAATATTCGTGTTTATGGATCGTACAGCAAATTAAGAGTCGGGTTTCGTAATAATACTCCTTAATGGCATAAGCGTACAATGGCGTAACATCCACAGAGAAAAGCATCATCCTGCTTATTGTGCATGATGATGCGCACCATAAAACCTAGGACCAAATTATCACATGCGGAACGTTCGCTTACAACACGGTCCCGCAGGAGGTGATGCATTTCTCTCCCTTTCAGCTTGTTTTGAATCGTCAAGTTCGTAATAGGCGGGATGCTATGCTCCCCGCTGACCCTGCCTGTGGCAGAGCATCGAAATATGACGTCGACACTGTTGTTTAGCGACCGGAAAAAGCGCGAAAACTGGAAAGATGTTCAGTGCATCGTCGACAAAAGTTACACACGCTGGCCTGCGCAAACTCTGGCGGTGATTTGTTACTCATGAGCCAAGCCAGTATGTTTGTATTTCGACACCTGTTCTTCGCCGCTGAATCACTGAGAACAGAGCGGATACTTCTGCCCATACGTTGTTCGTCGCCGGATAAGTGATGTGTGTTGCGAAGCTTCAATCGTAATTCCCAAGGCACACAGACTCAATCATACATACGTGTGACGATCAAAACAACCAGCCCTCAACCCGTATTCGTAAAAACATAGCCCTATCGCTAGTGTAGGTGGACCGGCTAAGAGCGTTATATTATTATTTGATATTTTTTACTATAATATTTGACATTATAGGCGGTCATGCAAGTCATAAATACAAATTTTTCCTTCATCGCTGCTTTCCGAGAGCGTGCTTTTTCGTTTGTGTTTTGTTGATTTCTTTTCGACGTATTTGCTTATATAGATGTAGCAGTGCGCCGCCTTTGCACTAGTACACTCTGCTCCTTTTGTCTAGACCACCTCATATGGTAGCTTGGTTAGTGCCTCACCGACTCGTTTCACGCTTTCTTTTTGTAGCAATTTCGGCTTCATTTCGGCCTTTCGTGAAGTTCCTCGACTCTGCGATCTTGTACAACACAATCTTCGACTCAGTTTAGAAATCACGCAAAAGTAACGGAAACATGAAAGCCTAGTGACTAATTATGCCAGGGCAGCCCCGATACCAGCCCGGGGGCACACTTAAATGCGCATTTGGGTGTCCCGCGATTATCTCCCGTTCAGTCCTTCTAAAAAATGGCCAGAAAATTGTCAATTTGTCTCTATAAACGCTCCCAACCTTGCAGGACGCCTTATCTTGATTATATATTCTTTCGTTTAATACAATTTCTTCAACGAAAAAAAAATGCAGCGCTTATTTCCTGCCTACTTGTTATTCCTTTTTCTTCGGTATGCTGAAGCGTTACCTCATGACGTTAAATCTGTCGCGTTCGTGAACCGAACGGCGGTGGAGCCATTAGACCCAACTGAAAGCGATGACCCGGTCGCTCTTGCCCGGTCTTAAATGAGCCGGAAAAGAATTTAATTAGCGGAAGCGTGCACAGGTTTAGCGATAAAGGCACTAAGGTGGAGCGAAGCTTCTTTCCCTGTCTTCGCTTCCACTTAATACTAGCATCTACCGGGCGAAGATTTAGGATCAGTCAAGCGAACTTCCAACCATATTGCCACTATTGTGGAAGCACAAAGGAAAGCACTTTATGGTCGTGTTGCAGATGAAAGTGTACTGCCAACAGTTTGTCTTTAAAAGTTTAAAACTTTAGGTAATTGGCTGCGCTATTTAATGATAGCTTAAAGGCATTACCCTTCACATATGTGCTAGGAATGCAAAAAAATGAAGCCAGCATGATTAATCTGCATCACTCTGCAGAATATTTACTGACAGTTTTCCTGATGCGCGATTACATGCTGTTATTTTCAAGTTGCCTCTTGAACTTTTATTGGAGTTGGTGGAGGACGTTCCAGATGCTGCTAACCCGACTTTTTTTCCTGACGTTCCTCCATTGTGCTCATTTATTCGGCCGTTCATGGCCCAGGCAAAATTAAATGCTACGCTCTTTTCTTCCATTGTGATGGAATGGAGTTATGGGTGTCTAAAATCACAATTTGCGCGCTAACCGTGAATGCTGCACGCCATCTACGTCAGAAATTTTTAATTCACTCGCGCTAACTAGTTACTTTATATTAAAGTTGCAAGAAATATTACTATGATTCGAAATTTATGGACCGCTTGTAACGCTGATGGTCCCGGGACATCCTGCTACGCCCTCACCCGCAAAATCAGTCTGATGTCCTCGAGCACCAAACTGAGCTGAGATTTTTTTAAATATTGAGTACTGTAAAAATACTGGCTTGCTCTCACGTAATACACAGCCACGCCACCACATTGTCAACACAAGTCCTGCTAAAGGCAACAAAAGCTGTAAGGTTCTTTATGCTACGCACGCGTATGCATCCATACATGTCCATACGAATCTGCGCGTGATGCAAGTGATTCTAGGTTGTCTTTTTCTCTAGCACTAACAACTAGTCAACTTGATCAAGTTGACTAGTTGTTAGTGCTAGAGAATGCTTGAAAAGAAGGCGGACCCTGCATCAAAGAGCGCAACTGACAGACATGGAGCCGGCTATTTGTAAATGCAGACATCTTGTCCTGGCTTATTAGGAACGTATAGAAACTGCTTTCTAGTTGCTATGGAGCAGCAGTTACGCTTGTACTTTCCGAAATGTTAGTGCAATGTCTGTCAAAGGTTTTCCTTTCCTCCATGCTGCGAACTTACGCTTTCACCTGTTGGTCAGTAAGGATGCAATCCTGATGGGCTTAGACGATAAAGGTGAAGGGGTGGGGGAGAGGGCGATGTCGAGAGAGTGGCCATCCCCTGCGGGTTTTCTACGATGGCTTAGGCGACGGCGCTTCAGTGGGGAATGCTATGCGGTTCTCGTTTGAAGAGGATGGGGAAATCCTTATAGCATGCATAACAAAATGCTTTAGGTGACGATACCTTGGGCGTGGTGGATGAGTTAGCCGGCAAGACGTAAAGCAAAAAGCTAGTATCTGTCTCCTCTGCTTCGCTTCGTCACCTACAGCCGTTATTTGGTAGCACCATCCTGCGGGTTATACTGTTACGTAAAGAGGGCAAGTAAAAACTTTTACGCCCGGCAGGACAATCCCGTAGAAAAAGATTAAAGTCCGGGTTATAAATACCAAAGAAACAAAGTCACTGAGAAAGATGCCAGGAAAGAGGACACAAAATAAAGAACAAAATATGGGAGTCCTCAAACGGCTTCAATCGCCATGAAGAAACGTTAAAAATATAGTTATGTTTCTTCGTTGACGCCTTGTTGTTCCCCCACCTTGGCTTCCATTCATTCAAGTCCAGAGGGTGATACTGAGATGAATGCTGTAAACCACCGAAGTGCTTTCTTTCCTGTAGTTCTGAAATTGAACACCTCTTGGCATGTAATACTCTCTCCTACATGCACGTAATTTCCATTTGGAGTCTGCAAAGGTATACAAGGAGTTTTCTGATGTGGCACAGACGTACCAGGCCGACCAATTGGGGCAGCTTATGGGATTCATGGAAAAAGCACGCGGGCACCAAAAGATACAAAGACATATCACGAACTCTGGCTCCAAGCTAACTTTATTCGCCATGCTACACCATTCTTATAAACAGGAGCGGCTGGAACCTCTGGACAATAAATAAAAAGAAGGAAAGTGTTGTAAAACTTACACGAATAAATATGACAAACAGTCCACAGCAGAATCAACTTGTCGCGAGGAATGCAACACCTGATAGGGGTCTGGTACATTTACTGTTGCATATGTCGAGGTTTTGGGTGGAGTTCTACCGCCGCCCGAGCTGTTTTATCCAGGTTTTTTGCCAAATGTCTTGCGCTCAATATATTGGTGAGTACCTCTTGCACGTGAAATAGCTGGCCACGTCACGTTAGTCAGAGTAGTTGTCTTCAACAATCTTGCTGTGTTCGCGTTATTCGGGAGTCAACGCTCGCAATGTGTCTTCAGATCTCTCAGATCTCAGGATCCTTACCAGCACGCCCAATTCACTTCATTTCTAAAACAAATTATTCCCTTGTCTGATTTGGTGCCAATTTTCGCTGTCTTTACTTGTACGCTCGGCTATCGCTGTGGCGACACCAACGCAAACTGTGCGGCCTCGAAGCAAGCAGTTATAGCATCCACTTCACTTCGAACTTTGCTGGCGGGCACCATCAGGTGATACAAAAGTAAATCCGGAAACAAAGAAAGGTCGAAAATAAAGACACAGCCTTGAGCTGAAGCCGTCCTCTTTAAAATTTAGCTAACAAGCGCGCAGTGAACGCAGGACGTAGATATCGCTTCTTTCAACACTCCCAATACCTCAAGAAAAGTATACAAACGCGGCCAACAAGCCCAGGCGTCGACGTAGGGAGAGGATGGGAGGCCGCGCCAGTGGCGTGATCGAGGGAAACGCCCGAGAGCCAGATAACTTATTAGCCGCGCCGGTTGGGAATCGAGGCGGCCGTTAATTAGGAGATTACTGTCTCCCTTCACCCTTCTACCGAGGCCCTGGGTAGGACGGGTCAGAAACAGCAGACTTAGCTGGCTTAATGGGATTAACAGCGTAGATAAGAAGTTAGAAACGAATAAGCGTTGTCGCTTGCCGCTTGTTTCTTCAGGCTGGCACAAAATACTCGACGTATCTGCGGCTCCCGATCAGGCTTAACAGATATTCCAACATAGTTTTTGCTTTTTGACCGGACACAAGGGTAGTCGTTGCCTGAGCGATAGCAGCCACAGTTGGAGGCTGAGAAACACTTTAATCCTCAGCGCTTGAAGTTGGTGCCGCTAGTGCAATTAGGCATGTGTGCGTTTGAATGCGTGTGTAATAGTTTTTGGGTAGCTTACTTGATTTTAAAATACATGTCCTTGCTGTGTGTTTTCCCCTTTTTTCTTTTTCATCTTGACATTCTGCATTCTGACTTTATGTTAGCAGGTAACTGAGGATGTATAACGATGTAAACTGCTCATTGATGGCAAACAACTGCTTTGAAACCTTGATTTCTCGCGTAATTATATCGAATACAGCGAGCGTAGATAAAGGTACTCAACGCCTTTAGCTGCCTAGGAAGTCTTAGTTTATTTAATTTATTTTTTTATTCAGTACTGATCGCCTGAAACCATCCAAGCAGGATCGGGATTGCGGGGGGGGGGGGGGGGGGCACTTCATGTATATCCTCAAATTGCTTTCGTGCGCATAGCCTTTTATTCTTTTAACTTCCCATTTCAGGTGCACGATGTTTCGCTCTACTCATTATTTTTACATATTTATTATTTTCCGCATTCAGCACGAATTAGTGCAAAAGAAACGCATGTTTAGAACGGTTCCAAAGTACGCATCCATCACTGCAACTACAATTCACCAGACATATTTTCGAATAATATAGTACGGATGCTTCAACTGCTCTAGGGCAGTCTTTAAAACAACCGGCCGATGTTTTTGTTAGCCAGGCCTCGTAATCGAGTGGAACTAGAGCACTGAGGAGTTGCTGGATCGAAATTCTGTACTCCACAGAAATGTCTGCTCACAAAGATAAGATATGAAATGTGGTTGCACTACCCTCACGACATATCGAAGAGTTTGTTAACCTGTTTGCTAGGGCGATTTTAATGGATCAGCTCCTGTTTCTTCAGATAAATAATATCATCAGCCACGGGGACCTCAGATATCAGGAATTCAGACATGCGCTCACTCGGCTATCTTAAATATTCCGATGCAGTACCAGGGGCCTGCATAGCGTGCGGAGGACGAGATTGCGGCACGAGAAAGAGCTTTACACCGAGGCTTGATCCACTGGACCTTTTCTGTCAATCTCAAGCAGAACTTAGCTTTGTGTGAAGGGCGACAAGCGCTGATGGTTTCTCCGTGAATTTAGTTTCCTTGTTAACGCCAGCTGTGGCTGGTTAGCGAGGTTATGCCCCTGCTACGGTTAGTTCCAGGAAAATTCCTGCTCAGCACCTCTGCTTTGTGCCCTTGGCAGTCTTTTAAGCGATGCGCGCACACTTGAGCCGCAGCGCATCACCCGCAAAAGCTTGGCCTTTTCGTGTCGCTTGGTTTACCCTTCTTTTTTTTGCCCCCTTGTGCACGTTTAACCCCCGTAATGCCCGTAATTTTCAACCGTGGTTCAGGCCAGGTAATTAGGGTTCTCCCTTACCAAATAAGACACACTTGCCTTGTTTTTTTTTCTTTCTTCTGTGTATAATGAACATGGCAGTCAGTATCTGCCATTCGCATGCAATTCCAAGCGTGTTTGGAAACACACACACGTGCCTGAGACGCTCCTTTTGCTGAAAAAAGAAATGTTTTTCAATCCTCAGCGCTTGTTTTATTTTTCTGCGGTCAATGTACCTAATAACTTCATATAGCTATTTTTCAGTTCAGTCCAAGAAGCTGACTCATTTTTGGAACCATTCTTCTCCCGATAAATGTTTTCGGAAGCAGGTGAACAAACCCAGAAGTAAGCATCTTGGCTCGGCACATGCAGTCGTTGCGTATTTCACTCTCTTCACTTCCCTGCCACATCGCTGTTATTTTGCGGCATTTTCATCCTACCGAAGCTGCGGGACTTTCGTGAGGCAATCGCCCGCACGGCTGCTGCGTACAGGTACCTAAGAACTAGCTAACAGCAGATTTTCCGCACCGTAATTAAGGCTGACAAGACTCCCAAAAATTTCAGCTGCAATCCCAATTGGGAAACAGAAACAGAAAGGAGGGTCAAGGGTTGGCAAAACCGCAGTTTGAGGTAGAATTACCGACGACATTCACGGAAGTCAAGCGTTAGAGAAGGGCAGTTAACCCTTATAGGAGAGAATGTGCTAGATAATATCAACAGCAGAACCGTAACCTCGAGAAAGGAACTAAACCGGCTAAAACAATTACTCAGGGAAATCATAGTACATGCTAAAGCAATAACAGTCGAACGTGTTTAAGTTTGACCGCAGTTCTCAATCCGAGCTAAAATAAGTGCTTAAACAGGCGTGGTTACGTTAGGACTAACTAGAGATTTCGCTTTTTGCTTTAATAGACGCGACAACCGTTAACTCCACATGGATTACGCAGTCAGCTGCAACATACAGAGCTCCTAACGCTCGAAGACGCCCATTGACTTAACGATCTGATCTTGTTTATAAAGCTCCCGCATCGCACACTACTTGGCTTCTCAATGTCTTCTTATTTTCACTCCCCACGCAGTCCGTCTTTACTCGCCTCACTCATGCATAGCCTGACCCTAAAAATTCAACACAAGTTCTTTCCGCATGCATTACAATGACATCCCCTGCGTGCCTTCTACCCTCCCGCAACAGAAAAAAAAAGTGTAAGAAGTTGGGCCGCGTTCGCCATATCGGGAGGAGCTGAGCCCTAAAGTAAACACAGGAACAACAGCGCGTTCTTCTCATTCGGTCTCGCGCTTTGTAAACCCTCTTAATCATTAGCCTGCGTCAGCAGAGGAAGTCAATCCCACCTTTTCCTCAGCTCTTTTCTAGTTTCGGTCCTCCTCGCGTTAGCGTTTCCTTCCCATGCAGAGGCTCAGGCTGCCGATGTAGACCTTTCAGTGCAGCGGCGTCCGCTGAATGTGATTGATACGTTCTTCCCCCGGCTCTCTGTTGGGCTTTACCCTCCCCATCCCTATGTTGCCCCCGGCGTTGCCTTAGTCAGCGCTCTTTGCCGCTGCATCTTCCATACCCTTTATGGTGCTCTTCCGACGTTAGACCTTTGGGGCATTGACAGAGGGGCCGATTGTGTCGGAGTGGGAACTCCTCACTGAATCCTTAATGTGCCTGTAATGTGACGTGTCAGAGCTGCAGCCGTTCTCGTGCAGAGCTTCCTAGGTGGGTGGTGACAGGCGGTGGTGCATCGACAGAGGACACTTCCGGCAGGTTCAAGTGCAGTAGCAGCGCCCGGTTTCGACCACTGTTGTTGGTCAGCCGTAGAAAATAATACGGTCTTAAAACGTAAGGAGTAACGGCAGTGAGTATTCCACATTTCAGAGTAAGGCTTTCAACAGGCAAAATGGCAATTTTCAGCAGCTGCAGTAGCCGTCGTAGGAGGTGCTGGTACAAACTGGCTTAACCCTAAGTATTGAAAATGCTCGGAAGCAGGTAACTTGTACTAGTAAGCTTAGTGCCCATTACAGTCCAAACAAAGGAAGCAAGTAATCGTACGTTCTTATTCGACTGCGCCATAACAGTGTTTCCTTTTCTGTCCCGCACATACCGATCGGTTTTTCGGCGCCTGCTTCTTGAGGCCTTGCAATTGCCGACAAGTGCTATGTGAAGCCATTTGGATTTCTGCTCACTAATCTGCCTGCACCACACGTTTGTGCATCGGATCCGTGCCTGGCAAGACTTAAGCGCTACTGCACGGTTTTGGCAGCCTTACGGCAAAGGCGTTACATTAAGGCCCGCGGTGCTCCGATGAGTGTGCGTGTCTTTCCTTCACTGCTGGAGTATCGTAGTTATGTTTTCATTTTAGCGAATGCAGTGCCTAGCCTTACCGCAATTCTATTTTAATTCTTGCACTGGAAACAGTTTTTGTTGTCCTCCAAGACATTGTATTAATGTTAAACCGCACTTCTTCGCGCCCCCTGGGTTCCGCGCTGGATTTGCGGGAACTTCCATCTCACATGGTTTTGCAAATCCAAAGAAGAACCAGTTTCCGTATACATTCTTGCGGGCGAACATACCCTATAGAGACTTTCGCTGACATTCGGCTAAAAATTTTCTTTCTGCCACGCAATCCATAATTTTGAAAAAAAAAAAACTTCAGCTCAATGATATTGTTTTGTAGACTGAAAAACGTCGTGTTACATGCTTCAAAACACCAGTAAAAGCGTCACCATCAGCCGTTAAAGAAAAGTTATTGACAGGCCCTTTTTCAGCCTTTCCTTTGTTTTCTTGATTGGTTTCACTCTCCGGCTGTCATTACAAACGTGTTGGAATATGCTGGCCCGTTTCCACATGCTCTGTAATGCGTGTATTCCCTCCTCACTTCAACAGCCAGTCGTTTTTTAGTTACTTTTGTTTTCTTTGCAGCGCTGGCAGTTAGTGGGGCGTTGGCCCAGCTTATGCCGTCCCCGCGGAACTTTTTGAATTACACGGCCGCTGTCAAGTGCCAATCAACGTCCTGCACGCAGCGAGCTTCTTGCACGCGCATGCAACAACGAAGGCCTACAAGAGAAAATGGGGCCTGTGAACCGCATCACCTTTAAATGCGGCAACGGCAATCCGATGAGATTCATCTCTGAGAGCGTTGCGTGCACATTATGCAGCATATCAACATGCGAGAGACAAACAGAAATGACATTAAAAAAACTTGATTTTCTGGCCCACATAAATAGATTTCGGTTCTCCTCGAAAAAAAAAATATATAGCGTCTCATATTTTCACTCAAAGGGGGGTTATAGACCGACTCCTCTCAGTGTCTAACAGAAGCCGAGCTACTGGTAAAACAAAAACAAATTTTTTGGTACGAACTTCGATAAAATACATTCCTCAAAGACATAAAAAATGTAAAGAAGAAAACTTCTCTAAAGCTAAATATCCTGAACGTTCTCTCAAGAAAACGGTTGTGGTCTGGTTGGACATGTGTTGTGCAAACTTGCTACAACGGTGAAAGTCGCATAGGTAGTTTTTCGCCAGGAGGAAGGAAAGTGGAACTGATGAAATGGAGGTACTGAGACGAGGGAAGGTGCGCAGAAATGAGAGGCAGCAGGTGGCAAGTAGTATTGAAGCCAAGGCTATGTGTCGCAAGAGGGTAGGACCAGCTGCTAGCGTACGTTACATCGCGTAAAGAAGTGAATCAAAAGGAATGTCTCTAGCTCGTCTTAGGATGTGGTGACGTAACAGTATTTAGAGATGAATTAGGGAGACGATGGAGGGCAGTGCTTGAAATCAAAAACAACGAAATGGCAGTTGCGGAATTGTGCAACAAAAACAGTGGTGCTCAGGGCTTAGCACGGTTTTTTCCGTGGAAAAGCTATTTGGGTAGGAAGAGAGGGACAACTTTAATCATGGGGAGAACAACGAGTTGACAATATGGTGACAATGTGGTCTACAGCCAGGATGTTCAGCGTTCATTGTGATATTCGTGGGAACCTGTAAGAAAGTAGCGGTGGAACGCTGTGAAGTTCATTATTGGATGGTTACTGAGGCACTTCACTCGAGGCGCTCTGTCGCCATTATTGTGTGTGTAGGCGGAAGAGAACTGAAAGAAAGGGATAATGAAAGAATCGAAAGTAAAGACGCCTGTTGCAGCACCGCGTACGCCTAAGGGGCAAGGACGGCTCCTTTGGCGTGTGCCTGCGTGTGTGTGCGTGTGTGTGTGTGTGTGTGTGAGAGTGTGTGAGTCCGTGTGTGCGTGTGCGCGCGTGCGTGCGTGCGTGCGTGCGTGCGTGCGTGCGTGCGTGCGTGCGTGCGTGCGCGCGTGCGTGCGTGCGTGTGTGTGTGCGTGCGTGCGTGCGTGCGTGCGTGTGTGCGTGCGTTCGAGGGTTAATTTGTAGATTGGCAGGAAAACCGCCAAGCCCGCGAAGGCAGATATGCGCTTCAAATGTGCGGCTCAGCCGAATGTAAAAGACATCAGTGGATTAAATTTGCCCTCCTGATTCCAGCGGTATCATTTTTCGCAACAAAGAGTGCATTTATGGTTAGGGGGGAAACTTTGTCCTCGATAAAAAATAAAACTAATGGAAATGCCCTTGAAAGAGCCAAACCTAAAAACTGAGCATTGTCGGCATCCTAAATTTGCATGTAATTTAGAACTGGATATTCATAATACCCGATATAAAAGCACTGACTGTATCACTCCTTGGAACTTCTACATTAGTTGCCAAAGTTGGGCGAAACTGAACGATGCGATGAAATGTGCATCTCAAGCATGCCAATTTTCAATTAAAAGGTCGTGTAACGACAGAGCGACAAGAATGACGGCACTCGGTAAGCAGGAATCGAAGTGGCAGGCAGTGTTCAGCTGCAAACACAGGCTGGGGATTTTTTCCTCAATCTAGGGAATGCATAGCCTAAAGATGGGGAATCCCCGCAGCAGGAAGCCCCCTTGCGGATCTCGCGCGCGCTTCTGCGCTCAGGGAAGCGCGCTCAGTCGGTGCCAAGAACCCCCTCCGTTTGCGTCGTGGGAAGCATTGATGCGAAGAGCGCTTTTCCATCGGTCAAAGTTGTGCGCTTCGTGACTCTTCGTGCTGGAATTTTTTTCGTAACTTGTTCTTTACCTTTTGGTGTTACATGTTCGGATCCTAATGGAAAGTGCTGAAGGATCATTCTGAATTTCCTTAGTACGCAGCGTTGCGTATATTATGGCCGATTCTACTGCTCTCTATGCCTGGGACTGCCTTCGGCTTCTTCGATCGGACTTAACACTGCGGGAATAAGTGAGTGCTACTTAATGCTAAATAATAAAAGCGAGCTGTACTTTGTTTATTCCTAGCTGGACTAGATTTCTTGATATTGGCTGTATAAGATGCTGCAGTATTGCTCTACTGAGCGAGCCGTTGACTGAGTGCGTGAGGTAATGAGTGAGTAAACTGAATACCGTAGTGAATGAGGGACCACGCAAGAGAAGGAGTGAATGAATCTGCAATGTGCATCTAACGGACTTTATTCCAAGAAGAGGCTAGAGCAGCATGGGGTGGTAGAAGGTTTTGTGGACAGATGCAACTAGGATGTTTGCGGGGTAAAGATGACCTCAGCTGGCCAAAATCCTGATTAAAATTGAAGAGATAAGGGAGAGACTTTTTGCGTGCAGTGGGCGTAGTAAGGCTGTTGATGATGGTGATGCTGATGAATGTAGTGAAACGAATAAGCGTTTTAATGAACTAGGGTGATTGCGAGTGAGAACGTGTTTAATTTCTTTCGTCACTGGAGTCACCGTACCTGCACATCACTTGTTTGGGGCGCAATATGCTAAGAATGTGCGAGATTATATTTGGAACGATATCAAGAGAGGCGCGAAAATTAACGTTGAAAGTTTTTTGTAGCGAAAGCTACACTAGGCTAGCAGAATCACATTTCGGGGCGCCTGGCACAGGCCACTACTGCGCATGTGCCCTTACCTTGGCAACCAGTAACATGGAAACAATTGCACCGCTCGGATTGTCAATCATATGAAAAGAAAATTCTGGTGTAGGTGGGAAACGAACCCCGGCCTCCGGCGTGCGATATGGGGACGCTGCCACTCTGCCGCGACACTTTTTTTTCTGTATTGCACTTCGAGATTTGAAGCTGAATAAAAGCGCGTCTAGTGAATGCACCGCTCTTAAAAGCACATCTTCGAGATATGTATTAAGGCCTACATGAGTAATCAAGAGGATGTTAATTGCAGATGTCGCGATCAAGCCAGTACCAAATTTCCTCAGTTGCCGGTAATTTTCGCCCGTGCTGGGCGTGTAGTAGAAGCACCATCATTCGGCACCACTGAAAATCCCTCTCGTAATGTACGGCGCAGACCCAACAGATGGCGCAGGTGGCGGACCGCGCACAGCTTCCGCACCGCGTGAAAACGATGCGAGAAAGGCTAAGCAGGCGGCCAAGACGTCCGAAGAACGAGAGGAATTTCTCGCTAAGAGACGCCGCCAAGCTGCTGAACAACAACGATGGCGTGTCGCTACCGAAATGTCAGGGGACGAAACTGCTTTCCCTACGTATATCCTGGCCTAGCTGTGCTAAGCCACTGCCAATTTTTTTCAAGATGTAAGTCTGACGGTTGGAAGGCAGCGCTGGCATGATTGATGTGTTTCTTTTGTATGCATGAGCATGAAGAAAGGACAATAATATAATATTTACATTTAAATGTCTATTTGCAATAAAAGTAAGAAGCGAAAAGAAGTATAACTGAGAGCCTATATGAGCTGCTGAGCCACGACGCAAATATGTGATGGCCTTGCAGCAATTTCACTGTTATTAATACGTAGGGCCAGAATTTTTTCCGCCCAATAATAAAATGTGCTGTGCCGAAATCTGAAATTCTCAACTTCGCACGCTGAAAATTTCTGACCGTAGGCCTAAATGAAACATCAAGCGAAAAGATTTTAACTTGTTATTGTGCACGCGAGTTCGTGGTTGATTACAGGAATTAATAAAAAAGTAATGAAGGAATGAGGGAATGGACAAGGGAAACTGCGTATTTAAGTGAGTCATTTAGTGGACTAAAGGACTTGTCCTCGCCGCGGCATACCTCCACATGAGTTAGTTTGGCACTTTCTTTGTATTCAGTCGTCATACTAGAGCGCTATTACCTACATGATATTAATATTACGCAGATAGAGGTGAAAAACCTGTGATGTAATGCTTATCATCCAGTACCCGCTGTTGAGGCTAACGATAGAAAAATTTTCTTATCATTCGCAACGATTGTGTTGAGAACGGTCTCTTTTCATTGCAATGTTTGTGTTCTTTTTTTTTCATGCTCTTAGGCAACTTGATCCTCGCTGAAGGCTGTGGTAGTCTTTTATAGCAATTTTCGCCTTATACTTAAGATCCGCATCTCCCCTCATCACCTGCCATTTTCACTCTTTTAGGTAATCGTATAAACGGAGTACTACGTGTCTAACACATCGCTGCTGACGAGCTCACTGGGGATACAGACACATTTCGGACTGCGCACCGTCATGTCGACCGTAAGTGTTGTTTACTTTCTTCTCTGTTGAGAGTTGCCTGCTCGTGCATTGGGGTATAGGCTACGGGACATTCAAGCAGCCTTCACGGTAAACTGCGCTGAGATTCAGCGGCCTGTAGTCAGGGGTTCTTCAGGCGTAGAATATTTCAACTTTTGGCCCTGCCGTTCTGGTAGTTATGGCCTTTTTAGCTTGCGAAGCTCCGCTCTAGTTTTGACTCAATATTTTGCGTGAATTGAGCATGAATCGTGTTAACTCAGCGTATTCTGGCGCGAAATCAGTCGGAGTTAGCGAAAATCAACAAAAAAGGAGACTTCCCCTCATAGAAAGTTGTTAACAATGCGCTAATAAATTTCTCTTCACTAACTTAACTTGATTGTATTAAAGGTGCACTGAAGAGGAATCTGAACTCGTCTTTTTGCCAAGGGAACTCGATCTACACGTTCCGAGCATTCTTAGAAACTTCGACGTATTGCCCTGTGTGGCTGATTTCCCTAATTAAATCGAATTAACGCCCGGCTCCCGCCTTTTTTTTAATTCTCCCTCGTACGGTGGGCGCAGTCGACCAACGCGGGGAGTGCCTTTCAGCCAGCTCCGTGGAGGCTTTGCTTTCACTTCATTTTGTTTGTTAGGTTTCCGCGAATAAATAGTTTCATTTGCAGATAATATAACCGCAAAATAAGCCCGCAGAAATAAAAATACGCACGGTCTATTTGCTTCTACGGACTACTACGTATTACTCCGCCGATGGCAGAGCGGCAAGCCGCCACGGGACTGGGTGAAAGGCACTCCTCGCGTTGGTCGACTCCGCCCATCGTACGAGGGAAAATTAAAAAAAAAAAAGGCGTGAGCCGGGCGTTAATTCGATTTAATTAGGGAAATCGCCCACACAGTGCAATAAATCGAAGTTTCTAAGAATGCTCGGAACGTGTAGATTGAGTTCCCGCGGCAAAAGGACGAATTACGATTCCTCTTCAGTACACCTTTAAGACTTTTCACGTAAATTAATGAGTCAATATAGGTCCTTTTGTAGACACATGCGATGCGGTAGCAATACATTGCTTACATAAAAGTGATTTAAAGGGCCCATGACAGCATTTTTTATGCGCATACTCTGCTTATTGTCTTTAATTATCAGCACATGAGATTACAATTCCCCGAAGGTTCAGTTGCTTCTGTGCGATAAATAGATTAAAACGATTTCTTTTACCCTTTTTTTGCGAACTGCTTGTTGGTCTGACCTGATCGCGGACGTCACAAGGCCATAGCCGCCCTCCGCCGTCTGTTGCGGATACATTCCTTTCGGCTAGTAGGAACCAAGTCGCAGGCAAAACTCAACGCGATTCGAATGCTTCACTGCCCGTTTCAACGAATAGTTGCCGCCGCCTAAAGGAGTGCTTCAAGACAATTGTGCATTATTTAGCATTTAGTATGCGTGCGCAAAGTTCCCCGGGAACGCGACGATTACGAAAACTGCAGCTCCACGCTAAGGTTGCTCACATAGCTGTGCACAAACAGTACGGCCTGTTTGCTTGGCACAAAACACAAGGTGGGCTCTCTTCATCTTAAACAGTGTCTACTCTTGCTCACAAATTGCAGTTTTACTCGTTTGCACACTACGACAACGCTGCAATAAGCGCGCGTAATGCTATGGCCTGCTTGGGAAACTCCTCGCGTATGACCGGAGCTTTTCATTAATTGTATCTTCTTCCTACGATGTCATCAGAACTTGATTTTAAATCGATTTACATCAAAAAACGTTCGGACACCACGTTCATTAATGAAAACAGCCATATTTGTTGTTTACATTCGACGCCGACGACTGCTGCCGGCTGCCTTCGGCAGAGGCTCTTTAGGCGGCCGGATCACATCAGCACTTCTGCCTTATTGTACGCTCGTCCAGCAATGTACGAAGTCGTCGCTTTGAGATCACTGCAGCCAAAACTGCCCTTGACGGCTATTTGCATCCTTTCAAACTTGTGAATTCGCTCTCCTCAATCGCCGAAATCGCACGCACGAATCCTGCGGACTCGCTAGACCTCGTCACAAAAGGGGCCGGCGATCCGCCATCGACCGAAATTCAAGAATCTGGCAAAAGTTTGCCGCTGATTAATATAAAAGTGTAAAGATATGAAATGTAGCCGCTCGTATCGCATTTTTCGATACGGATAAGGTATACACTAAAGCGCAGTTTTTCAGGCCGTCTCCTCACCGTACGTGAAGCTTTCGCTCGGCTGCACAAGCCCAGGCGACGGCGGCGAGCGACAAGTGGTACCGTTGTGAGGAGTCTTTTGCCCGTGCCGCTTTCCTCGCCGTTCAGTTTTATGCGCAGGCCCCGATTAGAGGCACGACTTCGCTGGTGCACGCACTTCACGTATGTCACCGTGGTTAACATGTGGTCAAGATATTTTTTAAATTTTTAAGTTTATAGAATGTCATACCAACTAGCCCTCACCGTACTCATCTGGTTCCCGCTCAGGTCACTCATAAAAAAACTACGATACGCGGTCGTTGATTGTGCTGGTGTCGTTGCCGGTCCAGCGTTACAGATCGGTGCGTCAGCGACGGCATCTACGTACCAATCAGCCCATTGACTGTCGATTGCCGACGTCGCACCGGGGTAGTGTGACCGAACCCTACCTATAGCGAAGAAAAACTGCGTTACTGTTATCGCTTGTGCGGCACCAGTCATTCATATATGAGGAACGACTGCTATTTCGATCGCCCTCGAAAGTACAAGGGACAAAAGACTTCGCGGCGCGCACTGCAGCAGCGATACCAGACGACGTTGCTCCGTGCATGCACTTGTGACGTCACGAGTGCATTCAATATGACGGTTGCTATGGCGGAAGAGTTTTCCGGTCTCAATTTCGATCGCATTTTTTGGAACATACAGCGCATCCAGGGCACCTAAATTTTCGCAGTGTAATCACAGGATCTTCTATTAGTTACTGAAGTACAAAACTGCTGTATGAAGAACGACCTTGTCATGGCACCTTTAAAAGCAACGCTTTTTAACTGCCATGCTTTAATTGCGCATGCATATAATGCGGAAGACACCCTGTGCTTTAAATAAACACAATACCATGAATGGAAAACACGTGCCAACCTTCACATCATAAATTTCACCGCGTTCGCAGTTCATCCGACAGGAGGCACGGAAGCGCTGAAGCGGGGAGTCGAAATTAGTAACGGAACTTAGTGTCAGTAATTACGGCAAGACTGGTTTCAATTTGCCTTTTCTTTGCTTTAAAGACGTGTATTTTAAGCGCGAGCTATAATAGCCGATCTCAAGGCAACGCGAGATATGAATGAAGCGGTTTCTTAGAAAAGGTATTGGCGCTTCGTACTGAGGTCGTGTGATCAAAAGAGTGAAAACTTCTTATGAGCATCTGCTGTCAACATTATTTTAAAAGCATGCTACATTAGGGCGCTGTACTAAACAGTAATCGAAAAATATCTCGGCTGTTAAGAACCGTCAGGCAAGATTTGATTTGGCACGAAAAATCGCCTTCAGCGCTGGAGTTTACAAATAAGGAGCCTGCATTCGATGGCGAAAATTAGTTTTATGGAATTTCCTTCTGTCTCCGTTTCTCCCACTCTGTAATACAGTGCTCACTAAATAGGCTTACCGAGTCTCTACACGATTATGCACCCCCGTCATCACTAGCAATTCGTAGTATTCCTCGCGACGATGTCAGAGCTGGCAGCTTACAACCATTTTGTGGTTCAAATGCCCGTGCTTCAATTTGTTTTAATTGTCTGTTATTAGTTCCATTTTACTGTTTTGGCTGTTCTCGGCCGCCTAATGATTTCCCAGTTCATTGAGAATGGATATTTCAAAAGTGCTCGGTATAAACCTTGCGTTTCTTTGCATTTTCATTTAATTTTCTCAGTTTACTCTGAAATCTTTTCCGGTCGTAGGCATTTTTGTTCTCTAGCGACCGAGAGCAACCGCCCATCAGACATTGTAGAGAGATGGGAGCGCATGTATTCACCGAAACAAACCTGCCGACTGTACCGAATGGCAGAGGCTAAAAGCGTCATTTAAAACGGCAAATTCGTTTAATATGCTCGCAAACGTGTATTTCTTGGAATATGAGGTTTGGTCGGGGGCTGCGATATTGTGCCGAAAATCTGCGACGTTACCGTTGGAAAATTTGTGCATGCCATAAGAGGCATGTTACCTGTTTATACCATAGGCAAGGTAATGGCTAGCTCTCCAGCGCTAAAAAGAGGCATGCCGAACAAAATGTTATTTGAGCAGAGCATGCAGAAAGAAGATCAAACGATGATGAAGTGGTTCTTTGCTGTATATCTATCCTAGAATAAAATTTCTAGATAAGAGTAACGCCTGTCATTTGCCACTTTTTAGTTCATGTCCTTGTTTCTTTCGGGCTCTATTTAAAGTGATTTCTTCCTACTCGCCTTGCTGTTCAAATTATTCCCTTTCATTGATCATCATTTCAGAATTGCAAGAACAGGGGATACAAGGAAAAGTGTGATAAGAAAGCTGGCAGATGATCAGTACAAACTTCAACAGAAGGCGCGCCCTGTAAACTGTGGCAAATAAGCACGAAATAATGATGGGCCCGCGATATCGCTTCTGCGAACAACACCTCGAACACGCCAAGCGAAGCGTTAAACACGACAACGAGGAAAAGATGTCGGCAGAGGCATCAGGTGAGAGGGCGTCTAGGCTCTGCGATCGAGGGAAGCACCCCCAGAGCCTGGTAACTCATTAGCAGCGCCTGTCAGGAAACAAGGCGCCCGTTCATTACAAGATTACTCTCCCCCTCCATCCAGTCCGCGGGGGATACGAGTCAGAAAAGAAGAGATTAAGTACGCTTAGCGGAATTAGCAGCATAGATAAGAAATTAGGAGTGGAAGCGTGTCGCCACTTCGCGCTTGATGTTTGGACGTGCAGAAAGCTCGACAAAATTTCTGCGACTTATGATGAGGTTTAAGTTGATTTTTCTTTTTTAACCTGCAACAAGTTCTTTGTCTCCTACGCCACAACAGCCGCTCTAGAGCGGAAGAAAATAGTTTAATCACCAGTGTTTGAAGCTCCAAACGTTACCCAAGGTTTAGCATCTCTGCTTTTGCATGCGTGACTATTACGCAGGGTGTTCAAAGTTAAATAGTAATTATTTTTAGTATCGGATAATACTAAGGCGGTGCAAAAAAGTCATTGTTAACGAATTATGCGGCCAGGCAGAGGCAAAGAACGAGAGAAACTGCTTCTGTAGCCAATGTATTTAACTAAATATTAATAATTAACTATTTATCGATGTTTGTATTCATGTTTATGCTGAAAATTCAGAGGCAGTGGCTTTCAAATGCTACACTTTTTTATACAAATTGAATTACGGGCCTGTGTCATGAAATATGGGCTTGTAAATTTTCAGTCTTATCCTTGTTATCACGCATGCGCGATCGCTGCACTCGGCATGAACCTCCTCTCTGCCGTCACACACCTGTTGCATATGGCGCTTCCACTGAGAAGACTGGGGAGTTGCAGGTAACGGCTCTAAATTTTCGCTCTCGGTCAGCAGTTTGGCATCGCGGCGCTTGATCGCATGCGAAGTCTAGAGAGGCACCACGTCTTATCATGCACTCAAGAAGCAACAGCTTAAAAAAACGGCGCTCGCCTCAGGCCACCGGTACAGTGATTGTAGGTACGAATTGCGCACAAAAGACACACACAGGAAAACAAACAAACATGGGGTGTCTTTTGTGCGCAATTCGTACCTACAACAGTATGCACCAACTCGCCCAACAAGAAGTTCTTCTTAGGTACAGTGATTCTTCGGCATCGCTGGAGAAGAAAGAAAGGTTATCACAGCCGCCGGCAACTTCCCATTCTTGTTAGGAGGAGCGCCATAGCCAACAGCTGACTCACACCAGAGAGGTCCCTCATACTCAGCGCGTTGGTCTCGCATGCGTAAATACATGTTTTAGGCTGAAATTTTGTAACCGAATATATCAGGCCACAGGTGCGCTACTAAAACTGCACTAATAGAATACTATTTGATTACGACTGCTTCTAAGTTTTCAATATAAACATGCACACTAACTGCACTAAGCAAAATTAATTTTAAAAAATTTCCGACTTACTGAGGTTACGATGAGAAATCTTTCCACTCTGTCCGCCTGGCCTAATTACCCTTTGAAAATAATCACCTTCGTGTACTGCTGTTAGTATTTTTTTAATTTATGAAAGCTTAAATTTCCTTAGGTTTGAGCCAGCCCTAAAGAATTATATCTTTATGTGTCTTTTCCTTAACCGTCTTTTAAATACGCGTTAATAAAAAGCTCCTGTGCTTCCCTTTTTTTTCTCCGTATTATTTGTTTTAATTTCGGTCTACCGTAATTTCCTGTTGGATATGAAATGCTGCTTAACGACGCCAAATACTTCTCATTCGACAGCCTTTTTTGTGATGCTTTGAGTACTCGGGCAACAACTTAATAAGGCATACGTGGACGCAGGGATAGCAAGAAATATAAGAAATTAAGCGCCTCAAAAATGGTAAATTGTTAGTACAGAAATGTCACAAAATATGTCACAAGAACCATCCGCTTCTAACCGTCAGCTGTTCACGTCATGCCGGTGATCTAACTATCAGCAGAGAACTCACTAAAAGCCTACTTGACCGAAATTTTGCAAACCGTAAAAAGGTTGCTTTTCATAGACACCCCCATATTCTGTTACCCACAAAACATTACGCTCCATTTTTAGGCAATTAAGGTGACAACGGTGCACAAAAATCAGTCTTAAATACCGTAACTTGGAAAACGGGTGCCATTACCGCCGCCGGAAGTGACGCATGTTTGAGACTGGAGTCCGGACAGGTCCAGAGCACCTGCTCGACGCGGCTCGTGCAAAGCGCTTTTTCCGGTAGCGCGTGCAGCACATTGCTTAATTAATTCTGGTCATATGTGAAAAAAAACATATTAAATCCATAACACGCATTTTAAATGGATGAAATGCCGCAGAAAAAGTTTTAAACTTGGTTCATTCGCTGTGGTTGACTAGAAAACTCTTTGCGCAACCTCAGCGAAGATGATGTTTGCCTGTCAGTATTCGATTACAGCTTGTGCAAAGTTCGGACATCGTGAGGGAAGGAGACATATTCAAATGGGGCGCAAGAAGAAAAAGCGCCTGTATTATTAAGTCGGCATTTTTGAGCGGGCACGCGCGTGCAATATAGTTATTGCCTTGATAAAAGCCCGTCGCGGTGGCTCAGTGGTTATGGCGCCGGGCTCTTCACCCGAAACACGCGGGTTCGTCCCCGGCCGCGGCGGACGAATGTTGATGCAGGTGAAATTCTAGAGGCCTGTGTATTAAGGCTGAAGCCTTTAATGCCTCATCGTTGTAAGCAAGAGTTGTCGACAGAAATGTCACGCTTTTCAATTGGTCGAAACGGTCGTGACGTCACAATGCGCGAATATCAAACGGGGCCAATTGTACTTGGGCCAATTGTACTTTGGCTACTAACCACGCAACCAATTATATGGATCGTATAGGGATGCTCTAAGTAACTGGGGCTGAGTTTAGTTAACTGCTTACTTAACTAATTAACCTAATTCACATTTCTAGTCAAGCCAGATAAATAAATAAAACCGAGTAGGAAATTGTCCGAGCTCGGGAATCGAACTCCGGTCTACGGAGTGCGAGACGAGCACGCTACCATTCCGCCATTCCAGCTCTATGGTTTGGAATGAACAAAGGCGCGTCTAGTGAATACAGTGTCTTCGTTCACTCCCATCTTCCTCCCTTCCCGTTACGGCGAGGTTTAGGTGTCCACCGAGATATGAGAGGCAGATGCATTTCCTTTCCTCAAACACCAATTTTCCGACGAGCAAGGCGTACAGCCGAACGGGCGATGGCGTTCAATGGACTCCCTGGCAGAGTTGCAGGACGCTATCGCGTCCCACACTCAGAGGCGAAGCTTAACACCTTAACCACACATCAGTGACACAAGCAGCAACATCCCGCTTAAGGCGTTCGCCTCACCGCACTTTAGGTCAATAAAGTGCCCCCTAATTTTTGTGCGAAGTCGGTGCTCGTTGAAGTACCCCAGGGGGTCGAATTATCCGGAGCCCTCCAATACGGCGTCCCTCAGAGCCTGAGTCGGTTTGGGACGTTAAACCCCAATAACTGCAATAATTGGAACTGTCTTGATGAAAAAAAGTGTACTGCCTTCTCGTTTCCCTTCTCGTTTTCCTCCCTCGTGGAAAGGTATTCCTTCCTGCCCATATGAATTTGCACCAAGTGCAATGAACGCGAGGTATATAAGAAAAACTGCTAGATGTAAAAAATCATCAGCCGCATAGCTCTCCTGCATCTCATTCACCATGTAGGCGACAGCAAAGCTCTGCAGCCAAATTCCGAGAGATATATCCAGTGGGAAGACGCATGCAAACTTTTTTTCTCTTCTTCTCTACGTCCGTCCGCAGCTAGTATGCCTGCATCACTATCGCCCTAAGAGGGCGTACGATTCCAATTCCCGAGCGGGAAGGTTGCCATCACCGCGGTTTCCCTGCAATCGACCGCTATAGATATTTGGAAGAAGCGCCTGCGCCTGTTTGGTGGGACCTCTGATCATTTTACCGCCTTGCTTTCTATTTTGATCTCTGATCTCTGCAAAGCCTTACCCTCCGCTCTTTCCGCCTTACATACCATATCTTGACCTGGGCACGTTTTTTTTTTGAAGACATTCTCGAAACGTCACCTCAGTGCCCTTTTAAATTCTGCTCTGACAGTCTCACTTGTTATCACCTTAATTTATTAGACCTAAACGGTGCAGTGTGGAAGAAGATTGAGACCGTATCTGGTGGTTCCCAAGTCGCAAAGACATCTGCTTGTTTACAACGCCCAGCTAATGACTCGTGCCAGTACAGTCCACAACTGCTGCTGCGGACGGTAAAAAGACAGCATTAGTGCCAGTCATTCAATTGTTGTTGCAAAGCTTCAAACAAGGCAGGCAATTAGACCCCCTGATTAAGCAATACCAGATATAAATATGACACATTGCTGTAAAGCTTATGTAGTATGGAGCGCAGGAAGATTGTGGTGTGGTGTATGGGGTTTTAACGTCGCAAAGCGACTAAGGCTATGAGAGACGCCGTAGTGGAGGGCTCCGGAAATTTCGACTACCTGGGGTTCTTTAACGTGCACTGACATCGCAATGTACACGGGCCTCTTGAATTTCTCCTCCAAAGAAATTCAACCGCCGCGGCCGGGATCGAACCCACGTCTTTTGGGTCAGCAACCGAGCACCATAACCACTGAGCCACCGCGGCGATAGGAAGATTGTATATAGGAAGATTGTATATAGGCGATGAAGAGTAGGATAAGGTCTCGGGAATAAAATGATCATTTTATTTTCGATCACAATAACGATGAAACACTTTTCCTCTGCGATGTCATTGCCGAGAATGTGTAAATTTTTTTTTCCGGCTTGGTGCTCTTGGTTTCATTTCCAACAATACTTTCACCGCATGCTAGTAGTGCTGGTACGCGCACGTTCCAAATATTTCATGGAGAGAAAATATGCGATGCTGTCGTCTTTTTAGCCCCTTCGTATAGCGAGGAGGGGTCCGCTCACCTCGCTCTGCGTTTAAAAGCAACCGTGACCGTAAACGTAAAATGCAGTGGAAGAGCGAGCTGCCCTTCACAAGTGCTACTACAGAGCCGCCTCTCCACTTGACGTCCCCGGCAGCGACCTTCCCACGCACCCACTGCTATCCTCCACAACCTGCGCCCATATTCACCTTCTAGGGAAAATTCCGTCGCGTGTATGAAGCCTCTGCTTTGATTAAAATCACTCATCCGATAAAATCACCAAAGTAAGATTCGAGGTTGAGCCACACTCTTTCAATGAATGCTCGCTTCAAACGCCTAATCGTCCCACAATTTTTTTCTTGATTTATACCCTGTGTTTTCCTTTTGTTAATCATCGTTAGCTTTAAGCGATAACATATTGAGTAATATTCTAAACGGAACAACAGCACAAAATAAATAAATTAATTAAAAAATCCCCTGTGCCCTTTGGTTTCTGTGGCTGTTGGCTTCTCTCATATTTATAACGAGCCCCTCATTCCCCTTCCCTTGTTTGCTTAATTGCTTAGCGAGGGCCTCGGTTCTGGCAGCCTTGACGCCATAGGAAGCATAAGATGGTTCTCACAAAGCTTCCACCCTCGCCGTTCGATGACGTTATACGTCACATCAGCGGTAACTCAGGACGTGCTACGTCCGCCGCTTAAGAGCGTGGGTGGCGCTGATGTACACTCTCGAGGCTAGGTTATTTGTAAACATAAATACCCCCGAAAGCAGAAGGTTTGACAGCCGTCGCCGTAGCTCAGCGGTAGAGCACCGGACGCGTAATTCGGAGGTCGTGGGTTCGGATCCCACCGGCGGCATGTGGTTGTTTTTTCTTCTGCTTTTCTAATCAATTAGCTTTAAGCGATGACATATTGAGTAATATTCTAAACCGAACAACAGCACAAAATAAATAAATTAATTAAAAAATCCCCTGTGCCCCTTGGTTTATGTGGCTGCTGGCTTCTCTCATCGTTCGGTAGTGCAATTTTAGGAAGACTTGAAGCTCTGAAATTATGGCCTGAAACATCTTGCGTCAGTAAGTTTGGTCAGTCCCATAACATCATTTTCTGTGCTTTGAAAGATACTAATTATGTGCTTCCGAAAGTAACAGTACTAATAATTTTGTGGCCTGCTTTCAAAATTTTTTTTCAGTGCGAAAGCAATATTAGCCTGACAGAATCCGCATATGGACGTGAAGCCTTTGAGATGTCACGAAACGAAAGGACAGGCGCATAACTAGCTCTCTGTGTTAATGGGCACCTGAAGCGCTCATAGCTACGTGGTGTTTTCGACAGAGAGATGTGCGCTGCATTGCTGCATGCGTTGGCGTTGACACCATTGTAGAAAAGTTTGCGATTGTTCTCGCGGCCTCACATTCCGATTCAAAATACATAATCAACGACTCACGAGGGGCTTGTAGGAACGTCAAACACGGCTGCTCTAGCACCCTTCCTAGCCTATCGAATCTGCCAAAATTGCATGCGGGATACGGATCTCGCATGCCCGTTCCTTATATGAGCCCGTTCTCATCAGGGGTTGGGAGTAAACGAGGCAGCAGACGGAGCCGCCCGAACGCAGTCTGACCGAACTGTTGCCTCCTCCTCACCTGACCAGGAACCCGATTTTAATCCGGTCTATACCTCCAGATATTATAACATACAATCGAGATAGCCATCGCCTTTACCCCCACCCTTGTAAAGGCCTGAAGAAGGCGGATGAGTGGCTCCTTCTCCGCCTTCTCACCAATACCTTGCTCTTCCCGGCAACACAAAAACGTTTTTACCCCTCCTTTAGCGGTAGCTGCCCGCACTGTAGTGCGGTGCCTTCGGACACCTATCGCATAGTGCGGGCCTGCCCCTCTAGCCCGGCTATTCTCCCCATAACCAACCCA
The DNA here is from genome assembly GCF_055824585.1 of Amblyomma mixtum. Classification (NCBI taxonomy): domain Eukaryota; kingdom Metazoa; phylum Arthropoda; class Arachnida; order Ixodida; family Ixodidae; genus Amblyomma; species Amblyomma mixtum. The sequence continues at coordinate 179,214,135 of NC_143013.1, read as the reverse complement.
ACCCGGGAGGATTGGGAGGTGATCCTGCTCGCCCGTCACGACTTGCAGGCCCAACCCTTACTATTTTTTTTAGACAGTCTATAGACAGGCCATAAACTTCTGTCTATAAAGTCTGCAGACTATCTATGAGCAAATCCTAGAGAACAGCCTATAGGCAATAAAAATCCTGTCGATAATTAATAGACAATTTCTATATGGCCATATACTTTTAATAGACTTTCGTCTGTATACTATGAACAGACAAAAACAAATACGTACACAAAGGCACTAGAATCTTTAAGAAGTCTATAGGCTGTATATAGGCAATTTTTATAAGGGAACAAGGCTTAGTCGGGCACGCTCTGGCGGCGGCCACCGCCACTGGGGTCCCAAACTAGGGACCCCCAAATAGTGCTTGTAAGGACCGGTCCCTTACGGGCTGATCCAAACATACCTGCTGTCACTTCCTAATCAATATCACCACCTCCACCATCACCCACTCTGTTTATGTGGAGTAAAGGAAATGTGCATAACGGGCTATCTGCGTCAGTAAACAGCTAAATCGGGCTTTGAGGGACGTGGCAGTGGTGTCTAATTGCAAAAACCCATGCTTTCGAACAATATTTTGTGCTTTGAAATGCTAAACCGCCGGCCATTGTTTTTAAGCACACGAAGGCGATGATTGCTACAGGAAAAAATATATCCCCTTTTATTTCGAAAGCATTACTGCTCCCAAGAACGGCCTTTCGCGTAGCTGCGGCCACTCGCCACGTTTGACCTTTAGAATGACCGCAGACGTCATACCAAGCCTAGTGACGTCAGAGCGTGACGTCATACCAGGAGCGAGAGACGGGCAACCAACTCGACTCGTCGGGTAACGGCGGCCGCTTGGCACGGCGCGCCGCGCTCTTTCCACTAGAGGCGCTGCATATCCAGTGTAAAACACCTGCTTTCACAACCTACCAGGCATAACCAAAACTAAGCCCCCGCCAATTTTTTTTCATAAGCAGCTTGTGTAAATAACCTAAATGATGATTCAGCGATGATTCTTTGGTTGGCTCACCATTAATATTAGTTATCCAAATCTTATCCAATCTTAGTAGGTTAGCTTTTAATAAAAAACTGGTCCATTAAGTTGTGCTCAAAAACTCTTATTCAGCACCAATTTTTGCCATGCTGAATGATTCGCTTCTAAGTGCGAAATATCTTTATTCATGGTTTTCTGTTTTTATATATGCAATCGGGAAATTCCGGGCGCATTTTGGGGGTCATTTTTCATACTGAAGGAGAGTGGGCTTTCTTGCTCTTCCCTAAAAATATGTTCCTTTTTTTGCATGCAGGGAATATTTACGATCCTGTGGCAAGAGCTATTTTCTCGCTTTTCTGTCAAAATCCTATAAATCTTAGCATGTCCCAATAGTTTACAAGCGCCAATATTTAGTAATGCAGGAAGCGACTGCTGTCTCAGGTTGGTTGTTTACGATATCGAGTCCACACTTCGTAATATTCCTTTTACGCACATGGCCCCTTAATGTGGTGCATTGATCAGTTTGCCTTTCAGGGTTCTCGTTAATTAAAAAACGCTGCACAACGTTCGAACTGTAGAACTCACTAAGAGGGTTGAGGGTAGATAGGCTTGAGCTATTTCATGTGTTTTTTATAGCTTATTTTGTCTTCCACTATACATTAGCCCTCCAGCACGCATTTCACACCGCCTTGGTCATGCCCTGCAAGTTTCCCGTCCACAGGCTCATACAACAATATTTGCTGCATCATTCTTTCCTCGCTCAGCCAAAAACTGGAACGGCCTTCAGCGCGACGTCAGAGCAAGCACCTGTGCATTTTCATTTCCTAATTGTACAACTGCCATATTTAAAGAATAACATCTTTGCACATAAAGGTTGATTCTATCTGCACCCACCCTTTATGCTATACCCTCTAAGTAGGGGTCTTTAAAGTGATGTGATGTGCACGGCTTGGTTAGGTTTATTGCGCTACCAACTTCAAGAAGGCTTTTTTGGGGTTTTCGTGAAAGATTTTCTTTTCTGTCGTTTTGCTTGGTAATAGGAGTGCTGGACTGCTCTGCGTCGGAGTCAGTGTCTCTTCAACGAGGTAATAGGCTTACTTGTTCCAATCAGTACCTTTGCTCTGAAAAAGGAAACCTAAATTAATGCGGCTTTGGAAAACACCTGTTTTGCGAGGAATATTCAATCCTTATAGTGCCAGCCGTGACACAGCTCGGGAAACAATGGTGCCTGTAGTGCTTGTGTCACTACTGGGGGATCCTCGAAGCACTAGTTATTCCTCCTCAAGTGTGAAGAAACGAATAACGAAGCAATGATGACAATGTCAAAAAATTTTAAACAGAGCGTTTAATAATTGCTGTGTACTGGAGCCGAATAGCTACGCCTATGAAGTTTGAAGTCAACATAGTTTCCTCATATGCATAAAGGCTTCACAAAGGCACATGTTAGAGAGAGGGCAGGTAGGTGGGGTGACAACAGAGATTGGACAAGGGATGGGGGAGCCTCAGGGTGCTTTAGAAAGACGAAGATTCCAAACGCTCCTGCCTAAGGTGCAAACGTGCACATATTGTAACGGAAAACAGTCTAACGTGAAATATGTGCTCAATACATATTTTTATTTGTTGCCAACTTTTATTCAATTTTTACCATTTGAAGTAATAAAACAGAGAGAGTGTATCATTATAAGCCGCAGTCTGTCCTTGAGGCACAGAAGAGAGAGGAGGAGGCAGTCGCGTGTAGCCTTTCCTTTCGAACAACAAAACTGGCATCTATAGTCTCCTAAACCGGAAGGCCATACCATATTTCAAATTTTGCTGAGAAAAATTGCTACCGCTCTCCAGCACTCCTCAGATCGGGAACAGGGCGAATAGTATCTCAATCTTGAGGAAAAACACAGCGCACTCCTAAGACACGGACAAAGAAAGGCAAGACGATACAGCGCTGACTTCAACTGCTTAATTGGATCTTAATTGCAGTATCTTAATTGCAGATACCCGAACAAGTTCTGACAGGGTAGGCTTAGTCAACTGACAGATTTTTTTATCAGGGCAGGTGCCCACTTGCAAAGGAGTAGTTGCGACGTTGGTCAGCAAAGAGAGCCTTTCTTCGCGCCACGAATCAAAGTTCTTCCACCGAACATCTTGCATTATTTTGCCATCACTAAAAAAAAAAACGTGTTTGCACTTTCCCTCCACAGATGCGTCCGCCTTTGGCTCCTGCCGTGGCTGCAGTGTGGTGGATACTTCTCTTCTTCCTTGTGCTGCCGGCGCGATGCTCTGCGCAACACCAGCAGCAGCAGCAGCCGTGCGACTTCAACCGGCTCTGCCTGTGCAGCCACGAGGTGGTGCGGGACGTGGTGTGCGTGGGTGTGCCCTTCTCCTCCTTCCCCACAGGCATCGGAGACTGCGAAAACGGACAGGTGAGTTCCAGTTTGAGCAAGGTGCTCTGTACAGTCACGCCTTCTACAGCGAAAACCAGGGCTCTTGCTTTCTGTGCACTCTGCTTATGCGATCGGTGTCTTTCAAATTATTGTATACAGATTTTTCTTTGAACAGCTGTGAAAGATTCTTCGACGCCATCTGTACAGGTGTATTTAACGGCAACGAATGCATTATTTGGGTAACATAGTGTAATATGAAGACAATTTTCCTTAACCTGTTATTTACATGTTCGCTTTCTTAATTCACGATTTTATAGAGCAGCAATATAGTGAATAATCAATCCCTTTCTTAGCAAAAGCACGAATAATAAATCAAACTTTCGAAATGGTGCCTTGGTTGAAACTACCGAAAGCGAAAAATGCGCTTCTGCCAGTAGACTCACATCCAACAATTCTGGACGAAACAACTGTTAGACGGAAAAAAGATATTGAACCCAAATTTTCCTATACTACAAGATTTCGCTATAGCAGTCAATATAGCCGCTATCTTCTGTCGACAGAGAAGCATTGTTTTACTATTAAGGTTTCTGGTATCATCAAACTCTTGCCCATTGTTTTTTTAGGCAGTCTTAACTACTCAGTTCTTGTGATAGAAAAACTTGAAAAGGAAGTAATAAAAACAGCGCAAGGACACAGGACGAGAACGGAGAGTAGACACACACGGCGCTACTCTCCGTTCTCGTCCTGTGTCCTTGCGCTGTTTTTATTACAAGATGCTTAACCAACTCGCCCAAACCGCCATTTTACTACATTGAAAAGGAAGGTTTTGTGAAGTATCTTTCACGACTACAAAATGGAAAATCTGCATTGAAAATAATTTTAGACGCTTGTTATATAGACTGCAATAACACTGTTGAATACTTTGTTGACGCACGTGGAACGGAAGACTCACCAGGGGATATGCTTTGTTCTCCGGGCTTGCTTCTATCAGACGTACGACGCCAACTCAGAATTGTTTTTATGTTGATCGGTCTCCAGATCATCATACACTGGGAGGTGCAATAATACAATCCCGTACATAATGCCTGTAACCTTATGACATTTTGCCTTGTTACAACGGACTTCGTGGTTGCGCTGGATCTGCTGATTGTTTGATCGCTTGATAGGTAGAATGATTATTCTCTTGGCTGCTTGGCTGGTTTGCTGATCGCTACATTTACTGATGGATTTCACTCAGGTGACGCTGGTCCGCTCAGGCCTTGAGGTGCTGCAGAACGACTCGCTGGCCGGCACGCGGCTGTCCACACTGCGGCTCATGCACAACTCTCTGAGCCGCATACTAGCCTGCGCCTTCTGTGGCGCCGAGGACAACCTTGTGTCGCTCGACCTGAGCCACAATGCGCTAGCGCAAGCTCCGCTGCACGCGCTCAGCCGCATGCGCCACCTGCAGTGGCTCAACCTGCAGGAGAACAGCATGGAGGACCTGCGCCGCTCCGAGTGGGACGAGCTGTCCCGGACCGTTGCCCTGCGTAGCCTCTTCCTTGGAGGAAACGGAATCAAGGTGAAAGTGCTGCGGCGACCGGAATTTCTCATATGACCGCGTACGCTTTCTTATTGCGAAAAATAAAATGAAAACGAACAGAAAGGATTTACAACAAACCATCTATTCCTTGAATCGAAGAGCGGCGTGAGTGGTCTACGTATTGAACTTTGACATCATGAGAGCTTAAGTTCAAAGCTTAAGGGTTAATTCCGCAGGCTGCGCATGGCTCACCTTATTGAGATGTATGCCTATACCTTGGAGCGAGAAACGTAGGAGTGAATTAATCGAACGCGCCTTTCGAAAGACAGCACATAACCATTCCCACGGTCGTGTGCTTTGGTTTTCTTTCCTTATTATGCTACAAGCAGCAAGGTAGCTTGTTGATTTTTGTGTTATATCTTATGCACTTTCTTTGGCAAGGTTCTCTATTTGAAAATATCGCACATATTGCGGTTGGAAATAAAGAAGAATGCGGCAATCAGTGATCCATTCATCAAGACAATATTTTTAGGGTGCCGAACAACTAGAAGTGGCACCGCGAGGCACATGTTATTGTCGGCACAGGAAAAAAGAACAAAAATATAAGTAACATGAATGGAAGCGCAATCTACATGAAACGATAACATTAAAAACGCTGTGCTTATGTTGTGCTTTCCTACTTAACGAGTTGCTGTTAGTTTACGGTGCACCTCCTTCCTCTTAAACCTCTTAAAACTGCTCATTCAAGTTACTTGGCTTCACTGCCATCAGTGATCTGTGCGGCTATCGCCTGGTATATTCCTACTTGCTTGCAGAAGACCAAAGGGCTCAAGGGGAAATGAATGAAATAGACCGCCCCGGTAGCCCTCCCAGAGACTCCAAAAATCACGTACCTGTCGAGCAGCTTGCAATATTGAAGAAGTATAATGAGTGGTGCACCTTGCGAGAGTAACCGCACTTGAGAATGAAAACAACAGGCTTCATGTCTCGTTCTTATCGCCTCGTGCACCACTCATTGCCCAAATATCACGAGACCAGGAGCATACTTAGAGATAATGGTGGCTTAGAGAAATTCTTTGAAAACCTCAGAAGACCACTGCCATTTTAGGCCCTAAAGAACCTCGCAGTAAAATATATGTACCCATGCAATACATGCAGGTCCTTAGGGACGGCGTCTTCTCAAACTTGACCGAGCTTGCGACACTGGAGCTGGACCGGAACCTGCTATCGGACGTCATGGGATCACCGTTCCCAGAATCCTTAACGCGGCTGAACCTGGCCCACAACCTGCTAGAGCACCTTCCACGGCATGCACTGCGCAGACTACGCCACCTGTCGGCCCTCTTTTTGGGTGGAAACTTGCTGAAGACGCTCCCTGCTAGTTGGTTCTTGCCCACACGTCGCATGGACACATTGGACCTCAGTCGAAATCTGATGGAAAACCTGCCGGAAAAGCTGTTCAATGGTGAGTACATGTAAAGCATCTCAACCATGCTTTCAACTCCAGTAGGCAACAAAGAGGAGGCCGACATGTGTACGACAAATCATGCGTGTTTATTATCCCTCAGATCTAGCTGAGACGTGTGGATGTCCAGCTAACAGTTTAACTAGGTAACTGATTTCTGAGATCATGCTGCTTAAGTTGTAAAATTTATCCACCACCGATTTTTAGGTCCTAGTGAGCAATATTGTATACAGAACGATTCACAAACGCAGTGAACCAACATGCTCACACACACTGGCGTTAATCATATCCGCCTTGTAATTTGACTGCAGCGCTTTCGATATTAGTACTGTGGTTAATTGCGTGCACAATGTTGCTTCGCAGGCTCGGTCTACCTCCGTGACCTGCACATGGAGTTCAATTTCATCACCGAGCTGCCCACGGGACTCTTCCGAAGCGTATCCGCTGAAAGACTCTCTCTAGCCAACAACCGACTTGCCGCCATTGCCGAGCACGTTTTCGGTGGACTAGAGTCTGTACTCGTTGTACTAGACCTCAGCTTCAACCTTCTCCGCCGCTTTCCCAAAGCCGCCCGAGCTCTGACGTCATTGTCGGTGCTATACCTTCGAGGGAACGCCCTCACAACCCTCGATCCAGATGATATCCGCAGTTTCCGTGGCGTGCTCGAAGTACTCGATCTCTCCGGGAACCACTTCGATCGTGTGCCTTCCAGTGCCTTAAGGACAACGGAACGCCTCAGCCGTCTCAGCCTGCAAGACAATCGCATACAGACGCTCGGTGCTGACGACTTCGAGTCATGGGGGCGTAATCTCACCGCCCTGAGTCTCGCCAACAACGGTATCCGATATCTCTCGAGGGACACCTTTGTCCACATGCCGCAGCTAAGGGAGCTCAAGCTGTCATTCAACTCGATACACTTTTTAGATCATCATGTCTTCCGGACTCTGAGGCCCACTCTCGAGGTGCTCGAGCTCAGCTCGGCTCTCGGACAGCGCTTCTTCCCGCTTGAGCTGGTCCGCCACATGAAACGCGTTCAGTGGCTTCAGCTGGACCACAACCAGATGCTGAACCTTACCGATTCTTACCTACAGGGTTTGCCTTCGCTAGTACATTTTGACATGGAAGGAAATCAGATTGGCTACGTGACGCCAGGGTTCTTCAAGGAACGCATTCATCACAGGCTCAACAGGGTAGTCCTGGCGCACAACGACCTCACTGCAGTAGACACAGACACATTCAAGGGCCTGTCACGACTTTCTAACGTTGTCCTTTTGGGTAACAAGATAAGCGTATTGCGCCACGGGGCATTTAGAGACCTTCCCAGGCTTCACAACATCGTCCTCTCCCGGAACAGGATCGAGACCATTGAAGCGGGTGCATTCAGCAACCTCTCTAAGCTTTCTAGCTTGCTACTGCAGCAGAATAACCTCACGGCCTTTAGCCTTGAGTGTTTACACATGTCCGGAGGCGGCGCTCTGTCCTTGAACTTGTCCCAAAACGCTCTAGTGTCTCTTCAAGGTGGAATCGACTCTCAGCGACAGACGTCAAACCAGACGAGTGACTATGGAATACGTACCTTTGATGTGAGCCACAACCAACTCGCTGAGATAGACAGCCTTTTTCTAAGCAGCGTGAGTTCCTCTTTGCTCAACCTCCACGTGTCCCACAACAAGCTTAATTTAATTAGCGGCCTCTTCGAAAGCCTGGGCATCCTGCAGACCTTCCATGCTGATCACAACACCATTTCCAACGTCACCTTCGGTGCTTTCCAGGAGTCACCAGAGTTGCAGGTATGGCGCACGCCAATGTCCTAGACTGCATGTTCAAGTTCTACAGGTTCTACCGCAGGCGTTTCAGCAGTTTGCAGAAGCGCCTTTCAAGATGGGTGCCGGTACTTTTTTGTTCCTATCGTGATAAACAAATTGAAGTAAAGTACCAGTAAATATTTGGCTAACCCCGCAAGGATATGTTTGTTCAGAGTAAAGGCCTTCTTCCCTGTACGCGTGTATAAGTCTTAAAAGAAATGAAACTACATGCGGAACGAATTAACCAGTTATGTTTTTGGTTCAGCGTTTGTTCGTGAAAATCTCGAGGGATGTTCGATTGGCTAACGCCACATCACATTTTAGATGATATTCTCATGAAAAAATCAGCAATTGTGACCAACCATATTCCTAGAAACAAGCATGTAGGGCGCGAACGCATGCACTTGCTGTCTCATGCTTCGAAGCTTTGACCACTGTATACTGGTCTTTCTTTTTGCAGCCCAATCTAAATGTGACTAATCCGTTCATTGATTTTTATTAATAACTGAATGTATTGTCGCAAGAGGGGAAAGTAGACCTTTCAGAATTTTCTATTGGTAAATAAATGTATTATGGAAAGAGAGAATCGCTAGACCGTTTAAAATTTCCTCATTTTGAAATTCTACTGTATAAGAACATAAGGGCTCCATTGCTCCAGTGTCCCCTTATTTCACATTTCGGCTGGAATCTACTTTACGGTACTAATTTTCACAGAATAGCAGCAGTCTACATGTTTTAGCAGGTCTTATCGTAGGTAGCTGACACCAGTCGCCTGCCGCGCTAGCATGGAAACCTACTGACGACAGCGGTATGTTGCGGCACTGTGCTAAAGATCTGTTTGCTTACATGCTGGTTGCGAACTAAACGCGGTTAATTTTAGGTACTGCTTTTTGAAAAAGACATGGCGATACAAGTACAAGCACAAAAAGGCGAGGAGACGAAAGGCAGGCAGAAAATCAACTAGCCCGGTAACATACGTTACTTAAGTAGTGCTGTAAGCTGGATTTCCGACGTTCACATCGTTCGGAATGGCAAATTTTTGTTCATGGCAATGCACCTCCTGCTGTCTCATTTTTTTTTATTATACGAAAACATCATGTAATGTAGGAAACAATATACGTGTATGATTGGCGTTTTATGAAGCTTGTTCTGAACAAAGCGACCTCTTTTTTGGGCGCGTAGAGGACAAAAAAGCATCAAAATTCTAAAGGGCAGACTTAAGCTCCGTCTTAATTGTGCGACGGAATAGCGCTAATTGGCAAATGCCCATAAATGTGAGATTTGTAATTCTCTAATTTGCGCAAAGAAATCCCTGGGAGTCCTCATACCGCTCCTGGCGCATGGAGCATCGGTTAAGCATTGCTCGACTGCCCAGCGATGGCAGTTCCCAGTAGGGCTTGGTTGCTCTTCCCGACCAGACTCTCGCGACCAATCATTAATTCTTGGCCACTTGCGTCATTAAGTTAATGGCCATCTGCCAGGGTTGGCAGTTTGCTTATAACCCGGTGGGCAGGCTGTGAAGACGTCTGAAGGTCCCGTGACCTACGTTGCCCACCTGCCCTGTTGGTTGTTCCTCAGGGAAATTTCTTGTGGCATTTTCGTTCAAGACTAACGACACCGGCTTATCTGCGACACGGGCCCTTTAACGCTGGCGCGTTAAAAATTTTCTTCGAGAGTGGATTCGGAAATGCAGTAACGCCGCAAAAACCGCGACGTGATTAAGATTTCTCGGTTTAGGTTGTATAATCCCACTGGCGGGTTTTCTCATATATTTACTATTATTGTTTCTCATGTTTTCTGCAGTTCGTTTCGCCATAAGGGCCCTTCAAAATTCGGTGCTTTTCATTTAGTTGAAATATTTCACGATGATGTGAAAGTGGAGTGAAAGTAGACGGAGGGCGGTGCGGTTCGTTGCTTATCAACAGCCGCATCCCCAACCGCGCGCGGGAGTGGGGGGGGGGGGGGGGGCGCCTTAATTATAACAAATTGCAGTTCTCTAACATGCAGTCGTGGAACAATCTAGTGCTCGAAATCACGTTTCGGAGAACAGTCAAAACTCTTCCTGTTATATAGTCCTTTCGTTTATCATACCCTCTAGGAGGAAGACAATCACCACTTACTTACATTACACGTGGAGGACGTGAATGCAGTAGGACCGGCAAATGCGCCGTCGGCTCTTCCGGCCCTTAACATGCCAGCGAAAAGGACCCTGACTGGCAAAGCCGACCGACTCGATAGTTAGGCTCCTGACCAGCGCCTGATGCGAATTACTACTAGCAATTCGGTTTTAGATCGCCCGCACATTCCAACGCGACCAGTCCCGCAAGTGTCCGACAATTTGGGGGCGACAGTTTATGCGTCGGAAACGCATCCTCGTTCAAGATCATGTGTCTCCTCTCGGAGGGTATACATGAGGCAAAGCCAAGTATTAGGCTGGTCGGAACACTTCCAGTTTCCGGATGGAAATTTCCCTCGGCATATGCAGTGTGGCGACATATTTCCCCTTGAAGTATCGTCACGTGACCTGCAACGTGAGCTACCACTTGTTCATTACAACGCCGCAATTTCTCAGGGATCGACCAAACGCTTGTGTCCGCGGGGTCAGTGCTTAGTTCTGCCGTTGACAACTTTAGCCAGTTTCGTCCAATAAAGTCGACTAATAGCCCTTTATTAAGCTGAACGTAATACATTTCTAATGCGTTTTCAATGTATTATAGTGTATTTAGCGTATATTATTAGTGCATTTCAATGTAGAATACATTAAGCTGGCAAAAATTTGTATTCTTTAGATATTTGTAAGAATGACCAAAATATTTCTCCAAGCACGCTTAGAAAAATACGTGGGGAAAAATTAATATCAAATTAATACAATATGTTCGAAGTGCATAGCACAGCCTTTTTTTGCTGAGGGGGTTTTCACTGCTTTGCCGCGTCAAGTCTTTGATACGGCACGTAGCAGCATGGCCGCGGCCACTTCGGCTGGTCAGCAAGCTCCGTCCCTCCGGGGAATTCCCGCTCCCGTCCGCAGCCGATGGAGGTAGGAGATAGGTCGTGTGTGTTGGGCCGGATGAGGAGCGCGGGCATTTCAGAGTGCGAAAATCGAGGAGAGGAGAGGAAAAGGCTCGAAAACGCGCAAATTTAAGTTTTGACTGTATATAGCTCAAGTTATCAAAACGGAAAAACAAAATTACTGGAGGGTATTTGTGAAGTGGCATCCTTTTGGTATCCTACATGTACTGTAAATTTATTCAGAGCCCCTCTCTGAAGTACTTTAAGCATCTACTTTTCTTGCGGCCTTGATTTATTCTCTAATACTATTCTTGTATCCAATGGCGCAGGTGATTATACTGAGCAAGAACAGAATCAAGTTCGTTGGCGATTTCGCCTTCGGAAATATGACGCAGCTCCGAATCCTGGACCTTAGCCGTAATGTCATCTCGTCCCTGCCGGAAGATGCATTCGAGAATACCGCTATGGAGCGCCTCAACCTCTCGTTCAACAACCTGTCCAGCTGCGAGTCGCTGGCCGCAGTGAAAAGGACACTGCGCGTCCTCGACCTCTCTGGCAACAGGATTTCAAATCTCGGTGCCCGACACTTGGATGGTTTGCAGCATCTGCAGGCACTGAACTTGTCGCGAAATCAACTGATTGTCATCGGCGAAGAATCTTTCTCGGGTCTCGGCCACCTGATGCACCTGGACCTTTCTCACAATCCACTGTACACCTTGAACAAGGCCTGTCTTCACCCGCTCAAGATGTTGCAAACTTTGAGGTTGAGGAACTGCAGCCTGGCAAGACTTCCGGTGCTGCACTTTAAAAGGTGAATATCCTTCGCTAAAACCCACCTGCCCGTAAGCACCTTTACTTCAACTTTGCTGCATATTCTTTGCAATCCGGCACCCATGAAATGTGAAATGCCAGAAAGGTAGGCCTGACATTAGGCTCAAAGCCCACGGCAATGTTCATGTTCGTGGGAAAGGTAACTTTCGTCGCAGCAACCCTTTCAAGCATGCTGTACAAGTAGGGCAAACATCTTTTGTAGCTCAGAATAAAAGAAGGGTCGGGAGGGGAAGAATTTTTATGTTGTTTTAATTTAATAGTTTTGTTTGTTTTTTAATAGTACGTATCATGTTTTATTTTATGGCAAGCATAAATGTAAATGCAACTATTTCTGAGAGAGCCAAATATAAGCTCGCATTTTCGGGGATTTTGGCGAATAAAAACCAAACGTGACAGTGCAGAAAAATATGAAACCCTTAGAAAGCATGCTCTGTGCCCACATGTAGCCTGTCAGGGAAACATAGCTTTACACTGGAAAGGAAAACAAACTGACTGGCAAAAGTGTTTATATTGTTTCATGAGCAGTTCCGCAGAGCAGTTAACTATAATTCTGAAGCGCACAACGAATTAGCCTGCTGTTCCCAATCCCCCGCTAGTAGCCTTGCACTGGCCACCTCAGCACTTTGTAAATGTGGGGTTTACTTTCATTAGCGCTGCTGTTGCATCATTCTTCCCTCATTGATAATTCGGAACTTAGAAATAATTTTGATCTGTGTAGTGTGTGATGCAGAGAGCGTTGCTAAAAACTGGGCACCTCCTGTTTTGTTCTCCTATCCCCGTTGTCCTCCTGATAACAGACTGGCTACACTGGACGTGACCATGAACCTCCTATTCAACGTTTCTGGAGACGCATTTCGCCACTTGAAAAACCTTAAAGATCTGGAGTTGCCCCAAAACCTACTTGAGACAGTTCCCCGGCACCTGTGGCATTTTCTTCCCTCGCTCCGTTCATTGGATCTGTCGGGCAATCCGATCACCTTCTTGGCCTCCGACAGCTTCGCTGGAGCCAGCGGTCTGCAGTCATTGGACATCAGGCGCTTGCAGCTGAAGTTCCTCGACCCGAGGTCGCTTCACGGCCTCAGGTGAGCTAACTATTCCTGTTTTGCACTGCGGTTGGCGTGGAGCGTACTCGGTTGAGGAGCAACAAGTTTTCACACTGCATACCCTCAACCATCCCAACTACCATGATCAGTTTCTAGGTGACAACTCTAGGAGGAGGAGCCATTAAGCATGCGAATGATGCTGTGAAGTATCTTTTCGTATTTGTTGTGGCTGCCGAGAAACTGCTGCAGATATCAGTTCCATTAAACTCAATCCCATTGTTAGTAAAGCGGTGGCGTTACCAAATGATCCATGCCAGCCATCTCGATAGTGTCGTACAAAGTTTCTGCGTCCTTGGTGGTTGCACTATCAGGGCAGTCAGTAATGTACTGCTACCGTTTCAGCTCTTCAGGCGCTAACTAAACAAGGCAAGGTTTCTTTGCATGAAAGGAAACATAACATACATGAGTGGAAAAAGGAAAGACAACATGAATGAGAAAAACGTCGCAGAACAAATGAAAACCAGCAGGAACTCATGTGATGAATTTCCCTAGTTAACAAGCATGGGTTTATGCGGGAGGCGCTTTCCGTTCTGCAGTATCAGCCATCATCAGTACTGTAGAAAATGGTTGGTATATAAACACACAATATGTTTTTGTTCCCTTTAAAGAACAACACACGAGCAGTCGGCGGAACGCAAGAAAAAAGACACGAACGAAGTGTCAGTCTTCGATCTGTAGTCAACCGTGCGCTGTCATAACAGTATAGACACTCACTGCAGCGCACTCCATAGCTTACACTCAACTTTCTTCCTTAAGTTGCTTGTGCAATGTGTAATGTGTAATGTGTGTAATTTATTTCGGTGCGAATAATATATGGCGTCTTGCTAGAGTTTAAATCTGTCATTGATATTCTGATAGGAAATGTATAGTTTTCAATGCGATACTCTTGAGAGCAGTAGACGGCAGTTGTTTTGATGTGGATGCTTTTTCCTAAAATAAACGACACATTTTCAGTCACCAGCTCACTGAGAGGAAGCCATACTTCTCTTTAGAGAATTTTTTACTCGCGCGCTTTCATCATTTGCGGTCTGTTTGTGTGGCACAAAACATTCATTCCAAACTTTGCAAGTACAAGCAGTCAAACAACATGCTATACCAGTAGAAGGTCATCGACAACACGTGTATAACTGGCTGTTGTTCATTCCAGCAAATGCTGATGCTATATTTCTAATGGGTGGGCTTCTTGATCAATACGCTGAGCTTAATGACTAGTAGTTGTTGATAGTAGCATTACTCACTACAGCTGGAGGGAGATTAGAGCCCTTGTACGGCGCGATGTCAAGAAGTATCTCGCACCCGATGGAATACCTCGCAGGTTTCTGTCGAGCCTGCGGACGACCAGCTACGGCTCGGTGCGTTCCTTCCGCCTCCAGGAGCTGGTGTCCAAGTTGCACTCCCTACGGCGTGTGCTGGTCGAAGTGGAGGAGCCCGTGCTTTCGCACCAGCTGCAGTGGGCATTCGGCGCCAAGCTCACGGAGCTGACGGTCACGGGACGCCAACTGCGCGTCGTCTTTCCCGATGCTCTCTTAGGCCTCCACGGGAGCCATGAGCTTGTCCTGAGGTTGACGGGAACCAGCATAAGGAGACTTCCCGCTGGCCTACTGCGCTACCTAGCAGATGTGCGCTACCTGACGCTTGACCTGCGGGATAACCTGCTCTCCTTCATAGGACCCGAAGTGCTCAAGCCCTCTGATGGTCATGACGTTGGCTTCTGGAGGGGCACGCAGCACCTTGCAGGTATGACCGAGAGTAACAAAATCAATGGTTTAGGAGGAAAAGGAAAAGAGAACCTGAGAGGAGGGGGAGGAAATTAAGCTTCGCTGTAAGGGTGCGACGTGATAACGTTAATGGCTCTCTCTAGCGGCCTGGGATCCCCTTTTTCCTATCACTTCGCCTTGGTTCTTGCTTTTCCGTCTTTAAATTCACGGCTCTAGCTTTATTAGCGTACGGCCCCCGTCTTGCACTGTCGCCGGCGTTGTCGTCATGTCTGGATACTAGCTTCCTCCTGGCCCCGCTGCGGTGGCTCACTGGTTACGGCGCTCGGCTGGTGACTCAAAAGACGCGGGTTCGATCCCGGCCGCGGCGGCCGAATTTCGATGAAGGCGAAATTCTAGTGGCCCGTGTACTGTGCGATGTCAGTGCACGTTAAAGAACCCCAGGTGGTCGAAATTTCCAGAGCCTTTCACTACGGCGTCTCTCATAGCCTGAGTTGCTTTGGCACATTAAACCCCAATAAACCAAACCAAACTAGCTTCCTCCTAGAGCAAGAAGACGAAGGGCGATGTAGCTGTCAACTTGTGGGCACGTCACTCTGACATAGAGGCTAGAAGGTGTTCCAAGTATCCTGACTGGTCGCCGCCTCGAGGGGCCTCTATAAAGCTGCTTGGAATGCATCACACCGAGGGAATGTATCACGCAGTTATCCCTTCCTCGCTATGCGCTAAGCTGGCAAGCTTTACGCTGTGGCTCTTCAGTGCATGTAGGAATGCTAACGAACAGTGGAAGGAAGCCCGTAGTCTGTGTGGAAAGGTGCCGAGAAATTCGAGCGTGTTGTGGATCTGTGCTCTGGTTAATCCTGTAGCTCACTAGGGGGGCTCATGACTCCCCTTTTTATAGAGTTTCGTGGGCACAAAATAAGCAGATATGAAAACTGGATTGCTAAATGTGCTGTCAATTGAAGGATGCCTGCCAGACTTTCATTATTCGCGCGGAGTTCTTTAATGCAAACTTCTCTCGTGTAGAGCTGGCGTTGAAGCAAAACAAAGTAAAAACGCGGTTCGCAACTTTGTTCAGAAACTCCGATCTATGCCGCAGGTGCATACCTCCTGCTTTAGAATTCACACGAATTCACTAAAAAGCGGCTGACATGCAGTGAATGGGGGACTGGTCGCGCCAGCTATTACTCATAAAAATGCACTCAGGAGCTATCAAGACCAGTCGAAAGCGCATTTGCTTTTTTATTCGACCGAATTAGTTTTAATAGCCTTTTTTAGCTTCTTCAGGGTTGTCACTTTCCTGACGTAGATGCAATAGTTAGCAATGACGTGAATCCTTGCTCACATTTTTAGGTTTTCAGTCGTTACCAGGCTCTATTTCAAAACGTGTGCAGTCAGTAGAGATCGCTCGCAACTCCGCAAGCAGTGGGAGAAGGATGTAAATAAGAGAAGCTGCCAGCAAGGCGCGCAGTGCTATATGCGCTCCATTGCCTTGAGAGATATGGTTGAAAAACAGCGCACAAAAGACTAGACACAAGAGTAAAGGCGACGACAGGACAAGCGCTGAACTCACAACTAAGGCTTTATTGCGAAAACCTGAATATATAAGGAAGGCATAATACTTGAAAACAAAATTGAACAAACAAAACCAAGACAATGATAAAACTAGCGCGCGCCCGAAGCCCAAAATCTGCCAAGAAACGTGTCTCGTTATCACTTAAAGCAACCGACGGTTTGCTAACGCAGCCCCGTTGCTCCTGTGTCTAGTATTTTGTGCGCTGTTTTTCAACCATGAACCTATACCAACTCGCCCAACTCAACGTTTTACTATGCCTTGAGAGAGTAACTCGCGTTTTCTTCGGCTGCGATGCGCTGTACCTTGAGAGTAAGCTGACCTAATTCTTTCTTCTCTGGGCGATAATGCAAGATGAATGCATGATGAATGCAAGAGGCAAATCCACAGGACAGGATAGTTTTGACAGAAATTTAAGTGCTCTACATTGAATGTGATCTGCACAACATAAAATGTTCATGGTTATTGCTGGCCCTGCCACGAGCACCCACTTTAAACGAAGCTCTGTGTCAAAACAGGAATTGCTGAGGCAAGTGATGGCACCACGTCCTATTGCTTGTCGTAGGCCAGGGACACGCGCTTACAGTTGACATTGTCAATGCGTTGAGGCTTCGAAGGTCTCTGCTCTGACGGAATCGTGGTGCTGCTTTACGTTTTCGCAGGTGGCATCCGGCTGGAGGATAACCCCTGGGTGTGTGACTGCCAACTCCTGTGGCTGAGCCGTTGGCTACGGCGTTGGTTGCGAGAGACGTTACGCGTCCAAATGCTCCACTTTGACGCTGCCATCTACGTTCACAACCTGGCGCGCCAGAGCGAGTGTACGTATCCGGGAACCAAGCTCCGTACGCCGCTCATCGACCTGCAAGAAGATGACCTTCAGTGCGACTCAGCCGTCGGTCGCGTCATGACGAGCCAGATATGGACTGCAGTGTGTGTGACAATAGCAGTCAGGTGGACGAGACCGTAACTTTCCTGTGAATTTTTAGCTGTAGATACGTGATCGGTGCGCGTGTATGCGGGCGTGCGTTCAGTTTCCCCTGGCGGCAAAGGACAAACTCCACTGTAAGAGACATATCACGTCCATATGGTGAATGACTATGTGTGTACCTGTTGTGCTTCATTGCTTCCGTGGCGACGAAAGAAGACATGCGCTTCAAAGACTAGCTTGAGCGTACCGGGACGGATGTTTTTTTTTTGTGAAAGGAAAGGCACAGTGGCCAGTTGGGGGGAAGTTGGGGGGCGTGGCGGTGCATGGCGGGGCATGACGAGCTAACGACAATCGTGGCCAAGAAAAGCTTCCATTAATTTCTCACAGGACATTACATAGACTAGTGTTGAATTGCGTGCTCATGAACGCTCATCGATATACTGCAGGAATCCGAATATATATTTCCAGCTCGCGAGACCTCCGACTCTAACGAGAAGTTGTCCTCAGTGACAGCACTTCTACTTTCTGGTCGAATCTTGTCAATAGCACTGGCAGTTGCTTTCAGGCCCTCCAGTGTCATCAACATGGATTTAGAACACGTTGTTTTGATTATATCTATATATGACAAGACTAGGCATAATTTCTCAGAGCAAATTCAGAACTCAGTAGTCCCTGCGGTGAAAAACTATATGCAGTTAGTGTCCACATAGAGTTTTGTATAATCACAGTTTGAAATGAATGTACAGAAACTTTTCTTTGTGTACGGGCGAACACTTTTAGGTGTTAGAAATAATCGTATTTCTCAGATTCGCAATTTTATTTGCTAGTGTTGTGCTGTTGTGCCACCGTGACCAGCAGATGAAGAGGAGATGGATTCGACCACTCTGTATGTGCTTTCTTGTGTGGGATTCTTCACGTAAGCATCATATGCTGTAGAAGCCTGAGTAATGACAACTTTGAGGCTCTACTTATGCTTATGGTAAAAGGTCAGTTATACGTTGAAATGATGTGCCAAAGAGTTTAACTTGATATTTGAATAATAGTTTATGGTTTTTGGTGTTTAAAATCTCAAAGCGACTCAGGCTATGAGGGACGATGTGCTGGAGGGCAGCGGATTATTTTGATCACCTGGGGTTCTTTAACGTGCACTGAAATCTCTCAGTATACGTACAGTCTTTGTCAAAAGTTTAGAGCCCAGAGGGTTTGCTTCTAAGCCAGGTAGTGGGAATCCTGAAGCATTCGTGGCAGCCCTACCCATTGCAGAAGGCAGAACCAGAAATATTTTTTATCTTCAGGAAATTTGGAGCGCTGGAGATATATTACGAACCACACAGTGTGCTTCAGAAGCAAACCCCATGGGCTCCAAACTTTTGACAAAGGCTGTACTTCTCACC
The DNA here is from genome assembly GCF_055824585.1 of Amblyomma mixtum. NCBI lineage: Eukaryota > Metazoa > Arthropoda > Arachnida > Ixodida > Ixodidae > Amblyomma > Amblyomma mixtum. Next base: position 179,195,406 of record NC_143013.1, on the reverse strand, counting down.
TTTCGCCTCGATTGAAATGTGACCGACGAGGCCGACAGCAAGCACCCGAGTACCATAAACCATCGAGCCACCGTTGTGGCACTCATATTTAGAAGCTCGGTAAAGAGCACAGTGTTGTGTTCGAACATCATTGAGCCCTATACTGGATGTCCAGGAAAATTTTAGATGAAGATTCACTCAGAAAGCACCAGACATAAATGCAGGCCGCGTGAGTACGAGAGAACGGGTAACCAGATCCAAAAGACACACATTCAAAAATAGAGAATGCTTGACAAAAGACGAAGCCAAAAATAGTAACGAAACGCCACATTAGCTTACCATTCAGTCCTAAAAATTAGTGCGTTTTTATGTGTCTTCCGTCCAAACAACAACGAATACAGTGTGCAGGGATTACCGCTGTGCACATATGGTCTCGAACGGGCTCTCCATAAAATTTTACACGCCGGCGGTTACAGTCACGCTTTCCTCTGTATGCATGGATGCCCTTCAAAACAAAAAGACTCCTATATTAATGACTTTGTCAGCCTCAGCCAATTGTAACAAAACAACACAGCGAATACTGCATGTGCGAATTGTGAGACAGAAACTGTTTTCGCCGAATCTTCAATTGAATAACTACTTCCTTCAATTGTATGAAAAAGGCTTCAGGCGAGAATCTTCGATGCAAATAAAAAGCCATTAAAATTTGCTACTTGAAGGCTGTGCGAGTGCATGTAAAAAATATTCAAGAAACGATACCAAAGAAAAGGAAACCTCACCGGGTGCTACGCATCCGCTGATTGATCCTTCCTGAGAATTGAGAGAGTAAAAAATAAAGGAATTTTAATGGCATTTCGCATTTCCCGCTCTCTGTTCTTACCACTTGTTACAGTTTGGTTTTATGGGGTTTAACGTCCCAAAGCGACTAAGGCTATGAGAGACGCCGTAGTGGAGGGCTCCGGAAATTTCGACCACCTGGGTTAACGTGCACTGACATCGCACAGTACACGGACCTCTGAAATTTCTCCTCCAAAGATTACCACTTGTTACCACTTGTTATGTATAATAGACATTGCCCGTGGCAATGAGCTGCACCGGCTGGAATCTATGGGCATGAATACGTAGGTACATATATCCTCCGGAAAATTCTTCGTCTTTTATGAGCTTTATCTCAAAGACAAGTAAATGCCCCCTTTCTAAACACGGATGGCACTGCAATACAGTTAAGCCTTGGACGTTACCTACCCTTGATATAGATACAAGCATGCTCTCGGCGTAGTGCTCGGCCAGCACGCGAGCTTTCGCTCCGGTAGATGGTCCAGCTATTCCTGGGAAACCGGCCCATTGGTAGGGGTGGTCATATCTTTTTAATTTGGTTTGGTTTGATTTGGTTTATGGGGTTTAACGTCCCAAAGCGACTAAGGCTATGAGAGACGTCGTAGTGAAGGGCTCCGGAAATTTCGACTACCTGGGGTTTTTTAACTTGCACTGACATCGCACAGTACACGGGCCTCTAGAATTTCTTCTCCAAAGAAATTCAACCGCCGCGGCCGGGATCGAACCCGCGTCTTTCGAGTCAGGAGCCGAGCGCCATAACCACTGAGCCACCGCGGCGGCATATCTTTTTGGATCAGGCTTACCTAGAAACAATTCTCATGGGAGTCAAGTTTTCAGTTAAAACCGTTCACGACTTCTCCGTACGTGCCTTGCAAAAGCTGAAAATTGGTCATAATTTGGTCGCTCTAAGAATATGTTTAATGGCCCTGAGAGAGAGAAAGCACGCTACTCTGCGTAGAATAACGAATAAGGGAGCAAAAATGGAAGAAGGGTGCTAAAAAAATTGCCGACGATTACGTTGCTTCCTAATCAGGAATTTGAGCGCAGCTCATTAGCTGCTTCCGCTTTTCGATAGATTGAGGCAAAAAATTTGAGCAAGATATGTATGTACAATTACACCAACTTTTTATTTTTCGCACATATTCCTTCTTCAAGAAACACTCCACTAACAGTTCTTTATTGTTATGAAGGAAGCTTTGTGTACGGAGAAGTAGATGGATATACGCTCGACTTGCTGCAGTAATGCGTGGTTCTCAAAGACGAGGTGTGCGCAAGTATTTCGCTAGGTTGTCACAGCTCTGCGAGGCGTTACGAGCGAGAGGAACGGGATGTTCAGCCGCATAAGTGTAAAAAAATTCCACTTGTCTTTATATCTGCTTTAAGGTCCCTATCCACTCTGCCACACTGGCAGGTGGCAGCATTTTTCACACAACGTTGCCAATGCCAGCGCATGCAGCCCACACCTGTCACTACCGCCACGTAGCTTAAAGCAAGATTGAGGTGTCCACTCTTCCAGGAGGGCAGTTATGCGCCTTCCCTCTGGTTCAGGTGTCCGCCGAGATCTGTGAGACAGCTACTGCGCATTTCTTTTCCTCAAAAAGCAATTAACAAATTTTACCTTCTCCTTTCGATGCCCCCGCTCTATTGGTTTCGCAGCTGTGGGAGACGGATACTGCTCATTTCCTTTCCTCATAAAAATACGGAAGACACTTTGGAAATCCTAAAGTGTGCTTGGCGAAAGCCTTGTAAACAAACCCACTACCGCTTCCCCGAACCGCTTGGCACATGATCACTGGGCCGCTTCGGAGCCATACGTCTCACTCACTCGACTGCAACGATACGTCTGGCGAAAGAGCGGCGGTGTAGCTGCCACCGCCGACGCGCGCGCACCCGTTCGACAGCTAATATGTGACGTCGCTTTTTCTATACACAGCTGCGCCCCCACTGGCGTGCCGGTTGCTAAGGAGGGAAGGAGGTTGCGCTTTTACTTTCTCATTTCCAAACTCCCGCTCCATTGTTTTCGCAGCTTAAAAGGTGTCCACTGCTGCTTACAACGGACAACGGCGACGGCGACGGCAACGGCCATGGCGACGCCGCGAAACGCAGAAACGGGCGCTTAAGATCTTCGCTCTAAAACAGTGCAGCCCTTGAAAAGGGTTGCAACGCAATAATTCACTGCCTAATGACTTCTTTGAATGAGACCGTAGTGAAATTCTGTGCGTGTACCGCAAGGTGATCAATTGTTGGGCCAATTCAGAGTTTGTCGAAAACAGAAATAACGTCCAAATAGGCAACTAAGATTATAATTCTAGGAGCTAAAGGGCCTATTATAGATTACACGGTGACTGGCAATTGGGTGAGAGAGTGCATGCATGGTTCATAGTGTGCACAATCTTTGGCGTGCGTCGGACATTCGAAGAGAAAATGAAGTGCAGTCTCTATAGAGTGGCAGTTCTCACAATACTGATAGTCTGCTTGCTTGAAACAGTATAGTAGAGTGTTTGTGAATGCAACATTAAGACGAAGGCGAGTATAACTTGTTTCTAGATAACGCGGAAGCCAGAGTGGTAGTCTTAATTTGAGCTGCGGGTCGATGGAATGAGTAAAGAGGTAATGATCACTTGGCAAGTTTCAGAGTCGGTTCTTTTCATTCTGGGTATGTTTTTTGGCGAGTTGGGACGCATCTGATTTTGTGAAAACGATGCGCTCATAGATACGACGCTGTAGATCTTTGCGGACCGCTTCATTCGCTTTCTTGTTGGCCAGAATGCCACAGTGATGTGGAATCCATTGAAAAATTAAACAGTGGAATTCAGCAACAGCCAAGAGCTGCAGGTATCCAAAGACGTGACAAAATGACTACTGATTTTTCTCTTGAGTTGGTTGGACAAGGTTTGTAGAGCTCCTTGCGAATCCGTCAAGATCACCCAGTATCCTGGGCTCTGGCGCAGATTATAGGAGGCATCTTCTTTTATTCCATATACCTGTGCTGTGGCGGAGGAAGTCCTGCGCTGTATGCGCCATGAAAACATTTCTGCTCAAGAGGGCACATAAAGGCCGCATGATGAGTAGTCGTGAGAAGTTGAGCCATCAGTGAAGATGTTTGTGTCTTGGGAATACTGCACAGCTAAGTAGTTCAAAGCAGCCCGCAGCAGCGCAGCCTGCGGCGTGCTGTTCTTCGCATTGATGGGCGGTATGGACTGCTAAATTTCAAGAAGTCAAAGTGTCCAGGCAGGAAAAGTTGGAGCCAGTAGTTCACGTGCCTGACTGATGGCAGGAAGGGGCAATAGTTGCACGACATGATCAAAGCCTGAATTGCTGCGGGTTATATGGACTCATTGCAGGAAGGGTTTATTCCCTTGAAGCACATGCCGTGAATGGGTTAGAATCCTCATCTGTGCTGCGATTACTTCGAGCAGTAGACATCCTGCTTCCGCAATAGACCTTTCCACAAATTGCAGCTCCGCGCCGTCCCCTAGCGGATCCGCGCTAGGGACGGGATGGGATGGGAGAAAGTAGCGATCGCCGCCCGCGTCGGCTGCTGTCAAGCGTGTTGCTGTGTTGTGCCGCTGGTTTCAGGCGTTGTATGTCTTCTCGTGCTCGTTGTTGGTGTCTCTTAGCAAAATGTTGCAGCGCACTGCTGTGGTGGTTGTCTGTTAGTCTTTCTGCAATTCTGTGGTGATTTTTTTAGACATTCGACATGTCTGGAAAGGAAAATCGCGGCGGCGGTCAAACGTGCTGCGTGTCCGGCTGTAGTAACAACACAAGAAAGGACATCAACATTTAGTCGCTATCGCTTCGAGAGGAGATGGTTGTCTGCTGCTAAGGCTTCCCAACTTTTCCCTTTCATTGTACATAACATGCATATGAACGCGATCTTACGCAACATCACATCATACGCCCAAGCGGTGGCTGAAGCGTTGGCGGCGAAACAGCCCTTCTCTCGCACGGACGCTTATTCGCGTCGGAAAAGGCATATATTGCATTCTGAATAAATGGCAGCAACGTTGCACGCATATTCAGTTGCTGCTGAAGTTGAAAGAACACGACTCCGAACGATCGGTGCAAGAGCAAGCTGTCTGATGACTTGTCAACAGCAAAAGCAAAGAAACACGCGCGTGTTACGTCCGTGTTATAGGGCACGCCCATTTCAGGTAGCTGGACAGCAGCGGGACGCAGAGAGATGGGCACATGCGAATCTCCAACTTCGGCTGGCGACCTGGGCAGACTAAGTCGCGACTAGGCACGGCCTGGACGCCACAACCGGCAGCCTGAAGGCCGTCCGCAATGCCGCTGCGTAATTTTTTTTAGGCCTTCATAAATATAGTTTTTCACCACCACCATGGGTACATGAGCGGCGAGGGCTGTATACATGCATTGGGCGAACGCCTGTCTTGGCGTCTACTGGCGCTCGGCTGGTTATCCATGGCCGCGGAAAGCAACATCCATGGAACTGTGTCATGCGATGCACTGGAACAACTGACAGAACAGGAAGACCAAGAAAAAGCGATGGCGACGAGATGGCCGAGAAAGGCTTTCCGGTGGTCAGGCGCAGTCGAGAGACGGCCGAAAACACGCGAGGCGCTCAGTTTTCCCAGAGTGCTTTGTGCGGCCGCTTGGTGGCGCGGCGGATTTTGTGAAAAGGTCCATTGTTCCCGAGGTGGAGGACCTGTTCGGGAGGCCGAGACTGATCCGCAGGCAAGTGTTCCGTGCTGCCTCCAACGTTCTCTTATTCGTTGCAGACATTTTCTACCAAATCTGTAAACTATATAGCAAAATACCATCAACATAGGCCTTACGAAGGAGAACCATAGAAAGACGATTGCAGCCCGAACGTGTTCCGGCTCGAAATTTAAAGATTGTTGAAGCTGCTGCTTTTTTCGCACGGAGTTTTTCAACATGGGGTGTCAAGGAGAGGTTTCGGTGGATAACAATACCGAGGAATCGTTGGTTCCGTGCGTATAGTATCAGCTCGCCATCATCAAGGATGGGATATTTGGTTTTTTTTTTTTTTCAGGTGACTGCCATAGCAACACTTTTTTCCAGGGAAAGATGATGGCCTCGGGGAGCCAATTACATGGAGGTGTTTGGTAATGCTTTCTGAAGACGCCGCTGCCTGACATGGCGCGATCAGGATTCGCTCAGGATGCAGATATCATCTGCATGAATCGTGATGTGAACTCCTTGTGGTAGGTTTCGAGTTATTTTTATTATGGTGATATTTAACAACAGGAGGCTGAGCACAGCACCCTGTGGTAAGCCGTTCTCTACAGCGCGACATTGTTCTTGGCCGCCTGTGGTACTCATAAAAGTTTGTCGCTCTTTTAAAGAGCTTTCGATCCACTTGTGCAGCTTGCCTCCAAGTGCAAGACTACCCAAGGCTGCGAGAAAGTCATGGTGGAAAGCAGAATCAAACCGAGCCTTGATGTCAAGAAAAACAGCTGTCGGGATGCAACCACCATACAAGGTTTCTTCAAGAGACATGGCGAAGGCAATGACATTATCAATTGCAGATCTCTCTTGACGAAACGCGTTCATTTCTTTGGGGTACTTTTTATTACTTTCGAGAAGCCACGTTATGCGCGTGTGGATCATATGCCCGTTAAGTTTGCCTGCACAACTCACTAAGGCAATAGGCCGGAAAGATGAGTTGTTAGTTGACAGCTTTCTGGTTTTCAAAATGGGAATAATTTAACTGGCTTCCACTCCGCAGGTACCTCACCATGAGACAAGAAAAGCTGCAAGACTCTAGCATGTGACGCCGGCAGTTTTCATGTAGCTTTGCAAGAGCTTTATAGGTTACCTTATCATTGTCCGGAGATGTTCTCTTGCTTGACGCAGCAGCGATAGCAGTGTTTAGTGCTATTATTGTGAACGGTTCGTCCATCGCAGGTATGGGCGGCTTTGGGAGATACGATTGACGATTTATGTTTTGTGTCCAAGGCTGTGAACCAGCTGATAAAAGCCTGCAGTATTCATTGGTAATGCCTAAAACCTACGGTAAAATTTGAGAGTTACAGATTTTGAGGCAGCCCAGGCTAGTACAACAATCGCAATGGGAGCGTGGTCATCCTCTTAGCGCTGGTCACGTCTGTGACGGTCTACGCCCCTACATCCTCAGGGTAGCGTTCTGTATAAATTCCTTAGCTCTCAAAGTAGAAGAAGAGTAGCACCATTTCGAATATTGCCACCATCTGCAGTAAAGCATCCTGCGGGCTTTACTGCAACTGCGTCAACTCCGTCAGCTAGATTTCACCCATTACTCTTTATTAGCCCGGCCCAAAGCAAGTTGCGTTCGCCCCATTTCAGCCAGGTCCCTAATGTGATGCGCCTGGCCTTCACATATGAAATTCGATACTACCGGCGTACTTAAGACCTATTTTGGTACTACGTGCTTATATACAAAATGAGCGAGTAAGATGAAAAAAGAAAAACACACAGGTGATCGCCGGGTCCAACTCAAAATTACCCTCCAGTGAATAAATATTTAAAAGCAAGCACTGCATATCCAAAATAGAAAGGATAAAAGAAATAGTCTGGGTAACATTACCACCTATACAGCGTATCATAAGGATAGCTTCTGGGGCACACTGTTGAATGTTTACTGCTGCAACGTTCTGCCTCCATGTCAGGGCTCCTGTATAAGTATCTTGCGTACGCCCTCTCGCGTTGAATCTTGAACGGCTAAGTACTTTGGTATGCTACCCTGCACCCACCGCAAAAGCTTCTTTGTCAGCAGTGTGCAATATCCTCGCGCTGCCGTAACTACTGAACGCGAGTTACCGGGTATAGCATTATATAAATTCGCAAGAAATGTTTACCAACTAGGATGTGTCAAAGAAAGAGTACTACCTAACCTGAACAGCCATTAGTTGGCCTAATCGATGACGTACGCGGAGAAATATTTAAAAAAAAAAACGACGCAGCAGTTTGCCTAGAGCGCGCAGTTGGACAAAGCATAGTTATACATTTGGTTTTGGGGGAAACGAAGCCTGCCAGTCTAATTGAGCCCTCCAGATGTGTGGTAGCAGGAGTACGAATAATATGTCCCCTCAAACAGGTACCGCGGTACCGCAAAAATACAGCAAATTCTGATGCCCTTCCGACGAGGAAGAGTGTTGAGCTTTGAGCGACATAGAAAGAGTTCTTTCGAAATCTGTTCCCAAACCCTATTGCAAAAAAGTTTTGTCCACGAATCTCTTCAGTGCGCGCTACAGCAAGCGTGACGACTTTCAAACGGACTCCTCCAAATAGCATTCTACGGTAGAGATTTTTTTTCGGTTTTTCTTAACTCTAGCCTGCAACGACGGCCGCTACCGTCAGCAAACCGCCTAGCTAGCCAAACACGTTCGGTCGCACGCTGAGTGGGCGCCTCTGTCTCTTTTTTTAGATGGCGTCTCACCGTTCTGGCTACAAAGCGTTTGTCTTGCTTCTGTCGGCGTGGTTCTTTCAATGCTCCAAATTGGAACATACAGGGGTGTTGTGAGGATCTGTGAGCTTGCAGGTCTTATTTTAAACAGACACAAAAGTACAAACAATAAACGAGGCGGCTTTTATCGGAAAGAAAACCAATTTCAATATGAGCGAGAAAAAAGGAAAGGAACAAGAGAGCAAGGCGGCAACGCACGGGAAAAACACACGGGGGAACAGAACAAAGTGCTTACGGACAATACAGGGAAAAGAAAGTCAAAGAGGAAAGTCACACTACTTGTCTCTTATTCGAGCAACGAGCGGGGAAGACTGGGCGTTCCAATGTTGATGCGACGCTACCGCAGCGTCGGCGTCTGTGGGCTCCCGGCACGGTTTCCAGGTCTGGTATCCCGGAAAAGTCACGTAGGCGCCAGAAGCGGCCTGTGTGGAGCAGCTGACGGATGGACGTAGAAGAGTGGCGCCTGGGCCTGGTGGTTGAGGCTCTCGACGATGGATGTCCAGGTCTGGTGGCCCGGACGTCTGCGGCTAAGGCCCAAGCCCGGAACTCGGGGAGCCAGCAGAACTCGTCCACGTCCGTCGCCCACCGCGCTCTTCTCTGCTCTGCCACGTAATACTCTTCGACCTGCCCCGCGTTCCCCTCCGCACGCGCTCCTCGTGCTTTGTCTTCTTCTCCTCACGAACGCCGCTGGGTGGCGCTATCTCCTTACAGAAGGCCCCCTCTTCGGAAGTTTTTTCCAAGGGAAAGAACTCAACTTCAGGAGAGCGACACCAGACGCGTTCGACGATCGCAACACAGAACATCGCACCACAGCGCGCACACTACACACCACACACAATACGACGGTCGTCAATGTTCGAAGCGTTCACGGACATTCGCACACACCGCACAGAGAGCACATGGAAAGTCAACGTAAAGCGTCCATAGAGGGCGAAGAAACACGGAAAGCATAAAAAGTAGATAGCCGACACTCAAAAACAAACATGAACAAACAAAAACAATTCCAACAACAGGTGTGGGCTACATTCTTCCGTATTCCATTGTTCACATCAAACCACTTCACCGTCGCGAGAACTTTTTCGGCTAGTACTTCCGTTTTCCTTTGTGAAACCGTTTTCTCCAAACCGACCTCGGTTTCCACCATGATTTTACATGTTCCCGTCCTACGATGTTATTCACTCTGTTCTCCCTTGCCTTCGACACAGTCTGCTGACACATATCACACGACCTGACATAACTCTTAATGTCAGCCTGTACACCGGGCCAGTAAAACTCACTGAGCACCCTAGCTATTGTTTGCCGTATTCCATGATGGCCGGATAATGCACTCTTATGTGCCAACTTAAGAACTTGCGTGCGTAAGCCCTTCGGTACCACCGCTTGCTCAACGACTCGGCCGGGACACACTTGGTATGTCCGGAAGAGAACACCTTCATCTGTATCAAAAGAGTGGGCGGTCTGTCCCTTGCCACGAAATATTTGCCCCAACTTCCTGCGACACACCTCTAAGGTCGGGTCTTCTTCCTGTTTCAGGCGAAACTCCGGCCGTGACAAGTGGAGTGTGTTCAGAGTGGGGCTTTTACTACTCTCTGAAACCTTTGCTGTCACCGTAAGGGAAGGAACATCGACCGAACTCGTCATGGCAAGGGAAACTGCCTGATCAGTTAGAACTGGCGGGTCAACCGGGAATGGAGGTTTAGCCCCGGGGACATTGCCTATTATAATGTCGTATAAGGGTGTAGACAAGCAGCGCGCGATGGCCTTACCCGAGAAGTATGGAGAAGAAATCACCACCTCCGCTTCCGGAACTTCTACACGGGTCCCATTGGCCAAGAATAATGTAGCCTTTTTCCCTGTTAGTGCCGCTGGCGGTACAAGAGACTCACGCACAACAATACCGGTGCTGCCCGTATCCCGTAATACCGAACCAGGATGGCCGAACACCTCACCGTGCGCCACGGGCATAGCAGTTTCCACCGGGTTGGAAGGACAGACCATCTCCCCCAACTGGCCCTCTACGCGCGTTACCTCTGCAGGGTTATCGGGATGTGAATATCGAGGTGTCATGGAACAAGAGGACTCCTCACGGTCTCCTGGCCTCTTAGCTTTGCACGACTGGGCATCATGTCCTACCTCGCGGCACTAGGTGCAATACGATTGCTTCGGCTTCGTCCGACAATCCGCCGCCTTGTGCCCAGTCTTCTCGCAAAGAAAACACCGCAGGCGAGATTGTGAACCTGAAACCTCGTCCTTGGTTTTTTTCATCGTATGCTCCCCCTGTTCTTTGAAGAACAACAAGTTATTTTGCCGCTGTGCTTCGAGAAAATGATCGGCAGCCTCCGCCAGCTTGGAAACTGTCTTGCCCTCCCGCTCACGTAAGAAAAGGGCTAAACGAGAATGACAGTTGTTCAGAAATTGTTCGCTCACGACCATCTCGCGAACCACCTCAAAAGTGCGGCCTTCTCCCCGCATCTCGACCCAACGGTCAAAGAAGCTAAACAACCTGGCAGCATATTGCGAGGCCGTTTCTCCATCCTGGGGCTTGCTCTGGCGAAACTTCTCTCGGTACCCTTCCGCGGTGAACCTAAACCTCTGAAGCAAGGCAAGCTTCGCTTTGTCATAATCCATGGAATCCTCAGGCGAGAGCCGACCGAAGACCCTAAGTGCTTCGCCGCCAAGGCACAAGCTCAACGCCGTTGCCCACTTTTCTTTTGGCCAACCCTGCCCCGTGGCCACATGCTCAAACCTCTTTAAGTAGGCATCGAGGTCATCCCGCGCTTCATTGAACTGTGGTATGAGGCTGTGCGGGTTAATGGAGCTAGCCGGTGTGACGCTACGCTCTCCACGGTCACTCGGAGGATTTGCGCCACCCTCCATGAGCGTTATTTTTAGCTGCAAGTTCCGCGCCTCTAACTCCAATTTCTGTTTCTCCGTCTCTAAATTCCGTGCCTCTAATTCCAATTTCTGCTTCGCAGCTTCACGCTCAGCGGCTCTCTCTTCCCGTGCCTTACGAAGCTCGTCCTCCACCCACGCTCGTAACTCCGCGCCGCACAAGCCCATGCGCTCGCCTAAAGCAACCAAATCTGAAGCGCTCATATTGTTCCTAAATTAACACAACTGGCAAATAAATAAAAACCGACGTCGTCCTGTCGTGGACGCCAAATTTGTGAGGATCTGTGAGCTTGCAGGTCTTATTTTAAACAGACACAAAAGTACAAACAATAAACGAGGCGGCTTTTATCGGAAAGAAAACCAATTTCAATATGAGCGAGAAAAAAGGAAAGGAACAAGAGAGCAAGGCGGCAACGCACGGGAAAAACACAAGGGGGAACAGAACAAAGTGCTTACGGACAATACAGGGAAAAGAAAGTCAAAGAGGAAAATCACACTACTTGTCTCTTATTCGAGCAACGAGCGGGGAAGACTGGGCGTTCCAATGTTGATGCGACGCTACCGCAGCGTCGGCGTCTGTGGGCTCCCGGCACGGTTTCCAGGTCTGGTATCCCGGAAAAGTCACGTAGGCGCCAGAAGCGGCCTGTGTGGAGCAGGTGACGGATGGACGGAGAAGAGTGGCGCCTGGGCCTGGTGGTTGAGGCTCTCGACGATGGATGTCCAGGTCTGGTGGCCCGGACGTCTGCGGCTAAGGCCCAAGCCCGGAACTCGGGGAGCCAGCAGAACTCGTCCACGTCCGTCGCCCACCGCGCTCTTCTCTTCTCTGCCACGTAATCCTCTTCGACCTGCCCCGCGTTCCCCTCCGCACGCGCTCCTCGTGCTTTGTCTTCTTCTCCTCACGAACGCCGCTGGGTGGCGCTATCTCCTTACAGGTGTCCAGAGTTACTGGGAACACAGCTGCACGAGTCTCGCGTCATTGAAACGCTTCCGAATCATCTGTTATAGACCGGCTATTTCGAAACCTTTTCAGTCTCAACACATTTAAGGTCATTATTTGAGGTGAACGTGCTCTCGTGGTCGTGGTAAGGGTGACCGCTCTATGATTTGCACTTTAGGAACTATCAGTTAGGCGTCTAGAATCTGGGAAGTATGAGTTGAAAGAACAGATTTCAAATCATTCAAAACTTTCACCTGCCAGTTTTTTAAGTACCCCACAGAAATTCTTTGGACGTTGATTCAGGAGTTTGTTGCCCCTAAAATTATTCTCGTCTGACTCCGGTAATTCTTGCAGCCCTCGGTCAGGCACGCACTACATCCTGAGCAGATTTCTTACCGTACGTACCACTTGCTCTAAAATAGATGCTAAGAACTTCGCACTAAGAATAAGAAAAGAAGCATTTATTAGGAAGTAAATAGCATCATTTATTGTTTTTTCTTCGGGATTATAGGGGACGGAAGAGGTGGCGGTAGATAGTTTACTTATAGCATACATTCACCTCTGTAGCTTCAGCCCCCGTGTTGTAGACGCCGAGAATTGATTAAACATACGCAACATTTCTAGTGAAAGTATGCATATACCACTTATTAGAAATGGGCTAGGTGGTGATCCTGTATGTGCTTCTAAATGACGTAGGCTGGTACTCGAAGAGACCGACAGAGAAATAATGTCATGTAACATGCGCGGTTAGGCCATGCAGAGGTCCGCCCTTATTAATCGATTAATTGATGGCATGACGTTCTCTGCAATACCGCCTCATGTCCGCAAAGTGAATTTCACCCCGCGGTGGGTCTGAGCGCCTTGTAGTCTCACCGAAGGAAGGGTCGCATAGCGGCCACGCGGAGATGTCGTCATCCTACGTGTGACAGTGACGGCACATCTATTCATGTGCAGCGCATTTGCCATAGGGCTTGAGTCCGTCTCTTCCAAAATGGAAGGAAACTGCGAAATTTCGTCGGATTAGCCATGAAAGAAAACGTTGCCAGTGGCTTAGCTCTGCTATGCCAGGATATGCGTAGCGTTAGCTGTGACGCCACCTGGCTCTTCGCTGTCGGAAGCGGCACGCACGCGCTGCGAGGCGAGGGCAAACGCGCGCGACAAGGCGCGCCAGCTGTGCGCATTGACGTCACTCGCTCTTCGTGCATGCGCAGTATGGTTGACGAAAATGGCACGCGAAACGGCGACTGTGGCCAGTGTAGCTCACGCTACAAATAAGAGAGCGGTACGGCCAGCGGCTTGCCTCTGAAAATTAACGTGTATTGAAACCAGTCGCGTTCCCGTCTTTCTTTCTGGGAACCTTCATAAAAGTTTGAAGATAGGATAATACGGGGCCCAGTTTGACCTATTAACTATGACAATACTTAAAAACACTCCCCCGTGATGTTCTCTCCGGTTTTCTGCGTCATAAAATAAGGCTACCCTGTGTCCAATGAACAGCGGAACCCCTGAGACAGAATTGCTCAGCAACTGGGCATTAAAGGGACACTGAGGAGAAATTGAAGTTGGCTTGTACCGACAGAATACCAGCTCCTCATTACAAAAACGCCACTCATACTGACGACAAAGCTCTTGTAACGCAGAAAAGAGCAAGAACCAAAATACAGGTATCGCCGCCACAGGCCAAACTCGCAAGTACAAGCGTATGACGTCATAGGACAAAATAGTGTTGCTAGAACCAACGGTTCCAGTAACACTGGGACACGAGAACCCACGAATCACTGAGGTGCAGCCAATGCATGCGCAAATCTCCTTGACGTCGCCAGATGGCGCCGCGTATTCGGCAGCTACGCGCGCGCCTGCAGAATTGGGACCAATCAGCGCCTGCTCACCGGCAGTAGGCGGGCCCCCGGTATTCCGCTAACGGTAACAAGGTACGCGGTATGCTAAAGGTGTCTATTTGCGAGAACTTCGTTGACGACTTCGAGAACGGGATCCATCGTAACGCTGGCAAACGCCGGTGCAAACGTAAACGAAGCGACGGTAGCGACGGCCGCAATAGCCGATAGATGCCTTCAACGTGCGGCCGGCGGTAGCTTTCTTTTCGGCTGCTGCTAGGCCGCACTGCTGGCAGCCAGAAATCACGGAGTCTGCGTCACGTCATGTGCACGTCATGTTTCACGTCACTTAGTCCTGTGTCGTCTTCAGAGAATGTCAAGTTTGAATCAGAGGGCGGGAAAAACTTTTTCAACTTCGTATCCAAATTTCTTAGAAATAAATGCATCTTTCGCTGCCGGCCAAGTGGCAACAAAGCCATGAAATGCCGGACTATCGGATTTTGCTTTAAAAAAAAAACATTAATAGAGCTCTCCTCACTGTCCCTTTAACAGGCTCGATCACATTTCCCATTGCAATGCGCGATCGTGCTTGATCATCTTCAACTTGAGATGGAAGCGCCAACAAAGACAAACAAAAAAAGGAAGACTGTGGGTATGTGCCATTCCTCCAGAGGACAACGACAACTAAATTACTTCGTTGTTTAAGTGTTAAAAATACCCAGAAAAAAAAACAGAACGTCAAGGCGAAACCCGATGAAGGCGGTTTTTTTTTCAGATATTATTCCGCGATTAGAGATAGTTTTTTATCGGTGTTCGCCTCGGTGTTGCTTTGACTTACACGTTATTTGCTCGTTTATTAACATGTCCATGAGTGCGGTTTTTTTTAAATATAGAATTTAATTCTGAATAACCGCTGGGGACGTCAATTTTATTTTTTCTTCCTCCTGTTGCGCGCTTCCTTCTTGACTCCAACGCCCGATAGGCCCAATTCGCCATCTCGCTGGCTCCTCACTACTGGCGAGTGGGACCCAATACTGAAAGTTCGGCAACTTGGTATAATACAGCATATAGCTGCAAACCTACGGAGGCTGAAGAAGAAAGCGAAGCCAGTGCGGCATCTTGATGCGGATCCCAACCTGCATTTGGTGTGGTATTTGGCCCGTCAGCCGCAGCGAGTCGGTACAAAGGAGAAGCTACTTGCCCTTTCGTTTTGTGTTATTGACGACACCGAACAGTGTACCTTTTGTCGTCTTCCCATTTAAGTATACTTTTATGGATAGGAGAGCACGGCTAAGTCTCCTCAAACCTCGTTTATGCGATAGTTGATGGAAGATAGTGTAAAACTATACTCGGTAAATGCGGCAAGATTGTGGAGGGGTGCACGTTTCCTTACTACCTGATCCACGTTCGTTTATGCCGACAGCGCAATCGGCAGAAGTGGTGGCGAATGATAATATGGTTCACTGGCGCTTTGTTTAAGAAAGAATGACTTCGTCGCAGGATGTTGCGGGGGTGTTTTCACAGAGGGTCGCCTTAATTTTTTTTTCGCTGAAGAGACATTCATTTGACAGAAATAAGCTTTCATTAGAGCTGTGCGCAACTGTAGATTAGTATTCCTTACATTTTTACCCGACGATAGTCTGTCCAACCAGCGTGTGTGTCTCCCTCGTTCTTAGTGTTTTAACATAGATTTAGCCAGTATAAATAGTAGAGTTCTCTTACTCTTGCTCATAACTTGCTGCCTAAGACAGTTTTTTCTTGGGATTTCTCTTCAGAGCAATAGCAGTCTCCTTCTACATCGTTGTTCGTTTCGAAGTGCCAGTCCTGTCTCACAAACACGCATTCACTTTTCATTATTTGCTTTTGAAGAAAAGCGATTCTCCGTATATGTGGAATTTTATAATGTGTACTTTTTTCTCCTTAACTACTCCTTAAAACTTCTCCCCCAATATTTTGCCCTGCGTGGTAGTGAAGAAAGAATCGAGCCAAACGAATCCCAAGTATTGCCAATGTGCTCAGAGCCATGCACGCAAATAATACTGTCCTTGCACACTACTTTGCTCTTTTGTAAATTTATACGGAATTATACACACCCGGCGAATGCTGATGAATGCAATAAAGTTTTGCTGATCTACATGAATATTCTGCTAAACTAATAAAAAGCAGCGAGATTGATGGTCATACACAACAATACGATGATAACCCTTAAACCGTTTTTTTTTGTCGATTACACGCTATATTGACCCTGCCAGTATCATCGCAAGCCCGAAGCCGTTCATACTGATAACAGTCCACCTGCTGAGTAGGACAGAATGATAACATGCGCGAGAAAGCGACCGTGGGAATTGGGCAGCCGCAGCTGAGGCTCGCGATGTAACATGAGATCGCTAAACCAACTCTGTGATTTTACAGCACTGCCACGTTCAGTGGTGAAAGTCAAGTGGGAAGCAATAAAGAAAGAGAACCATCCTATCTGGGCGCTCTTGGTATTTACCTGTCGTGCCCAGCCACCCCAGAATAAGGATCGTCAATCTAACAGGTCCCGGCGCTTGGAAAGAGTCACGGCTTATTGGCGCGCGTATCGAGGGTGCTCTTTACAACCCCGGTGCTCCGTTTAACCTCCCTCGTGGGAAATCTGAGATGCACAGCCACCGCTTACAGAACGTCTAGTGCCCCAGGGCTCTAATCTTCGCCACGTGTTCCCAAAGGAAACAGAAAACTTCGCGAGGGGCATCCCAACTCTCAGTGAGATGTACTGACTTGGCCTTGATGTAATTGGTTGCCAAATTGAAAAGTGAGCTGAAATTTGCGTTTGATGCTTGTTTAGATTTTTCTTTCCTCGATTCTTCATGTTTCATATATAAAAACGTTCATACCTGAAGTAGACAGCAGATGCGGGGTAACGGCACTGATGCTGCCCATACCGTCAAGTGCTGTAAGAGTTGCATTGGCAGCTATTTTCAGCAGAACCGAAATATCGCAGCGGACACGAGCAACAAACCAAAAAATTATCTAAAACTTAGAAAAGGAAAATGGAATGTGCTGACTGCCACAAAAAAAAAAAACAGTTGTTCCCTCGAATTTGAACACAATTTCGAAGACCAGCTTCGCTTCATTTTATTTCCTTGAAGAACGCCAAAATTAAATTAGCGGAGAGGGAAGCAAAACGAGGCTCGTAGCGAAAGCGGACATTTTCCTGTTTACCACACCCTAAAAACCTTTTATCCGGTGATGATGATGATGCATTTTATGGCGCCGGGGCATCTATGGACAAAGAGAGCCATGACACAGGGTTTGTTCTACTGAAAGTCGGGCCACATAGCCATTTCCCAAACTTTTCACCATAAAGAACCCGAGCACCAGACCAGGGGAAAGCTTGAACCCATTGTGTCACCGGTGTGTACCCAGGTGGAATGTGGGATCTAACCCCGCACCCCCCGTATGCGAGGCGGATGCTCAAACGACTAGGCCATAGCTTCGGTAAAAAAAGAGCAATGTTATTACCACGGAATTCAAACGGCATGACCTAACTGGCGTCCGCTGTAATTTGGGTTAAAGCTGCCCAGATTTGTGCCTCCTCGGTATAATTGAAGAAAAAAGCAGAGTGAGCCTTAGTAAACGATTGAACGGCTAAAAAAGCTCTAAATTATTAAACCAACTTTTTTCAGAGCTCTGACGCTGAATCGACCAAGCCTCCGCGGTTATTTTATTGGCTAGTTACAATTCGGTATTGTTTTTATCTAATGCAAGGTTTAAGAATGTGTCCTGCGCACCTTCATACGAGGGAAACAATAAACAATTAAGCAAAACAACGAGAAAATTTGATCTTATGGTGTTCTTGAACGCGTCAAGTAAAACACTTCCTTTATTTTCGGCTGCAAACTCTTGTCATTGTTTTATCGCTATTCAGGATGGTCTGAACGTACAAATGAAAAACATTTCTCCTCGAGTGGTTCGACGAATACATGAAATAAGCACTGGAGACCATCAGGCAGGGCAAGTGCCACGAAGCACTATGAAGATTTCAATGACGCCCACCATAATATGTAACGGCAGTGATAGAATATGAGACGAACAAAATGCACATAGCTTCTTCCGAGTCTATGTGCCATCTCCGTCCGTGAACCAAGGAAGTCTACTTGTACAGCACTGCACAGAATCAGCCTCGTCTAACCTCCTACAACTTCCAAAAGCTCGAGTTCAGGTACGGCGCATTGAAAGAAATGACATGTACATTTGATATTGAGGAGGCGGAAAAGGAGCAACCATGGCACTAAAGCAGAATAGTAGCTAAATCGCGGCAAATTTAGAAGAACCACGTAGCGAGGCAACACGCAAATGCTACCTGTAGATAAACAGAGTCTATAGTTTGTTACGGAAGAAAACAATGGCTAATTCACTACGTGTGCAATGTTTGACATGCGGTTGGGCTCATTAATAAGCTGCGCGACACTGCGCTATATTGATACAGGGTGGCAAGCTAAAGAACAGGTCGACATGGTGACATATCCACGACAGCAGCTTGGGCATGTTGTTACTCATTTCTGATGGAACAGCGCAAAATACCTGGACGAGAGACAAGCGCTGACTTACAACTCATTTTTATTTCGAAGAAACATGGCTTCTTATAACTTCTTCACACACTCAAAACACATGCGTCAGAACCATATCGTTCAAGCGTTCTAAAATGACAAGCTAAGATTTGTAATCAAATTTTTCACATGTCCAATTCTTTCTTTGTTAATGCAACAGACAGCATGCTGACACAATCGTCGGGCTGCCTCGCTATCGAAGCTGCCTCGATTATTTCGCGGACTAACTGCTCTTTGTGGCTAGCCAGTGCTCTAAATTTATGAGTGAATTATTCGGCATATGCGTATTATTAGCCAAATGGGCACAATTTGATAAAAGAAACGTAATTTCAGCCAAAATTTGTCATCCACGCTATGCACTAGATGCGGCTACATACTAGATGTTACGGTGCAAATGTTGATGAACTTTTTTTTTGTTTCTTATGGGCTAAATTCACAACCTACTTGCTCTTTACTAAGTGCTGGTATACTTTCACTGATATTATTGAGTTTGAGCTCGGCCTAAACTCGCTGAAATTGAGACTCTGATTCTGACAATGCATAAAATCTACATGACTCTTCTTATTGCCGAGATTTGTTTAAATATCGAGAAATTTTAGTAATAATAGTTCGACCTTAGTGCGTTGCACAAAATCTTCCAAGAAGTGCATGGGTTGTCGGACTGCTGGGCATGAAAACTGCTCGGTTACGCACCTCGAAGCGAGGAAGTCTCGCACTTCAGCCACGCCTGCAGTGTCGGCATGTGCGAAGCAATGTCGTCGATGCATCCTGCGTAGGAGGAAGCTATCAGGCTGTAACATGGCGCGTTGCAGTCACTGTGCTGGGAGGGATTTCAAAACACAGCAGGCGAGTGCTATTCAAGTGGAGTAAAGTTTCCATTTATAAGCTCGCGTTACCGACTCGAATCATATCGAGCGATGGGTGTACTGGATTTTTGTAGGGAACAAAGCTCGAAGCTGAGGCATGCTGGCACCAAGGCTGGTTTAATTTCGATTGGTGATAGCCATACTCACGGAACCTATGTCTACCTATCTATGAGTCCATGGAACGTTCGTCTGTGGTTCCCTTAGACGAAATGTAACCCTGCGTGCAGCCTTTATGGCGTTCCTCACAGCTCATATATTTTCTCTACTGTGGTCGCAAACTCTTGAGCCAATTAAAGCCACGCAGCCATCGTACTGATACCACGCTCGCTTTCACTTTGTATTAAGCAAAACAAAGCATCAGAAATTATGCCTTCATAGTTAAAATTGAATAAGCTAATTTAGTACCTCCAGAAATGTACTGAACATAAAATGCAAAACCGGATGCCTAAAGAAATTATGACAGCGTCTTAATCCACCAGTTCGCCCTGCTAGATCAATATTGGCAATGTACCTCAGTCAGGCTATGGTAGCTTAGTTAAGAAGACGAGGAAAAACGCAAGCTCGTTCAAACGCAAGCTTAAGTCAGCATGAGTGCATTGCCCTAGTGCACCAGCGTTTGGCGATGGAGCCTTGACACCAGTTAATCCGCTTTCCTCCCGTTGCACTCATGCTGGGGCGGAAAAATGAAGCTTTTGGGAACAAAGTTTATTCTAAGACTTTACATGGAAAGAAAACTAGCCGTAAAGCAAAAGTTTTGGCGTAAACGCAGCGCTTCAAGTGGGAACAGAACAATGACGGCTACAACAACAAAGGCAGTCCTATCGATGCTGCCTTCTCTTCTCAAGCGGCGAAGAAGTAGGTAGCAGCGGCGCGCGTTTTCCCTAATAAAGTCGGCAAATACCTGTTTTCGCCCAGAAAGATGGATGGCTTCCTTCTTTCTGCAGTGAGTGCCCTCAATAGGGTGCGCTTCCCTTTTCTAGCCAAGCATCATGGGTAAGGTCATTTTAGGCACCGAGCAGACAGAGAGAAAGAGAAAGTAAATGCCTGCCCCACAGAAGCAGCACTAAACCACGCCGTCATCGTATTTATCATCATCTTTTAAATTTTCTCTTTTGTTATCACTTTCTCACATGAGCCTATTGCTGTGTGGAAGGCTGCCAATGAACTACAATTACTGCTGTTTTCAACCAGCCGCTAACGCGTTCCTCGGGGCAATCTTCTAAGCTTCTCTCCCACTAATTATGTGAGATGGTAAGTGGTAAGTTTTTCTTCTCTTGCAAGCCGCTTTGACGCGTTGCTAGCCACACAACTAGTGTATATTTATGTGTGTGTGTAGTGTGTAACGCATAGAAATACATGTGCCTGTGGGCACTGTACTACACGCAAATATGGACCGGGATCAAAAATCCTCTCCTGAGGCTCAGAAAGCAGTAGTAACTAATTCTTTTCAGAGCAATGAGTGCTTGTTTTTCTATGTTTTATTTATAGATACTGTCAACACTACAGAAGTGTCGCATCGTACTTGCGCAAACACGAACATTAAAGCAAGTTTGAACCAAAACTGCTGAGCAGAACTGTGATGGTACTCACTGCGCAATGCACTAGAAAAAATGAAAACATCTGAGATATTTTTTCTCACCGTGGGCGTAAAATGATGACTCAAATGTTGCGGGAGAGCTGTTTGCCTTCATTCCTGGCTGTAGATCCGGAAGGGTGGTTTCAAACTGCGGGCTTACGAAAAAGGAAAGCTGCCGAAAAATTATGCCCCACATGAATATACTTTGCTTTTGTGTGGATTATATAGGCGTATATGACTATACTACTAGCGTCATTTTGTCCAATATTTTTCGCCAGTCTCATTAGGTGTCATACCGCATGAATGGAAAGTGGGCAATCGTCCAGTTTCAAAAAATGGTCCATCATCTTCTCGCCATAATCGACAACTCATATCCATCACTAGCATTCCTTGAAAGTTAGTGGATGATGTAATATACTCTCATATTATTAAGTTCCTATTTTCAGTTAATTTTATTCAGCCTGGTCAACATTGTTTTCTGGAATATTTATCCTAAGACACTCAGCATTGGTCGTTAATGACTTAAGCTCCAGCCTCGACCTTAATATCCCAGTTGACGACCTGTTCCTTCATTTTCAAAAGGCCTTCGAGAAAGTTCTTCATAAGCGGCTTTTTCTGAAACTTTCAGGCCTTAGCCTAAGTTTCTTGTTTTGGAATGGATTCGGAACTCTCTTACTAACCGACAACAGTTTCTTTCGGCTAATAAGCGGGCATCTTTTTATGCCTATATTGCATCTAAGGCACCCCAAGGCTTCGGCCTGGACCCCTTATCTTCCTTATTTATATAAATGACTTAACGGATAGCTTATGTTCGATTGTACGCATGTTTGTGGATGTCTGAGTTATTTACCGCCCAATAACTAACAGTAGTCACCTTCACATCCTTAATTCTGACCTTGAACACATCAGAACCTGATATGAAAAAATGGCTAATGTCATTAAACGCGAAGAAAACGTCTCTACTAACCTTTCATCGATGTCGTTCCTAACCAAATACAAACAGCTTTATCTCTAACTCCGAAATCACTGCTTTGACTGAGTATAAATATTTCGGTGTTCATTTAACCTGCGATCTTAACTGGTCACATCGCCGCCGCGGTGGGTCAGTGCTTATAGGGCTCGGCTTCTGGCCCGAAAGATGCGGGTTCGATCCTGACAACGGCAGTCGAATTTCGATGAAGGGCGAAATTCTGGAGGCGTGTGTACTGTGCGATGTCAGTGCAGGTTAATGAACCCCAGGTGGTCGAAATTTCCGGAGCCCTCCACTACGGCGTCTCTCATAGCTTGAGTCGCTTTAGGACATTAAACCCCCATAAACCAATTAAATGGTCATATCACATAACGCAGATTACTAACGCCGCTAATCGCGTTCCCGCTTATTTTTGGTGATCGCTTCGCCTGGGGCGTGCGTCATAGAAGTCATTATCTCATTTAACCCTCATTCGACCCATACCAGAATATGGATGCGCTCTTTCGGACCCCTTTAAAGGTCATCTTTTTAACTTAATTAAGCAACACAAAATCGCGCAGCAAGATTTATCCACGGGGCATATTCTTACCATGTAAGTTCCACTGAACTAAAACGTCCTCCTCAGCAATAAATTGATTTGAGCTAGTTGGTTGTAGCATGACATGTTTGCGCAAAAGGCATACTGGCGCTAAAAAACGGAGACAAAACACACAACCAGACAGGACTGGCGCCAACTTCCAACTGAATTTATTCACAGAAAAAACCACTTAGTAAGCACAATGCATGCAAAAAGATAAAGACAAAGCAGATACAAGGGGTCATTTAAAAAAGACACATGTGGCAAACGGACCAATCCAATGATTATAACGCTGACAAAGACCCACTAAGAAACCTAATCTCTTCATCTGGCAGCGACACAGATGGCTTGCTTATGCAGATATCGCCCCTCTGCTTGATGTAATAGGCTTCTATTATCTCACGCTGCAATCTGTCTTTTGACCTTGCAATGAATTTGGTGTTCTGAAAACCGGGACGGCATTTGCAGCTTTTGGAGTGAGTGGCCATGTGGCTGCCATAGCCATTCTTTACAGCAATCTTGTGCTGCCTCACTCTTTCATTGTAGCACTGACCTGTCTGGCCGATATATTCCTTACCGCAGCTTAGAGGAACAACGTACACAACATCAGCCGTTCATTCATTGGCGCGGATTTGGTGTTTCTTTTTGCACTGCCTAACCATTCTTACTCTGTTGAAAGTGCAAACGCGCGACAGCTTGCAGGGAGCAGAAAGCACCACATTGATCTTATATCTGCTGGCCACTTCCTTCAGGTTGTGGGAAAGCCGGTGAATATAAGAAATCACCACCGTCGGTTGTTTTTCTTTATCCTTGCTTTTTTTTTTACCCTGTTCTCCCTTGAACGTCCGCTTGCGCTTCTTGAGCAGGTCCTCACTAATACTAGCGATGAGGTGTTCTGGGAACTCGGCTTGATGAATGCGTTCAATTTGCACATCAAAGCTTTCTGCCATCTCATGCTCACACGATTTATCCAATGCTGCATTCAAGCATGTCTTAACGATTCCCCGCTTGATTAGCTTGGAATGTGCACTACTAAAAGGCAGTAGCTCTTTGCACGATCTCGGGTTGTAGGACCAACAAACATGGCAGTCCTGCTTAAACTCAAGTCTCAAATCAAGAAACTGCAGGCTATTGTTGTGGGGAACTTCATGCGTGAAACGGAGCCCTTTTGATACACTTGTGAAAATGGTGACTATGTCTTCAAGGATGGCGCTTGGTTTTGAACCTACATGATCGGTTAGCACAATTAGGCAGTCATCCACATATCTGAATACCCTAAAAACCTTAGAGGTCAATAAAATCCGGTCACTAACACGTTTGTCAACACACAATAAATATATGTCACTCAATATAGGTGCAAGGGACGACCGAATACAAACACCATCACGCTGAATATAAAACTGATCGTTGAAAAAAACTGCAGTCGATGAAAGGTAAAATTCTAAAAGTGTTAAGAAATCATCACAGCTAATACCTGTCTTGTCCTGAAATGTCAGTTCGCCTATGCATGCGATCTTCTCTTTGATAGAAATCAACATTTCGGTATGCGGTATGGAATAATACAGGTCGGTAACATCAATCGAAAAAGCAGACTGTGCTCCAGGCAACCCATTCCTAAGTTCTTGATCAACATCATTCGAGCTGCGGATAAGAAATGGGTCGTCGAGCGGAAGGGACTTTAAGTGTCACTGAAGAAGTATGGCGCCAGTCCTGTCTTGCGTGTTTTGTCTCCGTTTTTTAGCGCCAGTATTCCTTTTGCGTAAACGTGTCATACTCACCTTACAAACCTACAAGTCCGCCCTGTTATTTGCAAGACTGTGCCTTTTTCATAAGTTTTACAATCCTCCCATGATCAAGTCTGTTACCAGCGCTGTCCAGCGCATCTCCAGCGGCACGAACCACCAGAACGCCGTTTGCCCTCCCTGTTCCCGGACTGGTGCACATCTGTAATGATTTTTTGTCTGCTCTTCAAAGCTCTGGCTGACTTGCCCAATGCCGTCGTAGTTCATTCCGACCCATCATCATTCAGTTCATCTATCGAATCAACCAAGTTCCCTGAGATCGACTCCCTCATGTCAACATCATCATGAGCCTTACTACACCCACTGCAGGGCGAATGCCTCTCCCGTGACTCTCAAATTAACATTGTCCTTTGCCAGTTGCGGCCATCATATCCCCGCAAACTTCTTAATCTCATCCGTCCACCTAACTTTTTGCAGTCGTCTGCTGCGCTTGCATTCTTTTGGAATCCACTCCGTTGCCCTTAAAGACCAGCGGATATCTTGCCTCCGCATTACATGCCCTGCCTATGCCGATTTGTTCCTCTTGATCCCGACTAGGATGTCATTTACCCGAGTTTCTCCCCTCATCCATTCCGCCCGTTTCCGATCTCTTAACGTTACACCTATCATTTTTCTTTCCATAGCTCACAGCGTTGTCCTTAGCTTATACTTTAGCCTCTCCGTTGGCCTCCACGTTTCTGCCCCATACTTAGTACCGGCAAGATACCGCTGTTGTATACTTTTTCTTGACGGATATTGGTAAACCGCCATTCATGATCTTAGAGAACCTACCATAGAATGGACCGTGTAATACCCTTTTATTGGGGCCTTTCAGGTTGTAAAAATTAAGTAATTAAATAAAGAGACAGCAGAAGTAGCAGGTATGGTCGCACTGCGAACATTGCGGCCGTTGAAAAAAATTACCAAGGTTGCTCTTTCGACCAATGCGACAAGGAATAATCCGCGCAAGCCTCATAATCGGATATATAGTTCCTCGAAAAGCCCTATATTTGCTACATAAGCCTGAGTCATTTTCTTAGTCAATCTCGTTTTCGCTCAGTCATTCCTCATTCGGCGTCTTTTTCTTCTACCCTTCAAGAGGACAGGAGGAGGGGGAGCGAAATGGTGAGAGTTGGGAGGCGGAGAGACGCAACTCCCCCTGAATACCGCCTAGCAGCTGCAGGCTTCACACAGACACCGATGTCTGTGAACAGTTTTCCCTTCATAGCCCTGCTAATGCTTTCGAATTTAAAGTGTCATTGACCAATTGTCATCTAAGAAAATTTTAGAGGCGATCAGTTAGATTGGTCCGGTGGAAATACTATGTTATCTTCTTTCCCTCGCCAATCTTTTCCAGTCTTGATTTTGTTGCGATTATGATTTTATTACAGTCATCAGTCCATTCTCTTTCAGTCTCCGCTCTACTCCAATTCTGATTGCATTCTAACTGCGATTACTCAACTACGCGAAATGTGTCAGATTGGTAGATGGCGTTGTCCTGGTACGACTACCGGAACAGCGGAATAACGGTGAAATGATGCACCACTGCACAGGAGGGTGGTTGTTTCAAATACAGGCAGCGTCGGGGCCTGTGAGAACAAGGCCCTTCTTCTTGAGTGTTGTGAGAAGGAATATCGCCCGCAAGCTTCATTTTTGCCCGCGTAGTTATTCGGGAAGCTGTGTGTTTTGTACGTAGGCCTGCTGCCTTCTGAGTCATTTTCTTCTTAATGATTTTCAGTTTTGCTGAGTGATTCTTTATCCGGCGTGTTACACCTCTGCCTTACAAGTGAAGAGGAGGAGAGGAAGAATCAGAGGGGAAATGTATATATATTTTCTGCTTTGTTGCGGCGAAGTGCCTTGGCTAACACTTGTTGCCACGACAGGTTTTTATTGAATGAACAGAGATGGTAAAAACGATATGATTTCTTAGCGATTGTGAGTAATCTTATATTTTTCAACCTTTGTAAGAGTGGTTGAAACAATGTGGACGTGTCTTAAGCGGGAAACCAGAGCGGCTTTAAAATAGAGCGCCCGCCACTGTTTCCTCTAGGTAAGAAACAGGTGTTGCAGGGCACCGCATTCCAGGGGCGGGTAATACGCTCGCCAAGCTGCCCGTTACATACTGTGTGCTGAAGAAAGCGCGCCAAGCCGTTATCATTCATTGAGATTTCATTCTGCTTCCGACATTGTTCTGAATTTGCATGGTACCCGCTGCTTGCCGATGACGTTGTGCTGGTTAAGAACCATGACCAACGCCCATGAACAAATACAGAAGCCTTTGTCTCAGTTTTATGCGAAGCATACTACTTTAGCTACCACTTCAGCCCTTCACCGTGGTTATGCGCCTCCAAATCACGTGATACATGACATCACACCACGTGACACGATGACGTCACGACAGTAGAGAAACGGGGCCCACCTCGCGCCGTCGCTGTGGTTGTGCGCCTCCAAACCACGTGATACATGACGTCACACCACGTGACACGATGACGTCACGACAGTGGAGAAACGGGGCTCCAACTTGTGCCGTCGCTGCGGTTGCACGCCGTGTGAATCACGTGGTATGGTGACGTCACACTCCCGCGCATTTCGAACGCGCGTTCACACTCGGTGTAGGTGAAACGCTCGCTCCACCGGGCAGGCGGACGCGGCTTCCGTGGCAATCCAGGCGCTCACCCAACGCGCGTCTCGGGGTTAGTCGGCGTTCCGCTGTAGCCATGCCGTTGTCTTCCCCCACGACGAAGGCTTCTAGTGGTTGTATTAAAATGACCAAGTATTCAACCAAGGAAAGCCGTGTATTACCAAGCCTAGCCATCAATATGCTTCGCATATGACCAGGGTTAACCAAGTTAAGCCTCAGCCATTTTTTCTTTCTGTATTTACTGACATGAGGAATGCTATTTGGGAACTTGTGTCACCTTGTTTTCTGCAGGTGTTTAATCGTGTTCTTTGCAATGAACTCGAAATCTGCTCCAGTACACTTAAAGAAATTAGCTTGCAATACTTGCATATGGACATTGCTCCAATATGCTTCACTATTGGGATGCCCGTGAACAAGAAAGGGCATCATGTAGCATGAAAGAGTAAACAGGAAAGCTTAGGTTCGTATTTAGAAAATATAGAAGACTCCGCATCAGAGTTTATGTATTTAAACAAAATTGAAGCAGTAAAAACTCGTGGGGAAAAAAGTTGACTGGAATTTTCGTGCAACAGCTTGTCAGGAAAAAAATATAAACTTAAAATGCGACATTCCATTAAACCTTGACCAGTAGAACTCATAACGTTCAGGAACACTCATTCGCCCCGATCAACCCGATCACTGTTTATCAATTACTTTTCAAAGCAGTTTTTTTTCTAGAGCAGTCGAAGACTGTAATTCCTTGCCAAATCATCTATTCCATTCTGAAGATTTTGTTGGCGAACTGTAATACCTATTAAAGACTAAATTGCGTGAATTTGTGTTTTTTTGTATTTATTATGTTTTGTATGCTGCTCCACATTGAAACTTTTTATTCTTTTCTTGTGTGCAGAAAGTATGCATTTCACTCCTGGTTAGGCCAAGCATTGGCTTGCAGTATATTGGAATAAATAAATAAATCAGCAGTGTGGACTCAGCGCATGAGTGCTTTGACTTTGCTTAGGTCCCTATCCGCTACCACTTCCGGATAATACTAAACGCATTAAAATGATTCAGTGAAAGATTCTGTTGTACAATGCCAAAACTTAGCTCATTCGCCTTTGTACTGGAAGGCCGTTTTTGCCTGCTAGGAAGGGTGGAATTTTGTGTGACACTAAAGAAGTCTGTGATACAGTAACTTTCCTTAAAGTAAAAAGTTTCCGGCTGAACGTTTTTAGCATCACAAATTTTCTACGCTTCATTCACAGAATGCCTTACTCAGTCATACCATGAACGGGGTGCAGATTTCGTTACCGAAAAAAAAAACTAAAGTAATGCTTGATTTTATTGGTAGTGTAATCTTTTGGTAGAGGCTGAATAGAATCTGCACTGTGAATTTTAGAGCAGTCCATTCACGAACGATAGACACGTGTACAGAAATAGAGCTCAAACAAGCCCAACAAAGTCATCTTGAGCTCACGGTGTGGCAGAAAAGAAAAGAATAACTCAACGTTTTTGCGACACACAGAAATCAGGAAATGCTCCTCCAAGTCGAATGTTAAAGGCTACAGAAAACAGGGACCATGTTTCTAGTGTTCCTTTGCTTCCCTTCCTGTGTTCTCAACCTTTGTAAACCGTTTCGGTTTTTGCCTCCGGGTACCTACACCTCGGGCACGGAAGTTATACATTAACTATACCCTAAAGATAAAAAAGAAGGCTTCGTTCTGTTTTAGCGCATTTCCAGCGCTGCACGAGTTCGCTCGCGTTAATTAGATTCTTTTCCAAGCCATTTCGGTCGAGGCCAGAACGGCAGTTCACCACCGGCCGCCATAATGGATTCGCCGCTGCGCGCATAGGAGACAAACTCAGCGTTTCCAAGTAATTCCATAAATAAGATAAAGAAACAAGAACGCGTGCAGAATGGAGCTTTCAGTTTTTACTAGTCTTGGGGAAGGAAGGGAGTAAATGGCCGGACGAAGGAAGAAAAAATGTCCCAAAGAAACTTGCAGTGCTTAATAATTGGTCATTTCTCGATCTGAAAGCTGCCAATTTTCTGCCTCTGTTGTAGGCAGAGCGAAAGAGTATCATGCAACGGCGAAGCTACGGGCCTTTGAAAGGTGCAGAATTGAACTAAGGCTGAGGTTCAGGTCGAGCGCAGAAACTTCCACACGGCGCCTCCATTTCCACTTATTAATCTTTTGCGCGGTAGGCAGCCCGCCCACCCGTAAGGTTGAGCAAAGATCAAAATGCAATATAAGATTCTTTAAAGTGTGATGAATCGGAATGAGACCAACAGAAGAGGTGTATCCCACCCCGATAATGTATCTTGTGAATGGTGGGAACGTCTAAGGGTAAAATAAATAAAGGGGGCATAGTACCGAAGTATATCTTAGGGAGATTAAAAAAAATAAAAAGCTCGCTAGAAGTAAGAAAGGAAAATGAAGGGCAGAGGCCAGATACATAGCTAAGTCCGCAGCCAGCGGAACGAGCCAGCGCTCATGAGCGTTTATTGAATTTCTTTAGAGTTCTCCCGGTTTTCTTGTTTTTTTCTTCTCGTAAATGGAATAAAAGAAGTTAGTTTGATTACCTGAACTTCAACTTCTCAACTGAATTTGAACTTGCAGCAGTATGTTAGAATAACTTTGCTCAACTTTCATATTAAAATGACCAGTCGGTGGTTGGTTTCAAATTTGTATTAGCTAAGGTTGAATGTTCAGTTCTGATTTGAACTTCAAATTCGAGAAATTCAGTTGCGTTCGATAAGGCTACTTTCACCTCGCTAACCTTGGAGGCGGCTGGTGATTTAGATTTGTTGCGGCTATTGCGATGATTAAGAGATCTTCGTTTTGTTAATGGTACTCAGGCTGTTCCTATTACTTAGTAGTTTATTTTATCTTGAAGCTTATTGTTTCAGGGGTCCTGACGTTGATTTCCGCCATGGGGTGAATCTTTTTGTTTCAGTTCATACTGTGTGTAGTGATTAGTTTATGTATAAGCCATGACCTATTAGAAACCTTTGCACCTCCTGCCTCTCAGCCACGGGGTTTGCTGAGGGGGAAAGCTAGCGCTAATAAAAGTTCTCACGGTTGTGGTTACTGGCGAAATTTCGTCGTGTGATATTCAAAATTTTACGGTTCTTTCCTACCCTTCTTCGAATTTCTTCACATAGAAACTGCAGTAGAAAGAATTGGTTCGGTGGGTGGCCTCTTCTGCTGGGATTTCCTTGTTCACATAGATGATCATTTCGTCTCATTTTAGAAGTTGCCTTTCGTGTAGCCTCGCCTTGACTATTGCTGACATCTTACTGGCAGTTCGTAAACGCGAGCGTTGTGGTGAGAGGTTACGCGGAATTCGTTAATGAAAGCTCTTCTGTACGCTCAAATTCTGGGAATTTTAAACATACTCCACCGAGGTGTGCCTTGTTTTCGGTTTTATTGTATCATATCTTACTAATGACCAGAATTACC
The DNA here is from genome assembly GCF_055824585.1 of Amblyomma mixtum. Taxonomy (NCBI): domain Eukaryota; kingdom Metazoa; phylum Arthropoda; class Arachnida; order Ixodida; family Ixodidae; genus Amblyomma; species Amblyomma mixtum. The sequence continues at coordinate 179,165,051 of NC_143013.1, read as the reverse complement.
GCCCCTTCGTAGCGGCCATTCTGAATGGTCTTCAGCTAATTGACTTCATCTGAGCATTTCAAGTTACTTTGATTCACTTTTATTTTGTCACTTTATTTAGCCCTGGAAATGGGTCTGAATCGAAAGCACTGTGCTTCAGGTGCAAGGCTCTGAGGCATCCTTTTAGAAGCTGGTTTGTGACTGTTGCCTTTATTGTAAGACACCTTACTGTCGTCTTTGAGTATACTGACCAGCTGTTATTGTACTTCTTCGTCTTGTCTTGTTACTTCTGATGTCTTCAAAACAACCATCATGATAACCGCGTTAATCTTGTTCATCTTGCGGGAGATGTCTCTTGACTCCAATTCCTTCGTATTTTTAGCACTGCTCGTTCTTACGCGCAGACTTCACTTTCCTACCTTCCTGGGTGTGAGTGTGAACGGCCTTCATTACTAGAGTTTGCTTCTCTATACAGTCCTTTCTTACTTTGTTTCGTTTTCTGTTACGTCTCTTGTCATATTAATCCTCTACTTCTTTACCTCAAATTCTTCACCCATAATTCTCTTCGCTAGAGGTATTTCGCGTTGTAATTTGTGGGCGTGTTCTCGAGACTGTAGAGTATTTTGTGGGTATGCTTCTCATTGCACTCTTCCACTGTCTACAGTACTTCCAAAATGTTTATATCAGTTTCGCTCGGAGTTGTGTTGTCTATCAATTTTTAAAAAAATTGGTTCTCGATCAATGGTTCATTTGACTGGCAATTGTCACCCTTTCGGAGCCTTGTCTCTGCCTCTCATTATCTGTCGCATAACTGTCATCTACTTGAGCACTTGTCTTTTTTGTTGCCTGTTTGTAGAGTGCACACGTCTTGTCTTGATGAAGATTTCTCTTTGCATTTTTTGTCTCCAAAAAATATTCCATCTTTAAAGATGGTCGAGAGGTGTGCTATTAAGTTGTACAAAAACAATTCACTGGCTTCGAGATGACCGCTATTTACTGCGAATTCGCTTCGACAGCTCAACGAGCGCTTTTTTATCATCTACTTCTTTGTTGGTTCTTTGTTTGTGTGCTGATAAAAAAAAAATTTCTTACTATATCTGCTTCAAGAAAAGTGATAATAAATGTGATTTTTTCTGCATCAAGCCTAAGCCACTTGCCGCCCCTAAATGTTCTTCTGTTGCCGGTGCACCACAATGACGCTTGGGTGTTTTAAGGTACTAGCAGATGCCAGGTGGTTAGCGTCATACAGACTGCAAACCTCCCTGAAGGCAGCAGGCGAAAGACAGGGACAGTTTTTTTTTAGTCAGTACTAAAATCCCTACACATTTGAATGGCACTGAATGCAACCATTTCCAATATTGAGTCATATAAGGCTCCTTACAAGGAAAGCATGTTCTCCGGCCGATCTGTTTGCTACTGATGGCCACCGTGTTGTCTCTACGCGTGTCGCTTCGGTATTGCTATGACTGTCCATTATTGCAGTTCCCTCAAAAGAAGCACTGCAGGTGCATGAAGTTAACATTCAAAGCATGAGCACTAGAAGTATCAGTGGAACCCAATGAAAGGCAACTGTACACGTTCGCGAGCTACTCCGTATGTGTTCAGGCTCAAGGGCAGGCATTTGTTTTAGTTAAGATATGTTTCAGTAGATCATCTTCGCAGAAGATGCAACAGTTAGAAATGGCACACGGCGTATAACCCAAGGGGAGAGGTTCAGCCTGGTCAGCTCTACTGGTAGCGGGTCACTCCATGCCAAGAGATGTAGCATTTTTAGATAATGAGCGAATTTCTTCAAAACATATAACGAATTGCTGACATTTGAAGACTACACAAATCTAGTTATTAAAAAAAAAAAATTCGACGTTTTGATGCCACTTCATTATTCGCTTCAGAAAGTAGCGTGTGCGCGAAACATTTCTTTTTGTAGAAGTATTTCAAATTTCTGAATATTCGCTATGGTGATTATGGAAAGCCACAGACTGGCACAGGCGGTAGGAAAAAAATGTTATTTCATATTTCCTCTAACAAAGGAAATATAGCGCACGCATAATGCGATAAATAACGAAGTTGAAATTTTTATTCTGAAAGGTCAAAGAAGATACGCATGTTATTTAACAGCCTTACAGCTCATGCAACAGAATACATTCTAAAATTATTCCTTGTCAAAAATATTCAACACAGCAAGGAGGATGACAAACAGCGTCACTTTAGCAAAACATCGCTTCTGTGCACTCAAAATATCTCATTTCCGGTCGACGCAGAAGTATGCAATAAATGTCTTGACAAATATTTTCGGTGTAAAAACAATCCGAACAGTGTAACATCACTTACACCGCTGAACTGTTGGAGGTGAAACAAAGCCTACTCACTACAGCGATTCGATGCATATCTGGTAATTTCTTAATGAGCTGATAGCTAATAATGGACACTACTCTGCTCATAACATCTCATCCGCTTTCCTTGAAGCGTGCGCTCACGCATGCTCGCCAAGCTCAAAATATTTTATAGCGAATTTTTTTTTACCCCCATCAGTATGAAAATAATTTCGCGTCACCGCCAAAAGTTTTAAGCGTCAAGAATAAAAGTTCGGCTGGGCTAGCACCGTGCGATTCGAATTACCTTCAGGCGTTCTATCACAGATGTGGCAGCCTCACTGTGACAAAGAGGAAAGGTAAAATGCATGTGTACTACGAATATCCTCGGACGTTAGGGAGTCCCAGGTGGTTGATAGTTTCCTCTGACCATCACACTCGGCTCTCATAGCCAACGTGAAAATTCAGGACGGCATGTCATGCCATACTGTGCAATAACACACCAAACCTAACAAACCACATCATATCTTGGAGGCACATAGTCCTGGGAACTGCACGTAGCGCAAGTTTGGTTCAACGCAGCGGCACCTGCCAGATTTAAACTCGGGGTTAATGATGAAATTAGTGGAGTTCTGACAAGTCTCTTTGTTTTTAAAAGCAAGCCGTCTACTGAAAAAGTACAATAACGCCAGCCGAATCATCATCATTGTTGAGCCTGACTGTGCCTACTCCGGGACAATGGCCGCTGTCGTTCCTCTCTAACCCATCACTGTTCGAGCTGCGACCACCCTATCTCCGTAAACGTCTTAACGTCTGCTTCTTTCTGCTATCCCTTTATACGCTTGCCTTCTCTTGGAATCCATTACGTTGAACTTAACCACCACCGGTCATCGTGCCTTCGCGTTACATACCCTGCCCAAGCTCATTTCGTCTTTTTTTATTGTGTCCAAGATGTCCTTAATTAACCCGTGTTTCTGCCCTGATACACTCTGCTTTCTTTCCGTCTCTTAGCATTAAAGCTCGTCGTTTTCCATTCCATAGCTGGCTGCGTTATCCTCAGTTTAAGCTAAAGTATTTTCGTTAGCCTCCACGTTTCAGCCGCATAAGTGAGGCAAATAGCTTTTATTCATCTCAATGAGAGGCGTCACTTGCGCTCTATCATGTCTCTTAAAGGCACAGTTTGCTGCACCTTTCATTCATTACATTCTTATCGATACGCATTAGTCTAAGAACCCGTTTAATTTTATGCGCTGAATCGACAGGTTGTTAACGTTACATTAGTTCAAGACAGTTAAGGCGCGCAGACTTGCCTAACCTTATGTCTTCCTTAACAAGCTTCTCTTTGTGATGTGCTTTAATTTGTAAAAAAAAAAAATAAAGAAAAGAAATCATGCAGTGAGGATCCACACTTTCCTGAATAGCACAGTGCTGCAGTTCAACCAGCGGCCTGAGCGTTGCTCACTTATATTTCTATTCGTATAGCATATGTTCAGGGAAAGGAAACCCTCCTATCTTTGTGTGTAGTTAGCAACAAAAAGCGAACTAGAAACGGTGCATACATGTGGCTGGCATTTTCGTGAGTGCTTTCTACCGCCATGCTTACTCTCCCGAGCGGTACGGCAAGAGCAATCCTTCGACGCTCAGATCACAATGCATAACGTATTTTTCTTTTTTTTCGGCGTTATGCCATTTTATTTACTTTTGTTTGCTGCAAGCTGTGAATTTACCACTGACCGTCTCATACATGCAGTTTTCCGACGCAGAGGCGGCAAGTCTTTCTCAGTGGCCGCATTTGTTTGTTTGTTTGTTTTTACTTTCGGGCGCATTTGAATAAGAGAGGCCTGCCAAAGCATCTCATTTCCGCAAGCTGCCATATACACTCCCTCCCTCGTGCTCACGGATGTGAACCAGCGTTTTTCCCTTCTTTCAGCGATGTTATCATGAGGTATTCACTTACTTTTCTTTTTATTTTAATTCTTTGTGTGCGCGCTCATTTATTCCCCAATCAACGCCTCAACTTGAACTTCCCCGGCTGCGTAAGAGCTCATTGTCGGAGGCCTTGGTATTGAGTGAGTATCATTCTTTTCATCTCTTCTCAAAAGGCTTTTTAAAGTGTTAGGTAATAAGGTAATAGTGACTTTTCGTTATTCCTTCTTTTGCCTTTCCAGTCAGTTTTTGTGCAGCCTAGCTTGAGGTAGTTGATTACATAAAGAAAAAACGTTAAAACTGCGTATTTTTCCTCCTTATTATGTGGAAATTAGTGGTATAATGAAATGTTCAGTCTTTATTAAGCCAAATTTACTTTTACTTCTGATAGTTTTGAATCATGATTCATAATAGTGATTAACAGATATTGCGTATTCACGTAATTTTGCTACATTCGTGACATGTATCATTTCTAGATGATCCTTTTTAACAGTGGATTGTTCATTGCATAGTGACTAATGTTTTCTACGATTTCAGTATCATTTTTGCTTTCGGGTCATGGAATAGCTCAAAATTCTTAATGCAAGTTCTTATACTACTTATAGAACTTTCGCTTTTTGCCGCCGTGGTGGCTCAGTGGTTATGGTGCTCGGCTGCTGACTCGAAAGACGTGGGTTAAATCCTGACCGCGGCGGTCGGATTTCAATCAAGACGAAATTCTAGAGGCCCGTGTACTGTGCGTTGTCAGTGCACGTTACAGAACCCCTGGTGGTACAAATTTCCGGGGCCCTTCATTACGAAGTCCCTCATTGCATCTCTTTGGGACATTAAACGGCCATAAACCCCAAACCTTTCTATCTCACGAAAATCAATCTGTCACCTTTTTTTTATATAACAAGATTTTTCCAAAAACTTACAAAAGACACGGCGTGCGGCGTCATTTCTATCCCTCAACTGTTATTAAATTATCCGCACATTTCCACTCATTCATTCTGATTAGAAAAAGAAAGCACTGTCATCATCTAGCGATTTCCGGCACTGCCAACCGATGCTACGCCTGCCTTAAAAAGCGAGGTGAAAAGTCAGTGGTAGAGGGAGTTGTCGGGGGCATTTTTCCTGTGGCTTTGCCGTCTGCTCAGGAAAATCTAGAAGATAGAAAAAAGGCGTTTAAAGAGAGAAACATGGACGCCAGATATAGAAAGTAGTTACATCGCTAGCGTTTTATCGCAATTTTAAGATGCAATATTTATGAGCGTCTCAGGAATACGTTCTGTACGAAGTCAAAGCGATGAGAGGAGAGCTGACACACTGGTCACGCACAAGTGGACGGGTTGACGCTGAAGTGGCGTTGAAACGGCCGCGAGAAGCCATCGCCGGTCACCTACCTTCTGTTTGTGCGGAATTATTTTTGAGCACGCCCTTCTCTGCCATGAAGTCGTTATCTCGCGTTCCCTGATGCACGAATAAGAGGAGTGCACACTTCCGCGATTTCCTCAAACGGCCTGTCAGGACGTCATAACCGATAACTCGTGAGTTCATTTGCTTGTCGCTATTTTCAGCAATTCTCCAAATGAAAGCTAGTTTACTCTCTGTACCGAGTCCCCTGTTCTCACCCGATTGAGGAAGTCGTTCTTCGGCAGGCCTTGAAGTGGGTTTACTTGCAGAGTTGAAGAGGGCGTTGCAGACGAAGAAAGCTGCACAAAAACATAAGGCAGAGAATTCTTTACGCAGCGTCATGGGTGTTTCACCCCATAAAGGTTCAAATCAATTTATTCTTTTCTCTTCCTAGGAGAGAGTTGAGGAAAAAAAGCAGCAGAAGACAGCCTGATGTGCCCATTAAATTAAACAATGCTAATCAGCTGAAAATTAAAGAGTGATCACAGGTATGAAATCCAAAGGACTGCAGATCCATACGTGAAGCGTATAAACTGTGCCTGACGAATAGAAAAATTACTACGCAGAAACACGGAGCAGAACTCCGTACCATGACAAAGAAAGGAAAAGTGAGCCGCAGAAGTCCCGGAGGAAGACTAGTAAATTGGCGAGTCGCCCAAAAGGAACCGCTCTGTGAATTCGAGTCATTTCAGCGTTTACCAGGAGACAACAAAACGAGTGAAAGTGCGTCAAGCATAGACAGCACCACACCAAATCTCCATATCTCTCGGGTGGTTTTGTGACCTATCAATATTTTCAGCATTTCATTTATTTAAAAGACTGGGTTAAGTGATCCCTATGTTGTGCGCGCCATGCATTGTGGGGTAGGTCGGGACTTGGAGGTACCACAGTTCGTAGTGTCTGGTGGAATTCATAAGTATATTAGCAGAAAGTCCTGCAATATTGCGTTGTTGCTTACATGTGCTTGTTTTTCTTTCAGGACCTTTCAGAGGGTCTGACACTACACACACACACACACACACACACACACACACACACACACACACACACACACACACACACACACACACACACACACACACACACACACACACACACACACACACACACACACACACACACACACACACACACACACACACACACACACACACATACATACATACATACATACATACATACATACATACATACATACATACATACATACATACATACATACATACATACATACATACATACATACATACATACATACATACATACATACATACATACATACATGTATACATACATACATACATACATACATATTTATTTTGTCATATTTACACATGGAAGTATGTGCGCCCGCGGAAGCGCAATACAGGGCGCTTGTGGGCGGGCCACGGCAATCAAACAAAGTGCAGACTCAGTACTGACAAAATTACATGGTTTGCAATATAAAAGAGGGGAAAAAAAGAAGGAAAAAGAAGAAAAAAACAGATACATTGATAGGAACAACAATCATACTTGCACACACTGAAAAAGTTGGTTAAATACAGAGATTATGAGGATACAAAAACAAAAAAAGCAACCGTGCTTCATAACAAATGTAAACAAGACCATCAGAGCGTTTCGAGCCATTATGTCGGTGTACCGCTTTGAAGTTTCTAAACGTAAATAGCCAGGATTTTACTTGTGATTTTACCTCATTGATAGTCTGCAGTGATAGTATTTTTGTTGGAAGCTGGTTAAAAAGGAAGGGGATGTAGAACATTCAGCACTTTTTTCCATAGTGTGTATATCTTGGGAAGTTGAAACGGCTCTACTTTTCTTAGTATTTTAGGTTTGTTTACAGGAAGCTTAAAGTTATTAGAAAAGTAGTTTTTACTAATTACTAAATGCGTAAATAAATCTTGAATGAAGTACACATCAGCCGCAAGCATTCTTTCAGCACTATCTAAGGTCTCCTTAGAGGTTCCATACAAAATATAAGTTCCATATAAGTTCAGGTAAATTAAAATACTGTATTAAGAGAGTAGATCGCATGTGTTTGCAACGAAACAGACACTTTTTGTGCATTTAGAGGCTTCTTTTGCAAATTTTACAAAAGATTTTCATTTCAAACCGCATTTCTCTAAATTCGGTGGATCGTACATTATGTGCGAGATAGCGAGGCAGATTTAAGAGTTAAAGCTCAGCACCGCATGGGCGTAAAGGACGACGCCAGATAATGATGCCAGTGAAACGACAAAGGTTCCTGGGCGCACAATTAACCTCACTTTCCAAAGTAATCTGACTGGCAAAGTGTATCCCTAATTTCCATAAGCCCTCTACTTTCCCGATTAGTAATACGAGAAAACTGTGTGTTGTCCGTAATTCTTCAAGTTTCGAGATGAACACATTATTGTCGTGTAGCACGGCTGCGTGACAGAAGAACCGGGAAAACCGCACGGCTCCAGGAATGCAGCGGGTGTTCCCCATCTAAGAACAGCCTGATACATTGTTTTGCGCTCTGCGTGCTGATGGGGCGCAAAGAACAAACCATACCTACTTCTTCAGGCCAAATTCGCAGCTTTGAGCTTTCAGTTGCTATGTGGAACGAAATTAGGGTTCTTATAGCCTTCTGGATAGTTTAATGATGTCCTATTTCACCGACTTATTCATTCATCTACTCAGCACTTTATTTTGATGCATCAGACCAGGCCTCGCATTCATGAGATGTGCTTTAGCTGAGGGTGTTCGAAATAATTCCCAAAGTTCCGAGGTTGCAAACCTTACCTAAATTTCTAAATACACGCTGTTTAATTTTCGCGCCCGTCCAAATGAATACGCCCCGTCCAGGGTCGAAATCCCAGCAAAGGTTGCTTTCGAAACCTCTAGCCACTCTGCCGCCGTGATGTTTTTATAAGCTATGTAATTTTTTTGGTCTTGTTATACAACAGCCCAGCTCCATCAGCAAATTCAAAATTTGCCAATGCACCGTGCGGAAACTGTTTCATCGCCTTTTTCTTTTTTGAAAGATTTCAAGGAAAGGTAATACGGACTGGTAACAAACTTGGATAAAAACATAGGTCTCAAAACTTACAAGTTGAGACTCGTTACCCGTGGGATTAAAACAATAGGTGTCGCCATAAACCAAGTGGGAAGACTAAATAAATCTCATATCGTCAATATAGTTGCTTTTATTGGGAAAGATGCGGTCAGCAGAGCACACTGTGCTCGAAAAGTATCGCAGCGCATGGACCCTGTCGTCGTGAGCGTGCATTTCCACACAAACTTCCTTTTTGGTGAATATCGCAAAAACCTCTTTGCCATCCCAATTTCAAATCTAAATTCAGTTTTTTAAGGTATTAAGTAATTTTTTTGTATATATTGCATAGCTTTCAGAATGGTAGAAAATACTGGTATTTTTTTATCCCTCCAACATTCGTGACGAAGATTTTACAGTACCATGCCGAGCTTGAGTTTCCAAGCATGTTACTTCGGATCGCAACATGCTTGGAGCGCAACAAATATGCTAAACCTTTGTTACAAAACAAGGGCTTAAACATGTTTCCTCTTTCCTGCATCGAGAAATATTATTGTTATATAAAAATACCGGAACACCAGTTGCATAAATTGTTCCGAAAAGAGGCAATACATTTTTGTTCTCTCTTGTCTCGTGAATTACTGTTCCAGCCCATGAAGAGATGATATCAAAAAAAAATAAAAAATATGCGTCTGATTTCTGTGCAATGGAATTCAGTAGCGCATACCATAAAGTGAGTAGTTTTGTAACGGCGGATGGCGTCAGAGGTAACATTGCAAGTGCTATAGGAATCCTCCGCTGGTTACGCAAATAGCAAGTACGACCCAAGGTGTTCGGTTCTGGTGACCATGCAAAAAAAAGGCGCGAAACTTTGCAATTTGAATTTAATGTAGATATATGTTTTGAGCGCACTAAAGTCTTGGGCATGGTGTTACAGAATATGTTAAGCTATGAATTACACGAGCAACTATTTCATTCTCAACTTGCAACTCAGTACCTGGTGGAGAGAACTCCACTTTGCACGAAGCCCATGATCATGACACATATCATAGTAATACCACTGCGATTGTTCAGAAAAGAACAAAATTGAAATATACTTTCTGCGCTCGTTGCGTACGCATCACTTCTTTTTTCACTGAGCACAAACTGTTTAACTTCAGCAATGCTGAGAATTCCGCCTTGCGAATAACATTTTGCACAAAATGTGACTTGTCAAGAGACTGAAGGCGTAGCTCCTGGGCGAAAGAAGGCAGAAAATATTTTGTCTACAAGACAAAGTCCAAAAAGTGTTAAAGAATGATTTCAGACTTGTTTTTTCAGTCTAGCACCTCTACACCCCCATGTCCTATTAGCGCACCTAATGAACTCCTCACGTTTCACATTTCCCAGTCTACGGGCAGCATTTTCTTGGGTGAGCGTGGAGGGTACTACGACTACTGAGACAGTTCGCCTAAGAAGATTCCTTGTTCAACTATGAATAAAAGACGTAAGGCTGGCGCATTTGCAACCGATGTTACCCTGATCGAAGAAATGTAGCCTTTGTTCGCCGAGGTTACAATGGAAATGAACACACCAATGAAAACATAAGTTTTGACATTGACGGCAGTTTTAATTGGAAGCACTTAGTTCTACATTTCGCTCAGTGTCTGCTTGAGTACACCAAATAATGTGTGCCGTTCAATTACGGCAACAAGATTATTATTTTTGTTCAAAAACATGAGTATTTGGGATTGTAAGCTTTGTCCAGCGTAATTTATTCTCAGCTTTAGTAGCCTGTATTACTTTTTCGTGGGGTCAAAGTTTCGATTTAGGATCATGTATGCCTGTGCAAAATTGTCTCAGTTTGTCTTTATTTCGTTGTATATATTAATTGCAAGTTTGTTTTCATATAGCTGATCCACACTCAGGACTCCATAATTGCATCGAAAAGCATGCGTGCTTCCACTGTAGTTGCAACCTTGTAGGGCACGGATCGATTGTTCTGTGTAATAAATATGTTTGTCAAATTGGTAGCAGGAATGGCGCCGCATACGAGAAGACAGTAATATATAAGGTACTGAATCATTGTAAACTAAATAAGGGCTGTAAATTTCGCAGCGATTTGGTTTCTTCAGAAGAATAGCCCGAGGGGCGAGTTGGTGCATGATGAAATGAACGGCGGTGCAACAAGGACACTAACAAGAGAGGGGACACCACACGCGCACACTACCAACTGTCTATTGAATGGAAAGGTGGCATATTTAAACATACAGCTCAGGCATGACACTCATCGCATTATCGCTCTGAACCCAACATGTGGAAAAAAAACAGCAACATCAGGATAACAGACAAAAAATCTTTAACCTCTGCAGAAAAAACTAAAAGATTCTGATAACAGAACTTAGAGGAGGCCATCTCGCAGCGCAAGCAGTGTCAAACAAGCGTAGCAAATGCACAGTCAAACATGAGAAGCAAAAACAGTCAATACGTAATTACAATCATAACAAAGGCAGAGTCAAACGCATTAAGCAAAAGCAGTCAGAACCCGAAAAAACAACAAAACGGAAAAGTAAAAACAGTAAAAACATTAACAACCCGCCTAAACAAACAACAGCGGCCGCTAGAAATGCAGGGCAGGTTGTTAATTTTGTTGGCGACGCTGCCTTTACCGCCAAATTGGATCCTTGGCGCTGTGGAGTTGAAATAAAACAATATTAATAAAGCGTATGAGAGCTTATAGCGATCGAGTAAACTATAGTAGAGCACAATGAGAGCGTCGGCTAGTCGAAGACGACACGTTCTGTGCATGGCGCTGCCACTGACACTTCTCTGATATCTCTCGGCATCCTCATTCGACTGTTAGACTCGAAATGCAGTTGACTAGAACTAAGCGCTCCTCCTGAGGTGGTTCTTTCGGATGCCAGCAGCAATCACAAATGCCGAACCAGCCGCTTCACTTCGGTATGCCTCGTGCACAAGCGGAGACGGTCTAAAGCAAAGGAGCACAATTAGGGTAAGGAACAGAGGGCATTTGGACCTAAGGGCCCTTTTTGCTGGTGCCGTATGGTACCGAGATACGGTTCGAGGTACGGGACGCAAAACAACCATGTATAAATAGTAAAAAAGTTTGCGTGGATTTGAAAGGAAGACTGTCATGTTCGCCTTACAAGAGTAATATAGCGCCATCTGCTGCCATCATTCATTTTAGAACACTGTCATAAAAAAAATACGCCAAAATAATTTTATTGCCAAGTTTTGCAAGGCAGCCTTACTCAAGAAAAGTGTATTCAGCCTGCACCAAACCACAAGCTAGTTCCAAGTGCCTGAGAAGAGAGGCCTTTTCCTACCTGTTGTGTTCTGGTCATTAAATTGTCGGATTAATGTTTTAACTAGACAGAGCTTTGTATATATTTTGTTTGCCATTTTTCACTAGCGGTCATGGAACGACATAAAATGTTACCAATAATGCAGTGGTTTCAGCCTGTGTTTAGCCGGAAATGTAGTTAAAACACTCTGTATAACAAAATTATTTTGCGCTCTATTGTTGAATTTGAATAATGAAAACTATTTCGTTATTGAAATTAAATACTTTGCAACGCTCATAGAAATAGTCATATTGATATTTTCCGATAAGCTTTTGGTGAGCAAAAACGTGAAAAAGTTGCTGATAAAATTCAGGAGGAAAACTATCCTTCAGAAAAGAAAAATATTGGAACCACATCATTTTAAGAACTCAGTACTTAAAAGAAGCCACAGTAGACGTATACAACATCAGCTGGTGAAGAAAATAAAAGTATCAAATCAACATTGGTTTATTTTTTTGTGAAGTTCTTGTATTGCGCCGCTGAAAAAGACAGAAAAAATGTAGAAAATCTGCATGCCCTATGGCAAAGGGTTAAGTGACATCCGAAGAACACTACAGATATATTTTTAGAAAATTATCTTCGGAAATCAGCGATGACGCTTAATTTCTGCCATCCTTTTTTGGCTGTCGTCCAGAATCACCACCGGCTCTTATTGTCATTGTTGAAATACCAACGACATTGAAAATATTTAAGCTTGAAGAGTTACTACGACATATTGGCGCGCGCAGGAACGCTCCAGCTCCGTCCGCCGGCATTAAATCATGCCATATCTGTCTGTCATGGCGCTCTTTCTTCGTCGGCTTGCAGTCACGTAACATTTGGTGGAGTAGCGGGGTGCAGCCATTATCAGCCTTGCCCCTACCGCCCTCTTGAAGGATGTGCTTTTCTCTTGGCGCCTTGATCAAGTTCGCGCCTTGACAGCTGTTGTTGCGGTCATACAGCTCCACATGTACTGACCCATTTCAATACTTCTGCGGCTACGGAACTTAGCACAGACACCTGTGACCACTGTACTGGTACCTTTCTTCCATAGCGACAGCGCGATCACCACATCGTGATCGCTTACGCCAGCCGGCTACGATTTCCCTCCGAACGTAAACATTTCAATACGGAGTGGGAGTCGCTCGCACTTGCTTGGGCATTGACGAAAATTAGCCCTTATTTGTTAAGCAGCAGCTTTTGTGTACCTTGACTGCCGCCTCTTGAAGACTCTACAGGCTGTCTGGGTCGTTTGGGTATGCCTTGCGCTTGCAGGAATACATATCACAGTCAGCCACAGGTGAGACCTACTGCATAAAAACACCAAGTGCTTGCCCCTTCATCACGTCGATATGCCGAATCCGATGACCGTGATTGCAACGGCTACGTTTTGGCCGCATCAGACTTTCTCTACATCGAAGAAAAACAGATTCGAGATGGATCTCTGCGCCATATAATCTACCTCTCCGTAGCGACTATTCCGATCTTTCTCTAATCGTTTTTATTCTGCATCATATTCACGCCGGCTAAAATCTCGATTTTTTTTTTCAACAAAGAGCTCTCTCTCTCTCTCTATCTCTATACCGACGCAGCATGAATCCAAATGGCGCCCAGGTCCGGTGAAGAAATGGAGGACGCGCACCACGTATCGCACCACTGATCGAACAGGAAGTCCCAACATTTTGTGTGGCGCGTGCTGGCGCCATCTTCTTTCCTTCGGCAAGTGGCTGTCGCCAGTCAAACTTGTCGCTACAAAGCAAAAGAAGCGAAAGAACTGCTGTTTCGTTCCACACAGCGCTGTGTTTCGTTCCCTTTTCTGTCCGTCCTTATTTCGTGTGCTCTGCTAACACCTACAACATGAAAAACCAACTAGCCCAAGAAAAGACGAAGCGAAAGAAGTTGAGCGCTGTGTCCAGCTGACTGGCCAATGGCGGAGGCACCTCACCACCTACGAACACCTGCACTACCTAGGAACAGCCCTAGAATGCCCACCGCTTTTCCTGCAATGCAATTAATTCGTACAGCTATTAACGGCGACGAAGGCACATTTCAGGCATCCTGTGATTAAAATTACTGAAATGCGGTTGTCATAGCCGCACCCCAGCGTTCTGAAGTATTTTTTAGTTACCTTATGAAAATTCTCGAATAGCTAGCATATGTTTGTCTAATATTTTTTTTTTTGAACATACTGTTAGTCCCTTCTGGGGACTGTTACAGGAGTGGATTTATGAACACAAAAGATGCAAGTTAACAACACAATAATACAAAAGCCGGCAATCAGGTTTAAAAGACAAGAAATCAGCATTCATATGCGGAATCACATCGGGTGAAAAACAGAAGACGGAAGATAGCCAACTCTGGCCTTCAAAACATGTGTTCAAACACGTCTCAAAGTATTCCTTAATACAATCATACACTTGGTACATGATCGCGTGAGCAAAAAAAAAACACATACGACCAATACAGACTATGGATGGTCATCAAATCTGGCTTGATGACAAAACTGATGAGGCTGCAAGCTCCATGAATTTTTCTAAGGAATGCGGCGCAGTTATAGATTTATCTAGGGCATTCCATTCCCTTACTGCTCGGGGAAAGAAAGAAAGAATATGCTCTCTTTTCAAGTGTTCTTAACGATGCACCCAATCAGTGGATGGATTCGACACTTCATCATGCTACGACCGAGACATAGCTTATATGATTATTTTTCAAATTTAAGATAGTCACTGTTTAAAAGTCGAAGTCAAGATTTGCTATCCACCTGCCAGACAAACGTGGTTTTGAAAGTATGTTAAAATAGGAAAACAAAATCTTACGTTGTGTAGCCGCTTGTGAAAGCTTATCTACTCTTGGTGTCCTGTATGATGTTTTAAAAGCCTCATTAATCGGTGCACAGGCTCTCCGTTTCATTTTATGCTGAAATAAGAAATTTCAGGTGAACCAGAAAGTTCACTCTTCTTCTCTTAGCTGTGGTCTGTGCTGAGAAAGCTATGGTCTGCCCCACAGCGTGTGCAGAGAGTACTGGTGACTAGCTCCAATCAGCAGCAGAAGAGCTGGGGTTAAACTGCACTAACCAATAAGGACTCAAAGGGTCCTCATGAAGTTGCCCTCTTGTAAAAGTACCACTTGTGAATGGCAAGCAGCAGCGTTCGATACTGGAGCTACGGAGAATACACACATTCTCAAAGGAAGCAAAAAATAATATTTGAACACTTTTCACATCTTTCCACATCGACCTGTGCGTGTTTGATACGGTAGCAAAAGCTGAGCAAAGAGTAGATAAAAAGAAGCAGCAATGCATGTCTCCAAGCTTCAGCAACTCGAAATTATAAAAAAAAAATACAAAAAGAGATTAACTATTTTGCTCACAGCGGTCTTCAGCCGCTCTCGATTAAAGTACTTCAACCGCAAGGCACCCAGCGACACTACTTCTATTCTCAAGCGCTTCAGCAGTTGGTGCCCAGCTTGCGTGCGCCGTCCGGGAGAGCTTTTTTTTCCGCTGCTGTGTCTACCTCAGCATTTTTGGAGAAATGCTGTCGCAGAGATTCATGAATAAAATATACGACAACCATTTTATACTTAGCTAGCATTAAAATATAAATGAAGCAGCAGTTTTTCTTGATGCTGCTGCAATCTTTTCCATTGTCTCGACTGTGATGTCTTTTATTTATTTGTAATTATTTATTTTCGAGAAACGGTTGAGATGGGGGTAAATAGCTTGAAAGCCCCCAACCTCAGTACAAAGGCAACAGGGAAAAGCAAGCTTGTGCATACACTTATTAAGAAACAAAGAAAAGAGATAAAACAATCAGCTGAAATACTTGTAGCAAAGTGAGGGCATTAAAACATTGCGTTGTTTTCGTACATGCCTGAAAATAGTTCGAGATGTTTGCGCTTGTTGCGAAATATATGCATTTAGAAGAAAACACGCAGATTGCAGGCACTGCTAAAAAATATAAAGTTAGGAATATAACTCAACAAAAATGTGTGAGATCGGCGTGAGATTTTAGTTTTTTGAAGGCCGCAAGTGTTAGACTAGTAACATTTATGTCTTAGCAAGATATGAGTTCAATAATATAGGAAGAGTATTGCCCTGCCTGTGATACCGATAATCAGTCCGGGAGAACGTCTTCGGGAGAACAATCGAGCACTTTAATTGAGATTTGCAAGCTCTAATAGCAGAATTCGTCTGGCCAGTTGGTTCATTACAGATGCGAAGAAAGAACTGCGCAGACGAGATACGGACGGCGCAGAGGTGAAGACGCACACAAACGCAGACTAACAACATTAGTACGTGGAGGAACACAAGGTGTATATAGTTGTTAGTATGCATTTTGGTGCGTCTTGGCCGCTTCGCCGTCCGTATCTCGTTTGCACATTTCTTCGCGTCTGCAATCTCTACTAGCAACGTGTTATATTACTTTGAGTTAAAATTTTCGCAGCAGCACCCATTTGGATAAGCTGTACCATGGCTTTGTTATGGGTTATTGTTTACTGGGGTTTAACGTCCTAAAGCTGTTCAAGCTATTAGGCACGCCGCTCTGAAGGCCTTGGGATATTTCGACCACCTGGGGTTTACTTTACGCTGACATGGCACAGTACACGGGCCTACACAACTTCGCCTCTATAGGCATTCGACCGTCACGGCCGGGTTCGAACCCGCGTCTTTAAGGTCAACAGACAAGCGCCATAACCACTTGGCCACCGCGGCGGCTGCTTGTTATTTTATAATGTGAGATTGAGAACGCTCGGTGCAGGCTTTATTGCCACCCGCAGTTATGGCTTTCGCGTTGACGGCAGGTAATGATGAATATAGACAAATGAATATAAGGGTCACGCACAATGCCTACACTAAAAACCCCCCTCCACCCCCCCCCCCCCCCCCCGCCCCCCGGACGCCATGTGAGGCTCGGTCAGGAAGAGGCGGCGGGGAAGGGGGAGCAACGGTGATCGGGATACTAATAGGTCGGGCAGGACGGAAACTTGCGAAAGCTTGCCTCACACGTAGCAATTACTACTAGCGAAAAATAAGCGTGAGTGTTGTTGAAATTTAGGCTTTCTACAAACGTCGTACAGAGACCCGCCGTAGCGCCACAATGCTCATTTACTTCAGGCGCGGCCTCTAGTTTGTTTTATTAGCCAATATGCTTGTTCATATGGCAAAACGAAATGCAGTGCTGGCTGCTACGCATGCAGTTTATAATAATATCCTTGTTTTTAAAACCACTGATTCATTATGTTCACTTTATAAGTTATGTGCGGTCATTCTTGAACTGCATACGCATTCTTTTTTTTTTTAGCGGTTTCGAATGGAGTCGTACACGTGTCGTCATTTAGCACGCCACGAAAATTTTGACAAACACGTCTTGTTTGCGCGCCTTCCACATCGTGCTGTAAGGAGCTGTAGCGTTCTTTTCTTCGAAGCTCTGGAACCAACCACACAGCTCATTGTTGGGCTCCTTGGTTCTACTGCAGTGCCAAAAGAAATCATACCCTAGTTTCGCCCAATCTTCCTGGTGCATGTTTCCCGCTGGAGAGAATTTCAGATATTAGCTGGCTCAATTTCCTTTTCCTGCTTCTTGTATATATTTTTTTGTATCTGCTTGCAGCCGTCACTGCTGCGCAGTGCTCAAAAAACAACGATCGTGGCATAAACGACATCACTGTTAAAAATACAGCAGCTGAATTTGCCGCAGCGCACTTTTGCGCGCAACATAGTTAAGAAGAGCAAACAATTATTTTTTACCTTGCTTTACAAAACCACTTGTAAAAGACTCGCATAACGAGTTCACTTTCAGTCCATTTCACTCTACGAGCTATCAGATACCGGTTTCCACGCCGCGACTGCGCTTCACTGTGAAGCTTTAGTTCCGTGAAGGAAGACAGTAGCCTCAAACGGAAAAAACACGTGCACTAGGCGATCCAATTACGGCACCTTCCCAGCGGGTCTTCCTTTCGTCGTCAAACGGTCGTGGTTCTCAAACGCCTCTGTCAACAAAACTCCTTTCAATGCGTGTTCGAGAATGAAAGAGGTACAATTTTCGTTCACCATTGCACTTAAACCCGGTGAGCTCATATTTGTCCTCGTCTACGTGGCAGCTTTGTTTGTTCGTCTTCTAGAATGCCGAAAATAGCGGTCCCTCGATCTTCCCAGTATCCTACATTTATGCTGTATAGCTTTCCTTTGTAGCCGTATGGCTGCGCTTGGGTGGATGTTAACAAGTAAATACACCGTCATTACCTGGCTTTATTCTGATGCACTGCGCCACTGGCAATGCCGGTCCGAAAAAAGCAGAGTTCTTCAGTAATTCGTCAAGAACCGAGAAAGCGAAGAGAAAGCATTGACATCCGAAGCAATTTGACATTCTCTGGGTCTTTTCCCTTGGTAGGATTAGCACTAATTTTTTTTTTTGGAAACTGTTTGTTTTGCCATCTACTTCACGTCAATGTAGAGACCGTGTTCGCGTAGGTAGTCGGAATTTTTGAGCAAAACACGCTGCAATTCGAGTTCCTAAATAAGTCGTCTTGAGGTACATCCCAAACAACGTACTTCAATGAAAGACTCGCAGATGCTTATGCGCCCCAAGTGGCTAAAATATTAGCTTCAGAAGAAACGCAACAGCTCTGGACCTTGCCAACACATCACTACGAATTTCTTGACTCAGTCGACCGACATATCAAATGAAGACTCCCACCCAGAATTCCTCGCCATCTGGAAACACATTATTACCGACTTGGCCTGAACGCTCAATTTACAAACGGCTTACAATACCGTTTCGGCGAAATAGACAGACCCCTTTGTAAAAACTGCGGCTCAATCGAAACTACGGAACATATCTAGCCTGAGTGCCCTCCATATGCTAAGGAGCGTGCGTACTATGAAAATTTCATGAAGAAGCTCTCCCCAGTGTCTCTAACAATGGACGTTTTATGTCCCTTAGTCTGCCCTAGGGACCAGAGACACGCAATGAACTTTTAATTTGCGTATTTAAAGCACTTTGGACATCTTGATAAGGTCTGATTTCACCTTCCATGTTACCCTCATGCATTCTTAACGCTGTGAACTTTGTTAGCCCATTTGTCGGACTATGCACTTCATCATTTCTTATGTAACATCATTCCTCGCCGATTCACCTTAGTACGCATGTCATGGCCACATTTTATCTGCTCCTCTTTTTCTTTTATATTACCGTTTCCACGCCACTATTCTTCCGTATTTATCTCCCAAATTCCCTTCCACACGCATAGTAGTAAGACAGCGATTTTTAAAAGCCGGCTGAATTCTCTCTTTTTTCATTAAAGTGTCTCTCTTGAAGAGGCTAAGACATGAGTGCCTGATGAGTACCTTAGGAGAAAGGAAATCATGAGAAAACTTTTCTAGACGCGCATTTCATTCACTTTTATAACTGACCATATCTTTCCTAATGGTATAAAAATGATTTAAGGAATTTAATTTTCGCTCTTATATTGGTTATATCTTCAAAAGTTCAGACTTCTTTTATTTAGCTAATACTAATTCTCTGCTAAGTCGCTAAGCACTCTATACTTGATTTAATTAGCGCGCGGAAAATCCACACAGCAAGTCCGGTGCGTTACAAGACTGTCCTTTCTATTATGTTTTTATTATTTTCAGAAAATGTTTCGATTCGGTGTAGAGATGCAGTGCCTCCACAATTTTTGGGGTTCAGCGAATGAAGAGAAGGGATCGCCGGGAAGGAAAGAGAAATAGCCGCATTTTTTGACGTCGGCTTTATGTTATACCGAGCCTGACTAATATTCTCCATGTCGTGGCCAGTCGGAATAGTTCTTCATAACAGGGTTGAAGTAGTGTTGTGAGTGACGTGAACCCAAAGTCTTACTTGTATATATATGTTGTTTCGCACCTCCATCTGCTTTCATAATTGATTAGATTTTCCTTCTTGAATCTCGAGCGCCGGAACTAGAGAAATACGAAGGGAAGTGCACACGATAGAGCACTCACTATCGGTGAGTATGTTTTAATGAACAAAAACTTCATTTATGCTATGACTTTCAGTGAAACCCGCCACTAAGTTTTAAAGCAGGACTTTGGATATTGAGATGACCTGTGATGTATAGGTAAGCCAATGTTGGCTGACATCACGTAACTGAGGATTCGTGTCACCAAGCAAGAAGTTTAGATAATTTCAGGTAGCTATCTTTTTTACGCCACGATTACGCGCCTGGCTGGAATCGCATATTTGTAGTGTGCTAGTAGTAATATTCACATCAGTCATTGGGACTGTCCGCCGCGCTGGCAAAGTGGTTGAGCATCTGTCTCGCATGCGGGTGTTGCAGGGTTCCATCCCCAGTGGCGCCGGGTACGCACCGGTGATACAGTGGGTACAAGCTTCCCCTGGCCTGGTGCTCGGTTTAATCAGGGTGAAATGCTTGGGAAATGGGTACTTGACCATACCTTGAGCCAACGAAAATACCTTATGCCATGGAGCTATTTGGCCGCAGATGCCCTAAACCATAAAAAATCCCTATCATCATTCATTAAATTTCTGAAAGCTTGGCCACGTTATATAAATAAATCAGACAAAAATCGCGACAGAACGTGTCATGGACAATTCGCTGTAAAGGATAGGTGTTTTGGGAAATTTTAGAAACGCGTTAAAAACCCATGTGACCTATCAAAGACGACGTCAAACCAATATGAGAGAAACCAAACCAGTAGCCAAACCAAAAGCGCCAAACCAGTATGAGAGAAGAAATTCAATAAACTATTTAGCGCTCTTAGTTTAACACAACGCAACAAAGGCAACAAAGAATAGCAAAACATCTGAAACAAAACAAAGCAGCTTAGCAAAAATAAACGTGGTGGACATGCATAACGATTAAACACCAGTAGAAACAGGCACGATCGTCTACTCTCTCACGAACCAAACCGAACACAAAGTTCTGAAAGCCCCACTTCTTTTATTTGAAATGCTGAGATTCTTCAAGCTTCAAGTTTAGAGCATGAGAAGGTGCTGGCGAGGCGTAAGAGAGAGGATGCTGAAACTTCACTAGTAGCAGAAAAGAATTTCGCGACACACCCCTTTCAAGTTAGGGCTTCCTTTGAATGGCTACGGGTTACGTCACTAAAGACGAGAATTTTATATTATTCTATAGATATCGTTAGTGAAATTTGGATATAAACCACAAAGCTGCTCGCTCATGAAGATAATTTTTGCAATGCCAGCGCGTAGGTATCCAGCCTGGGAAAAACTCACGCCAAGGTTTAGACGAGTGACCTTCAAAGAAAAATACTCAGAATGCTCAGGCTTTCCTCGTGTAAGACCTCCCCCCCTCCACCCCCAAAAAAAAATAAAATAAAATAAGGCTGTTAGTCGAGTGAGTACAGTATGTCAACGAG
The DNA here is from genome assembly GCF_055824585.1 of Amblyomma mixtum. Taxonomy (NCBI): domain Eukaryota; kingdom Metazoa; phylum Arthropoda; class Arachnida; order Ixodida; family Ixodidae; genus Amblyomma; species Amblyomma mixtum. The sequence continues at coordinate 179,143,724 of NC_143013.1, read as the reverse complement.
AGGCCAGAATGTGAAGTAAGGCCGCGATCTTCCTTCCCAGTCCCAGGAGTGAAGGCCGTAGGAATAACCAGCCTTCAAAGAGAGTTGTCCTTGGTTCAAGGATAAAAAAACTGCAGCCGTCTGTCTCATTTAAGTGTGTTCAGCTCGAGACAAGCATGCTGAGAAAGCCGAAGCAAACGTTGAAGGCCGAGAGAAAGAGCACGCGTCGGGATGATTTACGCGTTGCAGCAGGTTTAACCCCCTTCCCCTCGACAACTTTTTCATTTACGCAGAAGCACTGGTATTCAAATAGTCGCGATCATTGTGCTGTAGCGCAACTCGAAGCTCCAGTACCATCAATGACAATAGAGGAAAACATGCGGAGCGTTAATGGGGCTTCCATGGCAACATCTGCTCCATCGCGCATCATTTCACCCATCGCCCCTTCTCACACACTCCTGAATGTCGGCGGTGCGGAAAACTTGCAGTGATCGTTTTTTGTAGCTACCGTATCCCACCGCCTTTCCTAACAAATTGAATTCACCATCAAAAAAGATAAGTTGTAGTGGCATACACGCACCATCTGCGTCGAAATTTGAACTGAAGGCCATGCATGTCATTTTCCAGCAATGCGCAGCCGGCTCGTAATTTCCGGCGCCATGGTTTTTTTTCGAAATTGGGCTGTAGGAAATAATTATACTCGATGGTGAAACGCGCTATGCACGAAAAAAATGCCATCGACACACAAAACCCGAATGTACTGCTAGCCGCTCTCTGCTCTGAATGTATCTTCGTTGCTAATTGTACAAATTTCAGTCACCAACGGCAGACAAAAATCGGATATAGGCTAAGAATGAGATGCACTGACGAGTAGTACGTATAGAATATGTCCAGCAATATTTCAATACGGCTGTGATTCCGCTCCTATATCTTCTCACTTGACTGGTCTATACTGACTGTTTTTCATTCTTGAAGTAGCGGTACGGCTTTCTTCAATGAACTCTGGAAAGGCACTCTGGAAAGGCATCACCTTGGTGCTAACAAGAAAGGATAGGATGCTAAATCTCTATGTCGGGAGCAAAAACGAAGTAGCCATAGTCTCTGAAGTAGCGTCAAGCCATATCGTGGAGGTATTCGTGTTTTTACCGCAAAAATGTTTAGTGCATGACTCGTTCTTTTAATTTAGATGCACATTGATGCGAAAAACAATTTGCCCTTCATACGATCTCTGAATGTCGGCGAAGGGCTAGCACATGTGCCCGAATCTATGCGTCTCCAAACTGCGTTCTGTGAAATATGGAGTTGAAAACTGGCCTCAACAAATATAGCCCGAGTCCCTTCTTAGAAGGGTAGATGGTGCAAAATATAGCCTCTCTCTCTGTTCTCTGTGCGCTAACATACAACTTTTTTATTACATCCGTGATGTCTGTTTCAATGTTGCATGGAAAGCAACTCATTTTGTTTCTGCAGTAGATAAAAATATTTTCTCAACAGCTGCGTATACCTGCCCACTGCGCTGTCGGAATGCTTGCAACACTTTGCCTCCAGAAAATCAGTTAATCGGATACGTTTCAAGTATTCTTGTTCCCCGTTACAGAAAATAAGTAGCCGATCACAATTACATTTACTTCTTATGAAATGTAGCCGATTATAGTGGTCAAATACAGTCCCAGGAATGCAACGGAAAAAAATTTAATAAATGTAATCGATTGCTATTTCGTTATCTTACTTGCAACGTTTATTGACATAGAACACAAATTTACCAAGACTGCAATTCACTACTCCGGAGTGATTGCTTTTAATTTCGTTTCACGTTATATTTTCAACAGGAATTCTTTGTTAGAAGTTGTAGCGAATTTTCCCAAGTTTCCTCGTGAACGGATGAGCAGGTTGATGGAACACTGAAGGGAAATGAAGGACAGGGCAGTATTACAACGTATGAACACCTTTCGCACCTGACGTAGTTTCGCACACATGCCGGCCACTGGGGCTTGCATGTCCGCTAGGCTTGTACCACGACCGAGAGCGACGTGCTCATAAGGAGTTGCTCTAGCTTGTGGGATTTATTTTGTATTGTCTTAGCGTTTCGTTGAACTACCACTGCTTCTATAGTCCTTTTGTGGTACCCGACGCTGCCGAGATATTCTGCGTGCTAACGTTATTTTGCAGCGTTGTCTACCTCGCTTTGTTGATAGCGGTAGGTTGTGGGGGTATGCTTCACGTGCTGTAGAGAGAGAGATGGAGAGAAATACACGGAAAGGCAGAGAGGTTAACCAGGCGATGCTCAGTTGACTAGCCTACACTTGGGGAGGGAAACAGAGGGGCAAAAAGAAAAAGAGCGGCAATGAAATGAGCTTTCTAAGTGTCCAGCGACAATTATGTCACGGGAACAGAGGGCGTGCACTGAAAACGTAAAGATTATAGACAGGAATACAACCCCGAGTCCCTTATGACTCTCAGGAGCGCTTTCACCGCTTTCCTTTCTGAGGAAGGTTGTGTCCAAGGCCCCGGATTAAGAAAAATGGGGGGCCTGGGCTAATGCGAATGTAGGCCCTCTCTCCCTTTCCCTCCACCGACCCCCCCCCCCCCCCCCCCCCGCCCTCTGCTACACTACTGGAATATATCCCGTGTTTCATTGTAATTCCACCAAATTAAAAAGAATGAAGTGCGATGAATAGGATTCATGCAACAGTAACGCAGTATAGCATTAGATTCAAAGCGCACAAAGCACAACGCGATTCTTGGAATGCGCGACACGTGTACATCTGTGGCCAAGCGCCGAACGCCATGGAAGTGACACCGTATACAAGCCGACAGGCGGCTTTTTGCTCGAAGCACTGTTTTAATGCTAACGCATTAAAGAAAAGCAGGCTCAGCTAGCTTCCTACAGTTGAGCTGGGTACTGCGGCTGCCGGCAGGAACTAGGAAACAGAAACACTCGTTAATTAGTGCACGGAGAGGGCTGTTTGTTGGGCTAGTTCGTAAAGCATTAAAAACTGTGAAAACTCGGATGGAGGCAAGCGAAGAAAGTACTGTACAGGACCACCGCTTGTGCCGTCCAGTTCTACCGTCTCTTCAAAAGAGCTTACCAAATATCTGCGTTCCTTACAATATGGTCAAATAAACAAAAATGTCACGAAAACCATAGCTCGATGCACTGCTTGCGGAGGCGTTGCATTTCTTTTCCGACCATCTATCCGTTAAGAAACAATAACGAATGAGGAGTGCCTGACCTCAGGTTTTTCATATCGCTTTTAATGCTTGAATAGCATCTGCGTCACAGAGCGTAGAGCGGCGGTTAGCTCAATACAGGTTTTGTCTAGGTATGCATTTGGGCGTGACGCATGACACAAACATTATTGTTTAGATGAAAACAAGAGCAACCGGCTTTATTCCAGCAACATCTCCGGCACTTTGGCTACAATGAAGAAAGGAACGTCTGCTTCCTCATTTTATTATACGCTACTGTTTTCGCCAATCCCCCTCTCTACTTCGTTGGGACGTAAGATGATGCCGAAATTCCCGTGCATCATCGGCGAACGCCATAAACAGCGGGTGTTCAATGTCGAAATTGCTGCCATGGCTTTCGTCAAACGCCAACTCCGTGCCCTCAGGTAATATGTTTACTTCGCTGCTGTCACTGATTCCAGAGCCTGCAGAGAATCTCTCACTAAGGCGTCGGCTTTCAGCGACTTCCCCGCGCTTCCGACGCGTCCGCCTGACGCCTTAATCGAGAAGCGCGCAGACGATTCTTTTTTTCCTCTGAGACTCTACCATCCAGTTCCGGAAGAAAACCTTCCTTCTTAGGTCGAAGAGCAGCCGTGCTCGGTGATTTAATTAGGGTTTTTTGCTCGTCGAAAAAGACCCCTGTTCTGGGCCACTAGATTACCCCAAAGTTCTGGTAAGAAAACCATCAACAGGTTTTGGCATCTTGTGCTTCGTACCCTGCCTCTTTGTTGACACCGTGATCGCCTGCTGGAAGCTAAGGCCTGTTTCAACCTGTCAAAAGTCTGAGTAGAAAAGAAACAAAAAGTATTCCATTCCTCTTTTGAAATCAATTCCTCTTTTTCACCTTCTTCCCAGCCTCCTTTTTTGTACGCTGTTTTCCACCTAGGTCGTGCACCATCTAGCCCAACACCAAGCTTTATTACAAACCTTTATTTTTTGCATTGCGTGCAATCTTGGGAAGCAGCGAATGAAGAAATATGAACAGGAAATCAATGTACTGTATCAAGTTTAGCAACAACAACTTTTATCCTGAGTGTTCCGAAATCGAACCTGCATGGTCTTTATCAGGCCACTGGTTCAGAGACAGACTTCGTAGTTTTCATAGCACTGTATCGATTGTTCAGTGCTTCGAGTGCGCTTTGAGGCTGCCTTAAAGTGTACTTTGAATAATTTGCTTTTAAGCCATGCAACCAATTTTACTACCTGTTTTGAACAGCCTTGGCGCTGTGGCTTTCTTTTGAAGATTGGTCTGCTCTTGAGCGCCGCATTCTTGCGCATTGTCAGTATCGATTCAGTAGGAAGAGTTTGACCGCAGTTTTCGGTCTTTAGAAACGCAAGTCTTAGTTTCTTTTTATTTTCTTTGTTGATTTACGTAATTACACGATGAAGTAACTGTAAAGAACGATTAATATTGATTCCGTTTTGGTTGTCCCAATTGTGTCAGCGTGTTACAAGAAGCACGGAGACAGCAAAATAGAACTTTATGCAAAACATGGTCTGCTCAGGTTAGCGCGTTGAACTACTTGACTGCTTCTATTCCTCGATGCCTTTGGGACTGCTCTTCTATCGTTTCCTTCATAAAAAATTTTTTGAACATATGGCCAACGGCCACTTTGTTTTTCTGGTGCTCTGCGCGGCAGTAGTCCATCTGGTCTGCAAGTGAGTTTCAAGGAATCGTTTCTGTTATCGCTCGAAGGAGAATAACAACAAAATTAAGAAATGTGCATGAAATCTGTGTAACGAATATATATGTAGCTGCCCCAGTGGTTTACCACTGACACACTGCTCTGTTGTGTTGCGACTTACCCCGAAGGCCCCTGTTCCCCTTGTACATTTGCTCGGTTTGCCTTGTCGAAAAGTTTTCCCCCAATAAACTCAGCATTTATAAAGCGCGGTTGGTACAATATATGGCTACATATGGAGAAACACAGGATAGTCTACACTCAATATGCCGTTCATAATGCATGCGCTATTGTAAAGCTCATTTCCTCTCATTAGAAAGGCAGAGTAAAAACTTCACGCTCAAAGTATTTTCGCAACAAATTTATAGCCTCTGACAAATGTTTACTGCTAGCAGACCGCTACCATTGACGCACTACTGGATCGTGCTATTTGTGGATAACATTATTATCGCATATAGTGGCCGACAGAACTGCTTGCAGTACTGTGCATAAAAGTTTACGCCAGAAACCAAAGATGTCCGTCTTTTGAGACCCTCAGAGAGATTTTCTTAGAGGCGTTTTTGACTGCCCCCCCCCCCCCCCCACTGCGCTGCTTACCAGATCTGACCATGTGTCTCTACCGGCTGTAAAATCGCTTTCAAACTTCAAATCGCTGGGGATGATGTGGAAATCTCCGTCGCTACCGAAAGAAATCTCCAGCCCGAGTGCACATTGAATCTATGATAATACAGACGACGCCAAAGATTTTCAACAGAACAAAGAGCAATCTTCAACCGGCTTATGCAAAATCATTGCTTCGAACAGTTAATTCTACTTAAGCGCCATCTTACTCAGCTGGTCCTTCATTGTGAACAACGAGCTCTTACGGGTTCGGAAACGTCAAGTGGTGTCTTTAGACTTTATCAGCGAGATTCGTTATACCATGTCCTTTTTTTATTATTTTGATTTCTCAGAGTGCGTCCTGCGTCAAGGTAATGCGTGAGTAGAATTAGGTGCCTTATGAATTTTTTCTTTGGCAACGTTTCATGCACTGAACCGTGCCAGTAAGTTGCTTTTTATTTGCCAAAGTGTTCATCTTCGTTTAAGTGTTCACTGAAGAATTGCTTCTCTCGAAGCTGCTTCTTAATTTATGTCGGTCGAAATTACTGCCCGGCATTGGGGGTAGAGAAATAATTACTGGAGCCTAAATGAGCAATGAAAACGGCTGTGGGCTTCCTTCGAGGAATTTAATTTAAAGGAATTGAAGGAATATAAGGCAGCTCGAGAAAAATTTCTCGATTACTCTCCGACTAGTCCAGATCAAGATTTTTATTAGACTGGTTATGCAATACTCCTTAAGGAGAGAAAATAGTTGCAATGCACGCGTATTTATCTAGCCTTTGACCGTAATGCTAGAGCCCTGCGGCGGATTGAACATTTGGCTGTTTCACGTCTCCTGAGCATTTTGTTTCCTTCAGACGCACACATGGCAATTATTTTAGCCGATAGTTGCGGCTGTATACAAAGAATACCCGAACGCATATTAACACACCAAAAGCGCTTAGCGACTGAACTAACACAACAGAAGCAGGCCGAGAAAAGCCGGACAAAGTCGGATGCTGTTCGCCAGTGCCGCGGGCCGCCGTCATTCTCCATAGAAGTTACGTATTGTCTTGACCGGCGAAAAAGCAGTGAAAATAAATAAAGGGAGAACGACATCAAAAAAATAGCATCAGTCAGTACAGTTCTCTCTAGGGAAATTAGTCATGTGAACAGATGCATGCGGTTTCCCGCAATATCCTTTTATTACTCCCTCTTCGTGCAAGACTCTGCAATTCCTCTGGCTATGGGCAAAGTATCAGTATCCCATTAAGCTTTTCTGCGTGGTCGGCTAGCTGGTGTACGTAAAAGGTTATTTGCCCGGCTTTATTTTGCTCTATCTACATTTCATTTCCATTGTCTGTTTAGGCCTTTCTATTTCTGACACCCCGTGAAAGCGACGAGTCTATGAGACGGAAAGAAAGATGCTTAATTCTTCTTTGCGTTGCTTTCCAATGTTTTCATCCTTCGTTTCTGGCATGTTTTGTTTAAACTTCCACTTCTCATTAGTTTCTGACAGTTGGCTAGTATAAGACTTTTTTGACGCATAGAGACGGGCATCTTCGTTTGATAGAGCATCCTCCTCACACGTTCACTTGCCTGACATTTATTTTTGCAATCCATTTCTTCTTCTTTGGCTCTGCTTCAGTTTTCATTATTAGGCTGTCTAAAAAAAATTGGTTCCGGCACTTTAAGCATCTGCCCTTCTTCGTTTTTGTTTTACAGTTGTTTAAACATTCCGTCTCCGGATTATCATTCTCTGTATTGAGTTCACTCTGCTTTTTTTTCAATCTGTCTTCTGTGTGAGTGCTGGCGAAGCTATGATCTCATTTCATCCTGGATTTCTTTAAATACCCATCACGGATTTTCCACAGGGGAGAAAAAAATGAAAAAGCTATAAAGAACGCAGCTGCGAGGTTTCTAGTGAAAATTAAAGTTCTCAAAGGCGGACTGGAGCGGATATTTCCTGAAGCAATACTCTATTTTTGTTTTTCTCTCTACTACTCACTATCAACTCAAGACTAAGTGAGCTTTTTTATTACATTGAAAGCACACAATTATTCTTTTTGGGTGGTCAACCAAATGACATTTAAATGGGAACTAGGACTGACTTCCTAGATGGTGGTCACTTAGAGAGTCAACTTGCGATCAAGATTTTTTTATCACTTTGTGTAAGACGACCAGATGCTGCAATTTATGCTGTGGGTATTTATGGACAATAAGGTGAGTGCACAGAACTCCATACTAATGGAAAATATTTAAGATTTAGGGCACATTTAACAGGAACAATAAGGGTCAATACTATGATATATGCTTAACAGCAAATATTCTATAAAAAGATCGAACTACTAATCCAGAGCAGTAATAATGGAATGAAATATAGACCAAGAACTTACAACTAGAACAGCGTTATTAGAGAGCCATGAGCCCGTTCACTAACACACACATTAGCTTATTTCACTAAAAACTGACTGCAGGTTCCATTGCAGCTCACTCCCTCACCAGACTTGCTCGCTAGCTCGCTCGCTCGCTCGCTCGCTCGCTCACTCACTCACTCACTCACTCACTCACTCACTCACTCACTCACTCACTCACTCACTCACTCACTCACTCACTCACTCACTCACTCACTCACTCACTCACTCACTCACTCACTCACTCACTCACTCACTCACTCACTCACTCACTCACTCACTCACTCACTCACTCACTCACTCAATCACTCACTCACTCACTCACTAACTCACTCACTCACTCACTTCTTCACTCACTCACTCACTCACTCCTTCACTCACTCACTCGCTCAATCACTGAGACCTTCACCAGCCCATTCATTTAGCAGAACTGAACCACAGTGCATATTCTGTTTCTTCCTGCGCACCAAGTTTGAACTTTACCTCTTTTCGCCTCTCTGGTGTGATAGGCTTAGTGTGTGGTAAGTGGCCTAGATTTGATGCCCTATCGAATCTTTCAAGGCGGTTCGTAAGTAGCGCAAAATTGATGGCCTAGTGAATCATTCAAAGAGGGGCCAGGAGAAGAAAACCAAATAGCAGTGAAAATCGATCTACGGAAAATATTGCAGTGGAGCTATACTTCAGTGAAGAAACGTCAAAATGGTGGTAAAATCAACCACCTGAAGATTCAATGCGCAGCGCGATAAAAAATTACCTGACATTCAGCGTTTTGTGCATAAGCACAGACACGAGCAGCGTAGCATAAAGCGAAGGGTGGGAATACTAATGAGCCTTCACAGATGACTAGGCAGCAGGAAGAAATTCCTGCCAATGGTTTTCCGTGAACGCCACAGCGCCGAAGATGATTGGAACCCTGTTCGTCTGCTCGCCTTCTTCGCAGTGTGCTTCTCAGTTTTGCTAGTGTTAGATGAGTGAGTGCCGCACTTTTATAACCATCAAGATCTCGCGCTCCTTGGGCAGCCTGAAGAATACACTCTCTTGGAACCCGTTACTCAGTATCATGGGCTTTCGGTCTATCCGCACAGTGCATAGTCTCTGTCAAAATTGATGTTCTATAGCGAAAATCTCACTTTTTGGCCTCCCCAATGCAGAGTTTATCTGCGCGGCTCAGGAGGCTTGCAGTTCCGAATAAAACAATTGATATCTCTGCGTGGTTGAAAGCGTCTATCTTGATGAGTAGAGCTGTGCCTGTAAAGAAGGGACAAAACTGCCGACCTCAAATTTACAAGGCTTGGTGGCCTCAATTGCACCGCTCCGTGGTTACTTGAAATGGGCTGAAAACATAGAACGACGAGTCCTTTATTGGTCTCTGATTGTTATGACTACCCGTGTTGGAACCACTAGGCGTTTATTTAGAAAGTTACGCAATTGGTCTCAAGTGAAGACTGCCCCTGAACACAATTTTAGTATCACATGTGAATAATCACGAAATAGAGCGCATTTAATTGGCTCTTACATGATAGGAAAGACGTTACGAGCAGAACTGCGACTACCTTATACATATCTTTTATCAACGCCCTGAATGTTTTAGAAGTAGATTGCGGAAGCCTGCCGCGATTATACGGCAGGTATACCCCCGAAAAGAGCAGTAAAACTCCATGCTGGTACCCCTTTACAAGAACATCACCGAATTAAGTGGACATAGGTTCATGTCGGGTTAGAAGGAAACGAGGCGGCTCATAACAGAGCTATCTTTGGATACATTTTGTATTTCGGTATTAGGAATCGCTTGTCAAAAATGAAAGCAGTGGGGTATCGGTATCAAAAATGCCTTTTTAATGTTTCGTGTATTTAAAGATACTCCATACACAAAAAAGGTAAGGTTTTAATGTGGTTAACCTGAGAAGACGAGCGAGATCATGTGTTTAGCCTAACTGGCTCATGGATTTGCATTGGGGAGTTGTCGGCACGTCTGGCGATGGTATTACACTTACGTTAAGTTCTGATCGAGGTTGATTTGGATCTGATCTGTCGGCGTCGAAGATGGAAGCTCATGAAGATGACGATGTGCGAAGCGCAGGGCGAGAGTGTGTTACAGTTACCGCACTAGGAGCGATCGGCTGCGTAGGTTGTTTTTTGTAGAAGTAACCGGACAATGGTGGTTTGTTTGTTAGACGCGTACCGAAGCACTTATGGCAACCCCTAAGCTCCAAATCTGTATAAATTAAGGTGAACCCTCTTGGTCCTCATGCCCTGACACCTTTCGGCCTTTAGGGATGCCGTAAAGACTCCATTATACGATTTAGCTGAGTTACCTTTAACAAAGGGGGTACTTAGTTCATGTACATAGAACATTGCGTCACTGTAATAAATACCACGTTTAAAAAAACGGTGATTGCATAGTCGTCTCAAGCAGTGACTAGCCAAGCTGATCAGTTCACGCCACCCCCGGGTTCTAATCCCAGTCGCAAAAGTGTTTATTTTATTTATTTATTGAAAGTCAAGGTCAAGGCTTCAGCGATGAATCGGCTTTTGCAGCTTCGAGCGTGATATAGATCCTTTGCTCTAAAAGAAGCATGCCGCAGATTGTAAGGCTCCTGCGTGACTTTGGGCCTGCGGCCCTCGCTCATTCGGCAGCGCGCTGAGAAAAGAGAAGAATGAGGAAGCGGAGATGTCACTGTTATTGGCACATTCAGTTGTTTTTTTTTGCTGACACGTTTGTTGCTTGGCAAACAGATGCATATAGGTTGCTTTTCAGCGCATTCGGTGACAGAGGGACAAGAGCAAGTCTAACCGTTAGGGTAGAATCAACTTCGCTTCTCGGCTATTTAAAGTTGCGGTGATTGCCAATATAAACGTTAGGCTTTTGCATTCATGCCCAGGAGCTTACAGAAAAATTTTTGCTAACATCGTAGGTTGGATTGCTCACTAGCGAGTTCTTGGGACCATCGGCCTAGCAACATGAAATGCATCAACTGGCGCATTTCTTTCATTTGAAGGAGCAACGCTACAAATAACTGTAGTTCTCAATTATAGCCAGTGAACCTTAAGTTTCTTAATTATACGTCGAAGATCCACAAGTCAATGCGGCTATGCTTCACTCTTAACCGGTGATAAAAATTAGGGACAATTAAACTCCGCCTCAAGGGCGTGACGCTGCGGCGTCAATGGGGCCCGTCAGCTGAGTGGGGTCATCTTCGTATACCATTCTGGAGACCTGGAAAATGTTGTTTGTTTGAGTTATTTCTTTTGTTATTTTTCTTTTTTATTTTCTTTCACACAAGGCCTCCCTATAACAAAGTCAAACGAAGGAGAAAAACGCCGCGATGCAAGAAGGAGAGACGCTGCGACGATGAAATTTTATTGCTGCTTGGAAAACGGGCAGAAGTGGAATAGTTACACTGCTCACTGCATTCAAAGAGTACTGCAGTTTTCTTAATAACAACCTCAGTTGTATTGCCCTGTATTCCCACGACTTTAAGGCACATAAAGAAAAACGTTCTTCAGGGGTCGACGGGTAGCGGGCCGGGATCATGACTCAATGTGCAGCAGTTCGAGTCCCTGCTCGACCGTTTTCCTTTTAGCGCAGTGGATTTTCTTCTAGGGAGACACTAAGTAAGGATGGCAGAATGACGCTACGGCCGTATAGACCGATGAGAAATTCGTTATTGACGTCATCACTGTCGTACTCTGTAACCGTTGTGGGGTGTTTAAATTACCCGCTCGAGATCACGTGTCTGTGGTGTCGGGTCTCGCTCACCACGTTAGTTGCGGAGGCCCCGGCCCCCGCCCCTTGAGCCTGCCCGCCAGGGTTGGGGAGTAGGGGCCTCCTACATCGGTGTAAAATAAAATTCTTCACCATTCCCAGTTTGCTGAACATGCAACGCCCTCTGCGGTAATTTCTGCTCTGAACTGCACCCTCACCGCTGTCGCGTTAAATCACACCAGCCGCCAGCTGTACGTGTGCTTCTGTATACATAGCCTTTTAATTTGCTTCGCTTAAAGCATATCTTCGTCGGCAATCTCATTCGGACAAACGATCTGAAGCAATGCTTTTATTTACAGCCGTTAAATAAAAAAAAACGTCCAAATAGCAGAGATTGTTAGCAAAGGATGCGTTTTCTTGGCTAAGAAAAAATATAGGCTCTGTATACTTGTTTGTTCTATTCGTTGCTTTTTATGACGAATGCATAACTTGAAGCGTATCATAGTTTTGGAGAAATAACTGTTCGTCTTCGTCACGCGCTTCCATCTTCCAAGCTTCCATCTTTTAGTAGAGGGCAAGGACAGAGACAGCCGGTAATTACTTTAGTAACAATCGAAGAGCAACACAAACAGTTTCAAGGTTAATCGTATGTCGCCAAGTGCCCAGAAAGCGGTTCGCACGAAAAATATTACCTTAAAAAAAGTTTTGCTAGCCTCCTTATGGAAGTGAAAGTTTCGCCGCCACCATGTCCTTATTCCATTGCTAAAGTTTTAAGGAAACAGCTGTGCCAACAGTTGAGCTTAAAGGAATTGGAGAAATCCGTACTGTCGGATTCTTTTAATCACTTTCCGACGCAGTTCCCCATTCAAATACAATAAATCTTCCAGAAACCGAGGCGAAAATGTTTTAACTAAACAAGTCATGCTACACCCTGTAATAATATTGACCATTTCAGCGGTGAATTGAAGTATCGACGATACAGTAGCGAGCAGTTGGTGCGGAAATCAATTTTGGTTCTATGTCTTGTATCTCGAACGGAAATACAATTTTTGAGGATATCACGTATCGAAATCGAAGATACTTTGTTCAACTCTCGTGCCCACCAATGATCGTCGCATGGGCTCGCGGTTTGACTCACCTGTGCTGGAATGTGCCGCATGCAGTTTTCTGACCAGGGAAGCCGGGTGCCTAGGTACTGCTCTGCACAAAACTGTTGAAACAGAGTGTTTGTGTGCGCCTCTACCATGGGATAGTATGTGACACGCCGTGCAAGCCTCCGGAGAGCTGTGCCATTTCTTTCGGAGGATGCCAGCCTTAAAATGTGTCAATCCGTATAGCGCAGCCATCACTATCAACACTGACGGCTTCCCTGTGCAACTTTCTCTGCTCGCAGCAGCTTGTAAACACTGTCTTCGAGAAAGCAGTATCGCTTTGTTGCGGATATCCCTTGGAATACAAAAACAGCGCTTGAAACCTAGCACTTCGCTAAGTGTGTTCCCATGGAATTGAAGAAGTTACAAGTGAAAAAGGGTCAGCGGTGCGGGCAGCATTTCGGAAGTGCAGACGGAAGGCGGTGCATTTATTTCGTTTTTTAGTCGCACAAAGCAACCACGCTGGGAACAGTTTTACTTCTCTGCCGCAAGAAACGCAATATATGTATACTTGGACCGCGATTTCAAGCTTATATCATACAGCGGCCGCCGAGACTTCCGAAGCTGCGTTCCTTCTTGTTTCTTCAATTTTCTAAGGGGATCGCCTCTGAGGATAACTTAGTTCAGAAGCGTGGCTTCGTAAGCTTCTTTGCGTGAATGTGTTTGAAGAATTGGAGGTGGAACAAATCATACCTACTTTCACATAGTGTAATGTGAACGTTTATTTAGCTGTGAGAATTTTATTTAATGCCAGGAGTAAGGAACCCATGTTTTGTGCGAATGATGGCTTTGCATAATTTATTTCTTGTGTTCGGACAAGAAGACTTCTCACAGACCATTCTTTTTGTGATGCCGGACGCCAATCAGTTTTAATGCGACAAGGTTAAGAGGTTGATGTTGAAGAAAATCCGGCATCTTCGTCGATGTGGTTCATCGTGGGAGAATAATCCACGAAATATCCCCAGAGGAGAACCACAGGAGGCAGGTGGGCAACCTTGCTCATGTAACCTGGTGGCGTCATCACAATCTGCCGAACGGATTGTGGGCAAACTGCGCACATTGGCAAGTGGCAGCTAAATTAATGATTGGTCGTGATAGCTTTCACAGAAGAGAATTAGGATCGCAGAAGCCCCATCGCTGGCAGCGCCTGCAATCGCATAGCAGTGGCACTTCGTTTAACCGATACCCGACTGCGCGAGGCGTGATATTAGGACCCCGACGGGCTCTGAATGTGGATTAGAGAATGACCAATTTTGCATAGACGGACATTAAAGAATTAAAATTACAGCCTCATACCCTTAAGGCAGAACAGGAGTGTCCCCACTGTTTTTGCAAGAATATGCGGAACCAATCGATGAGTCTTTTGTTTCAGTTAACATATGCGATTTATTTGTGCTTAGAAAAAATGAGTGATTGTACATTACATGACGAACCTCACCACTCCAACAGGTCAGCACTAGGCACAAAGCAAAAAGCACTGGACATATCAGTTGCAGTCTACGTCCACTTCTAACTAACAAAATTTACAGAAAGAAAAGTACATGATGTAATCAGGACCAGAAATTACTCCAGGAAATGCAATGCTATGAAAAATATGGGCACAGTACAAATTAACGTCGACGTAATTTACCTCAAAATAGCATAGATTGCTGTAAATAACTCTTGCGAACGGGTGGACACGGAGACAGAGTACTGAGTTGGTCAAGGAGAGGCATTCAAAAATTTTGATAAATAGTTCTCCGTTTTGGGAGGAGAATATGATTTGTTTCCTGATGACACATGATGAGTGACGTCACTTTTTTTTGCTAGTTGGGAATGCCATGAATCTATTTTTCTTGTTGTATCTTTTAAACCAAGGAAATCTGTAGTTATGCATATTTTGAAGGGTAAAGTTTTAAAATCTAAGTAAACGTGCCTACAGTAGGCGAATCATACGATCTATTACCAATCGCGCAGATAGTTTTGAGTCGCAGGTTCTGTATTCATAGAAGGAGAGTCGCCGTAGCTTTACTCCAAACACAGAAACAGTAGCAATGCTGTGAATAGAAATAAATGTTCTCATGTAATCATAGTTTTTTCTGTAGACGGTAGAATATACCAGTGAAGAGAAGTAGAGACGCTGAAGTTCTGGAGAATGTTAAAGTGTGTATTTCTTCAGCTAGTATGTTGTCCAAATATGTTGTTGTCCGAATATGAGTACTTAGGGCTTTGCATTAAAAACAAATTTAAGCGGAATAAATATTACATTATCCGGCAGCTAATGCTGTCATGATTTTTTTTTATCCTCTCACCTTTTAGCTATCCACTCCTACGTTTTATCTGTGGAGAGTATCGAAAACCCTGACCTCGCAGACAGCAGTCTTCAGTATTCTTCGGAGTCTTCTTTAGCAATTTTCTATCATGCATTGAGCATGCTGTGATGGGGTGAAGCTATTGGATTGGCGACGCATTGCTCTAATGATGGGCGAAATTTCGGCTACTGGTAGGCATATATCCCGCGTAGAAAAAAGTCACGCCATCTTTACCGATTTTACAGTCGGTGATTTCTTGAAAGGAACAAATTGATGACAGGTACTCAGGGTTAACAGGTAGTATTGGGACGAGGGTGTTTGATGTTTCTAGCGTAAAGCGCGTAGGATCTCAGACTGACTGAGTGAGATTAAAATCTATACAGACATCAATAAAGCTCTTGACCTCAGGATTAGTTCATGGCTTTTACATTGCATTTTAGTTAGGAAGCACAGCCGGCCAAACCTTTAGCTAGCTTACAGGACGGCCAAGTTTTCCGGCATCCTGTAGCTTATAACGGAGCAAACTTGCAAAATTAATAATTCTAAGCACAGGCTCACTAAGCCAGTGCATGATATTGCCCTTTCTGCAAGTTTGCTTCGTCGTAAAGCGCAAGAGCTCAGAAAAAGCGGCCGGCGCGCACTAGTAAAATTTTGGCCGCCTGGACCCCGATTCTGCCAATCAATGTCCGAAAAGAAGAATGCGTGGATTTGGGTATGTGCAAACAAGATGCTTTACGGTATCGTACAGATTCATGATGAAGTTTTAGCGCCAAAAACGAGGACAAAGAAGGAGTGAAGACACAACACGAGCGCTTTTTCGTAACTAAAACTTTAATGGAAGAACACATAACATATATACCCATCTCGTGAAGTAAATCAAAAAGAAGAAACATACATGATATGGTCAAGATAAACCTTAGAGGGCGATACATCTGAAGAGTGCTGAGGGTGCAAAAGGTACATAAAGGGTGCAAAAACAGGAAACTTCATGGTCACAATCACAATCACGAAGGCGAAACCAAAAACATAAGCGCTCGTGTTGTGTCTTCACTCCTTCTTTGTCCTCGTTTTTGGCGCTAAAACTTCATCATGAATAAGATTCAACTCGCCCAACTTTCCACCTTACTATCGTACAGATGTCAAGAAGTTTGGATTAGTCCGCGGGGACCTATAAGAAACGCCAAGGAACGCTGTTACAGGGTTAGCACAAATGAGTCATAAAGATTCATTGGTGAATGTGACATGAGAACTGCAGCACAGTAACCTCAGTGAATTGCAACAAGAGCACTGCCCCCCCCCCCCCCTCGTCAAGCCTTTTCGATCGTTTCGGTAGAAATGGAATTCGGGTAAATCAGTTAAAGCTTCAGCTTATGACACGTTACTGTTCAGCCAAGTTTCAGTTATTCCTAGGCAATCAAATGAGAGAAGTTTGGCGGGTGTCATCACGTGTGGACGTTTAATTAATTTAAGGGTCGATTGCTATGCGATTTCCTTTATGGTGGTGGATGATGAATAAAAATTATAATGTTCTGAGCCGATGAGAACAGTTTTGAACAGCAAGGAAAACTTAGCAGACCATGCTTTGACAGATGCAACAAGTTGTTTTCGTGCCTGTTGAACCGGATGCGGAAAGTTCTCTCCAATGCTATAATGCATGTCTCTTAGTTATCGTCCATTTGATAGGGGTGCATCTTCAGTTTTGCAACTCGTGATTTTCACGATTACAGCACAATTTTAAAAGTGTGAATGACGACCGATGCGATCACCTCTTTCGATCTCGCTAGGCTTTGCGGTGAAAACTATTTTAATACCCCTGACATTAGTGATTAGTTCATCAGACGGCGGCCCTGTATTGTTATGAGTAATGTCAGGAATACCAAAAAACTAAGGTTGTTCCGGCGTGAACTTTTGTCAGCGTCATCTGTTACGGTTTCTATTGTTTGAATTAAACAAGCCAAGCTACCTGTGTCAGTCAGAATCTTTGAAATGTTCTTTTCGGATGGGAATTAGTTCTTGGTAATGTGTTTGACGACCTGGTAAACGTTTGCATAAATTGGTTATCATTGTTATCAGTGGTAGTGACCTGGCTTTTTATGCCAGGTCACTACCAAGACGCTTTTCAAAAACATTTGCAATGTTTTTGAAAAGCGTCTTGGCGTCAAATGCAAGTCCATTGCACGCATTCACCGCCTTGGCCGCCAGGGAAGCCGCCGGCCTTGCATTGCTTACTTCCAGGACTACAACGAAAAACAGGCTGTCTTGATGAACTCTGGAAAATTGAAGGATACTAACTTTTTTGTTCAAAACGATTACAGCCAACCCACTTTACGCACGCGAAAGTTGCTCTGGGAAAGTGCGAGGGCCGATAGGAATAACAGGAAACGAGTGTCTTTAATTCATGACAAGCTAAAGGTTAACGATACATTATTTATATGGGATGACGCAAAGAATGAACGAGTGGCACTTCCTTCCAGGACGACGCGTGCTTTTTGACATTCTGTTCAGTCGCGTACTGCACCAAAAGAGCTTAGACTGCTGAACGTGAACGCTCAGAGCCTTGTAAATAAAACCGATAAACTGGAATACCTGCTCTTAGCCTATAATCCACACATAACAGTTATTACGGAAACCTGGCTGCATGACGGTATTAACAACTCAGTTCTTATTCCTCCAGGTTATGAGATATTTCGGCGTGACCGCCCTTCCCGGGGTGGTGGCGTTGCTGTCATTTTAAAGGAACCCCTAAGTGGTCATCTTTTGAATCAACTAGATGAACACGAAAGCTTGTTCGTTAAGGTCAACTGCTGGGGCCATTTATTCACTTTATGTGCGGTCTACAGGCCTCCATCTTCTACTCCTGATTTTTTGTTGAAATTACACGATCACTTATTTTCTTTTAAGGATGGTAACATTATTCTGGCTGGTGATTTTAATCTTCCTAGTGTTGACTGGAGCGATCCACGTTCTGTGTATGACCTTTCTAATCCTCTTGGCGATATCATGTTAATGTGTGATTTAACTCAGACTGTCACAGAATTCACCAGAGTCACGGACAGTACCCGATCTATACTTGACCTTTTCTTCATCAGTTCTAGTTTGTCTTGTTATTCTGTGTCCATTCATGACGGAATTTCTGATCACAAGAGTGTTCACCTGTTCTTATTTCTCGGAAACGCCAAAATGCACAAGGATCAGCATTACAAATCTGTGAAGGATTATTCAAAAGCTGACGACCAATCCATTCTTGACCGTCTTTGGTTCATTTGCGACAACCTTCCGAAAACCACCAACTTAGTTTGGAATATGCTGAAATCAACCATTAATAATTGCATTAGTACACTTGTTCCTAAGAAGCGCGTTAGAGTGAACAAAAACAACCCATGGGTGACTAGGGAAATCATACATATTCGTCGAAGACTTAAACGCGCTAGAAAAAGTGGTAAACATCCTTCAAACCTAGCCCACTTAAGATGTGAGCTTGCATCTAAATTGTCTGAAGCTAAGGCAAGGTATTTTAGTTATTCCCTTCCACAGTTCCTAAAAAGTAACCCTAATAAATTTTGGCGCTACCTTAGTGACTCAAGTGATGAGGTAGATAAAATATCAATAAACGGGTCCGTTGTAGACGACGTATCTGACGTGGCCGAGCACTTCAACCGTTACTTTCAATCTGTCTTCTCTCTCCCGATTGCTGATTTAATGCATGTAAACTCGTCCTCTGACATTGAAGCCAATTTCATAACATATGAAGGTGTTTTCAACATGATACTCAAACTCAAAACTAAATCCTCAGTCGGCCCGGACAACATACCTAATGTGTTCTTGCACCGCTACGCTGAACCACTCGCTCACATTTTAACCCACCTTTTCCGTTTGTCATTCACCGAAGGCATTCTTCCAAATGACTGGCGTGTGGCTCGAGTGGTCCCGGTCTTTAAAAAAGGTGACCGTTTAAATATTGGTAACTACAGACCTATCTCACTTACTTCCAGTACATGTAAACTTATTGAACATATCATATCAAACTGCGTCGTCTCGTACCTTGAGGAAAACAAAATTATTTCACCCTTTCAACACGGTTTCAGAAGAGGTTTATCAACTACCACGCAGCTCGTGACCACTCTTCATGAATTTGCTTCATCACTAGATAAGGGCGAACAGATTGACGCAATTTTTATGGATTTTAGTAAAGCGTTCGACCGCGTTTGTCACAGTAAACTGATATTTAAGCTTCGAAACATTGGCCTTCCCGATAACCTTGTTAATTGGATTCGTTCTTATCTTTCCAACCGACAGCAGTTTGTTCAGGTAAAGGGCTGCTCCTCTCACATTCTACCGGTGTCCTCTGGAGTGCCCCAGGGTAGCGTCCTTGGCCCGGTTCTCTTTCTCATCTACATCAATGACATCGTTTCGGCCATTGACACTGCAGCTATAAGTATTAGGTTATTCGCAGATGACTGCATTCTCTTTAAGTCTATTAATAGTAACCAGGATCAAGCACGCTTACAGATAAACCTTAATGCAGTTGCAGATTGGTGCGCGGAATGGTTAATGGAAGTAAATACTGATAAAACTGTTCTCCTACGGGTCACGAAAAAGAAGAATCCCTTCCAGTTTACATACACACTGAACCACGAAAACCTACTGCAAGTTGACAACTACAAGTACCTCGGAGTAACATTAAATAAGCACCTTAGTTGGACTAGTCACGTCGACAAAATTTGCGCTGCTGCCGCAAGGAAACTTGGCTTTCTCCGCCACAAATTAAAGTCTTCCCCACAGTCCGTGAAGCTATTAGCATACAACACGTACATTCGACCTAAACTTGAATATGCTAGTGTGTCATGGGATCCATTTCTCAAAAAAGATATACATTCACTAGAGATGATACAAAGAAAAGCAATCCGGTTCATTTTCAACAGTTATCATCGGAATGCTTCACCGTCCGCCATCATGTCTGTAAATAATATTTCATCCTTGGAAAAAAGAAGAGCACTCGCTAGGGTAAAATTTCTTTTTTTACTTTATCACCAACAGTTCAATTTCTCTTCCAAGGACTACCTGCGCCCACGCTTAACCCGGCATACTAGGAACGTTCATGACCACAGCCTTACGCCGTTCTTTGCCCGTACAAACCTGTTTAAAAACTCTTTTTTTTTGTTCGCACTATCGCTCAGTGGAACAGCTTGCCAGCTCTCGTCTTTTCCGCGCGTAATGTTCATGATTTTGAAGAACGCTTGTCCCCTATCATCTGAGTTCTGTTTGTAATCCTACGTCTGGTGTTTTATAATATTTCTTCCTGTTTTTTTTTTCTTTTTGGCAATGTTGTTCATACAGCAACCTTTTACTTTTGACTGCCTTTATGTTGATCATTCAGGTGTTTTGTAGTGTTTGTCTGTTTTCTTTCTTTCTTTTTTGAAGTTTGGTGTGATCTTTGGCTGTTGTTAAATTGCCCACTCTGCTTGGCCCTCGGGCTGCAGTATTTTGTAAATAAATAAATGCCATTACTTCTGTTATCAGTTAGACTTCGCCTACGATCAGTTTCCAATTTCTACAAGCATTGCAATATTGCCGTTAGGACAAGGATTAGTTTCCATCTCGCCCAATAACGTTAGCAAAGGATTGTAAACACAAGCACACTCGGCGACATTGGCAACAAAGCACTGCGGGCTTGGAAACTGCACTACAACATAGCTGTTTGATCTTTTGGCAAAACAGGGCGTCATCATCATCAGCCTGACTACGCTCACTGCACGACAAAGCCCTCTCCCATGTCTCTCCAATTATCCCTTTCATATGTAGGCTGCAGCCACTTATCCCCGCGAACTTCTTAATCTCATCCGACCCACTAACAACCCCTGCTACGCTAGCCTTCTCTTGGAGTCCACTCTGTTACCCTTAAGCACCGAAGGTTATCTTGCCTTCGCATTACATGCCCTGCCCAAGCCCACTTCTTTTTCTAGATTTCGACTAGGATGTCATTACCTGCGCTTGTTCTCTCACGCACTTTGCTCGCTTACGGTCACTTAACCTTCTTAACGTTACACCCATCATTTTTCTTTCAATAGCTCGCTGCGTTGTCCTTTACTTAAGCTCAAACATTTTCGTTAGCTTCCACTTTTCTGCCCGATAGGTGAGTAGAGGCAAAATACAGGTGTTGTATACTTTTCGCTTGAGGGATATTGGTAAACTGCCGTTCATGAAATGAGAGAATCTTTCAAACGCGCGCCGCCCAATTCGTATTCTCCTAGTCATTTCCCTGTCATGATCCGGATCACCGGTTACTACCTCCCCTTAATATACATATTCCCTTACGCTTCCAGTACCTCGTTAGCAACTGTGAACTGCTGTTCTCCTACGAGGCTGTTGAACATTACTTTCGTTTCCTGCATGTTGAACACACATACGATTTACTAACCTGCATCACAAAGATTAGACGGCTGTCCTCTGGCACAGTCAAAGAGGCCTCGACCTTGGTTGCTAGTACAATTGTGAGACATTCTAGCGGCTAAAATAGACACAGACGAAGGTCGACACGGATGAAGGTCTCCACTGTCTTCGCTCGTGTCTCTTTTAGCCGCTGGAACGTCTCACAGTTGTACTAGCTACCAACTAGCACAGCTATCTACGCTTGATGACGTACTGCCGACGGCATGCTTAACACGAACGCGCGATCCCGTGGCTTGGGCTAACATTACCGCCCCTGAGCGCTGGACGCTGCGTCCGAAAGCACGCTGCACAGTGTGTTTGCGGTGGCTGACGACAGCGGGCGGCCTGCAGCTATCCTACAATGGTCTCTGAAACAGCGGCCGACGCTCAGCGGCGATAATATTAATCCCGGCCACGTGGTCACGTGTTCGTGCTAATTGTGTGGGCGGTAATACTTTCTAGTCTGCCGTTCGTTCTGTCTCCTCTCCCTCGGGCAGGGCACTTTTTTCTTATTTATTTTTAAGCCCACACTAATATCTGTCTCCTCTCCCTTCGCCCGTGTCTTTTTTAGCCCCTGCAATGTCTCACAATTGTACTAGCAACCAACTAGCCCAGCTTTCTGCGCTTAGCGTGCGAATGACTCTTTCCACAAGAAAAAAAAAACATCAGGGACTGCAGCAGTGTTTTTCCTTGGTGTGTCAGATGTTTTCGGCGTGAATTTCGTTTCGACCTGCGAAGTTAGGTATAATTCCTTGGTAATCCATTTCACAACGACAGCGTGCCAAATCTGCAGAATCATCACGTCGATTGTACACCTTTCAGCATCTAGCATATCAGTTTTGGGTGCTTACCTTGAGAATTAGGAACAAATACAGACGCCATCGAAGTCTCGGCAACGCTGTGCATGGCTGTTTGCCCATGTATAAGGCGCCACACGCGTTTTTTTTTTTTCGTGTTTTCAATTGTTTTGCTGTGTTTGCTACTTACGTTTAAACACATGGCGCTAGTCACGGGATCGTGGAGCTGAATCCACTGTCCTCTCCCCCGCGGCTTCCAAAGGAACCGGCGCCATCTCCAGGTATGTGCTGTGATGGCTTAAAGGTATGTATGCTCGTTTCCCAAAACAAAGGTAAGTTCGAATCTTTTAGTCTTCTTGCTTATTTTTTTTCCTTCTTATATTTTCGGCACAGACAGTGTTTGCACAAACAGCCCTGTGATGCCGCCGCATTGAAAGCATCAGTGCTGGTCTTCATTGCACATTCCTTCAGATCAAACGGCGAGTGGTGGCCAATGTTTGTATGCGTGTCTGTGCATGCGGGTGCGGGCGCTATATTGCCTGCAAGGAAAATTCGACGTCGTAGAATCGAGCTTTTAAATTGGGCTGTTTTAACAGGCAGGAGGGAATCACCCTAGCTGCCTCCTAGTATCATTATTACCATCTTGTAGCACGCACTGCTGCGCAGCTGTGGGCTATTTAAACCAGAAATGGGATGCATATACTAAGAGTGAGACGGAACGCCCTAAAACCAAGTGACGCGGATAGGACGGCTAAGCAGGCTAACACCTCATCTGCTCTATTTGTGAATTTTGAATTCACAGCATGAAGTGTTGCGCACACTGCCGTTGAACATTTTGGTCACAAAGCATTACTTCATGCTTTAAAGCAACAAACAATTTGTGCGAAGCCTCGGAATAACTCGGGATAGTTCGAATCACCATCGCACAAGCTGCAGCCAATAAGAGGGTGGCCTTGAGGACGACCTTGAGTATGAGGTTGACCTACCTACAGAAATAAAATAAACGTTGCCACGACTGGGTTTCGAAGCCTTGCAGGCGCGAATAAATCAGCTTTGTTGGCCACTGCACGAGAGTACTATGCTTTCGATTAATTTCTTTTTCCAATATGGTCTTTACTATGCGAGGTTATGCATGTACAGACTGGGCTATATACAGATTATTTACAAAACCTCAGGTGGTGGCCGCTTTCCACCAGCTTGACAGAAGCCAACCGGACAAAAGGGTGGAAGATAGAAA
Organism: Amblyomma mixtum; assembly: GCF_055824585.1. NCBI lineage: Eukaryota > Metazoa > Arthropoda > Arachnida > Ixodida > Ixodidae > Amblyomma > Amblyomma mixtum. The sequence goes on along the minus strand of NC_143013.1, from coordinate 179,120,231 downwards.
CCGTATGAAAAGCAGAATCCAGTCTAGTAGAAACTCTCTTTCGTCATAAATGTGTCTGAGCTGGAGCATAATTCCGCTAAAATGGCTTCTGGGTGAAATATGAGGCTCAGCGTTGTTGTCTAACATGCGCATTTTCCAGATGATAGGAAGTTCAATCAGGAAAATATAACTAGGGTTCGTAATCTGGTTGAATGGCCGCAAGGTAAAGTAAACTGTGGGAATTTAAAGCATAGTCTATCTTTAGCGTCCTTCCCAGCACATCCAAAAATAAAATAGCCTCCTCGCTGTTGATAAAACAGTGTTCAACGGTTTTGGGTTCATATCATACACGACAGTTTACAGAAGGTATAAAAATGCTCTTCCTGCGGGGCCACGTTTTAACAGGGAGAGTTTCGGTGTGCAACCTATAGAAAAATGTTGTGGTGCAAGGACGAAGCGGCGTCTGCACACACACTTCAGGACCAATGAGGCCAAAGTACACAGATTAATACAATGGCGGCGGAAACGGCATCGCTATCAAATCTCTTGATATTCTATTACGCAAAACAGAATGTAAGTACTGGTTAGAAAATCGAACTGTCAACAACCTCACAGATGCAAAATCTTCCTTCTGAAACCCTAGTTAAGAGGGGCGCTCAGTACAATTTGAAGAAATCGCAAAGTTTGGAAACAGGGTTGTGAAACTAAACTGCCAAAATGTTTTAATAAACCAATGGGAACAACTTCGAAAAAAGAAGAAAAGGCGACTATCTGTCATTACAGGTGAGCTAAGTCCAATCCTGCTGCGTGAACAAGCCTGAAAAGATTATCTTGCAATGCGCTAGACATTATATTATTACGGGGCACTCCTAGCAACTATGCACCGTAACAATATCCAGCGTGTTCATTGAATATTTGCGAATATTATTTGGGCATCCACTTTCGAGCCGATGTGACATGATAATCTTTTCATGTATTCGCCTTAGCCGAGCACGCTTTGTGTTAAACTGCGACACACAATCGCACTGGACTGCGCGCCTCGCCATCTCCATGAACGAACATCTACGGATCGTACAGATCAGGTCAGCTTAATATGGATCAGAGCATAACGAGAGTTTAACAGTCGCCAGACGTTCTCTTGACCCAGCAATGTAAAACCATGAGTCAACCAGGCTAAACACGTCTTTTTGCACGTCTACTCGGTTTAACTCCGTTAAAGCTTAGCAATTTTTTTTAATTTAGAGGAGCTTTGATTCCATTGAATGCAGGCAAAGATGCCATTATTTACCAGGGTGGTAAATCTGTAGCCTATCTGCAGCTAGGCCCCAAAGAAGAGCGCGAAGCTGTACGCTAATAAAATGAAACTTCCGCTGAATGCATTTGAGAAACTGCAGTGCAAAATGCCTCCATATCTTATGGGCCGCACTTGGAGAAAAATCATGAATAGTATTTGCAAGAGTACGTGGTGTGTTTGAGTTGTGTGGGCAGGAGGAGGGTTTATTCGTATTTGAAATCTTGTTATGTTGACTAGATGTACGAAGTGGTTGAACAGAACTTCGGTACGGGTACTCCTTTTTGACCGCACAGTCGTACTATTCCCGTACCATGAATTTGAATTTGCCTGCAAGCCTAAGAAGGCACTTAGCACACGAAGGCCGAATGTGCATTTCTTAAAGCTTAGGAATTAATCTATCAAAATATAATGTGTGTCATGGTGGGTAAACAAGTCATTGCAGCGCTTTTGAGCCCTAAATGAGAATGATTTCGCTTGCATTGAAAACAACCTACAATGTAGTGCTTGAAAATTGATTGCATTTAATCTTTCGGAGGGTTGTCTAGGAAATGTTGACATTTTCTCTGAGCTCCTTCAAGAAGTACAATGATGCACGTGAAGTTTCTAGGGTGACCAAAAAAATTCCTGCTGGATATCGTTGAACCACTAAAACATAAGGCAGCACAACGTAGTTGCATGGATCGGAGCTCTGTATTCGGCCCCCTTTTCGCATGACTTCCCGCGAGCGATGAAGGCACCAGAACAAAAAATACTCTATGTGTCTGAGTCGACAACTCTATTCATTACAACGAGTCATTAATGCCGGCTTTCCGCATTAACTATGTCGTTCTTGTTGAACTTCATGGCTGAATTATGCCCGATGACGTAAAACATGACCCATGAACTTTTATAAGATCAATCTCAAGTGCTCAAAGCTCCGGTGGGACTGACAGGGCCTAGCCTGTTGGAACAATAAGCCAAAAATATAATTTGCTTCCTTTATTCACGGCCGTAGAAACGACAGTTACCAAGAACCATGGGGACTAGGTGATAAGAAACTTAGTCCGTTATACAAGCGGCACACTTCGCCATAGCAATAGCAGCAGTTCTCGAGGGAGCCGTAAGAGCTCCGCGCTCCAGTTTTGGGCTCTCCCTCGCATGGAAGTCTGGTAACTGCAGAACAGTGCGCTGCACATAAAAGGCCACGAAACTCTCCGAGGCGGTGATAATTCACCGCAATCCGGGAGTAGATTCCCGTGTCTTTTACTCTGTTCCGCATAATTGTTGTGTGGTGAACTTATTCTTTTTATTGCCTTCTTTCGCATTTTTTCAGGCTTCGTGCCTTAAATGTTCCAGCACACCTTCAATGACCATTCATCAGACTGTCTTAACGAGAAGTTATGATATCTCTTGTAGAGTTGCAACTCTTAAGGCGAAGGTACCCGACTGATGTGTAGTTGGGACTACCAACATGCAATCTCTCAGTGAACACCTCAAGCGGAGCACGAAAAAAAAATTGTTTTGAGGAAATGAAAGGTGCGGTAGCTGTCTCACTTGTCGGTGAACACTTCAGTTACGGTGGACATATGAAGTAGTTCGAGGCATAATAAATGATTAAGAAAATGAGCCTCTCCCGCACCACTAAAGTATCATGGGTAATACGGTGGACACAGTCACCACACTACTTTGAATGCAGATCCCTATTCACCCAGGTACCCTAATCATGAGAAAACTGGGCCGCCTCTCCTGTTGCCCTCGACGAATACTGTGACCATTGCTCGTTGCCCATATCCCAATGTGGCGGGCGATATGAGCTCCGACTATCAGGATTGAGATGGCGACCAGGTTATGGTTGGAAAATTAATGTTTCGAAGTACAGAAAAGTGGGCAAGTTGGTTATTACTATCCATGGTAAAACAGTGAGTTGAAAGTCAGCGCTCGTGTTGTCGCGTTTGTTCCGTCCTCGTGTATTTTCCGCGCTGTTTTACCATGGATATTAATGTTTCCTCGATCCCTATCGCTCATTCTGAGCCGTGTCATGAGAGGAGGAAGCAAAGTTGAAGTGAATGAAGAGAAGAGGAGGTGCCATAGTGGAGGGTTCCGGAATAAATTAGGCCTCCGGGGGAACATCAACATGCGCTCATACAGGACAGGACGCGAGCGCCTTTTGCGCCTCCCTCACCTGCAGTGAGAGAAGAGCGGAAGGGAAATAAAAAATGTGGCGCATGTGGTGTCCCTTTCGTGTTGTCCATGCTTCCGAGCGCTGCAGACTTTAGGATGAACAGCCAAGTTACCCAATCAGGTGCCCTGGGGAAGATAGAAGGAACCGCAGAAATTGAAGGCTCCGGAAAAATTTCAGCGACTTGGGGTTCGTGCTATATGCCGCATTTATGACATAGGACAGGGACGTGATTTCACGTTTTTTCTTCATTGAAACGCCGCCGCCACAGCCGGAACTGACCTGGCGCTGCGTCTGGCTGTGCGCTGCACTTGACTAGGAAGCACTGTCCACTACGAGAGACGCATGGCTTATTCGTAAAGGTGCTCTGCATAATGGGCTCCCCGTTTCATTCCTTCCTTCACGGCATAGTCTAGGGCCTGGTTGCGCGAAGTATACAAAACAGTCTAGTTCCCAGTCTAGTCTTATCTCTGGTCTAAACCACGGGCGACCCCAGGCGAACAGACAAGCTTGAGCCCTCCAAGATACCTGCAACCGATTTATTTTGTGGTGTTGATCAATTTAGAATATTACTGAATATGTTATCGTTTAAAGATAACTGATTATAAAAGCAGAAGAAAAAACAACCACCTGCCGCCGGTGGGATCCGAACCCACGACCTCCGAATTACGCGTCCGGTGCTCTACCTCTGAGCTACGGCGACGGCTGTCAATTCTTCTGCTTTCGGGGGTATTTATGTTTACAAGTAACCTAACCTTGAGAGTGTTCATCAGCGCCAACCCACGTTCATAAGCGGCGGACGTAGAACGTCCTGAGTTACCGCAGGTGTGACGTAGAACGTCATCGAACGGAGCGAGTGGAAGCTGCGTGAGAACCCTCTTATGCTTCCTAAGGCGTCAAGGCGGCCAGAATCGAGGCCCTCGCTAAGCAATTAAGCAAACAAGGGAAGGAGATGAGGTTACTTGTAAACATAAATACCCCCGAAAGCAGAAGAATTGACAGCCGTCGCCGTAGCTCAGAGGTAGAGCACCGGACGCGTAGTTTGGAGGTCGTGGGTTCGGATCCCACCGGCGGCAGGTGGTTGTTTTTTCTTCTGCTTTTCTAATCAGTTATCTTTAAACGATAACATATTCAGTAATATTCTAAATTTATCAACACCACAAAATAAATAACCTAAAAAAAAATCTCCTGTGCCCCTTGGTTTCTGTGGCTGTTGGCTTCTGTCATAGTAACAAGAATGGTTTCACAAAATATTTTCCGACCGATATTTCCAAGCCGTCATCACGTCAGTTTTCCAGCACTTTGGCTCAAGCCTGGAGTGACAGCTTTAAACGTGCTGATTGTAACGTACTGCTCTACTTCTCAATCGATGTATGATTGCGATCAAAACACGCAGTACGCAGTCTACGATTGTGGCTCCTATTTCATCAAACTAATGACGCGTAGTCTTTACAGCCTGGATAAGGGCAGATCAGGGTGGCTGGTGCTCTGACCATTCTTAGTGTCAAAATGAAGCCTACAATAAGTTGCACTTTCTGCAAAATATTACAGCTGGTAGGCTGAACATTTGATGTGTCGAATTACTTTTTCATTTCCGAAGATGAACTTCACGCTAATTCTTCTTTTTGGGAGTGGAAGCCGTGCGGATAGATAACTGTGACGCTTCCACTTGGAGACATACTTTTAAATTATATGTGCACTAAAATTTTAGCACGTCGGTATACTGGAGACATGTTTCAGGAAAATGCACTTCAGCTGTTCACTTTGCTATAATATCTCGTGATGTCTATTTAGAAGAACTCATACCGAAGTCAAATAGTCTGTGACAAGAAATGTTGTTTCAATTCGTGGATCCTCATAGTAATTAGGAACGTTCTGCGCTCGAGTGCGTCTGTGCGTTTCAAGGACGGCACGACCAGGTATCAGTGCTAGAGATTGTAATTAGTGGGACAAATTTAACGCCATAGTTAAACGTCGAGCAAGATCTCCAGATATTTGTATGCATGTGGTGTTTGTGGATTTGTGCCAAGTTAAATAAATAAACAAAAATAAATAAAAAAATATCCGCGACTGGAATCCAAACCCGCGGAGACACGAACAGATCAGCTTCGCTGGTCATCGTAGTAGAGCACTAGGTTATCGCCGCAGCCCTACACTTCTCGTGTAGACTGCAACACACTATCGTGCTGTGCACTTCACATCGCCATCGTCCTCATCTAATACTGCTATCGAAATAATATGCATATTCTCGCGCGCTTTTTCTTACAAATAGCCGCCTTCATCAACTAATACTAATTTCGAACTAATATAGCCTCCAGGCATCCCGACGACGAAGAAAAGCAAAACAATGAGCCTAGACAGCCTTAGAGAGCGACTCAGAAGTGCTCATATTTTTCAATGAAGAGAATTGTAATTGTTCTTTCAATATCATTTTTTTAATTATCTGTAATTTTTTCGAACTGCTCAACAGGAAAAGAACCGTCTTTGAAGCAAAAAAAAAAAAGTAGACGCCACAGAGGGAGCAACGAGGTGGCTACGTCTCCTAGGTCTTCGCTGATTCTTCTCAGTTCACTTCTTTTTTAGTGATCTAAACATGTTATGATCCCACAGTGCCTTTCATATACCCTGTAGATGACTCAGTAATGTGATTTCATTTTGAAACCTCAAATGGTTAGAGTTAAAGTTTTGGTTAAAAGATCAAATAACGCTGGCCTGATAAAACACTCGCATGCTGACACAACGTACAGGGTCGTCCACTCTAAGTACGAACACGGCGCGGCGTGGCCGCGCTCCGCGGGGCGCGAGCGCATCCTACGCGGTCGCGCATCGAAGCTCTGCGGCGCAGGCGCACACGAACCTGGAGGCGGTGTTTCGCGTCGTCTGCTACAGCGCGGGTGCGCACAGTGCTTGCTGTGCGGTGAAGCGCGCCTAATTCTCTGCATGATTACAGCACCCAAGCAGCACAAATTGATTGGTCCAACAGTGGCAAAAGAGTGGCGGAAATTGGCATGAATATTGGTCCTACACTGGCATTTGAGCAATCCGAGACTTTTTCCAACAATGGCCCTTCATTCATGCCAAGATTGTGCCTATACTCAGCCAGTCTAGCTGCCAGCATTGGCCCAACATTCAGCCAGTCTGTCCACAAATGGCCAACGTTCGTGCCAAGACTATGCCCATGTTCAGCCAATCTATTAATTATGGCCCGACATTCGTGCCAATACTATGCCCATATTCAGCCAATCTCACGCCAATAGTATGCCCACATTCAGTCGATCTGTCAATAATGGCCCGAAATTCGCGCCAATAGTATGCCCACATTCTGCCAGTATCAATAATAGCCCCAGGTTTGCTCCGACTTGTGCCCACTTTTCCACCCTTGATCTAACTTTTATAGGTGGCATATCAATTGCAAGGCCAGTGGGAAATTGCATGCGATCGGGGGTCCCACCTAGTTTTGTACCACACCTCTTGCTGGCCAGCAACAATGCAGACATATACCGCTTGTTTTCCACCAGCCGGAGCTTGTATGTGTAACATTTTACATATGAGCAGTCAGCAGACATACAAAAAAGAAAGAACGGATTCAAAGAACAAAATTTATTGCATCTACGGTGCCAGTACATCGTGAAATGCATTGTACCGGAGCCGCTGAATCGATGAGTCATATCGGCACTAATCGTTGCACTCCTCTTGTAAGAGAACTTTTGCAGTGCCTTGAAACAAATTCCTCGCCAAGCTCTTGCACGATGACCTGGCTGTACATCGCAGCTGCAAAGAGGTGCATGATGTGATCATGAGTGTAAGTACAACCATCGCAGAAAAAAGACAAGAAATAAAATAACACATTGATCTTAGTGGCGCTCAGTGTGCGAGAAGGTACTCGCAACATATGTTGAAAGTATAATTTCTAAATGACTCTTAATATAAATCCCCACACTAATAGCAAAATGTTGAATTGAATTTAACAATTTTTTCCCACCGTATTGCTAATTTCTAATCCCAATTTGCCGTGTCACACCCTCAAATGCATATTAAAAGTCACAAAAAGAGATAAATATAGTGTTTAATACAAATCAATCTATTTTTATATTTCCTATCAAAATTATATGTCTATTGCGAGCTGGTTGTTTGCCTTTTTGTTCCAGCAAAGTATGGCACAGGTGGTAGCAGCTCCTCCCTATTGAACAGCTGTGAGCATTTTTTTTTTCGCTATGAAATATAATATTCCATGCAAAGACGGCTTGCACAGTTTTCCGAAATGCGCTGAACGCAGGAGACCGAATACACTTTTTTTAAAGTAAGCAGATTATCGATGCCGCTTGGCATGCATGTAACGGGGCAGACGGAAATCTTACTTGAAAACCACACGAAATCACTCTTCCGTTAGTCCATGGGTGATTAATTCCGAGACAACATGGATAAAGTTCGCTGGGACCAGGAATTCCGCTTTTTCTCGTACGCCTGCAACTGGCCAAGACAAGGGCACCCGGCACGGGAATATTACACGCGGCCAGAAAACTGCTGCAGTGAAAGAATAAGCGCTTCTGGTACTCATCTTGCACAAACGATAGACGACCAATGTCGTAATGAACGCAACATGAGTCGGGCCACACGACACTCCGCCACGGTGATTGAAGAGATAGTCAACGTTCGGTAAATCCATTTTTTCAAAGCTGAAAAATAAAGTTCTCACCATTCTGTGCATGCCTTTGCGCTAGACATTTCGCTGTGAAAGTTGCCATTCAGAAGTTGGCGCCAGTGCTTTGTCGCTTTCTCGTTTCCTGCCGGAGAAAAAAAAGGTCGGCGCAGATTCAAAGCGCCAATTACGCCAAGAACCATATTCATTTCCGAACACATTTCAATATAAAAGTATCGTGGTACTCACAAATAGAATCTTGCAGGCCAGGCTACTGAATTCCGTCATAATTGTGAAATCGTATCGGGTGCGGATTCTCGACAACGAACGGCGTCAGCTTGAGCGCGCATGCTTCGTCGGCACGCTGGTTGTGTGGCTTTTCGCCGCCTTGCTAGCTACAGGCGATACTCGTTGGGCGAGTGTTCGGGAAAGGAGGAGACCACGATGGGACAGGTTTCTTATATTTTTCGGAGAATTTGCTGCAGCAAGAGAAACGGCAGCTGGAAAATGGGTAGAAGAAAATCTAGGGAGGGTGGATGAGCGGCGTTGCGCTTAGTTGGGCGCGAGGGGAAAACAGGTTAGAGAAGGTCAGTGTACCTAAAATCACAAAGAAAAAAATAACTCCTAGCATGGTGAGGGCCAGCGCTCTTCAAACAAAGAGGCTCGGCCCGGCAAAAGGCAGCTGTATGGGACTTCAAAAAGGGGGTGGAGAGGGGGGGGGGTGAAATGAGTGAAAGAATTCCGGAATGTCCGGAGGGTGCGCCATAGGCGTTGAGCACGTGAAAAGCGGCAAGGAAACGACAATGCGGAGATGTTGGAAGTGGAAACGTGGAGCTTGGGCATGAATTTCGTCAAAACGGCTCCAAACATTAGCGTAATCTCTGCGGTCGTGTGCCTCTTTGGTTGAAGCTGAGATAAACATGTTACTATGAAAATACCGGAAATATAAAACAATAAATAAAATTAGCGGGAACAATGCGTGTTCTCTGAGTGTTTCATATATGATACTTGTGGCGGACAAAGTAGGATGGCATACGTCCAAGCAACACCATTCATCAATATAATCCAATGATTCGCTTCTAGAGCGACGAATACCCTACATTTTATACACACCAGTGTAGGCAGGTCGGTCTAAGCCGTCATGCGGCCCACCCGTGCGTGTCTGCGCTAGCTCGAAATGACGCGGCGCGCTAATCAGCAATGCACCTGTTATGGCTCATTGGTATTAAGGATACGCGCAAAGAAAAGGCAAAAACAAAACTAGTGGAAATGCGACCGGGAAAAAGTTCCGATCTTTAATTTGATGAACGTGATAATTTAACCCTTTATGGGATAACGGGACAGATGGGTCCCGCTTTTTACTCTCACGAAAAACCTCCGTACGCGGCAGCGGGTGAATTTCTGGGCAACGGTCTTGTGGCGCCATCTATCTTGAATCTTTGACAACGCTTGTGCCACTAAGTTTTAGGTTTTCCTGTAGATGGCACCACCAGCATTCAAAGCTGAACTTCTTCGTTTGTGAAGATTCATGCCGGAAAAATTGCTCCCGCTTGTTCGCGCCCAAAAAGATTTCTAGATGAATGGTAAGTTTTTCCTTTTCTGTCCTTCAAGGGAAATACTTGGTGCATGCCCTAAACGATTTATTAGGTAGTCAGAATCGCAGAGTGCCCGAAAAAGAGGTCTCTATGAGCGCCAGAGCCGGATTGACGGGATCGAAAACACTAAGCGAACGTGAAGGGCGCGCTCCAGGGGCATAATTTTTGCACACAGAATGCTGAAAGTATGCTACGACTAACAAAGTAAGCTGTCGATGTTGATAATTCTAAGTTTCGTATCGTTTACAAATTCGCAGGGGGCTCGCTTACGCGGGATGAAGCGCTGGCGCTCTACTTCAGTTTGCCTGACGAGTCTGAGACTAGTGAAGACGAGGCCCAAAGCAGCGAGGACGACTTTGTCCCTGAGCTAGCGCCGTCGGATTCGAGCTTTGAAGACGACGAAATCGAAGCTGGTCCATCAATGAGCAAGCGCCAACGGCGGTCTACTCCTTCAAAAAAAAGTTTCAGGAGGAAACGGAATGCGCTCCTGCTGGATCAAAGTGGAGAGAGTGAGCCAGAAGAGGAGGAGGTCGGCAGTGCATGGACTACAAATGAACCGCTAAATACAGTTCAAAGCCCAAAGACATGGGATTCTCAAACCTCCCCAAAGGCGCCAGCACGCGCAGTTGATGCATTCGCGCTCTATTTTGATGATGAGATGATTGAATTCATAGTTGAGCAGACGAACCTCTTCGGTGCAAAGAAGCACCCAAGGAAGTGGCAAGTTCCGACAAAAGAAGAGTTACGAGCATATTCTGGTGCACTGCTGTTGATGAGTGTGTGCCCAGGGCACCACCTGTATCAGTGCTGGAGCCGTGACCCTCTCTTTCATTGTGAAGAAATTTCAAAGCTGATGTCCTTGAAACGATTTCAGCAAATTATGAACTCGCTTTATGTGAATGACACAACGAAAGAAAAAAGAGAGGAGAAGAGGGATATGACCGTCTGGCCAAGGTGCGCCCTCTTATTACAAAAAACGGTCGGAATTGCGGACGAAGTAAGGTTTGCAGGTAATGGGCACAACCCACGGAAAGTGCAAAACAGGCGAAGATGTAGGTGGTGTGCCACCTCCGGGAGTGAAACGCGCACGAAGTTTGTGTGTGGTGTGTGTAATGTACCCCTGTGTGCAACCTGCTTCGGCCCCTTCCACAAACAATGACAGAACTAACCACAGCTTGGTACTCGCGTGAGTCAATGGGACAGTGTTGTCCCACTTTTTCAAAAGGACAGCATGTGCCAATGGGACACATGCGTCCCACTTTTTTTGATTAAACTATTGCTGCTATTGTTCTGAAATTTCTTCCATAGCATTTCTGAAGATGCCTAGACCCGAAAAATGTGTAGTGTTTTTCTCTATGTTACGGAAATTATAGGTGAACCCACAAAGGGTTAAAGCAAAAACGTATGCTAGACCCGTCGTTATAGAATACCCAAAAAGCACAGCAGAATAACAAAACAATTTGCGACATTAAAAAAACCTAGCCACCTTAGCTTCGCGGCTTCAGGAAGCAGAGCCGTTTGTTCGCTTATTATTTTTTTTTAATTTAACATACATCTACATTTGCTTTCTCGTCTGCTGCTTCTTCACGCAGTAAATGCGCAGCAAGTTGTTCACGTCAACTGTTTATTTGCGATAAAACCAAAATCCCGTTTTACTCACATCGTTTCTTCTCTCAAAATGCGCCACGCAATAATTTGTGACCTAGTGGAAAAAGCGATTTATTTGTTTTTTTCTAGGGTGAGCATCCTGTGGGTGAGGCATTGTATTCCGGATTGTGTAATACGATTCAGCGTTTCGTGCAGCATAAACTTATTAGTTAAGTTGAGCCTATATCTTGAGACACGAATTTGAATCGGCAACCTATAATCGGGGGCTGTGGTATGTGAGGTATGCGAGAGATATGTGAGGCAGTACGTTAATTAGTGCGTTATTATACCATTCCTCGAATCGAAATTTCATTTTCTTGATTGTGGCACCTCTTTCTCTCGTTCTTTTTTTTTGCATACCATAATTACAAAACACGCCAGTGAAGTTCGCGGTGCTGTAGTTTGTTTGCCGCATCCGGTCGCTTTATGGGAATGCCCATTAAGTCCTTTTTCTTAGGCCCTCCGCACAACCGCACAGAAAGGGGTCAGTGAACCCAGCGGGAGAAGGGAGGCGCCGAATGGCGGGGGATTACAGGAGACGTCGAACTCCTCTCATGGACGGAGTCGTTAGGCGGCATCCTGTGTGCACGTGTGTACGGCGAGGCTGACCCGCGTCACAGTGCGTGGCTCTTTGTACCATGTCTGCAGCGGCATGCTTTGACCTATTGTCACGCTAGCTGCAGGCATGAGGAGCGACGATGGGAAAGAGATGGATTGAAGTGGCTTTCCTCGAACTTGGGGCAACCGGACGTTGGGAAAGCGAGTGTTCGCGAAGCTCGCAGCGGGAAAGCATAATTATCCGAAATCGTGATGGTGGAAAGCGTGCATATGTGTACAGTGTCGCGATGAGTTACCTTCTTTCCCCAATCATTCACTGGTTGTGTTATTCTTTCCCCAATTGCTGATTGGTGGTATTTTCCTTTCCCCAATAAGTTACTGGGTGGATGTTTGTATAGTACTTGATTGGTTATTCTCCCACCGAGGGCGGGGACATAGGATTTAAAACCCGCTGCTTCGGCAGGACCGAGGGCTGGTTTCGTCACCTAGAACTGCGAGCCAGTCAAGTGTAAATATGTTTTCTCCTTGCTTGTATCCTCCTTTGTGCTTTTAATTGTTATAAAAAGTTAACCTCTCCTAAAGTGTCCTCTTGCAATGTGATTGAGCAAAACGAATCTGCAAGACGTCAAGAATCCTACAACAATCATCATTAACTAAATTTCCCTCTACGAGATCAAGAGGGAATCCAACTGGCGCAGTCGACAGGATTTGCTACGTCTTCCTGCTCGAGGTATCTGACGGAGGGGCGGAGGATCAAGTCGGTGGACAAGCTGCAGAGCGGTACGTCCTAAAGGAGGAATGTCAGCGTCAGAGCGACGCTGAAAGCTTCGGAGACTTCTGGTCATTGTCAACGGGACGTAGGAGGCTCAAGTCGGCGAGGAGCTGAAGGAGCCAGGCGACCGACGTGTCGTGGAGGTGCCTAGTCCGTGAGCTGCGGAAGGAACCAGGCGTCCCCGTTGAGGTTCAAGAGAAGAACCAGGCCACCAGCGAGTCAAACGAGGCAGGAGGTTCAAGTCAGCTTGCTTCTGTGAGAGCCGGGGCTCAACTCAACTCATCCGCATCAAGGAGCCCGCTGTCGTCACTCAGGGCGACGAGATTACCGTGGCAGAGGAAAGCAACCTGCGAGGTAGGAGACCTTTCTGTTTCCTCCGAATTCACCATGTCGGTGTAGTGTTTTCGTGCTATAGATGATAGCACGGAAAAGGGAGATGGCTGCCGTGCGGTACGATTGGGAGGGCATGATGCGATGTTTGGAGACTGAGCAGAAGGCAGAACAGCTGCTTGAAATTGGCAAGTTGAAACTCGAAATTGAACGAGAAAAGATAAAACTTGCACAGATGCAATCTAAATTCAACCAGGGAACGAAATCTGATAAAGGGATGTTATTGGCAGCAGTTCAATGTTTTGACTGCATGGAATTTGGGCATCTAATAATTGACTGTCCGAAATCGAAGCGAGAACAGCATGTTCCCGTATTGAGAGTGACCTGTGGGCCAATGGCTATAGGCGTGAAATCTGCAGCGTTTAGGCAGCAGGGCCCAACCGTGTGTGCCGTGCCAGGAGAGATGGCCGAGGGCATAGGGGCGTTAGTCACGCCTTTGAAGCGCTGCTTGTCAGAGCAAGCCGAGATAGAGGAGACCCAGGAGGCTCATGAGTGTTTTGTTTGTGAACAGGAGTTCAGTATTGAGCAAGAACAGGTTGGCGCAAACTCTGGCGCAGCTGTAACGCTCGACGAAGAGCTAGAGCAGGCGCGCATAACGGGAACACCCTTTGCAGGCGAAGGTAAGCCGGCTGCCAAAGATGAATCGGTTAGCCAGCCGGAGCTGACACTCTGCGCAGTGACAGCAGATGTAGCGGACGGTGTAGCGAAGTTGGTGACACCTGAGACGCACTCGCTGTTAGACCAGATAGAAAGAGAGCGGCTACATGAAGAAACAGAGCGAGCTGATTTTGAAGAACATTTCAAAATTCGAGACAAACCTAAGACGCCGGTAGAGCTTGAGGCCAATCCGGTAGCTGCAAAAGTTTTTGCAGCAGATTGTGAGCTAACAACGAGCGATGAGGCTGCATTTGATGCCGAGGAAGGAAAGAATGCGCGTTTGATCACTGCAATGGTTTTCGAAGCTGATAAGGAACTGCAGGATTGGGATAATGCATCTGTCCCCGTGGCTATCAGTATGGAGGAGAGACAGTGTGTTGCATTGCCAGAATTGCGCAAGCAAGCTGGTGGAGTCAATTATGAGAAAAGAAGGCTCGAAGGCATGACTTTCTTTGAAGTGAACGTCGGTGGGCAGTTGTACGAAGAGCTAGGGCTACTTGAATCTCGATGCAAAACTGCATGCGAAGTAGCTGATGAGAGGCCTGACCCTACTGCGAAACTCAAAGAAGGGGAGAATGCAGACGCGAGGGCAGTAGCAATCTTCGTGGCCCGCGAGGAGCAGGTGTGCTCTATTGATCCGACGGCGGCGGCAGCCTTTAGAACCGGTGTTTTCCCGGATAATTCGGAAGTTGGGTCCAGTCTTCTGGGCAAGGCTCAAAAGAAACAAGTGTTGTTTCGAGATGTAGGTGGCTAGAATTTATTTCTGCCAGTTTGGGGCACCGATCTGACATGGTGAATTCTGGAATGTGCAGATTGGTTTCCAGCCTTGTGTGTGCGGGTTGAAATATCCGCTGTGTGCGCGCATGTGTGCGTGCTGGTGTACTGACCGGACAGCCGGCGCATGTGTGCGTGTTGGTGGACTGACCGGACAGCCGACGTACGTGTGCGTGCGTGCGTGCGTGCGTGTGTACTTTTGTTGTTGGACACCGTGGCTGAACTTTAATGTCCCACTGACAACAAGTGTCCGTGTGACATTCTTGGTTGGGAGGAGTGAAGTTCGCGGTGCTGTAGTTTGTTTGCCGCATCCCGTCGCTTTATGGGAATGCCCATTAAGTCCTTTTTCTTAGGCCCTCCGCACAACCGCACAGAAAGGGGTCAGTGAACCCAGCGGGAGAAGGGAGGCGCCGAATGGCGGGGGATTACAGGAGACGTCGAACTCCCCTCATGGACGGAGTCGTTAGGCGGCATCCTGTGTGCACGTGTGTACGGCGAGGCTGACCCGCGTCACAGTGCGTGGCTCTTTGTACCATGTCTGCAGCGGCATGCTTTGACCTATTGTCACGCTAGCTGCAGGCATGAGGAGCGACGATGGGAAAGAGATGGATTGAAGTGGCTTTCCTCGAACTTGGGGCAACCGGACGTTGGGAAAGCGAGTGTTCGCGAAGCTCGCAGCGGGAAAGCATAATTATCAGAAATCGTGATGGTGGAAAGCGTGCATATGTGTACAGTGTCGCGATGAGTTACCTTCTTTCCCCAATAATTCACTGGTTGTGTTATTCTTTCCCCAATTGCTGATTGGTGGTATTTTCCTTTCCCCAATAAGTTATTGGGTGGATGTTTGTATAGTACTTGATTGGTTATTCTCCCACCGAGGGCGGGGACATAGGATTTAAAACCCGCTGCTTCGGCAGGACCGAGGGCTGGTTTCGTCACCTAGAACTGCGAGCCAGTCAAGTGTAAATATGTTTTCTCCTTGCTTGTATCCTCCTTTGTGCTTTTAATTGTTATAAAAAGTTAACCTCTCCTAAAGTGTCCTCTTGCAATGTGATTGAGCAAAACGAATCTGCAAGACGTCAAGAATCCTACAACAATCATCATTAACTAAATTTCCCTCTACGAGATCAAGAGGGAATCCAACTGGCGCAGTCGACAGGATTTGCTACGTCTTCCTGCTCGAGGTATCTGACGGAGGGGCGGAGGATCAAGTCGGTGGACAAGCTGCAGAGCGGTACGTCCTAAAGGAGGAATGTCAGCGTCAGAGCGACGCTGAAAGCTTCGGAGACTTCTGGTCATTGTCAACGGGACGTAGGAGGCTCAAGTCGGCGAGGAGCTGAAGGAGCCAGGCGACCGACGTGTCGTGGAGGTGCCTAGTCCGTGAGCTGCGGAAGGAACCAGGCGTCCCCGTTGAGGTTCAAGAGAAGAACCAGGCCACCAGCGAGTCAAACGAGGCAGGAGGTTCAAGTCAGCTTGCTTCTGTGAGAGCCGGGGCTCAACTCAACTCATCCGCATCAAGGAGCCCGCTGTCGTCACTCAGGGCGACGAGATTACCGTGGCAGAGGAAAGCAACCTGCGAGGTAGGAGACCTTTCTGTTTCCTCCGAATTCACCATGTCGGTGTAGTGTTTTCGTGCTATAGATGATAGCACGGAAAAGGGAGATGGCTGCCGTGCGGTACGATTGGGAGGGCATGATGCGATGTTTGGAGACTGAGCAGAAGGCAGAACAGCTGCTTGAAATTGGCAAGTTGAAACTCGAAATTGAACGAGAAAAGATAAAACTTGCACAGATGCAATCTAAATTCAACCAGGGAACGAAATCTGATAAAGGGATGTTATTGGCAGCAGTTCAATGTTTTGACTGCATGGAATTTGGGCATCTAATAATTGACTGTCCGAAATCGAAGCGAGAACAGCATGTTCCCGTATTGAGAGTGACCTGTGGGCCAATGGCTATAGGCGTGAAATCTGCAGCGTTTAGGCAGCAGGGCCCAACCGTGTGTGCCGTGCCAGGAGAGATGGCCGAGGGCATAGGGGCGTTAGTCACGCCTTTGAAGCGCTGCTTGTCAGAGCAAGCCGAGATAGAGGAGACCCAGGAGGCTCATGAGTGTTTTGTTTGTGAACAGGAGTTCAGTATTGAGCAAGAACAGGTTGGCGCAAACTCTGGCGCAGCTGTAACGCTCGACGAAGAGCTAGAGCAGGCGCGCATAACGGGAACACCCTTTGCAGGCGAAGGTAAGCCGGCTGCCAAAGATGAATCGGTTAGCCAGCCGGAGCTGACACTCTGCGCAGTGACAGCAGATGTAGCGGACGGTGTAGCGAAGTTGGTGACACCTGAGACGCACTCGCTGTTAGACCAGATAGAAAGAGAGCGGCTACATGAAGAAACAGAGCGAGCTGATTTTGAAGAACATTTCAAAATTCGAGACAAACCTAAGACGCCGGTAGAGCTTGAGGCCAATCCGGTAGCTGCAAAAGTTTTTGCAGCAGATTGTGAGCTAACAACGAGCGATGAGGCTGCATTTGATGCCGAGGAAGGAAAGAATGCGCGTTTGATCACTGCAATGGTTTTCGAAGCTGATAAGGAACTGCAGGATTGGGATAATGCATCTGTCCCCGTGGCTATCAGTATGGAGGAGAGACAGTGTGTTGCATTGCCAGAATTGCGCAAGCAAGCTGGTGGAGTCAATTATGAGAAAAGAAGGCTCGAAGGCATGACTTTCTTTGAAGTGAACGTCGGTGGGCAGTTGTACGAAGAGCTAGGGCTACTTGAATCTCGATGCAAAACTGCATGCGAAGTAGCTGATGAGAGGCCTGACCCTACTGCGAAACTCAAAGAAGGGGAGAATGCAGACGCGAGGGCAGTAGCAATCTTCGTGGCCCGCGAGGAGCAGGTGTGCTCTATTGATCCGACGGCGGCGGCAGCCTTTAGAACCGGTGTTTTCCCGGATAATTCGGAAGTTGGGTCCAGTCTTCTGGGCAAGGCTCAAAAGAAACAAGTGTTGTTTCGAGATGTAGGTGGCTAGAATTTATTTCTGCCAGTTTGGGGCACCGATCTGACATGGTGAATTCTGGAATGTGCAGATTGGTTTCCAGCCTTGTGTGTGCGGGTTGAAATATCCGCTGTGTGCGCGCATGTGTGCGTGCTGGTGTACTGACCGGACAGCCGGCGCATGTGTGCGTGTTGGTGGACTGACCGGACAGCCGACGTACGTGTGCGTGCGTGCGTGCGTGCGTGTGTACTTTTGTTGTTGGACACCGTGGCTGAACTTTAATGTCCCACTGACAACAAGTGTCCGTGTGACATTCTTGGTTGGGAGGAGTGAAGTTCGCGGTGCTGTAGTTTGTTTGCCGCATCCCGTCGCTTTATGGGAATGCCCATTAAGTCCTTTTTCTTAGGCCCTCCGCACAACCGCACAGAAAGGGGTCAGTGAACCCAGCGGGAGAAGGGAGGCGCCGAATGGCGGGGGATTACAGGAGACGTCGAACTCCCCTCATGGACGGAGTCGTTAGGCGGTATCCTGTGTGCACGTGTGTACGGCGAGGCTGACCCGCGTCACAGTGCGTGGCTCTTTGTACCATGTCTGCAGCGGCATGCTTTGACCTATTGTCACGCTAGCTGCAGGCATGAGGAGCGACGATGGGAAAGAGATGGATTGAAGTGGCTTTCCTCGAACTTGGGGCAACCGGACGTTGGGAAAGCGAGTGTTCGCGAAGCTCGCAGCGGGAAAGCATAATTATCAGAAATCGTGATGGTGGAAAGCGTGCATATGTGTACAGTGTCGCGATGAGTTACTTTCTTTCCCCAATAATTCACTGGTTGTGTTATTCTTTCCCCAATTGCTGATTGGTGGTATTTTCCTTTCCCCAATAAGTTATTGGGTGGATGTTTGTATAGTACTTGATTGGTTATTCTCCCACCGAGGGCGGGGACATAGGATTTAAAACCCGCTGCTTCGGCAGGACCGAGGGCTGGTTTCGTCACCTAGAACTGCGAGCCAGTCAAGTGTAAATATGTTTTCTCCTTGCTTGTATCCTCCTTTGTGCTTTTAATTGTTATAAAAAGTTAACCTCTCCTAAAGTGTCCTCTTACAATGTGATTGAGCAAAACGAATCTGCAAGACGTCAAGAATCCTACAACAATCATCATTAACTAAATTTCCCTCTACGAGATCAAGAGGGAATCCAACTACGCCGCTTTTCAAAATTCGTATACCTTCGTGAATGAATCTGACCTCTGCTCACTTTCGCGCAATCAATTACATCGCGCTTTTTATTGTAATTTCGCGTCAGAGTTCGACGCTAGCGCTGTTGTTGGTCATAAAAATTAAATAAATAAACAAGTCCGAATATTAAAAAAAATGGATTGAGAGAAATAACCACATATAATCACAGGGACATCCTTTGGTGTGTCGTGGAGCGGCACTGCCAATACAGGGAAAACAGCGGACAAGTAGGGCCATCATAGCGGGTGTAATGAGGCGGCACTGCCACTATGGGGACGACACAGAAATTTAGGGCCATCGTTGGAGGTGTAACTAAGTGGCATTAACAATATGAGGAAAACATCGGACAAGTAGGGCCATCGTTGGAGGTGTAACTAAGCGGCATTGCCAATATGGGGAAAACATCGGACAAGTAGGGCCAATGTTGGAAATGGCCCATTGTGGCAGTGCCAATATGGGGACAATGAAGGCAACATTGGTCCTGTATAGGGCCACACATAGCCAACAGACTCCCAATATTGGGCCAACGGTTTGTGCTGCCTGGGCACTCGTGAGCACCGAGACAGCACTGCGAGGAAGCGCACTAACTACAGCGCGTTGTCGCTGGTTGCGCGTACGACAACTCAGCGGCATCTCGTCTCAGTGCCACGATCTCGGTGATATGCAAAGCTATTATTTCAGGTTTGAATTGATTTGGTTTATGGGGTGTGAAAGCGATATAGACTACATGGGACGTTATAGTCGAGGACCCCTAATTGCTGTCGACCACATGGGCGTTTTTAACTTTTCTATATATATTGTTACGTGGCGGCCAGCCGAAGAATGAGGCGTGATGAACGATGGATATGAGATAATTCAATGGCCGCTGGCCTAGCTTGAGCTAGGCCAGTGAGCTATATATATATATATATATATATATATATATATGACAGAAGCCAAAGTGTTCGAAACGGAAGTGGCGGGTTGGCCCTGACAGCGGCGGCCGCGTTTCAATGGAGGTGAAACGCAAGGCAACCGTGTACGGTGGGATGTCAGCACACGTTAAAAACGCCCATCTGGTCGACAGCAATTTGAGGTCCTCGACTATAACGTCCCATGTAGTCTATGTCGCTTTCGGACCAGATAAACCAAATCAATTCAAACGGGAAATGACAGGTTTGTATATTACCGAGATCGTGGCACTGAGACGAGATGCCGCTGGGTTGTCGTACGCGCAACCAGCGACAACGCGCTGTAGTTAGTGCGTTTTGCCGCAGTGCTGTCTCGGTGCACACGAGCGCGGTAATCATGCAGAGAATTAGGTGCGCTTCACCGTACAGCAGCACTGTGCGCACCCGCGCTGTAGCAGACGACACGAAGCACCGCCTCCAGGCCCGTGTGCGCCTGCGCCGCAGAGCTTCGATGCGCGACCGCGCCGGATGCGCTCTCGCCCCGCGGAGCGCGGCCACGCTGCGCCGTGTTCGTACTTAGAGTGGACGACCCTGTACATATAGTCAAACATGCAATGGGCGGTAAACGACTGCCCCTCCCTCAGGATTTTTCAACTTTCTGAATATTTGAGATTTGTTTGGCATCAAGCATCACAATGGAGATCTGCTTAAAAAAATGGGAGCCACTTCAACTCAGCCTTTAAGGATATGAGGTGACAGCGTTACTGGGTCCCGTCAGTGGATCCTTTTGCCTACGCAGGACGGGCACTGCTTACATATAATATGAAAGACCACAGGACATAAATATGAAGGTCTCATGTAGCCAAGCAGTACGAAAGTGCTGCGTGGACTAGGGTTAATCGTTTTTTCGTACTGCCCTCCAAATTCGACTGGGGCAAGACTTACCTGATTTTTTTTCAAGTTGTCTAGAAGGATCGAAAGCAGAAGGCTGAGCGGGTTTTTGCTCTAAGCTGCGGCGGCTTTTAATGTAATAAAGGTTAGGTTACTACTTGAATACCTGAATTATATTATCCGAAAAAGACTCCGCAAGGGCTTACTTGACGTCATGTTACCGGTTCCTGTTTATCGTTAAATATACTGTGAAGTTAAAGGTAAGGACGTCTTAAATGGTGGCAAAAGTATGCCAGTTGGACCACCTTCAAAATTTTCTTCACTCACAAAGCAGTACTATAGAGGACAAAATGTTCCAGGTCGTGTCACAGGGAACCGAAGCTGGTAGCGTTGTGGTTAGCTGCTGGCTGGAGACGAGTCCGCGTCGTTCTGTGACGTGTGGTAATGATACCTGGCGATTTCTAACAAACGTGGCAGCAATTAGCCAAATCTGCTTTTCGCGCGTCCTGGAGACTTTTGTTCTCGACAGCACGTTGCCCACTAAATCATGGTAGAGAGAAAAAGGCTTCTTTTTTATGCAGTCGGTTGACTGCCTGATAAGCCGTAAACCCGAAATCTTAGATCAAATTTTCCTTCCTGGACTGCTGGGGCGCAGTATTTCTCTCGGACATCTTCCAGCAGACATTAAAAAGCAGCTGCCATTCATTCCATATGGTATAAGGTTTCTACCTGTCTATAAGGAGGGGGATGTGCCATCCGACTTCTTCATGTTGCTCTGCCTCCACTGTGTATGGAAAACAAGAGTAGGTATAAGAAACGCTATGGTGCATGCTCGCTCAACGAGGGCCAGTAGCTGACCGAAAGTGTGGCTTATAAAAAGAAAACTTTAAATTGTTTACAGCGGGCACCCTTAATGGATGCCAGTGTTAGTGATATTGCAAACTTAGTGTTTTAAATCAGAGGGGGGGGGGGGGGGGCGTGATTGTGGCTGCCAGTTTGAAAACTATTTTATTATTTTGCGCTGCTGTAGTCTTTGTTTTAAAGCCTGAGCAGGTGCGTGGTTTAAGATTCTCATGCCCGTCTCGGAACCCAAATGATCAGGGTTTGGATTCGCGACTAATTACTCTAATTTTACCTTCTCCACAATTCATTTCATTTTATAGACTTGTGTCCTAATGAAGTTTGACTTATGCTGCTATTCTAGTCAGCAATGTCCAATGTTTTAATTACGTTTAATTCCACAGGAAAGGGTAAGGCAAGAACACAAGTAAGCAGTATCACGCAGTGGACGCAAAAAAAAAAAACCAGAAAATGCAATCTTATGCAATACATAAACTTTTAGCAGGAAACATAGAGAACCTGGGATTGGAAGCTTAGGGAAGCGGAAGGACATATGTATCCGAAGACCCGCACGTACCGTGTTATGCTGCTGGCGAATCAATGATTCAGGAGACAGCAATCGGAGGTGGGTCTCCATTGGAGCGCGGCAAATGAAATCACGCCGAAGGAGGCGAGAGCAACCCTGCGGAACTGCGCCGCCATTCTCTTCGGTTCCAAAGGAGACAGATGAAGTAGGCATCTGCCCAGCCACACAATCGGCGGCAATCCCACCTGGCCCAAACGAACCTCGCGCTATGCAAACACCGCAGCTCGTTTCTCGCGCAGTGCAGAGACGGACACGGAATGTCGAATGCGCCGCATACATTCTCCTTTCTACAGAAGCGTGCAGTGTATACTAAACCCTTTTGGGAACAGTCTCTACACCCTCATCTACAGCTAATCCAGCGACGAGTTTGGTAATAGCCCCTGATGACACAGAGCGAACAAAGCTTTATACAGGGTTAAGCTCAGAGTATCGAAAAATTGCATCAATAGGAAACACCACCAGCAGGACAGGGGAACTGCGTGCACACACCCTTCGCGCTCGCCTTTTTGCCATCTCGCAACGGTAACGCACTTCTTTGACATGCGCCACAAAGGCTTAGTGCAAGCATATACCTTTCCTGAAGACGACTGCAGATGGCTAACAAGTTCAATCATTCATCGGCTGAAATAATGGTGAACATGCTGCTGATGATGGTGTACCCTCCGTATAAGGTGAAAAATTTTATTTATATCATTTCTCCGTTTTGTACGAACTAGCTGTGAGGCACAAAGAGATCGTAAATTGTGCTGCATACGTCCTAATTTCATTAGGCATTTAGAGGCATTCTGCGGCAGAGAGCACGTGGTCCTAGTGACGAAGACTAGAAGTATTTGCCCTGATTACCTGCGCCCTGGTCATGCTGCTCGGCGCGAGACCCATCGATTCCAGATTCGGCGCCGGTAACACTCGGCACATTTCAATAGAGGCTGGACGAAAAAAAAATGTCGTTGTGCTTTGCGATTGCACGGCACGTTATAGTACCCCATAAGGTAGGAATTGCTCCCCTATTTGACAATGGCACTCCATGCCCTCGGGGAGGTTACAAACGTTAGAACCAATACGTACCAATCGTACCAAAAATAGTGTTTAGAGAAGTTGTTGGTAGTTAATTTTCTTTAAGACAACCCGAATACAGCAAATATCATTCCCTAAAACATTATCCAATAAAGCTATGGCTTTCACTCACAGGATAACAGAGAGGCTCTCTCGTATCCATAACACTTATGAGCTTGCCAGCAATGTGCTCCAGCAGTACTAAGTGGAGAAATGCAAGGAACATTTAAAGTATTTAAGCATTAGGCTTCATAAATTGTGCTTTCTTTCTTGCGGAGTCGCATAGGAATAAGGAATCGAGAAGCGCACGCGGCGCTAAAAGAGCTGTTGCGTTATATGTCCGCTAGAGTTTTCTAGCAATGTAGAGGTCCAGAAAAACCTTGGCAATATTTTGTTGTTTGTACCTAAGAGTGAAACTCACAAACAATTTTCCCTCAAAATGATGTTTTCTTTGATTGCTATCCGCTTTAATGAGAAGCTGATTGGGGTGCTGGAAACTGGACTGGGCGAACTGCTCCTTCTATCCGCTATCACCTGCTATTGTGCTTTCCTTTAGTGATGGGTCCGCCAGTCCGCTGTTTTGGTCACCTCACCTCGACGGACGGACGGGCGGATGGACGGATGGACGGATGGACGGATGGACGGATGGACGGATGGATGGATGGATGGATGGACGGACGGACGGACGGACGGACGGACGGACGGACGGACGGACGGACGGACGGACGGACGGACGGACTGTCTTTCACCGCTATCACCTGTGGCCTTGGCATCTGAATATGATGCATCAGTTCCCGATCAGCCCCCTGCTGTCAGTATCGTTCGAGCTGTGACGTCGACAATATCTTCAGCTATAAAAGATTGGTTGGTTTATGGGGTTTAACGTCCCAAAGCGACTGAGGCTATGAGAGACGCCGTAGTGAAGGGCTCCGGAAATTTCGACCACCTGGGGTTCTTTAACGTGCACTGACATCGCACAGTACACGGGCCTCTAGAATTTCTCCTCCAAAGAAATTCCAGCCGCCGCGGCCGGGATCGAACCCGCGTCTTTCGGGTCAGCAGCCGAGCACCATAGCCACTGAGCCACCGCGGCGGCCTCAGCTATAAAAGACCTCCACAGCTTCATCTTCAGTGGGCACGGCGGATCGTGCCGGAAAACCGCACTAAGCATGTCTCCGTTCTTGCTTATGCAGGTCACTGTCGGTCACTTCCGTAAGCCGACACTGCAGGTCAGTGTCGGCTTACGGAAGTGATTACCCTTTTTTGCTGGTCCTGCCGAGCCCACGGCGTGTTGTTTTTATTGCATACGAGTGTCTACGCGTTTGTGAACTTCTCTTGTGTCGAGATGTTGAAAGTAACCCGAGTCCTGATGTATAAGTATGACTTAATAAGATTTTGGAAAGTCAGAAGTGCGTACAGCAAGGCGTGTCTGACCTGAAAATTCTGTACGAAAAGATAAATACCGTTATCATTTCCCTATCTGACCGAGGAATTCAAGTACAAAAAACTGTCGCTGTCGTTCGCGACAGTCATGAAACGTTAACCCCTATAAAGCAGCCCTTAAATTTTGTTTGCCAGTCTCTTCATATGCAAAACCAAAAATTGGTTGGTTTCGAAGATTGTAGCGGGCGCGCAAACATAGTCATTTATGGTGTTTTGGAAAAAAGGATGAAACGGTAAAAGATTTAAAGTCCTTAATGACGTATTTCAAAAGCAGCTCGATGTATCTGCTTCATCTGTAGACCGCTTCTGGTTTGGTTTGGTTTATAGGGTTTAACGTCCCAAAGCGACTAAGGCTATGAGAGACGCCGTAGTGGAGGGCTCCGGAAATTTCGACCACCTGGGGTTCTTTAACGTACACTGACATCGCACAGTACACGGGCCTCGAATTTCTCCTCCAAAGAAATTCAACCGCCGCGGCCGGGATCGAACCAGCGTCTTTCGGGACAGCAGCCGAGCACCATAGCCACTGAGCCACCGCGGCGGCTGTAGACCGTTTCTGCAGACTTCGTAAGTCAGCCAATAAAAAGAGGTTAATAATAGTTTTTAAGTTCACTTTTTTTTTAAGTTCACAAAGTTTACTTCGAAGATCTTGAGGAAAAGAACGCCGTGTTTAAAAACACAGGCAAACTAAATGGCTCTGGCATTTACATTCAGAGCGACTACTCTCAGAAAGCTTTACGAAAACGCAAGTTGCTCTTGGATTCAGCTCGAAAAGAGAATTATGAGGGCCATAAAGGGAGATTGGTACACGATAGACTCATTGTTGACAATGAAATGTTTGTCTGGAACGATACATCGAATAGCCGTACTAAAATCGCCTCGGTCCCCACACGGAACTTCGACTCACTACATGCTTCCACTCCTTCGAACTATAGACACCTAACTATTCTTAACCTGAATGCTCAGAGCATAGTCAATAAAGCAGAATCGCTGGAAGTCTTACTGTTCACTCACAGTCCCCACATAGTTGTGATTACTGAAACTTGGCTTCACTCTGGCGTTAGTGACGACTGCGTTTTATCTCCCTCTTGCCATGTCTTCAGGCGTGATAGGGGTTTCCGCGGTGGTGGCGTCGCTATCCTAGTAAAACATGATATTAAAAGTGACGTTTTCCAGCAAATAGATAACCATGAAAGTTTATACCTAAAGGTTAATTACGTTCGTCCCACTTTCATTGTGGGCGCATTGTATAAGGCCTCCAGATTCTGGTCCTGACTATATGCACAAATTGCAGGATCATATGCGTTCATTTAGGAACAGTAAAATCATTACTTGTGGAGACTTTAATATTCCAAATATGAATTGGACTACAAAATCTTTTGAAACTTCAGAAAATGCAGACATAATTTCAGACCTAATGGTTGCTCATGACCTTGTGCAAGTTGTAGTTGAGCCAACAAGGGCGCGAGGGATGAACAGTTCCGTTTTAGACTTAGTATTTGCCAGCCGCTTGTTTTCTGTGCACATGTAATCTGTATTGGAGGGAATATGAGATCACAGACTGGTACTTGTTTCTCTAATATCTTCTGCCTGTGATAAACCATGCAAAAATTTGCTTAAAGTTGTAAAAGACTTTTCACGTGCAAATGATGAATCAGTACTTGATTATTTAGACATTGCTTTCGACAGATTTTTGGGTGAAGATGTCTCGGTTTTGTGAGCAACCTTCTTTCTAATATTTCTCTAATATTTTCTTCTTGTGAGAAACCATGCAAATATTTGCTTAAAGTTGTAAAAGACTTTTCACGTGCAAATGATGAATCAGTACTTGATTATTTAGACATTGCTTTGGACAGATTTTTGGGTGAAGATGTCTCGGTTGTGTGGGCAACCTTCTATCTAATATTTCTCTAATATTTTATTCTTGTGACAAATCATGCAAAAATTTGCTTAAAGTTGTAAAAGACTTTTCACGCGCAAATAATGAATCAGTACTTGATTATTTAGACATTGCTTTTGACAGATTTTTGGGTGAAGATGTCTCGGTTGTGTGGGCAACCTTCAAGGAGCACTCTGAATTTTGTCAGCTGAATTTCATTCCAGACTAGAAGTAACGCGTCAAGAAAAAGAATCCGTGGATTAATCGCCACATTATTCATCTCAAACGTAAATCAAAGCGCCTAAAGCGTTCAAAACGGCCCAACGCAGACCTTTTACCAGAACTTGCGGCTGAACTTTCTTCAAATATTAGGTTGGCCAGGAAACGGTACTTCACAGAATGTCTCCCGCAATTCATAAAAAGTAATCCTGCTAAGTTTTGGAATCATATCAGAGGGTCTCATAATCCCATCGAAAAAAAAATAGTCACGAATGAATGCGTTGTCACGTGCCAAAAGGGCATTGCCACAGCTTTTAATAATTATTTCCAGTCTGTTTTCTGAACAAGTCAAGGTGAAAATATTGACGGTTTTGCTTGTGATTCCTTTCACCCTTTAGACATTGTATCTGAGGAAGGAGTCATTGAAATGCTACTCCGATTATATACGAAGTGTTCTCCAGGCCCAAACGGCATTCCTAATGCATTTTTGCAGCGCTATGCTGAATCATTGTCTCGGTTTTTGTCGAAAATATTTCGTGTGTTCTGATCTTCGTGCTCCTTGCCGCCTGACTGGCTCGCAGGGAAGGTTATTCCTGTCTATAAGAATGATGATCGACTCTCTGTAAACAACTACCGCCCGATCTCTCTAACGTCATCCTGTTGTAAGCTTATCGAACATATCATTGCCAATCATATACTTGCAATATTAAACAGTAGTAATGCCTTAAACCCTGCTCAGCACGGTTCTAGGAGGAGATATTTTAGTGCAGATTTAGACAAGTCAGGCCAAACTGATGTTTTATTTCTCGACTTCACCAAAACCTTTGACAAGGTGCGGCATAAGAAGCTTCTTTTAAAACTGAAACTCTTTGGTGTACCACCCTCGCTCATTGCTTGGATTGCAGCTTATCTACAAAACAGAACGCAGTTTGTGGAGATTGGCGGTAGTTGTTCTTCCCCACTCCCTGTAAACTCTGGGGTCCCTCAGGGAAGTGTACTCGGTCCCCTACTTTTTTTATTATATGTAAAATATTTAGTTTCAACCGTTAATTCAGCTGTCAAGATTGCTCTGTCTGCCGATGAATGCATGATATATACTCCCGTATCTTCCGTTTCTGACCAGGAACATTTAGATAATACTCTGCTTAGTGTCGTTTCCTGGAGTGAAAAATAGGGCATAGAAATCAATACTCAAAAGACTGCTCTTGCGGATAACAAGGAAGAAAAATCCGTTTTCTTTCAACTATCGCATAATTGGCGTTTCAGTTAAAGAAGTGCCAAAGTATAATTATCTTGGTATTGTTCTAAACTCGCAACTAAACTGGAATGACCATATAGACCACATTAAATCCTCAGCATTACGTAAACTTTGTTTTCTTCGCCATAAACTTAAGGACGCACCTAGCAACTGCAAACTATTAGCCTACAATACTCTTATAAGACCAAAACTCGAATATGCCGCCATCGTTTGGGACCCACATGAAAAAAAAAGACATAAGAGAATTAGAAAAAAATACAGAGGCGCGCAGTACGTTTTATGTTTAATAAGTAGAACAGAACTGATTCCCCATCTTCGTTAATGGCAGCAAATGATATTAAACCTCTCCACGTCAGACGCAAGATAGCCCGCCTATCTTTCCTTCAGCAACTAATCCATGGAAAACTAGGCATCTTCCCAGCTTCCTATGTGCAGTTTTCTGAAACGCGTAGAACTCGTCGGCATCATAATCACACTTTAGCGCTATACTTTGCGCATACTAACGCTTTTAAATTTTCTTTTTTCCAGAGAGCTATTGACGAATGGAACGCCCTGCCTCTGCAGGTGAGATCGGCTGTTGATTTTGACAACGCACTTTGTGAGCTATTTTAGATTGTATATGTGCTACACTCTACATATACAATACTGTACATCAGTTATACTGTTAGTTTTTCAGAAAGTTTAATAGCGCGCTAGCATAAGTTTTTCTAACCCTTTGGAAAACGGAGGAATAGAAACTGGGCGACAGATTTTTATGGTCACCTTCCTTACGGATAGCCCTCACGTCTGCTATTCGCATTTAGTTAGTCAAGATTCCAGAGCTTATGCACGAATTAAAATGTGTGCTAGGGCAGATGATATAAAATCGAGATCATATTTTACAGATTTAATTTTAACGTCATGGACGTCACAGCTGGTCGAATGTTTCAGTTGCATAATAGTTAAGTTCATTTCATTATTGGCTGGTTTATTGTGTTATTGGGGCTTAGCGTCCCAAAGCAACTCAGGCTATAGAGACGCCGTAGTGAAGGGCTCCGGAAATTTCGACCACATGGGGTTCTTTAAGGTCACAGGACTGTTAAAAATACTGGCAGGATTTCTTCAACCAGGGATATTGCATGCTTAGGTAATGCCGGTACGGTAAATTTGCGAAGTGGTCATTGAAACCATCCGCAAAGAAAGCCACGATACCACCTCGCCGTTTACCTAAAGCTCGCACACTGGGTCAGGAATAAACGAAAGGCCAAGAACAAGGCTGAGTTTTCGCCAAGCAGTCTTTTAATCATGCTTCACTGTGTTAAGAGTTTTCAAGATAGTCACTTTTAGCTTTTCTTAGTAGGACTAGTTCCGCATTCCTTAAATTCTTTCAGCATAGTAATATCTCGAGTCTGCATCAAGTTGTGGAACGCGTCATTTTAAATCAAATTTTATACAGTAGGTGGTCATCAATGGAACATGTAATTTACTCTCACATCGTCAATTTCCTTATATCAGTAAATTTCTTTCATCCGTGTCAGCACGGTTTCCGTAAAGGTATGTCATGTGACACTCAACTAGCTCTCTTCATTAATGACGTTAGTACTAACCTTAACATACCAGTGGATGCATTATTTTTGGATTTTGAGAAAGCTTTCCACAAAGTTTCCCATAGACGGCTTTTTCTTAAACTTTCACGACTGAACCTTAACCCTCTCATTCTTGATTGGATACGAAGCTTCCTCACTAACCGTCAACAGTTCGTACATGCTAATGGTCACTCCTCCCCCTTGCACCCCGTTGTTTCTGGTGTGCCACAAGACACAGTACTCGGCCCTTTGCTTTTCTTAATCTACAATAATGACTTGCCTACTGGTATCACTTCTAACATGCGATTGTTTGCCGATGACTGCGTAATCTACCGGCCTATCACTAACAGCAGCGATCCCGAAATATTGCAAGCAGACCTGGACTACATCGAATCTTGGTGCAGCAAATGGCTCATGTCTTTAAACACTAATAAAACATCGTTAATTACATTTCATCGCAGGCAGTCCTTTGTTTCACCAAATTACTATATCTCTGACTCCGTAAGTTCCGCTGTTGAATCTTGTAAATACCTTGGTGTCACCATTTCTAATTCCCTGAACTGGGCGTCCCACATTTCTAACATTACTAAAGACGCCAACCGCGTGCTCGGTTTTCTACGTCGTAACCTGCGTCTAGCACCTCCTTCTATAAAACAGCTTACCTACATAACACTCGTCCGTCCCAAATTGGAGTACGCATGTGCAGTTTGGGACCCTCATCAGTCAAATCTTTCTCTCGCCCTCGAATCCATTCAAAATCGTGCAGCAAGATTCATTTATTCGAACTACTCCTATAATTCAAGTGTCACTAATATGAAGTTACAATCTAATCTTCCATCCCTCGATTCGCGACGTAAAATAGCCAGACTATGTCTTTTTCACAAGTTTTACCACTCATCACTTGGAAGCTGTGTCATCATCCCTGCACATCGAGCCTCTCACCGCCTTAACCACGGCAAAGCAGTCTACCCGCCATCAGCACATACCACTGCGCATCTGAACACTTTTTTCGTTCAGTCAGCAAAGGACTGGAATCACCTTCCTGCCGAAGCAGTTCGCCCCATTCATCCAGACCGCTTCAAGTCATTCATCGAAAGAATAACATAACGCCTGTAATAAGCCCACCCCTCATGTAATACCCCAACTGGGGCATTTGAGGTATAATAAATAAATAAATAAATTTACCTAGACTTTCTGGATTTCCCTAGACACTCTAATATTTCGGCAAGAAAATGTTTTCTGTAAAGCTCATTGGCCCTATCAGTTAATAAGCAAAATGGGTCACTAGGATCGCCTGAATCTTGAACGCCTAACCAGTCCGCTCTCTTGAAATTATCCCAGAATTGGTCTAACTGGGATTGCAAAATTTTCTGATAGATTACTTTCTGATTGAGGTTTTTCCTTTCCTACAAGTTGCACGCATAAAAATATACGAAGGTGATCACTGGGATCGCATACAAGGACACCTGATTTAATGTTATTCGCTGAGTGACTGGTTAAAGATGGGTCAAATAATGTTGACGTGGACGTAATACGTGCTGCAAACTTATGGTGTTTTGTCATATTTTGCGTTTCAAGCAACAGATTAAATCTTTTAATATTGCTATTGTTGGTTCAAGCATGTTTAAATTGAAGTCTTCTCTGCAAACAAGACCAAGATTGCACTCATTAACCTATGAAAGCAAAATACTCGAGAAAGTAAAAGAAAACTGAAAGTTTCCTTCAGGGGGTCTGCATACCGCAACAAGACCCATCTAGTTGCTACGTAACGAAAATTCCTCGAAATCTGTTGCTGATTTTGTGAAAGCTGAGTGAAATTTGTATTTTATATTCTTCTTTTTCAGCATGGCAACACTGCCTCTTCTGGCTTCAGTACGATTAAGATTACATGGCGAATATTCTTCAATGCAAAATGCACCATTACCATCACCATACCTTTTTTGAATCAGCATGAGTACATGAAACTGAGTCTTAATCTGATTTAACAGAACCTCAAATGGAGTGATTTTCTTTCGAGCAGATTGCATGTTAGCTTGAAATATTTTAAAGGACGACTGAAACTAGTTGCCAACAAAGTTATCAAGCCCATTTGGAAACACATATTGTTGTGTATTCATGACAGAATTTGGGAACCACATAGAAGAGGGACAGGAAGGTGAACCAGCGAAGGCCTCTGCGTGGAACCTCATCCAGTTCATTCAAAGCCTGGATGCGCCATGCACATTCTCCGCCTCTGCGTCGAACAAAAATCCTAGAATTACTATGCCACACGTACAGGAATTCATGTTCTTTGGTCCATTTCTTTCCTTGAAAAAGAAGATCCCTTAAGTGCTTTGCCAAATTTTCTTGAATGTACACCAGCAATGAGTGGGTACTTTGGCCGCGCGTCTTCCCAAGCTATTCTTCGTGGGTAATTTGTATGGCGAAGCGAGGTATAATGCAAGAGATTTTACCGAGCTTAGCGCGAAGGTGGTGAATGGCCACAACTTCGTGTTTGTGAACTCATGAACATATATCGTTTCAGCAACAGCATCAAGCAGTTTTTCAGGTTCAGTCTCTACGAGTCCTTGAAACTCTAGTTTGAGCTTACGGTTACTCCATTCAAGATCATTTACCTATTCCTATATAATTTGCACTTCCACTGTATCCTGCTGTTCAAGTTTTTGCACATTAGTTATAATTTCCTTGATCGCTGTTTCATGACGTGCTTTGTCCGCAAGAATTTTATCGTGTTCGTGTTTTAAAGCGAAAGCTGCATTGGCCACGAACTTGCGATTTCGCTGTTGCGGTGCTCCGAGGAGGCACTGAGACCGATCTTGAGCCGTTGCCTAGCAGCTGCCGCAGCTGCCGCAGCTGCTGCAGCTGGCGGACGCCGCGCG
Organism: Amblyomma mixtum; assembly: GCF_055824585.1. NCBI lineage: Eukaryota > Metazoa > Arthropoda > Arachnida > Ixodida > Ixodidae > Amblyomma > Amblyomma mixtum. The sequence continues at coordinate 179,088,038 of NC_143013.1, read as the reverse complement.
CTGGCCGCATCATTTGGCTTGACGTTACACCGATGTTCGCCGCGGAGCTGCCGCCGCCATATTTTATGACGTCACACCGCTTGCCTCGTCGTTGCGACCGCTTCCACTCGCTTCGCCAGCCGAAATGCGACGTCGGTACCGAAATGTCATTAGACGAAACTGCTTCATTAAGTGTATCCTGGTATAGCTGAGCAAAGCCACTACCATACTGTCACACTTAGAAGCTGTTGTGAGTTTTCCTTCTCTGCCGGCATATCATCTGCCGCCTCTACAGCCTTTAGCGCATCAAAGTTCTCTATTTAGCGCCCTACTCGGCACGTCTGGCATCGGCATACCTTTCTTGTCGTTTCCCTCATGGAATTGAACTTCTGTGATACCAGAGCATTTCCTTAAGTTTTCGCTTTGGTTATAAAAGAGTTTAATGTCCCAAAGCGACTAAGGCTATGAGGGACGCCGTAGTGAAGGGCTCCGGAAATTTTGACCACCCGGGGTTCTTTAATGTGCACTGACATCGCACAGTACACAGGCCTCCAGAATTTTGCCTCCATCGAAATCTGACTAATGCAGCCGGGATCGAACCCACGTCTTTCGGTTCAGCAGCCGAGCGCCATAACCACTGAGCCACCATGGCGCCCCCCGCCCCCCCACCATTTCCTTAAGTGATACACATAACTGCAGTCATTGCACTTCAGGTAGGAATCATCCTCGTCTAGTTCTGCTGTACATATTGAGAACCTCAATTCATCACCCATGCTAACAGCACAGTTTTCCAGCAGCAACAGGAAACACACACATGCAAAATAACCTGCCCAAACGGCCAAGGAAAATTACATTGACATGTAGAAATTCAGAGCAGCGCTTCAGCAGAGCTGTCAGCGTGTTCTCTATCGTTGCCAGAAATGCCTTCCGTGTGTGAAGTGTCTGCTTTACAGTCCGTGTTGCAAGTTGGTGCGACACCTGGAAGACTTCACCACGGCTGTGATAAAGCAATTCCGATCCACTTCTCACTTAGTGGTTAAAGGTCCTCTGATATGCCCTCGTCCTCTGCAGGAAGCTGCCGGGCACGTTGTGCAGATCAGGCGCACTGTATTCCATTTGTAAAAAGTCAGAACGGCGTTTCAGCGGAGCTGTCAGCGTGTCTCCTGTCAGGAAAGAAAGGTAAGTGATGAATCGAAATTTGACATGAAAAAATATTGGAAACTGATGAATTGCGCATGTCACATGATTTCAAAAGAAGCAGAAACAACGGACATAACTACTCCGGCGACTAAACTGGCAGCCTTGACGCTGGACGTTCGTCGTGTATAAACAGTCAAGAACTGTCGATGGATTTGTAGAGCCACGTATGTTTTCTTCCAGGCCGATGCAAAATCGCTAGCGCGGGGAAGATTAGTTCTCGAAAATAAGAACAAGAATCTAAAGCACGCTTCAATTAAAACTTAAAGCTTGCCGCACCGGCTACAGAGCGACTATAGTGAAGAAAAAATGATAGCCGATTTTCGTAGGTGGGACAAATGCGAATTAGAGCACTTCGGTTCTCACTTAGTTTCCCGTGTTTAGATCCAGTGTTCACGAATGTCAGTTGCTCAGATAGCCATAAGTGGTTAGTGTTCATATATACAGAATCGGTCGTTCACTCCGTTGGTAGATACCTGGGAGTCTTCCTACCGCTCCTGGTTCAGTGGTGCAGCGGTCAAGTGATATGCTTCTATCCTCCCTTGGCAGGACTTGCCATCTGTCGGACTTGGGTTGCTTGGGTTGCGTCGCGACCCAAGTTGCTTTTCCCGAGCAGCTTTTCCCAAGTTGCTTTTTCCGATGCCGCCTGTCACAGTGGGCAGGTGAGCGCCTACCCAGGGAGTGGTGGGTAACTTACCACAAAACTGGCTTCAGAGAGACAAATGCTGATGCTGCGTATGGGCTTACCTTGAGCGATGTATGGGTTGGTGTGCTGGATACAATGGTGATCGTCGATGACCGCAAGGTCGTCCTCCAGGCCGAGAGGCTCAGCCCTGTCTGGAAGCTGGTGTCTTGCCACCACGAGTTCGCCGTCTTTTACGTTGCCCTTAATGCCACCTAGATGTCTAACGAGGTGTGGGTGAATGGCGCAACCGCACTACGCCAGGCGCCTGACGCTTGCGCTAAACTGGCAGAAAAAAGGGGTTCCAAGGCCTGTTGTTGAAATGCGTCTGAAGGCGGGGCGGGAGTCGCACAGCAAGGGGAACCTTTGCGGCGATGGAAAAAAGATGAGCAGCAGGTATAGTCGCAGACGCAGGCCCAGTAGTTCCGCAGTGATGAACCAGCCCAGGAAGGTGACGCACTGTTAGCTGTGCAGTCGCTGGCAGGCGAAGGTAGCCGCCGCTGCTACAAAGCAGCTTTCGCTGACGAAAGAGCAAAACCCTTTGATTAAACACGGTTTTTTGAGAGTGGTCCTTACTTACAGACAGCCACCGACATGATGCTTGTTTGATGCGACATCACTATGCCTTGCTTCATCAATCTGCAAAAGAGCTGCATGTGAGCCCTAGAGTAGCCTTTACCAATGTTCCTAGTTGTGCGTAGTTATTACGTTGGCTCCATTTTAATGATGGTGAACGCACCCTCTGGCCTGTGGCACCCTCTGAGCGTGTAACTGATGCCTTAAACATATTTTTACTCTCTCTATACGAACTACTATACAAACTACCAAATAAGAACTACCAACTAGCCCACTCGACCGCCCTTGGAACCGGTAGATGAAACTAGTTTGCTACCCTGCGCTGGGAGACAGGGATAATGGGACACAAAGGTCAGGGAGCAAAGGGTAAGAAGAAACAGTAGAATGCTAAAAGGCTTCGCCAAAGTGAGTGCCGGTCGTACAGGCCCGACACTCTTAAGAGCAGCAGGAGGGCCTGGCAGGCCATCGCCGCCTATGATCGGTCAGATACAAGTTTTCCATTTTAGTAGGACATTATAGTTTGTGAGTGGAACTCGACGACTATTTCATGATTTGAGCGAAAGCGACTAGACGAGCCCTGCTGGCTGGAAGGTTTTATATATGCATATTTTGCAGGGCTAAGAGGCAAGAAACGCAAGGGATTTCGTATACGGGATAACATGGTGTTGGTGCCCGTTATACTCAGATGTCACCAGCCGCTGCTGGTTTTCTTCCCCTGTAGTAAACCATGACAGAGAAGGAAGATCCGAGACGATAGTTTGCTGCCGGTCGATGAATTCTTACATGAGACTGTCGGCTTTACATCACCGGAGAAACACCGCTAATGATTTCTGTAGTGCCTAATCTGCTTGTCAAAGGAATAGCGTGAAAAATCGGTTTGGTTTGGTTTGGTTTATGGCATTTAACGTCCCAAAGGGACTAAGGCTATGAGAGACGCCGTAGTGAAGGGCTCCGGAAAAATCGTGTATAAAGGAGGAGACATGCGAAGCACAGCTCTCATCACTCGCAAATTTATCCTTCCTAATGAATCAAGGAAAAACACCATAGCGAGATTTGCGATCAAAACTACCTTGTGTACTAAGAGAACTTTATGACATGCATTATTAACATAAACCTCTCTCTGAAACAAACAGGACTTTGTTGCCTATCTAGGTTCGCATTTTGTCACGCAGGTTAAACATTTACCTGACGTCCGCAAATTAGCATCACTGTGCTTTGTAACAGATCGGCTATATAATTCATTTTCAATAACATTGCACATTGCCCACATGTTTGCTGCTGGGCTTGTCAGTGCACGAACACATGCCCTTACGTTGAGGTGCCCAGTTGCTGTCTTTTATTGCTTTGCGCCAGGAAGGGCATAGAAAATTGACTTGTGTTCTATTTTAGTCATTATGCAGCACTCAAAAGGATCTTGATGTTGGTTCTACTTTAATTCCTTCATTAGGGAATTGTTAGATTTTAACAGGAAATGGAGGGCTCAGTCACTTTGGCGGTGACATCATTTGGAAGAATGAATAACTCACGAACACGAGTTAACGGGGATTTAATATTCATACATAAATGAAGGTGAGGTTGTCGCAAGTAACAGAGAGCCCTTCGCAGTTCTTTGCTTCTGAACAAACGGCACATCTCAAGAAAAAAAAAACGAATTTATGTCAACTCTTTGCTTTTTATGTAACACGCAGCACAATAAAAATAATAAATTTTATGCTCTGGAGAAGCTTTTTTTAGTGTAATAATACTCGCCGTCAAAATAAAATGCCTACAAAATGCCCAGTTCGCCCTTCCGTTCCTTTCGGAAATTAAACTACGGGCTCGTCTGCAACCAATAAAAGCGGCACATAGATTCGTAAGCAAGCGTTGCTGGAAAACTCAGCTCGCAAATATGTTAGAATTCCGAGCATGTCTCATCTCAGATACGGTATTGACTCATCGTGGCGCCAGTAAAAACAGGGAGCAATTTGTGTTTGGCACGACTCCCCTCAAGAAAAAAAGAAGTGACACAAAAACCAACGAATTGTTTGCCTTCGCACGTGAGCTGAATAAGCAGTTGGGTGATTCGTTTCATTCCGCTTGATTCTCATTGCGGTTTAGGAAGTCTTGAGACTGAAATACAAGCGCGTTCTTGGCTGATACAGCGGCTTTGCTTCCGATTTAAGCGTCATTTAGCACCATGACTTCCCCGCACGCTTTACCGCTACTGAAATCAAAAGAGAACGAAAACTACACTAGAAATTTATTGTATTTCGTTGCCGCGGAGCTTATAAGAGTAAAATTAAGAAGAAAAAAAGAGTAGGACGTCATCGCATGCAAGTGCGTTCGAGTGTGATTGAGGCGGCAGCTTTCTATAACATGGTCCCCTCCTTTCTGCGGGACTCCATTTTATGCACCGTGAAGACTCAAGCCCCGAAAAACGAATCAGTGTGCTAAGTCACGGAAGAATTTACAGATTGGTCCTGGTAGTATGAATTCAGCCCCGAGAATTGCAGGTATGAAAAACTTAGAGCCCCGACGTTCGAAAACTTCCAACACGGCTTCGAGTAAAAAATCGTTACCTAACTTTTAAGCTCCTTTTCTGGTGCAACGAAGTTTCTTTTAACTGAGGAAAAAAATCCAAGATAAGAGTTTATATAACTACATCAACACAGGAACATATAGAGAATGAAACAGTGTCAAAAAATTCTTAGTAGGTGTAGCTTGGGGTTAACCATGAATTAGCGTGCGCTAACATGGTTAGACATGGTTAGGTTTATCTTGACTTTCTATGCTCATGTCATCGCACAGCGAGCGTTCCAAATAAAATCAGGAGGATGATTGAGATCAGTCCGATTCCAAAAAACATGCATCCAGATATAGATAAGGCGAGAAGAAAGGCAAGATCCGAATTCCACGAAAGATGCTTCGCCGGGGCAAAAGACGTATAATACGTTGACGCAACAACATACAGACACTGACACGGCTCGGTAGCCAGCGTGGTGGATCACCAGCTCAGGGAAATCAACTGCGCTTCAATAAAAACGAACAACATCCTCGAAGCTCAGGACGCAGCAATTGCCCTCGCCATCACCCAGCACAGTGACGAGCCACATGCACACATCATTACAGACTCGCAAGAGGCGTGCCGAAGGTACAGTAGTGGACGCATATCCACTGCAGCCATTCACATACTCAAGGCGAGGACAATCACCTTTACGAGATGCGTCATCACGTGGACACCAGGCCATGAGGCTGTCAAAGGGAGCAATGTGCGGAAGCCAACGCCCGAGCATACGCCAACCGGGAGGCGCGCACAGAAGGGGAACTGGACACAGTCACTAGACAGTATGGAGCCATCTTAGAACACCAACGAGCCCTCCGGAGTACCTACCCTCCTCCCCATAAAGACCATAGTAGAGAGCAGTCGGTTGCCTGAAGACAACTGCAGACGAATAGATACCCCAATCTCAGTTTACTCAGCAAAATCTATTCTACATATGACAACAAATGCCCGCTATGCGGTGAACACCCAACACTTTACCACGTTACATGGGCCTGTCAGAAAGTGCAGGCAGCGCCGATAAACAACACACCAACACCGGAGCAGTGGGAGGCTGCGCTATCCAGCTCGAAGCCTGAAGAGCAGCTCAAGCTGATCGACAGGGCTCGCAAGACTGCAAAGGCAGCTGGGGCCCTAGACTGAGGGCTCCACCTACGCTGCGAGAAAGAACCCTTGTAGTACAATAAAGTTTTTCATTCATTCATTCAGTCACCCAGCGATGCGAAAATCCAACACCACGCAACCTGATTTGGACCCCCGGTCACCAGGGATTCCAGAGAAACGAACAGGCCGATCAGGCCGCCAGCGCACTCTATCCCCGGGCTATCTCCCTGTTCTTGGAAGGGTACTTCCAATCAGACAATCTGGCTCTTACATTCAAAGAAATCACCGATTACTACAAGGAGGAGCACCGGCGCTACCCAGACCCTTGTAAGGGTCTGGATCGCGCTGACGAGCGTCTCCTCATCAAAATTCTAAAACTGTACTGTGCCCGGCGGTGCTTAAACATTTCAATACATCCTTTGATGGCACGTGCCAGTTCTGTGGGGAGGTGGCTGCACCTTCCACATGGTGTGGGCGTGTCAATCAAACCCATCTATCCCACGCAACCCCAACCCCACCAGAGAGGACTAGGAGACGGCCCTGCTCGGCAGTCAAGACATAAAGAGCCAAAAGGCCTTGGTTCAACGGACGCGGGCGGCGTTGCTTGCCAGTGGGGCACCAGAATAGGGGCTCCACCTAGTATTGTAAGGGAAAGGGCCAATAGGGTCCTACCCTAATCACCTTTCTGTAAAAATTTAATTGCCCATAAATGTTTTTCGCCACCACCACCGCGTTTCTGGCACGTTGTCAGTGCGCGCAGCCCACATATCTCTCTCTCTCACCCTATGTCCTACAAGCGCGATTCAGGTGTCCACTAACCCAGGGAGCCAGTGATGCGCACTTCATTTCTTAAAATGGCACAATGTTGTCAATGCCAATCTCTGCACCGCAGATATGTCACTACCGCCACGTAGTTTAAAGCATGATTTAGGTGTCCTCTATTCCAAGAAGGCAGTTATGCGCCTTTCCTCTGCTTTCCGAGCTCCCACTCCATTGTTTTCGCAGCTTAAAGCGTGACTAAGGTGTCCACTGCTGGTTACAGCTGGCAACGGCGACGGTGCCGCAGCGAAACACAGAAACGGGCGCCAATGTGCTGCGCTCTAAAACGGAACAAAGAGCGAAATAATAATGAATGACTTCTCGCTACATTAGGCGCAAAAATTATATTTATTAAATGAAGGAATCAAGAATTGAAGAACAGCGTAGCTGCGAGCTGTTTAGAGCACGAGCATACGCCCGTTCTATCCATTCCTGCATGAGCAGCTAAAAGAGGGAGTTTATGAAGCGCTGGGGGTGAATACTGATCAGCCTACATATATGAATGGGCCAGGAGACGTGCCGGCCAACGTCTCTGTGTGTGCTTTCCGCTGCATCTTCGCAGGTTGCGAACCTCTTTATCTTCTCCCTCCTTGTAGCAAGTGCACACCGGCTTCGCTAGGGCGCGTTGATGGAGGGCTGCTCATTTCTATGCGACGGATCCTGGATCGTCGAGCAGTGGCTAAGGAGTACGCTCGTTCTCAACTTCTTTTTTTCTGTCTTTTGTTTGTATCCGCGAGCAACTTGCTTTGCCACTGCGAACGCTCATCTTTCACCACGAACATAACCCTTTATGCTCCAGGGATTCATTTTAGTTGGGCGTCCGCATTTTTTAGCGGGTGAGTGGTCACGGATAAAGGACTACCACAGCGACAACCTATTAATTTACACTAGATACTTTAGGTTCCGATGGTGTGCCTTTTAAACTTTCTCACTTAATTTTGTTTAAAGCATTCCGCTACCACATCACAGCTTGTCTTTGAGTGTTTCCGTTGTTCTTTTTTATTTTCTACTTTTCAAAACGCTTCGGTAATTTATGTTGAAAGATACGTGGTACGGCTTTTCGCAGCATGGATCTTCTGTGACTAAATAAGGCCAATTGCGCATGCTTTACAACACCCGAAAGGGCGAGGCAAATATTGATAGCTTTTCTGCAAACGTCGCCAGTACAGACAGGAGGAACTAGAGGCTGACATTAAATACACTTTTCTGGTGTGGATTCCTTCGCCCTGGCACGCACTAAACACATTCGATATTTCCCTCTAGGTGAATCTGGACGCTCGCGCTGGATCTGCCAAAGGTGCTCTCTAGTTTATAAAATTGGTTGCTTAGTTCTGTTCAGTGCTTTTATTTTCGTTACCAAATTACTTCTTCGTTCTTTGCTCTGTATCGATCTGATGACAGTTAAGTAGTACTTGGTGCTGATTTTGGTTTCTAGATTTGTTGCGAAGAAATATGGTTACTGCACAGTTATATGTTGTATCAGGGATTCTTGGGTTAATGGAAGGCTTAAGTTATAGAAGGGTGGAGGCTGGTAGTTAGGCAGGCACATAGCTAGGAGGCGGGGGAGTGACTGACGCTTCTTGAGGATGGACGATTCACTGGCTGAGGCTTCACGCGCTGCGTTTCAGAAGAACGTCTGCCCTATACTGCTAACGCAGTAAAATAAGCAGGCCGCCAAGATTTTTCAGGCGAACACAAACTCTGAACAGAAGTCGGCTGACCTAGGTTTTCCAGAATGGACGCAAGTGCAAAGCGAAATTCAGCGTAATGAAATACGCGCGAAAGTGAGACGACGTCTCTGAAATGCGTGTCTTTATACCAGATTTGCTCGCGAAGAAAGCTATTAAGATTTTCAAATGTAAAGTTTATTTTTATTATCTAGGCGATTTTAATCAAAAACAAATACAATAAACTGCAACAACAGTTTGCTGCGGGTGCACGCGAAGACTAATAAACAATAGGCACGTAACGAGTAAAGTGAGAAGTTTCGAAGTTCATCATACCTGGAGAAGTATCACCAACCTTATAACCATGGGTATGTGCCACTCCTTCAGAGGTAACAACAACAAAGATGTAAGAATGTTTCGGCTACCGGCCTCTACAAACAGGATTGGCTGCCTGGCGAGTTGCTTGTAAACTATCGCAACTAACACACGTGTGGCACACAAGAGGAATATAAAAAGCAACGATACGGCGCTGCTATGAACTGAATCTCAGCACGGTATATATGTATATATCCTGTGTGCCCATCGTGCGCCTTATTTCAAAGAGTGCTTCACATAAAATGAAAGCGACAATGAGAGGAGTGAGACATGTGCAGTTGTTTTGTGGTTTTATACCTCGGATTACACATTCATAAAATGTGATATATGTAGTGTCTGATATCACACTAACCAAACACACTTAGAAGAGTAAACGCGTGATTGCCAAACGTGTGTTGATAGCAAACTCATTCCCAGCTGTGAAATAGGGAGAGACATACAGGAAAAGAAAGGAATGAAATTTTTCATGACTGTTCTGGCCGACAGCCTCTCACGCGGATATTTCCCTTGTATGAAAACCGCCTTTAAGTTATTTACAACTAAAATCAAATCAGCGATAAAGTAAAATACATTGCTTTTTGTCTTACAGTACGCTCTCAGCGGCAGCTTGTAGAATACGCTGAAATTTCCACAACGCGCACAGCAAAAATTGATGGCAGGCCGATCCAGTGTGTTTTTCACGTGTGAGAAAAAGAGCCAACTGGAAGTGTGCGCAAAGAAGAGAAGTCAAGCGCCCGCATCGGCTTAGATAAGCGATCACAGAGAAGTCGAAGACTAAGAGTACAAAAAAAAGGTTGCTTGAACACCCATTACCAAAATTTTTACAAATAAAGACAAAGGAGTGTACGTCTGTGTGTATAGTAATTCATCAAAAACAAAACAAAAGCTCGAGTTTGAACCGCTTGGCCAGGCTCTAAACTACTTTTGTGTTCCAGTTGTCTATGGCCCGAGCATCCTCGTTTAGAGGATAAACACATAAAGAAAAGTAAGCATTTTTGTTTTAATAAGCCTCAGCGGGAGGCGGAGAACTAGAGCCTCTTTGCTTCGACGTGTACTACACGCGGGAAGCGCCAGCCTTCCCGCACCGAATTTCTTATCTGTGCAGTTGATCTCGTTAAGCCTTGCTCTTTTTTTGGATTCGTCTTACCCCGGCACTACGCTGCGAAGTGGAAGGAGAGAGTAATCTGCTAAATAACTGCTGCTTGGCTGCCCTGCGGGCACTGCTAATTAGCTATTTGGCTTTGGGGTGCTTTCCATGATCACACACCAGAACACTCCCTCCAGACTCCTTCTGGCCTCGGTGCATTGTAAGCATGAAATGCTTTTAGCTCCCGTTGTCGGCAGTGTGGTGACGTCACGCCGAGACCGAGAGCCAACATCCGGGCACTGAATTCCATACATTCTGGCACTGAAACGAGAACATCCGGGAACCGTACGCGATTTAACGAGACTCAGACCCTGCTGCGCTCGGAGGACCCGGCCGTGCAGACGATCGCCACCGGCCGGGCTGCCAGTGTTATGGACGTTAGGAACATAAACACTTGAGTGCAGTGGGGTCGTGCGCGGACCCTGAGGCGTACCCCGGATTCCTTGTACAATAAAGTTTTTTTTTTCTCTCTCTCTCTAAGCCCTCCTACAGGACCGGCATAAAAGCGCCGGTAGCTTCGCGCCGAACGGGTGGTGGCGTTCCTTCCTTCCTGTACGGTGCGGTTCGGGTGTCCACCGAGATGACAGAGAATTACTGCGTCATTCCCTTTTCTCAAAAAGCGTTGCGTTCAAAGGGCAAAGAATCGTGCCGAACGGGTGGTGGCGTTCTTCCTATTTCTTTACGGTGCGGTTCGAGTGTCCACAGAGATGACAGACAATTACTGCCCTATTTCCTGTCCTCAAAAAGCGCTGCCTGGCAGCGCTACTACACGCAGTCGCCTTCCACTCCTAAAGGCGAAGCTTAAGCGTAATTAATAGGCAGTTAATTAGTATTCAACCATTAATCAGTAATTAGTCACTAATTAGTAATTTGCCATTACTTCGTCATCAGTTATATGTGATGTAATCCAGTGGTGACGTCACCAGTGTCACATAGGCAAAGTGACGCGGAAAACGCTTTCGCCTCTACACACTGTAGACAGTTTCGACCGCGCTGCATATACATTCTTGTCAGGCCTGCGCCTCGTCGTGTCCGCGTACGCTTCGTGTTATGCCCGTAAACATTTCATGCTTATTCTACTCTCGGTTACTGGAAAGGCAGAGATTTTTTGCTTTGTCTAGCGCGTCCGGGGTGTTGTTCAGAAAAATGACACAGCGGTTTTGTTTGACCACATGCTTCCGCGGCGCTCTTATATGAAAGCGGCTGCTCCTGCTGCTGAAGCCCAGGATGCACTAAGGGCGCCTTCCTTATCTCAGCGCTGGCTCGATATCCCCCTCTAAGCGCCCTGCAAAGCTAGACTGTAGGGATGCTACAGTTGTCGCTCTTAACACCACTGAGCTATTCTGGCTGGTCATCATTTTCCGGCGTTCCTTTACACACCACGTGCAGCGAAGATACCAAGCCTCGACAGGCCCCTAAGCATGAGTTGAAATACGGTTGGTATAGGTTGGTTTATGGGGTTTAACGTCCCAAAGCGACTAAGGCTATGAGAGACGCCGTAGTGGAGGGCTCCGGAAATTTCGACCACCTGGGGTTCTTTAACGTGCACTGATATCGCACAGTACACGGGCCTCGAATTTCTCCTCCAAAGAAATTCAGCCGCCGCGGCCGGGACCGAACCCGCGTCTTTCGGGCCAGCAGCCGAGCACCATAGACACTGAGCCACCGCGGCGGCTTGAGTTGAAATACATTCGCAGCGTACTGGTTCTGCATAGGTTTAATAGCCCTCAGAGGGACATAAACGTGATTATATCTATACCTGCATCGCATTGTGGAAATTATTATACACGTGGAAACACAGATATCACACACGCCGTTTATCTCAAGGCAGGCGTGCAATCTGCACGTGCTCAAGTCCACCAGGGGATAGTCATATTAGGTTAGCATGCATGAAAATATTCTAATGGATGCAAAGTAGAAAGTAAAGAGACCGAAGAAAATACAACGCAAGGCTATACACAGTTACGTAAGCAAGCGCAACACGATCTATAAGGAGCGAAGCCGGCCTGCTCAATGTCTCTGAAGAAATTCTCAAAACTCTAGGAAATGGACAAAATTAGTGCACAAACGTTGTGCACATAATTCATGGGCAAAAAACAAACTCTAACCCAAATGTATAGAAATGATATTTGAGAATGCGAGGTTAACAGATGAGTAAGGCATGCAAAAACTACGTCGGAAATAACAACACAAGTTCAGCGATCTCGACGTTCGGTAGTCAATAGGCAATGCAGCAGAGGGCTGTGAAGCTCGAGCGCCCCTGAGTAAACCGAGGCACTCCGTTTCCATGGCTGAGATGGATGTTTTTTTTTTTTTGTTCGGACGCATGTGTCTCCAATAACAGGGCGCTTCCCTTAGCTGGGCAGACAGCAGGTGAACGGGACGGAGATAAAATGTCGGGCTAATGGATTTGCTACGCTAATGTCGAAGACGTGACTCAAAGGCAAAGTGAAACCCTTCAGAACTGTACGAAAACATAGTTAAGAAGAGCATGGTTTTTTTATACTTCCGGCGAGGGCTGCGTTAAGATTGCGTATTGTGCATGTTTATTTTTGGGAGGCTCCTGCAGCCGGAAGTAGTTTTGTGAGACATAAAATAAGACAATAATGAAACCCTTTCAACGATTGTGAACCGGCAGAGGCAGTCATTAGTCAATCCAAGAAGCATCATTTGAAACCATAAAGTAAACGACTCTGAAGTGAACCATTTTACCTCGAGGCTTGCCGTGACGCTACTAGGATTGACTACGAGAGCCTCTGCAAGGTAATATCGGAATGAAGGAGAGCCTGGTACTGAAAAGTATTATCACCTGTTAATATCAATAAAACTTGTCACCGTGGAATCTTAAATGGAGGTTACAATTATTTTCATACATCGGGCAGTGGTGTCGATGGCAAGTTGCTGCGCAAGGGTGCTCATAAAACTGTCTGAACTTGCAGTTCCTTCGCCGCAGTCTGCCATCCACTGGCTTCGCTGACGCGCCGAGTGGGGCTACATATCGTGGTGTGATTGCGTGAAGATGCGCGTTTTCCTTGTGACCATAAAGCCGTGCAACTCGTCGGCAGCCTTCATGCATCCGGAAGCAGTGGCGGTGGAAAGTCGCTGCACAAGGATGCTCAAACTACTGTTTGAATTTGCAGATCAATTCGTTTTTTCTTGTTGTTAAGCTCTCATTACCCACCACTGCCGCTGCTGCCCGTGGTCTAGTGTCTGTTTTCAGTGTAGTCTGAAAATTTTGGTCCCTGTTCTGCATACTTGGAAGATAGTGTAGATAAAAAATATTTTTTGACTTTTTTTATTTATTTTATTTATTTATAAATACTGCGGTCTTGAACTACAAGACCATCGCAGGTGGGTACATGATTTGTGTAATACCCAAGGACAATGAAAAGGAAATACAGCAGACAAGGCGTCACAGCAACGAAATTAGTACATCACACTGTACTGTATCAAATTCACAACCTCAGAATATATATACTGCAGTCATAGAGCCAAGCATATAATTCAGTAAATCTAAACAAATTACTCATCAACCGAACATTCAAAATTTCTTCTCTTGTTGCAGCATCTCCTCAAAATGGGACAAATTATTCTCTTCGACTATATGACCAGCAAGGTTGTTCCATTCGGTAATGGTTCTCGGAAAATAGGAATATTTGTAGCAGTTCGTTCTTGTGGATAAAGGTTTTACGGAAAGAGAATGTCTCAGGCGTGTTGCATAACCACTAGAGTAACTAACAATTTTCGAGATGTCAATGTTGTATTGCCCATGAATTAACTGGAAAAAGAATTTCAAACGACAGATACGGTTTCTATCAGTAACGGATGGTAAGCCACTCTTTTTAATAAGATTAGTGATAGAGGTGCGGCCATAGGAATTATAAATAAATCTTACTGCTTTCTTTTGAATCCTTTCTAATTTGTTAATGTTAATCTTGGTATATGGGTCCCAGATCATTACGGCATATTCTAAGATTGGCCGCACAATAGTGTTATACGCAAGGAAACGTGTTTCAGGAGTAGCGAACCGTAGTGCACGCCTCAAGAAGAATATTTTGCGCAGAGCATTTGCCGAGATGGTATCAATATGTTTGTTCCAGGAAAGATTATTGGAAATCCATAGGCCGAGATATTTGTAGCATATTACCTCTGAGAGTGCACTATCGGAAGTACCATACTGGTAGAGAAGAGGATTCCTTTTAAGCGTTATTCTCATATATACTGTTTTATCAAAATTTATCACCATTTGCCACCTATCACACCAGCGCATTACTTTCTGAAAGTCATTATTTAGCCTCATTTGATCTTCACTTGAGTTAATTCGGTGAAGATCAAATCCACTTTTGTGGATTGCTGTTAAAAATTTTATATTGGGAAACTTGCAGGAGTTGGGGATCGGAGTTTTAAAGCAAAAGTGCTGAGTTAAGGAAAACCCTGAATTGCCTGAAATGCAGATCTGCGCGTTTCCATGCCATGATAGCACCAGTAATGTGTATTTTACCACTTTATGCAAACACCTTGTTCAAATTAGTAAATCTTAATCAAATCTCACCGCCAAACTTGACGATCTCTGATCTTTGAGAGAAACTGTTTCAAGCATTGAAATGTCCGTTCAACATATGTCTGACAAGTACGACTGATTGCTAGAAGTATCCAATAGGCATGACAAGGAGATTGAGCTCCTAGGTATGAGAGTAGGTGACATTGAGACAAACCAGAAGTAGCAACACATTCAAAATTTGCGTCAGGAATTCAATGAACTAAGCCAGTACAGTAGGCGGAAAAACATGGATATTCATAGAATGCCTGTGACTGATGGCGAGAATTTGCTGAACAGAGTAAACAGCCTTGCGATGTTGTTTAACTTATCCTTACGTACAGCCAACATTGAAGTGTTACTTCACCTTCCATCTGAGCGTGGCAAGGTGCCGCTATTCTTGATTAGTTTTACCAACCGATCCACAAAAGCAGACTGGATTTCAAAGCGGAAAGAATGCGAAGACGACATTCGCTTCTTTGATAATTTTACTGCTTCTAACAAGAGTTTACTGTCGCTCGCAAGGTGAAGGCTAAGGAAATCAAGTATGGATTCGTCTCGTCTAAGGAAGGAAACATTTATACTGGGAAGCAGATAAGGGCACGAGCGATAAGAATCGCTTGCGACAAGGACATTGAAAAGAATGTAAAGTGCGGTAGCTGCGAGGCTGCGGAGTAAACCTGCTCAAACATGAATAATTTTTCTTCCGAGTAATTTACGGACACTCTAAAAAACAGTGCTTATAATCCTTGCAACCACTGTGTTTTTGCCACTTGAACTGTGAGAGCGTACAAATAAATAAGGAGAAGGAGAAGCCGAATTATTTGAACTTAATTTGAATTTTGAACTTATTGCTTTCACTGAAACATGGTTTAGCTCATAGGCAGATGTCACAGAATTTGCTGGTTACAAAATTATATCAGAATTATGAGACGAAAAGCATGGCTGTGGCGTACCTTTATATGTTAAAAATCGTTTGTCTATTGGGGTGTTATATAAATATTCACTTCTGTATAATGACTTTCAAACTGTCTGCATTCCTTCTCATAGGTTAACTGTAAAGGTTGTGAATGGCCCCCTCAAGGTCATTCCAATATCTTTTTTCGGTTCATTGATTCTTTTCTGAAATTTTAAAACCTAAACAAGTATCTTCACAGGATAACCATCAGACGACAATATTTCATTTAAACCTATCTTCAGAGGGTATCCTTCTGAAGATAACCTTAAATGATATAATGTTGTCTGATAATTGTGACAATGTTATTGAATTGGCTACTCGCACGTCATTGCACTCTGAAACATTAATTGATTTGTGCTTCACTAACTTCCCACCCGATAGCGTGTGCCTTAAAGTTGATGTGCGAGAAAGAACTGAAACAATGCATAGGAAGAAGCGTCGTTCTGCCACTGCGCTTTACATTTACCGTCGGCTCACATTCGATAACTAGACTCTTTTCTGAGTCAATGGAGCTCAGTCAAAAATCATCGCCACATCTCCCGTGCTAATGGGTTTACTAACGTGCGTTCATTAATAAGACAAATTTACCACTGCCAGCTAATGGCTTAAAGGAGAAAGAAATCTGCTATGATCGTGGAAAACACAGTGAAGGGAGAACAAGCATAATGGTAAAATGTGCGCTCATGGAGGGTTCGACGCATAGCCGTGGAAAAACTACCAATTTGTTGCCACTTGTGAAACAGAGAGAAAACGGAAAAGAAAGCTGTCATATGACGGCAAGCCGTTGTCGCTTAACGATGCAGCCTGATCGAAATGGGAGTTTAAGTGTCGGGACCGGCTGAGTCTCACGCCGAGTGAGAATATTGCGACACAGTGTTTTCGGGTGGTCATCAATCTTGGGCGATGTCGAAAGTTCTCTGGATGATTATGCTGGCAGAATCACAGAGCGTGACGACACAAATAACAAAGAAAGAAAAACTTCGAAAATTAACTGCGGCCGATAGAAATGGTACAGCGTGAGATGGTGCAGAGAATGAAACAAAAAAATTAACGCGTACTTCAACAATTTTAGGAAAAAGATAAGGTTCAGAGAGGTCAAGTATTGAGTTAAAAATCCTAGAAATATCTTGCGCGATATGCCCAATGTATATCTGAACTTTATTATTTTGCTTGGCTGTTTTTACTTGTAACTCTGCGTTCTAATGGTGACCGATCTCCAAGGTTTAATGAATCGATAAACTTATAAATCAAGAGAGTTTTAGCCATACCATGCAGGGAATACTGTAGCTACTGTAACACGACAAATATGGCTTGGAAAGCCTGGCACCGGTAGCAATGCCAGCGCGTTACCTTATTTGCCGTATGGTTACCCAGCTACGCTGAAGCTGCGTAACAGCAGATTGCGCCGTCGACACGTTAGTTCAGGCACCAATGATAAACTCCTGGTAAACTGAGAGCTGAAATAGAGAGGCTTCTAATAAAAATATTCTGGGTAATGTGCGCAATATTAAACGAGGCGAGTTTCCCGACTATTTTGGCGACCATGGCGTATGTTCTTGAGGCGCAAGTGAACATGAAAACTGATCATCGCAATGCAAAATAGCTTTATACTTTATCAATGATATAACAAAAGCCATCGAAAAATTGGCACTTATAGAGCATTTCATGTCGAATAGATTATTTTTTTGTTATCTGCTATCGTAAAGATAAGAAATAACTAGATAAATAAATAACCCCTTATTGCTGCATAGCCGGGTCACTGCTCAGATTAACTTTGGAAGAAAATAGAATGCCATGCACCCTCTCTGAGTAACGGAAGGCCACTGACTCTGTCACTGACTATGAAAAAGAGTAGAGAAGACGTGCACAGTCAGAATTTTGTGCCCTTAAAGGTGCAACGCTGATGACGGCAGCCTTTCCACACCCTTATTTTTCTATTTTTTTTTTGAAAAAGGGTGCGCTGAGCAGGTCAGCATCTTTAATGCACTCATGCACTCTTGAAAGGTGCACGGATGCAAGTGTGTTGTAACTCCTTCGGGTGCAAGGGTGCGTGAGGATGTGCGGGCGTTCTTTGGCTCGCTGATGAACATTGCAGTAGTTGAATCAAGCGTGCTTTGAAAATGATGAGAGATATTCGAGCTTTCCATTAAACGACAGCTCCAGCCTTGATGCCAGCAGCTATTACTGCGATTAGCGCCCCCATAATGTGATAGCGTAGGGGAATTAGTCGCTGTTCTGAGCGAAAAAGTAATCTTCTCCAAGTGAACTTTGAGCTGTTTCCATTGCACGCAAGTAAATCAAATTAACACAGTAATATATTCAGTAAGATTGAAAGTTTGGCTGGTTGGAGGCCGGTACTTGATGGAAACACATGGGCGCAAACTAAACAAGGCCCAAAAAAGAAGACAAAGGACATGCGTCGTTCAGAGAACTGGTTCATTGGAAAAAAGCGCGTCTGCCTAAATACACCGACCCAGCAACCAAAGCCAAAAAACAAAACGTAGTCTATTCTCTTGGAATCCACTCCGTTACCATTAAGGACCAGCGGTTACCTTGACTTCGCCTTACATGCCCTGCCAAAGCCAACTTCTTCGTCTTGATTTCAACTAGGATATCATTAAGCGCGTTTGTTCACTCACCCACTCCGCCCCCTTCCGATCTCTTAACAAAACACCTATCATTTTTCTTTCCATAGCTCGCTGCGTTGTCCTTAACTTAAACTGAACCCTCTTTGTTAGCCTCCACGTTTCTGCCCCCCAGGTGAGTACCGGTAAGATACAGCTGTTGTATACTTTTCTCTTGAGGGATATTGCTAAACTGCCATTCATGATCTGAGAGAACCTGCTATATGAGCTCCACCCCGTTCTTATTCTTCTAGTTATTTCCCTCTCATGATCCGGATCAGCTGTCACTACCTGCCCTAAATAGACATATTCTCTTATTACTTCCAGCACCTGGCTACCAACTGCGAACTGCTGTTCCCTTGCTAGGCTGTTGAACATTACTTTCGTTTTCTGCATGTTAATTTCTAGCCCCACCGTTCTGCTCTGCCTGTTTGATTCATTGATCACGCTTTGCAGTTTACGTCTTGGGTGACTTAGCAAGGCAATGTCATCAGCGAATCGCAAATTACTTAGGTATTCTCCATTAACTCCTATCCCCAACTCTTCCTTTCCAGGCCCCGGATACCTCCTGTAAACAGGCAATGAATAGCATAGGCGAGATCGTGTCTCCCTGCCTGACACCTTTCCTTACTAGAATTTTATTGCTGACTTTATGGAGAACTACGGTAGCTGTACAATCGTTATAGATATCTTCCAATATTTTCACGTAACACTCTTCTACACCCTGATTCCGCAATGCGTGCATGACAGCTGAGGTTTCTACCGAGTCGAATGATTTCTCGTAATCAATGAACGCTATATATAGTTGCTGCTTATATTCTGCGCATTTCTCTACCACCTGATTGATGGCTGAATATGGTATATTGTCGAGTATCCTTTACAAAAGCCTGCCTGATCATTTGGTTCATTGAAGTCTAAGGTAGAGTGGATTCCAAGAGAAGGCAAGCGTAGCAAGGGGGCGGCAGAAAGTTAGGTGGGTGGATGAGATTAAGAAGTTTGCAGGAATACGGCGGCCGCAGCTGGTGAAGGACAGGGATAATTGGAGAGACATGGGAGAGGCCCTTGCCTGCAGTCGGCGTTGTCAGGCGGATGATGATGATGAATCTATTCTCGTGCACAAAAGCAGAAACAAAAATTACATCTCTGGAGATATCTTACTTCTTTTTTTGTTAGCGATATCGATGGCGTGCTGACACAGTTACCTTAGGAGACGATGTAGAATGCTTCCATCACCTCTCTGGTGTGTTCACGTGGGTGTCGAAACAAACTTTTTTCTGAAATAAAGGACGGCAGTTTCTGCCTTCCCGGCCGTGCTGAGTTACTCCAGACGAACTATCGTTCTTACGCTCTCTAAGGCGGACATTAAGACACCGCCTGGTCTGGCCTGTATATACTAGTCCACACAAGACGGCAATCTTTTAGACCACATCAGACTGACACTGCACAAACTTCATTTTGTGTTTGATCTTGCAGGTGTGGCAGTCATGGTTATCTTTTTCGATATTTTCTTGCACAAGCGGGCATAATGTGCCTACTCTTATGAGCGTGGAAAAAGCTGTTATGAAATCATTATTTCTGCCACGTGCTTTAGAGCATGTGATAACCGTTGGATACACGGAATAGCGGTATATTTCTTAGTATTGTTCTTGGTGCGAGAAGGATGGCCTTTTGTTAATTTTGAACAGTTTTGTGCAAGAATGAACAATGATGTAAACTGGGAAGCTTGCTTGTGATAAGTTGTAAACTTGAGCTTTGAAGCTGTCCTGTAGAGTATGATTGCAGTACTTTTCTAGGCTGGACCGCAGGCATGAATCAGCTCCACTCTTCCCGAGTTTCGAGTGTTCGGAACTGTGGTTAACAATCGGGTTTTTTGACCTGGGAAAATACTGCCAGCAGGTATGAACAGCATTAACGTATAGCTTAATGTCTATTAACTTCAGCTCATCTGCTTTCGGCAATTCCAAGGTGAAGTTTAGGCCTTAGCCATACTCTTTTTCTAAGCTTTCACGATGTTCACCACGCGGTCGCCACAGCTAGCTCTGTCAACTAAAACCAAACAATATTATATATAAAAGAAAATCCCCTCTTTTATGCCTTCTAATCTCTGGCTAAAGCATTTTTTTCTTTTTGCCTCGTTTAGTTTGCGCCTACGGATTTTCATCATGAAGAAGGGTATTCTTTCTATTCCAGATGATGTATTTGGGCCAATGCATTTATTAGAGAGCATCTAACAATTGTTTTATTGTAGGTGTATTCTTCACACAGAAACCAGGCATAAATTAATATTTTCAGACAAATTGAAATTTTCATTGGCATTATTAACCACTTCGCTTACGTTTCTCGTGTTGACTCGGTTGAATAAAAAAAAATGGCTGAGGCTTAACTTGGTTAAGCCTGGAGAATGCGAAGCATCATCGTGTCGCGTAATTTGGAGGCGCACAACCACAGCGACGGCGCGAGGTGGGCCCCCGTTTCTCCACTGTCGTGACGTCAACGTTTCACGTGGTGTGACGTCATGTATCACGTCATTTGGAGGCGCACAACCACAGCGACGGCGCGAGGTGGGCCCCCGTTTCTCTACTGTCGTGACGTCATCGTGTCACATGGTGTGACGTCATGTATCACGTGATTTGGAGGCGCATAACCACGGTGAAGGGCTGAAGTGGTAGCTAAAGTAGTATGCTTCGCATAAAATTCGCTGTGGCTTAGCTTGGTTAAGCCCGGGAATTGGGAAAGCAAAATCCTTACCTACGCCATGGTTCAGCTGGTAGTGTAGCTGGTGGTGGTGATTGTGGTTAGACTTGGGGTGATGCATTGGTTATATAATGTAATCCAATCCAATGTAATCCAACGTAATCCAATCCAATCGAATTCAATCTAATTCAATGTAATCCAATCTAATCCAATCTAATCCAATCGAATCCAATTCAATTCAATGAAATCCAATCCAATCATATCAAATCTAATCTAATGTAATCCAATCTAATCTAATCCAATCTAATCTAAGGCCGCCGGTGGTGGCACCGCCACTACTCGCAGACGGCGCGAGATGGTCGCCCAGCTCTTCGGCGTGACGTCACACAGAGGTAATGCGAAACGTCATTTCATGTGCACCGCCGTCGCACGGCAAAGGCTTCAAAGTGCAAGTAGTAAAGCTTTCGCTTTAAAAAGTTACGAATTCATGTTGCGTAATTTGTTCATTACAGGTACATAGGCTGAGCTGACAGTGGGAAGCCGCAAGAGAGCACATTTTATGTATTTTAATTTGCTTAGGGCGAATATATACGAAGTTGAGAGACCGTGAGGAGGGCTGCTGCTGTCACGCAACTATATCGGCAAAGGTCATGCATATCTCTTCCGAACACCAAAAATTTAGCAAAAGCTTCAATACCACACACAACAAGCGGAACATTTTTTTTTGTATCGGCGCAACACACTATGCGCACGTAAAATCTATATATTCGAAACTGAAAGTAAAATAAAAACCTCTGGGCAAAAAGGACCACTCACCGCTTCCTCGTAACATTTCCGTCCCATCTCTGTGCCATTCATTTCCTCTTGCCATTCGTTCTCTCCAAAACAAGTCGTTTCAAGTGCCAATACAGACCTACCAGAAAAAGAAGCGTTTAGATAGAACACGTTCGGCAAAATTTACCTGTACACAGTAAAAAAAATTATGCCGTTAGAGGTGTAACACCAATGACGGCCCCATTTTCACACCCTTGTTTTTCTTGATTATTTTTAAAGAGTCCGCTGAGCACTTTAGCACATTTAGTGTATTCGTACACTCTTCAAAGTGCACGGGTGCTAGGTTGCTGTAGCTCCTTCAGGCGCAAGGGTGCGTAAGGGCCTACGGATGTTCTTTGCCTTTTTGAACAACCGTGCAGTAGTTAGATCAAACGCGCTTTTTAAAATGATGAGAGCCATTCCCCTTTTAGATTAAATGGAAGCTGGAAAAACCTTGGTGCAAGCAGCCCTGACTGCGATTTTGGCCCCATATCGCAGAAATGAATTGAAAGATTTTAACTGAAGTGCTCAGCATCCCCGACTCCAAACAGGGGCTCTCTGAAATGATACACAAAATTCGGGAAAAGTAAACCCGCCATGGCAAGTAAGTACGGCGCGCAGCAGTGGTGTCTTCTATGTTGAACTTTCTCGCCTGACTTTCTTTGTATGATTTATTCCAGTTAAGCTTATAGCTGTTTATTTTCCTTTAGAAAAAAAAAAGTGGCACATTGTAGCATCGTGTTACTGTGCGAACAGGCTTACTAAAGGTTGGCCTCCTTTAGCTAACTGTTTTCTTTTCTCAGTATATTCAAACAAATTACGCCGTGAACATCATGCGGACATCATTATGTGACTCCACAGCAAAGATGTTCACAAGAACCGCGAAGTGCACATTTGGGTATTATAATTATAGTCGGAGATCGTGCAACTGTAGTGCAACGTTAGACTGGTCGTCGGTAGCTTTTCGTAGAGATCGTTAAGCTTCCCTCCATCAGTGCACCTCAAAAAAGAAATTGATCGCCTTTCTTTAAAGCAACCAAAAGCTATTAAATTTTAAAGCAATCGGAAAAAGGGTGTAACTGTAACGAGCCCGCCATTACTATGGGTGGGACAAGCATACTTTATACCCTTTTGGAAGGGGGGGGGGGGGGGGTGAGTTTTAGACGCTGCAATGCACCCTGAAAGGTGCAAATTTTTAACAGTGAAGTTAAATGATTGCCTTAAGTTCATACATCCTGCAGTATATCTTCATTTCTACTCCTCGGACTATCACAGACGTCTTTCTTCTTCGTGACCAGATAAACAAGTTTAAACCTTGGTCTAAAAATGACAGTAAAAGCGGTATGCCTGGAGTGCACATGAATACAACAGCAGTGGCCTGGGCGGGACTGCAGAAATGGATGGCCCTAACTACCTTTGGTCCTTCGTTACGCAGGTCACCCCACTTTCCTGGACCAGGCTGCTCACTGTTCTCGGAGTGCTGTCGGCCTGCATATCATCGACAGTCAACCCGTTGCCTGTGCTTCCCTCTGCGCATGCCCATACCAATATGGAGCAACCGCTGCAAGATCACGCTTCGACAGCCAACTGCGAGGATCTGCAGAAATCAATCGCGCTAACTACCTTCGCTTCTTAACTACGCAAGTAATGAACTATTACAGCCTTTACGCCAAGCGCTCCAGTAACCGCTGTATGTCTGTGTTGCCGGGCCCACGGCGATCTATAGCATATGTTAGTGTTCCAATGTTGAAACTGCTATGGCCGGCCGGGGATGTGGAAACCAATCCCGGGATTCCCCCTTCAGAAGAGCAAGGTTCCGGGCTAGTTGGTAATGCATTTGAAGGAACAAACAGCGCGACGAAACACGGACACACGTAGAAAAGACACACACACGAGCGCTGACTCACAACTGAAAGTTTATTCTGGTGGAAAGACCCTTAAATAGAAAACATGAGGGGGTGGGTAACAGGGCTGCTCAGCGATAACCGGTAATCAGTGTGGTCGCGTCACAGGATGACACAAAAAAACAACAGGGAACAAAAGAAAGTTATAAGCGATAAAAGACGGTGTAAAGGGCCGCGTAACAGTGGTCAGGTAGGTAACAATAACAAAAACTATGAAAAAGTAGCCAAAAGAGCGGGGAAAGGTAAAACCTATGAAGAAAACAGATGAAAATTACACAGGTGAAACCATAAAAATGTAAAAACGTGAAGAAGGTAAAAGTTTTTAAAAAACGTGCCCAAAAAGGGGGTGTGGAACTAAAAGCAAGATAAAAGCGGAGCAACAAGGATTCCGTGAATTAATCAGTTGTGTGTGGCGCACCAGAACCTTGGGCGTTAGTCAACGCACCCAGAAAATCTAGCTCTTTTTTTGACAGGGAGAGGGATGGAGTACTGACGCAGTCTTGACCGGCATAATGGATTTGGAGGGCTTCAACGATTTCCCTTGTCAACTTATCTCGTCCTCGCCCAATAGTGGTGCAACGGTTAAGGTCAGGGGAGCAGATTCTTTCAGGGGTGTTTCCATCGATTTTGCACTTCTTACAGTGCTTAGCCAGGTGCCCAGAAATGGCTATACTTTTTACATTGTTGTGGTGTTCTTGGAGTCTAATATTGATACACCTTCCCGTTTGACCAATATACCTCTTCCCACATGACACTGGCACAGAGTAAATTATTCCTGAATCACAGGGGACATACGGGTCAGAGTGTGAGACTCTGCACCCTCGGGGTTCCTGCGGGTTATTCACTTTGGAACAGAGGGCGGAAAGCTTGTTCGGAGCCGTGAAGACGAGATCCACACCGGCGCGCTGTGCGACTTTTTTTAGACGGTGACTAACTGTGTGGAGGTAGGGCATTACTACAATATTTCTGCGCTTATTATTTGATGTATCAGGTTCGATGTGCTGCCGGGACTTCTTTATGATGGAGCCAGCTACGGAGACTAGCAGGTGTAAAGGGTAGCCTGCTGCTATAAGGCGATCGATCTGGTTATTGAAGCTATACAGGAAGAAATGTTCACATGATTTTTGCAGCGCGTTTTGGAAGCCCAGTTTCACTATGCCACGCTTGACAAGTTTTGTGTGGGCTGACGCGAACGGCAGGAGTGCCTTCTTGCCTCTAGGTTGGTAAGACCAGCAGGTGTGGTTATCAGAAAATCGGAGGCTTAGGTCAAGAAATCTGATTGACTGCTCGTTGGGTGTTTCATGCGTCAAGGGGAGAGGTATGCATCGTTCAAATAAGGAAAGGGCTTGCGATACTGCAGAGGTAAAAGATTCATGGCTGCAATTTAAAAGAACGAGGTAGTCGTCGACGTATCGGAAAATTTTTACCACGGCCGTCTCAGGGGTCATGTTATGCAGATTTCTGTCATGCTGGGCTAGAAAAAGTTCGCTTAGAATGGGCGCTACACAAGACCCAATACATACACCCTGCTTTTGAATATACTTGCGTTCATTCCAGGTGACAAACGTTGATTTTAGATAAAATTCCAAAAGTCTAAGGAAATCACGAACGGAAAGACCGACTTCGTTTTGGAAGCTTATGGCTCCGAAAGAATCAATGGCGGCTTCAATGCAAAGCATTAACTCGTTATGCGGTAAAGAGTAATATAAATCCTTAATGTCTACTGAAAAGGCTTTTAAGTTCTTGTCATGGACAGTGTTTAAATATTCGATGATCTTATCTGATCCGTTGACAGCGAAAGGGTCGTCAACGGTTAGTAACTTCAGCTTATCCCTAAGAAAAACTGCGACCAACTTTTGCCAAGATTCTTTTTCAGAAACTATGACACGGAACGGGGTCTGGGACTTGTGGGTCTTTGCAGAGAAGAACACGTTACCACTGAGACGACTCGCAGACAGAATACTACCGGCTAGATTTTCCAATTTGAGGGACTTACAAAGGCGCGTCGCTTGCTTCTTCACTTTGAGAAGGTTTACATCGTCTCTTCTATGGAAGACAGACTCTAGGGCGCTCGTGGCTCTTGAGTTGAAGTCCCCCGCCTGGAGCACCGTGAAGCCGCCTTCCTTGTCGGATTGAACCAGAAACAGGTCCTTGGATCGAAGAAAGGTGACGGTTTGGCGCAGCGGGAACCTCTTGGAGGACGTTTCGCGTTTTTGCAGGACGTCGACTCCTTCGGAAATACATCTGGCTTTGTCAGAGTCGGCTGCTCGTTGCCCTATCTGTCTCACTAGTCCGAGAAGTTCAACCGCGGACTTTTTGGGCTCGACGGCAAATTTGGGACCTAGGCTGAGGAGACCCCTCACATTGTCCGGTAGGTGAACATCCCCCACCGTGTGCACTGGATTTGAAGGTCTCACTGTCTTCTTTGGCAGCGACGTCCGCAGGATGATGAGACATCTTTGCCACAGGAATTCCGCCATGGTGTCGAGCACTCGAAGGCATTCTTTCCAGGCATGGTTCGACGACTTGCTTGAGCACACCCGTAGGAACAGGGCGTCCATGTAGAGACGACGTTGTCGCTGCCATTCTGACCTTAGAAGCTTCAGTACCCGGATCCCATGGCCGGACGAGGGAACAAACCCACCGAATAAAGCCAGGACGTCCGGAGGCAGGAACTTGTGACGGATACAAAAGGAGAGGGAGCGGGACTGGCATATCGCATTAGCGGCCTGAGAGCAGATGAAACTTGGGTCAGAGGTGAAACAATTAATAGAGCCCGAAGAACAAGAGATGAAGTTCAGAAGAGCAAGGTTCCGGGCTAGTTGGTAATGCATTTGAAGGAACAAACAGCGCGACGAAACACGGACACACGTAGAAAAGACACACACACGAGCGCTGACTCACAACTGAAAGTTTATTCTGGTGGAAAGACCCTTAAATAGAAAACATGAGGGGGTGGGTAACAGGGCTGCTCAGCGATAACCGGTAATCAGTGTGGTCGCGTCACAGGATGACACAAAAAAACAACAGGGAACAAAAGAAAGTTATAAGCGATAAAAGACGGTGTAAAGGGCCGCGTAACAGTGGTCAGGTAGGTAACAATAACAAAAACTATGAAAAAGTAGCCAAAAGAGCGGGGAAAGGTAAAACCTATGAAGAAAACAGATGAAAATTACACAGGTGAAACCATAAAAATGTAAAAACGTGAAGAAGGTAAAAGTTTTTAAAAAACGTGCCCAAAAAGGGGGTGTGGAACTAAAAGCAAGATAAAAGCGGAGCAACAAGGATTCCGTGAATTAATCAGTTGTGTGTGGCGCACCAGAACCTTGGGCGTTAGTCAACGCACCCAGAAAATCTAGCTCTTTTTTTGACAGGGAGAGGGATGGAGTACTGACGCAGTCTTGACCGGCATAATGGATTTGGAGGGCTTCAACGATTTCCCTTGTCAACTTATCTCGTCCTCGCCCAATAGTGGTGCAACGGTTAAGGTCAGGGGAGCAGATTCTTTCAGGGGTGTTTCCATCGATTTTGCACTTCTTACAGTGCTTAGCCAGGTGCCCAGAAATGGCTATACTTTTTACATTGTTGTGGTGTTCTTGGAGTCTAATATTGATACACCTTCCCGTTTGACCAATATACCTCTTCCCACATGACACTGGCACAGAGTAAATTATTCCTGAATCACAGGGGACATACGGGTCAGAGTGTGAGACCCGAGGGTGCAGAGTCTCACACTCTGACCCGTATGTCCCCTGTGATTCAGGAATAATTTACTCTGTGCCAGTGTCATGTGGGAAGAGGTATATTGGTCAAACGGGAAGGTGTATCAATATTAGACTCCAAGAACACCACAACAATGTAAAAAGTATAGCCATTTCTGGGCACCTGGCTAAGCACTGTAAGAAGTGCAAAATCGATGGAAACACCCCTGAAAGAATCTGCTCCCCTGACCTTAACCGTTGCACCACTATTGGGCGAGGACGAGATAAGTTGACAAGGGAAATCGTTGAAGCCCTCCAAATCCATTATGCCGGTCAAGACTGCGTCAGTACTCCATCCCTCTCCCTGTCAAAAAAAGAGCTAGATTTTCTGGGTGCGTTGACTAACGCCCAAGGTTCTGGTGCGCCACACACAACTGATTAATTCACGGAATCCTTGTTGCTCCGCTTTTATCTTGCTTTTAGTTCCACACCCCCTTTTTGGGCACGTTTTTTAAAAACTTTTACCTTCTTCACGTTTTTACATTTTTATGGTTTCACCTGTGTAATTTTCATCTGTTTTCTTCATAGGTTTTACCTTTCCCCGCTCTTTTGGCTACTTTTTCATAGTTTTTGTTATTGTTACCTACCTGACCACTGTTACGCGGCCCTTTACACCGTCTTTTATCGCTTATAACTTTCTTTTGTTCCCTGTTGTTTTTTTGTGTCATCCTGTGACGCGACCACACTGATTACCGGTTATCGCTGAGCAGCCCTGTTACCCACCCCCTCATGTTTTCTATTTAAGGGTCTTTCCACCAGAATAAACTTTCAGTTGTGAGTCAGCGCTCGTGTGTGTGTCTTTTCTACGTGTGTCCGTGTTTCGTCGCGCTGTTTGTTCCTTCAAATGCATTACCAACTAGCCCGGAACCTTGCTCTTCTGAACTTCATCTCTTGTTCTTCGGGCTCTATTAATTGTTTCACCTCTGACCCAAGTTTCATCTGCTCTCAGGCCGCTAATGCGATATGCCAGTCCCGCTCCCTCTCCTTTTGTATCCGTCACAAGTTCCTGCCTCCGGACGTCCTGGCTTTATTCGGTGGGTTTGTTCCCTCGTCCGGCCATGGGATCCGGGTACTGAAGCTTCTAAGGTCAGAATGGCAGCGACAACGTCGTCTCTACATGGACGCCCTGTTCCTACGGGTGTGCTCAAGCAAGTCGTCGAACCATGCCTGGAAAGAATGCCTTCGAGTGCTCGACACCATGGCGGAATTCCTGTGGCAAAGATGTCTCATCATCCTGCGGACGTCGCTGCCAAAGAAGACAGTGAGACCTTCAAATCCAGTGCACACGGTGGGGGATGTTCACCTACCGGACAATGTGAGGGGTCTCCTCAGCCTAGGTCCCAAATTTGCCGTCGAGCCCAAAAAGTCCGCGGTTGAACTTCTCGGACTAGTGAGACAGATAGGGCAACGAGCAGCCGACTCTGACAAAGCCAGATGTATTTCCGAAGGAGTCGACGTCCTGCAAAAACGCGAAACGTCCTCCAAGAGGTTCCCGCTGCGCCAAACCGTCACCTTTCTTCGATCCAAGGACCTGTTTCTGGTTCAATCCGACAAGGAAGGCGGCTTCACGGTGCTCCAGGCGGGGGACTTCAACTCAAGAGCCACGAGCGCCCTAGAGTCTGTCTTCCATAGAAGAGACGATGTAAACCTTCTCAAAGTGAAGAAGCAAGCGACGCGCCTTTGTAAGTCCCTCAAATTGGAAAATCTAGCCGGTAGTATTCTGTCTGCGAGTCGTCTCAGTGGTAACGTGTTCTTCTCTGCAAAGACCCACAAGTCCCAGACCCCGTTCCGTGTCATAGTTTCTGAAAAAGAATCTTGGCAAAAGTTGGTCGCAGTTTTTCTTAGGGATAAGCTGAAGTTACTAACCGTTGACGACCCTTTCGCTGTCAACGGATCAGATAAGATCATCGAATATTTAAACACTGTCCATGACAAGAACTTAAAAGCCTTTTCAGTAGACATTAAGGATTTATATTACTCTTTACCGCATAACGAGTTAATGCTTTGCATTGAAGCCGCCATTGATTCTTTCGGAGCCATAAGCTTCCAAAACGAAGTCGGTCTTTCCGTTCGTGATTTCCTTAGACTTTTGGAATTTTATCTAAAATCAACGTTTGTCACCTGGAATGAACGCAAGTATATTCAAAAGCAGGGTGTATGTATTGGGTCTTGTGTAGCGCCCATTCTAAGCGAACTTTTTCTAGCCCAGCATGACAGAAATCTGCATAACATGACCCCTGAGACGGCCGTGGTAAAAATTTTCCGATACGTCGACGACTACCTCGTTCTTTTAAATTGCAGCCATGAATCTTTTACCTCTGCAGTATCGCAAGCCCTTTCCTTATTTGAACGATGCATACCTCTCCCCTTGACGCATGAAACACCCAACGAGCAGTCAATCAGATTTCTTGACCTAAGCCTCCGATTTTCTGATAACCACACCTGCTGGTCTTACCAACCTAGAGGCAAGAAGGCACTCCTGCCGTTCGCGTCAGCCCACACAAAACTTGTCAAGCGTGGCATAGTGAAACTGGGCTTCCAAAACGCGCTGCAAAAATCATGTGAACATTTCTTCCTGTATAGCTTCAATAACCAGATCGATCGCCTTATAGCAGCAGGCTACCCTTTACACCTGCTAGTCTCCGTAGCTGGCTCCATCATAAAGAAGTCCCGGCAGCACATCGAACCTGATACATCAAATAATAAGCGCAGAAATATTGTAGTAATGCCCTACCTCCACACAGTTAGTCACCGTCTAAAAAAAGTCGCACAGCGCGCCGGTGTGGATCTCGTCTTCACGGCTCCGAACAAGCTTTCCGCCCTCTGTTCCAAAGTGAATAACCCGCAGGAACCCCGAGGGTGCAGAGTCTCACACTCTGACCCGTATGTCCCCTGTGATTCAGGAATAATTTACTCTGTGCCAGTGTCATGTGGGAAGAGGTATATTGGTCAAACGGGAAGGTGTATCAATATTAGACTCCAAGAACACCACAACAATGTAAAAAGTATAGCCATTTCTGGGCACCTGGCTAAGCACTGTAAGAAGTGCAAAATCGATGGAAACACCCCTGAAAGAATCTGCTCCCC
This sequence comes from Amblyomma mixtum, assembly GCF_055824585.1. Lineage (NCBI taxonomy): Eukaryota > Metazoa > Arthropoda > Arachnida > Ixodida > Ixodidae > Amblyomma > Amblyomma mixtum. The sequence continues at coordinate 179,057,575 of NC_143013.1, read as the reverse complement.
TGACCTTAACCGTTGCACCACTATTGGGCGAGGACGAGATAAGTTGACAAGGGAAATCGTTGAAGCCCTCCAAATCCATTATGCCGGTCAAGACTGCGTCAGTACTCCATCCCTCTCCCTGTCAAAAAAAGAGCTAGATTTTCTGGGTGCGTTGACTAACGCCCAAGGTTCTGGTGCGCCACACACAACTGATTAATTCACGGAATCCTTGTTGCTCCGCTTTTATCTTGCTTTTAGTTCCACACCCCCTTTTTGGGCACGTTTTTTAAAAACTTTTACCTTCTTCACGTTTTTACATTTTTATGGTTTCACCTGTGTAATTTTCATCTGTTTTCTTCATAGGTTTTACCTTTCCCCGCTCTTTTGGCTACTTTTTCATAGTTTTTGTTATTGTTACCTACCTGACCACTGTTACGCGGCCCTTTACACCGTCTTTTATCGCTTATAACTTTCTTTTGTTCCCTGTTGTTTTTTTGTGTCATCCTGTGACGCGACCACACTGATTACCGGTTATCGCTGAGCAGCCCTGTTACCCACCCCCTCATGTTTTCTATTTAAGGGTCTTTCCACCAGAATAAACTTTCAGTTGTGAGTCAGCGCTCGTGTGTGTGTCTTTTCTACGTGTGTCCGTGTTTCGTCGCGCTGTTTGTTCCTTCAAATTCCCCCTTCCTCTCCTGCTGTCTATTCCAGTGATATACTTGCCGCGCTGCAAGCTTTACAATCCAGGCTGTCAACAACGCTTGAGCGGCTAGGATCTATCAAGTAAAACCTTGAAGAACATGAGAAAACATTTGCGCTCCTAAACACTAGGCTTGCGAAGATTGAGTTTGACTTCCAGTCTATTTCAAATGTAAGCTCTCAGATTCACAGTATACAAAGCATTACCGCTAACTACTCAGCTCAGGTATCTACTTTAACTGCCCGAATGGATGACCTTGAAAAGATGTCTCACCGAAGCAGTTTGATGTTTTCTGGGCTCAAAGATGCGGAAAACAAAAGCTGCAGTGAATCCGAAAAATTAATAATTGATCACTGGAACTAGAACCTGAGTATAGCCATTGACATCCATATTATTGAGCGTGGGCATCTCTAGGGTACATTCAAAAGAGAAAAGCACCGCCCAATCATAGTTAAATTTGTGAATTTTAAGGATAAAGCACGCGTTTTATGATCAGATTATAAGCTTAAATCAACTGATTACGCAATCAGTGAAGATGTCTCCACTAACACCCGACTAGCCACCTTATTGAATTTGCGAAAGCTAACCACATCTCCCACAAGCTCCGTCCCAACAGGCTAGTCTCTAATGGTAAAACATACATCGTTTATCATACCGCAACAAAGTGCTCGAACGTAAATCATAGCAGCCACCAAATCCTCTCAGCAGTAATGTACGATCCAAAAACGATCATCTGTCGCTTTTTTACGCTAACATTAACAGTATAACACCCACGCGTGATTTCCTATGTAGTCTTAGCTCATCATCCAGTAACATCGTTTTGCTAAATGTAACATGGCTAAATTCACCAATCTTAGATTACGAAATCCTGTCCGACGACTGTCGTGGCGGCGCCGTTCTTATTGCTTCCAAGCGCCTACTAAATTGTTCCATTGTTAACATAGTAAACTCGTTGGAAATGATTTGGGTGCGCTGCAATGCTTAATTCCTTCGCGTACTCATCGGTATATGCTATCGACCGCCTGATAAGGGCAGTTCATTCATAACGCTCTTTGATGACAAGCTCGATTTTCTAATCTCATCTTACCCCTGCACGCCCATTTTACTTTTCGGTGAATACTTTCCGTCCATAGATTGGAATGATATGTCCCGCAACCTAACAAAAAGTCAGGCATCTAGTGAATTCCTAAACAGATGCTTAACTACCGGCCTGTCTCAATTGTTTCTGAGCTTGCCCGCACGACTGACCATACATCAAACGCTGTTGACCTTATTCTGACAATTGACCCTGGCGGATTCCATGCTCCTTAGTACATTACACGCCTTAGTTACCCCGCTGTACTTCACACTACCTTTTCTACCAGCGTTACCAAAAGTCCTAAATCCAAAAAATACTAACGCTATTCAACTAAGAACACTTCATTAGCATGAACCATGACATTCTTGTTTTTCTTAACTATTTGCTTCTACCTCCGATTTACTTCGTTTGATTCGACTTTACATTCCTACCATTAAAATAACAAAGCAAAAACCTTCCCCATGGCTTAATATTACACTTAAGCGTTTAAATAACAAGAAAAAGCACCTTTTCCGTTCTGCCATGTTACCTGACGCCAAATGGTCTTGAACAAATACCACACCACTGCCAAGCAATATTCCGATCTCGCTACCCAAACTTAACGCCGGTTCTTTTCCGCTACCCTCCCTGAAATGTTGCAAGGCAACCCTACGCGCTTCTGGAAAACAATCATCTCTGCTGTAGATAATACTATTTCTCTCATTGACAGCACTGGCTCACCAGTAGGCGTATCCGACGTACTTCATGCCTTGAACCATGTATTCTCTCCAGTTTTCACTAATGAAACAACTCATGATGTTCCTGATCCTCCGTCTTTGCCGCATCCACAAATGGACGGCATCACCTTCAACGCACATGGTATTGTTAATATTATCGGCTCTCTAAAATGTTCATCTTCGTGTGGTATCGATGGAATTAATTCCAAAGTCTTAAAGAGCACTAAAAGTGTTTCCTCTCTTATTCTTTCCCTCATTTTTCAGCAGTCGTTTGGTACTGGTTCCTTTCCACATGACTGGCGAATTGGGATGGTCATCCCAGCTTTCGAACACTTTTACGACCTAAACTTGAATACGCATGCGCAGTATTTGGTCCCCATCAGTCTAACCTGATCTCAGCCCTTGAACCTGTTCAGAATCGTGGCACTCCCTTTATTCTTTCAAACTACTCGCGATACTCTAGCATATTCGCCTTAAAGTTCCAACTACAACTTCCTTCTCTCGCTTCCCGTCGCTGAATTTCAAGTCTCTGCCGTTATCACAGATTTTTCCATTGTTCACCCCGCGGCAGTCAGCTCATTCTTCCAGCACGTCGAAAACCCGGCACAGGCCATCATAACAGCGTCATCCCGCACTGTGCCCGCACTAATACATTCGAGAAGTTCTTATCTGTGCACACAGCTCGCGACTGGAATGACCTTCGCTGACCCTGCCCATTTCAAGACTGACATCGAGGAAGCCATGTCATCGTCATGATTCCCACGTAACATTCATTGTTAACCACCGTTCTTGAGCCCACCCCTCATGTAATGTCCCGCCAGGGACTCTTGAGGTTCAAATAAACAATTAGCTGAATAAATTGGGATGATAACACCGCAAAGTTTGCCTCCGGTTGTACGCTGCACCTTTCGTTATGGTCTCAAAATCACATGATCTAGCAGACAGGTATGCTAGTAGACAGGCTTATGTGTGCAAAAATTCCGCTCTTTTTCTCCGTCAACGCAGTGATTTCCTCAGTTATACATCAACATAAGGCCATCTCGAAGACGTACTTTTGTTTTTGATTTTGCTGCCAGTTTGGCATACGTCGTGATTTCGCCATCAGTGACGGGTGCAGTGGAGCGATCTCTCAGCCATACATCTAAAATGTCGGCACGTACACATCATCTGCAATAACAGGCTTCCGCACGTGGAATATGGCGGTGGTTTGTGGCTGGTGTGACGGTGTGTTTGGAATGCGACTGCCCATCTAAGATACTAACGCCCGAAGTGCACAATTGTGTGGATTAATTTATAATCCGGGCTGTGGAGTCCAAAAATATCCTGAAATTAAGACTGCTTCCAAAATGTATGTCAACACTTCATTCCTCAATGCATAATATCGCTGTTTTCATCCAGCTCACTTATAAAATTATCGAGAGAAAATGCCAGGACAGTGACACGGTTTGTGTGCCGAAGCCCAGTTAGAATTTCTTACTGATTTCCGTAGGAATACCGTCTCTATTGCCCTGGATTTTCTGAGGGTCCGGTGTCGGCAGCGCGCTGCAAAGGATAGGGAAGATACAGCTGCAAGCAGCGCCAAGAGCACAACACCTTACTCGCCGAGAAACCACCAAAGGGAATTCGGGAAGGGGAGACTGGAGATCGGAAGGAAGGCTTGAGAAGAACGCATCAATCAAACTGAATGGGAGGCGAGGTGCAACATCAAGGTCTACGTGGGCAGCGCGAGCTCCCGTACTGGCAGAAAATGCCAACGCTAGGGGGACCGGAATCGGTTGCTGGAAATAAGAAAAAGGGACATCAGGAAGCGGAAGGATTGGCTTCCCTGCCTCCCGGTGGATGATGACCTCAAAGATTTGGGAAGCTTGAGGAGACAGCGAAGAACCTGTGAAGAGACGTGTGTGTTTACCTCAGGATTCACCTTCGCCTGACGCGGCGATTGCAATGTCTTATTTTGTTCTCCTTTTTGCTCAAAGGGGTTGGTAAAAGCGTGAGTTTACTTGAACTACGGAGAAAGCAACCGGAAGTGAGTTTTTATTTCTGAACAAGAGGTAGGGCAGGGAAAGGAATGACAGTTCGGTTAGCGTTAAATAACAAGGTTGGTATACAATGCTGGAATTTATATGTGACGCTGGTATAGATGGATTATAAGGTGTCATTGAGAGTTATGGATGCTTTCTACTTTACGAACGGAATTTTTCTTACTTCCGTGCGAAATTTGCTGTCAAAGTCTTTATGCGGCTAGATTGCACCATGTTCAGTTCTAGTGTACACAGGTGCGCATCCATGTTGAAAACTGTACCGGTGCCCCGCAGGGGCGTCTGCAGCGTGCAGATGGTTGGTTGGTTTATGGGGTTTAACGTCCCAAAGCGACTAAGGCTATGAGAGACGACGTAGTGGAAGGCTCCGGAAACTTCGACCACCTGGGGTTCTTTAACGTGCACTGACATCGCACAGTACACGGGCCTCGAATTTCTCCTCCAAAGAAATTCAGCCGCCGCGGCCGGGATCGAACCCACGTCTTTCGGGCCAGCAGCCGAGCACCATAGCCACTGAGCCACCGCAGCGGCTGCAGCGTGCAGATGCTCGTGAGTTGCGACACCACGTCCTCCTGAGCATCCGCAGGGACATCCCCACCGGGAAGTGAAGGTGAGCAGTGAGTCACCACGGACCCGAACACCCACGCTTAACCATGCGAGGCTTCATCCGTGTACGGGGAAAATGGGATCCTGGTGGTTGAGCTGATGTCGAGTGTTTGGGCCTCTAAGGACACTCTGAGGCGGCAACACATCACTTTGGCACCTGATTCCTGTAGACGGCGACTCCGGCCTGACGCGACCGATGGAAAACGGTAGACTCTTTTTATTATCCTCACCTCCATCTTTTAATTTGCTATCATCATTCTGACAACCTTCCTGTCTCCTCCTCTCTTGCCGGCTTTTTTTTTCACCTTTCATGGGCTGCTAGGGTTAATCCTGTGCGACCCAGCTACACCGAGTAGCCAATATTTGGTTATAGTAGTGGTTTGGTTTAATCGGTTTATTCGGTTTTAACGTACCAAAGCGACTAAGGCTGAGGGACGCCGTAGTGAAGGGCTCCGGAAATTTCGACCACCTGGGGTTCTTTAACGTGCACTGACAACGCAAAGCACACGGGCCTCTAGAATTTCGCCTCCATCGAAATTCAGCCTCCGCGGCCGGGATCGAACCCGCGTCTTTCGGGTCAGCAGCCGAGCGCCGTAACTACTGAGCCACCGCGGCGGCAGTAGTGGGGTACAGCAGGAGTTGTTGTCAAGTTCCTGAGCCGTTCCGTAGTTGGGCTCCATGGTCGCTGGCTGGCACCATGGCCGAACACTTTTGTTGCGAAAGCAACACTACACTAGTCGCTGAGCCATTTCGCGGAGCTCTGAAAAGGTCAAGCTGCGCATGCGCGAGGAATGGGTGACGTGACACGGCGCACAGCTGGCGCGCCGGAGCCGCCGTGGTGACGGGGGGTACCGAGGTGGCAGGCAGCGGGAACGGTCGCACGCCACTTCGGGTCTGCCAATGATCGCTGTTATTTTCGATCCTCAACTCTTTCCCGAAGAAAGCTTCGCACCATCGTCTCCGGCAACCTAAGCGGCATCCGTGGATACCACATTTTCCAAGGTGCGCTGAATTTTGTTCCACATTCAGTGCTTTGGAGACCTCGCCCCACCTCTGCGGCGCTAAGCCTAACGGTGGCAAGGCCTGCGCCGGCTGCGTTCGGGGTTTCCTCTGGGATTCCCCGGCTATGGCGGTCCAAGGCAAAGTCACCGGATACGATCCCACCTCCATAGGCATCGTTAACATGGAAACCGTCCAACATGAGGAGCCTCTTTCCAGCGAGGAGGAATACCTCCAAGACATGGACCGCGTTTGGCGCGGACGCAAGAAGACTAAGGCCTCCAGGGACGCCAACACGGACGCCAGCCAGCAATGGGTGGCGGGACGCTCTGCACATGTGCAGGGCGAGAACGCGCAACATGCAGCTGTGCAACAAGCAAAACAGCCCCGGTGGCGGCCGCAACACACGCCTCGCATCGGGAAAGATGAAATCATTGTGGTGCTTAAGCCACGAGACACCATCGACCTTAAGGCCACCTTAGGTCCTGGACAAGCCGGCGCTGCCGTTCGCAGCATCGTCGGGGACGCCGCAAGTGTGGCGCTTGCAGTGTGGCCCGTGTGGGAGCAAAATGTTCTCGTGTGCACACTGCAATCAGTTGAAGCTGCGGAGAAGCTGCTCCGGGACGTCATGCTGCCGGTCGGAGGCCGCCAGCTGCTGTTCCGGGGCCACCCTAAGCTCTCCGGCGAATTCTGCAAGGGCGTCATCACCGTCTCCCCGGACGAGACGTCTGAGAGTGTCAAGAAAAAGCTCAGTGAGGACCCCAACGTAGAATCCGTGCACAAACTGGGCAAAACGCTGGTTGCTGTGGTCACCTTTGCGGGGACAAGGGTGCCGCGGACCGTGCTTTATAGTTGCGAGCGTCTCCCCGTCCGCTTCTATAAGAAAACGATCCCTGCCTGCCCTCGCTGTGGCACGGTGGGGCATCGGGCCGACGCCTGCCCGCGGCCGCAGCCTGGAGGCTGTGAACGCTGCGGGGCTCAGGTTGCTGCTGCTCCTGATAGTGGCCCAGCTGAACATCAGTGCTCCCCGTGCTGCCTCATCTGCGGTGGCAGCCATCCCACTGGGGCGCCTGGCTGCGCGGGCAAGTACCGCAAGGTCATCAAGCCGGGACCCCCACCCGCCCCAAAGCAGAAGCAGACGTCGGGACCCAAAAAGACCCAGACGCCCAATGCCGGACCAAAGCAGGCTCCGGGACCCAAGTCCGAACCCAAGACGGCCCAGCCCAGGTCGCCAAAATTTGTAAAGTCCGGGAACCCGACGAGGCCACCGGCCCTGAAAGCCGAGGATTTCCCGCCTCTGGTACCGCGCCAAAATCAGGTGAGCAGTTGGCGTGGGTTAGTCTCTGGGCCCACCCCCCTCCCTCCCCCACCGAATCCGCCCTACAGCGGCAGGTAGAGGAGCTCAGGCACAAAATCAAATTCTCGCCCGTAAAATTCAAGAATTAGAAGCTAAGCAGGCCGGGCAGTCCGAGCCCATGCAGAACGCTGAGCCCGAGGATAGCGATGATGGATCCTCAGTATCATCTTGCCTAACTAGCGTCTCGCGGCAAACCGCGAACAGGGTGGTCGATTCGGCCCCTGCGGACGCTGGCCGCTTCGAGGCCCTGGAGCGTAAAGCCGAGCAGTTCGAGGAGCGGGTGACAGCGCTCCCGAACCAAATTATGATTGCGGTCCACGAGTCCTTTCAGGACATGTTCAGGTCCGCATTTGCTGCAATGCTTCCCGACATTGCGGTCCAGGTGACTGACTCTGTCCTTAAGGCGGCGCAGCCCTGGGTCAGCTCCGAAATAAAAAATACTCTCTCCTGCGACTCCCCGCAGCTAAAACGTAAAATAGCTCCTCGACAGGCAGCGGAAGAAAGTGGTTTCGGCCCGATAGCCGCGGCGTTGATGCAGCCCCCACCTGGGGCTGCGCCGGCCCCCGAACCGAGTGGCTACCCAGCACCAGAAAATAAAAACATCAATATGGCTGGCAAACCTTCTCAGAAAACTAAAAAATTAGACCAATTCGAAATCATTCAATGGAACTGAAAGGGTTTCAGAGCCTGCAGAAAACGGTCACATCTCCAGCTCTACCTGCAGTGCCTCGGTGACATGCCGGCGCTTCTTGCTTTGGAAGAGCCCGGCAATGATGCTAAATTCTCTGGGTATAGCTCGTTTCAGTGGGGCCCCTCCACCTGCATCCTGGTGCATAAAGCATTCACCGCGATTCAGGTCGATCCTGATCTGGAGACTGAGCAGGAATACAGAATGCTGAGGGTTCTGCCTCTCAGGCGTCGCGACCCGTCAATACACGTACTTAATGTGTATTGCCCCCCGCATAAGCCGTGTGTTGCTTTCAGCGAAATTTTCTCTCGTGCTCTCAAATTGGCTGACAATGAACCCCTGGTGATCATTGGGGATTGCAACGCACCCAGTCTACACTGGGGCTATCACTTCGAGAAAGCCAGGGGACGCAATCTGGCGGAGCTCATCTCCACCCTTCGTCTTACGTTGCTCACGGATCCGTCTTGCCCCACACGTGTGGGCAAATCGGTCACCCGTGACACGTGTCCTGACTTATCTCTGGTTAGGAACACTACAAACGCCACATGGGAGAACCTGGGTGATACCCTGGACAGCGACCACTGCCTTCTCCGCATCACGCTTTTGGCGAAGGCAGCCCGTAAAAAATGGGGACAGGCGAAAATAACCAATTGGCAGCAATTTCGAACTCGGGACATCCATCCCGTACTATTCTCCGAGGGCTATGCGGAGTGGGCAACACAGGCCACCAACATATAGAAACAACACACGCAAACACTTCACACCACCGACGAGATCCCCGCAGTGGACAATCACCTCCTGCATCTGTGGGAGGTGCGCCGGAGCTTAACAAAACGATGGAAGAAATACAAGACGAATCGCAAGCTTAGAGCTCGCATTGCACAACTTACGGAGCAGGCTGCGGCATATGCCGCCCAGCTCACAGACACCAATTGGATAGAACGGTGCACCTCGGCAGCGCGTCAGATGAGCTAGAAGGGGTGTTGGCGTCTCTTACGCAGCCTCATCGACCCTTCTCAAACGAAAGGGGAGACGCAAAAACAGCTCCGGCGGGCTGTGCACGGGTACCAATGTACGACGGCCCAACTTGCGGACACTTTGTGCGACAGGTATCTCTGCTGCACAAATTGCCCGGTTGGGCCCGAGTACACGTACTCCGGCAAGCTGAATCAGGATTTAGACGCCCTTTTTGAGTTGCATGACCTTAAGGCGGCCCTGGCTAAAATGCGTCGAGGTGGGCACCGGGTCGGCATCGCATAACAGTGAAACTGTTGGCGAACCTCTCCGACTCTGCATAGCTCCATTTGCTACAATGCATAAATCAGATCTGAGATGGGTGTCCACTCCCACTCGAATGGAAAACATCGCTTATAACGTTCATCCCCAAAGCAGGTAAAGCCGTGACTACGGACAACTTGAGACCCATCTCATTGACCTCGTGTGTGTGAAAACTCATGGAGACGATGGTTCGGGATCGCCTCTCTCCATACATGGAGGGTAACGGCCTCTTTGCAGACATTATGTTCGGGTTCCGCCCGCACATGTCTGCACAGGATGTCCTACTCCAACTACACAGGGACATAATACGACCCACAGCCATGCAACTAAACGACAAGGCCATTCTCGCCCTCGATCTTAAGGGGGCGTTTGGCAATGTTAAACATGGCACCATACTCTCTAACTTGAACACCACTAACTGCGGGGCGAAGGTCTTCGCCTATGTCAGAGACTTCCTCTCTGCGCGTCAGGCACTCTTCCGGATCGAGGACGAGGAATACGGCCCGTACTCTAGGGTACACGAGGTACACCACAGGGGGCGGTGTTATCACCGCTCCTTTTCAACATCGCCATGATGCACCTGCCCGGCCGACTGGCTCAGGCGGAGGGCATAAAACACGCACTCTACGCAGACGATATTACAATCTGGAACACCGGGGGGAGCCTTGGGGAGATGGAGGACCGCCTTCAGCAGGCCGTCTCCATAGTCGATGCATATACTGCCGACTGCGGGCTCCAATGTGCTCCCGCCGAATCAGAGCTTCTACACGTCCGGACAAACCACAAGGACAACACGTCTCTACACATATCTCTGTCGGGTGGTCCCATCAGAGAAGCGGCAGAGCTCCGGATCCTGGGTCTGTTCATCAATAACAAACTTAAGCCGGACTCTACTATAGCGAAACTCAAGAGCTTAGGTGAACAGGTACGGCGCATTATCCACCGTGTTTCCAACAAGCGGGGTGGTCTGCGGGGCAGGGACGCGCTACGGCTCGCCCATGCCTTCATGACCAGCCGGATCCTCTACGCCGTGCCGTACCTACGCACCACCAAATAACAAGACGAGCGCATTGACGCCATCATCAGGAAGGCAACAAAGCGAGCACTGGACCTCCCGGTAGCTACCTCCAACGCCAAACTGAAGGCGTTGGGAGTGGTAAACTCCTATCAGGAGTTGCGGGAGGCCCACCTCGTGAACCAATATACGCGGCTATCGCAGACGGTTCCTGGGCGCCGCCTGCTAAACCGCTTACACGTCCAACACACATGCATACCAGAGGGGACGGAGAACAACCCGGTGCTGTGGCGCCACATGCTCTTGGTCGCTCCGCTCCCGCGAAACATGGACATGACTTCACATGAAGGCAGACGACCAGTGCGGGTTTGCCCGCTTGAGAGGCAGTATGGATATAAAGAGGGCGTCTACTACGTGGACATCACAGGGCCGTCGCCTACGGGATTCTTCACGGCTGCCCTATTCCACCGGGGAATTAATGTCGATGGGCTATCTTTTCGGGCCCCAAATTCAACACGAGCGGAGGAAGTCGCAATAGCTCTCGCTGCCGCCGATCCAAAATCGACAACAGTTATCACTGACTCTCGCCGGGCCTGTGAACATTATCTTGGAGGCGAAATATCCCCTCTTGCCTCCCAAATTTTAAGACGAGCTCCTGCCGATCCAACTCGCACAAACGTGATCTGGGCTCCTGGCCACCAGGGTCTACGAGGCAATGAGGCCGCTGATGCGGCCGCCCGAGCGCTCGCACACCGGGCTCCTCATCCTAGCTCTCCTGGCTCAGAAGCTCATAAACCGCTTCTGCGGTCCCGTGAAATCCTAATTCATTATTGCGACAGCCACCGTCTCTACCCAGTACCTGCAAAGGGGCTCAGTAAGGCGGAGCAGCGAGCTCTGCGGCGCCAGCAGACAGGAACTCTTCTCTGTTCTGCCATAGCAAAACACTCCAATCCGAACACAGATGGGCGCAGCTCGCACTGTGGAGAGATCTGCGATATCTTTCACACGGTGTGGTCATATACTCAGAATCCTCACCTTCCCCCTTCCCCCACCCCCACCCGAGAGGCATGGGAGACTGCCTTCTTCAACTGCTCCACACTGGAGTCTCAAAGGGCTCTAGTAAACAGGGCGCGAGACGGGGCCTCGTCGTGCGGTGTCCCGGACTAAGGTGGGCCTCCCGCAGCTCCTGAACCAATACACGCGGCTCACGCAGACGGCTCCTGGGCGCCGCCTGCTAAACCGCTTACACATCCAACACGACTGCACTCCAGAGGAGGCGGAGCGTATCCAGGTACTATGGCGCCATATGCTCTGGGTCTCCCCGCTCCCCCGTAACGTGGACACTGACATGCATGAAAACAGACGACAAGCGCGGGCTCGGGCTCTTGAGAGACAACACGGCTCCCGACCCGGTTTATATTATGTAGACGTAGCAGGGCCATCGCCCACGGTATTTTACTCGGCCGCTGTCGTTCACCAGGAAATGCACGTTGATGGACTCTCCTTTCGAGCCCCGAATTCAATGCGGGCCGAGGAAGTAGCGATAGCGCTTGCTGCCGCCCACGCCAATTCGAGAATAATTATCACGGACTCCCGAAAAGCATGTGAACATTACTTGGCAGGGGAGATCTCCCCCTTAGCTGCTTGTATTCTACGACGGACTGCCACTGATCCAACACCCAAACGAATCATTTGGGCTCCTGGACACCAGGGCTTACGAGGTAATGAGGCCGCTGACGCGGCTGCCCGCGCGCTTACTCACCGGGCTCCTCATCCCAGCTCTTCTGGCTCGGAGACTAACCAGCCGTTGCTGCGATTCAGGGAAATATAAACACATTATAGCGACAACCACCGCCTTTTCCCGGCCCCAGCAAAAGGGCTGAGTAAGACGGAGGAGCGAACTTTAAGGCGCCTGCAGACAGGTACTCTACTCTGTCCTGCCATAGCAAAACACTTCGATCCGAACACAGATGGGCGCTGCCCGCACTGTGGAGAGATCTACGATATCTTTCACATGGCGTGGTCATATACTCAGAATCCTCACCTTCCCCCTTCCCCCACCCCCACCCGAGAGGCATGGGAGACTGCCCTCCTCAACTGCTCCACACTGGAGTCTCAAAGGGCTCTAGTAAAGTGGGCGCGAGACGGGGCCTCGTCGTGCGGTGTCCCGGACTGAGGTGGGCCTCCCGCAGCTCCTGAACCAATACACGCGGCTCACGCAGACGGCTCCTGGGCGCCGCCTGCTAAACCGCTTACACATCCAACACGACTGCACTCCAGAGGAGGCGGAGCGTATCCAGGTACTATGGCGCCATATGCTCTGGGTCTCCCCGCTCCCCCGTAACATGGACACCGACATGCATGAAAACAGACAAGCGCGGGCTCGGGCTCTTGAGAGACAACACGGCTCCCGACCCGGTTTATATTATGTAGACGTAACAGGGCCATCGCCCACGGGATTTTACTGGGCCGCTGTCGTTCACCAGGAAATGCACGTTGATGGACTCTCCTTTCGAGCCCCGAATTCAATGCGGGCCGAGGAAGTAGCGATAGCGCTTGCTGCCGCCCACGCCAATTCGAGAATAATTATCACGGACTCCCGAAAAGCATGTGAACATTACTTGGCAGGAGAGATCTCCCCCCTTAGCTGCTTGTATTCTACGACGGACTGCCACTGATCCAACACCCAAACGAATCATTTGGGCTCCTGGCCACCAGGGCTTACGAGGTAATGAGGCCGCTGACGCGGCTGCCCGCGCGCTTACTCACCGGGCTCCTCATCCCAGCTCTTCTGGCTAGGAGACTAACCAGCCGCTGCTGCGATTCAGGGAAATATTAACACATTATAGCGACAACCACCGCCTTTTGCCGGCCCCTGCAAAAGGGCTGAGTAAGACGGAGGAGCGAACTTTAAGGCGCCTGCAGACAGGTACTATACTCTGTCCTGCAATAATAAAACATTACGATCCTAACACGGATGGGCGATGCCCACACTGTGGGGAGAGAGAGAGAGAGAAAACTTTATTTACAAAGGAATTCGGGGCACGCCCCAGGGTCCCCGCACGACCCCACTGCACTCAAGTGTTTATGTTCCTGAGGTCCATAACACTGGCAGCACGGCCGGTGGCGATGGTCTGCACGGCCGGGTCCTCCGAGTGATGCAGGGTCTCCCAGTCCTCCCAGGTCTTGAGGTTCTCTAGGTCCCGCGGGGGAGGGTCCGCCGGGCAGAGGGAAAGGATGTGGAGGGAAGAAGCGAAGGGTTCTGGGCATAGGGAGCAAGCAGGAGTGGGGAAAGAGGGATGATAGTGGGTTAGGGTAAGGGGCGAGGGGAGAGTATGTGTTTGTAATCTGCGCCAGAGTGTTGCGTGTCTGTTATCTAGGGAGGGGTGGGGCGGGGGGTAGAGCTGGCGAGAGGCTCTGTATGCCTGGGTCAGCTCACTGAATGAGTGCATACGATCCTTCGTGAATCCCGGATCCGAGGCCACCTGAGCCCGGTTTAAAAAACCTCGGGCTAAAAGGTTGGCGGCCTCGTTTCCGGGATTCCCGGAGTGCGCAGGCACCCATATCAGCTCCACTTGGCGGGGCGGGGGTGCATCGGGCGAGTCCAGTATGCCAAAAGCAGGGACATGAACTCGGCCTCGAGCGAAATTTAGAATCGCAGTTTTAGAGTCAGTTAAAATATACCGGGCTTCCGTGCGGGTTATAGCAAGTGCAATGGCGGCTTCCTCTGCAGCCTCTGGGGACGTATCTGGAGGGAGAGGTAGTGTGAGGAGGGTGGATGAAGAGGAGTCCACCGCAGCTGCTGTCGCTTCATCACCCGTGCAGGCAGCGTCCACCCATACGGCGTCCGGCTGGGGGCCGTACGCTCGATGGAGTGCCTTCGCACGGGCTCTGCGGCGCTGCTCATGGTGGGACGGGTGCATATTCCTCGGGAGCGGCCTGATGAGAAGCTCTCGGTGAAGGGATAGTGGGATGGCGAGAAGGGTTGGGTCGTTGGCCGGTATTTTGATTCCCAGGGAGTCCAGGATATACCGACCTGTGGAAGTTTTTGTGAGCCTGATGTATTGGGCCTGTCGGTGGGCCTCCACCAGTTCCCCGATCGTGTTGTGGAGGCCCAGGCCTAGTAATCTGTCTGTGGGTGTGTTGAGGGGAAGATGAAGTGCTACCTTGAATGCCTTGCGAATCAAAGCATCCAAAGCGTTTATGTCATGTTTGGATAGTTGTAAATATGGGGTAGTATACAGTACACGGCTGAGGACAAAGGCATGAATGAGGCGACATAGGTCGCGCTCCTTCATGCCTCTATGATGTCCCGAAACCCTGCGGATGAGGTGCGATATCGCGCCTGCAACCTGCTTGAGTTTATTGAGGGTAGTGGTGTTTTTGCCATCGTTCTGGATGTGCAAGCCCAATACACGGAGGGTGCCAACCTCATGTACCGGGTAACCATTCAATTCAATGGCAATGGGGGAGCGGGGACAGCGGAGGTTCTTAGGCCGGATGAGGAGCAGTTCGGACTTCTCTGGGGAGCAAGACAGTCCGATGGTCCGTGCGTAATTTTGGATGAGGGTGGCTCCTTCCTGTAAGGTGTTCTCTATGTCGCCGTCACTGCCGTGGGTGGTCCACAGGGTGATATCGTCGGCATAAAGAGTGTGCTTGAGGTGGGGAATAGTTGCCAATTTCCGGGCGAGGGGTATGAGGGTTATGTTAAAGAGAAAGGGGGAAAGGACGGACCCTTGAGGGGTGCCGATACTCTGAAGTGTGTAGGAGGTGGAAGACAGAGGGCCGAAGTGTATCTCAGCCGTGCGGTCAGTCAGGAATGCTTGAATGTAGGCATACGTGCGCACACCCACATTCAATGGGGATAGAGCAGTCATGATCGCCTGATGTTCAATGCGATCAAAAGCTTTGGAGAGATCCAAAGCTAAGACTGCCTTGGTGTGACCTGGAAGAAGCGGGTCAAAAAGGTCGTGTGTGAGTTGCAGCATGGCATCCTGTGCGGATAGATGAGGGCGTAATCCCACCATGCTATGCGGGTAGAGATTGTTGTCCGCCATGTGACTTGTGAGTCTCGCTAACACAACATGCTCGAGGAGCTTCCCGAGGCATGAGGTTAGCGAAATCGGGCGAAGGTTTTGAATGGTGAGTGGTTTGTTGGGTTTTGGTATAAATATTACCTTCGCGTGGCGCCAGGACTGCGGGAGGTTACCCTCCCTCCAGCACTGGTTGAAGTATTTCGTAATGTGGGTGATCGATTGGTCATCCAGATTACGGAGCATGGAGTTTGTGATTTGGTCTGCACCAGGTGCGGAGTTGGCGCGGAGAGTCAGGAGGGCCGCTCTGACTTCCGTCTCCGTGATGTCGGTGTCGAGTGTTGGATTTGCTTGTCCTGTGTAGTGCGGTAGAGGTATGGGGCCGCCTGGAGATGTGTACATGGTTTGAAGTGTGTCTAGAAGGGTGTCAGGATCGTCAATGTGTTCATGTGTGAGGCGTGTCACGTGGTGCTGTGCTGCTGATTTGGTGCGTGTGGGGTCAATGAGGTGTCGGAGGAGTTGCCATGCACGTTTGCTGGACAGGTTTCCGGCGATGCCGTCACATATCTGTCCCCAGTTGGATCGACAGAGCTCCTCAGAGTGCTGTTGGATTTGTGTCTGCAGCGCGGCCAGCCTGTGATATCTTCCACTTGGTGTGGGCATGTACTCCAAATCCCCACCTCCCCCCTTCCCCTACCCCTTCCAGAGAGGCATGGGAGACTGCCCTTCTCAAGTGCTCCTCGCTTGAGTCCCAAAGGGCTCTGGTGAAACGGGCGAGAGACGGGGCCACGTCATGCGGTGTCCCGGACTAGGGACGCCGACCATGTAGCGGGGCCACTCTGTGGCTCCCAAACTCTTTTTCACAAAATAATAGTTTTCACCACCACCACCCCGGACTATAGATACCGACCATGTAGCAGGGTTTTTTGGCCCTCAAACTCTCTTTCCATATTAAAGTTTTTCACCACCACCACCGTGGCGACATCGCCGCGCGCTCTCCATCTCCTCGCCGACAGTCTCCCTCTCTCTCTCTCTCTCTCTCTCTCCCTCTTCCTTTCCTCAAATACAATTTTCATTTTCTTCATTACGGCCCATCTTTCTTTGCTTCACTCCCACTTCCTCCGTTCCTCTAAGGTGCGGTTCGGGTGTCCACCGAGATGACAGAGAATTACTGCGCCATTTCCTTTCCTCAAAAAGCGTTGCGTTCAAAGGGCAAGGAATAGCGCCGAACGGGTGGTGGAGGTGGTCTGTGGACTCCCTGGCAGCGCTACAACACGCTGTCGCGTTCCCTTCCTAAAGGCGAAGCTTAAGCGTCATTAAATAAAAGTTAATTAGTATTTAGTCATTGGTATGTAAGTAGTCATAAATTAGTAACTTGTCATTCCATAGTAATTATTCATTAATTATGTGTGACGTCATCCAGTGCTGACGTCACCAGTGCAACAGAGGCAGTCAAAGTAGTGCAGAAAACGCTTTCGCCTCTACGCACTTTAGACAGTCAAAGTGCCCCTGAAATTTTTGCTACGGCTGCCTCCTTAGTTTCAAGTGGTCGCTCTCTAAAATGACGGCGGACCGATGTAACCTGCCAATTATTTCACAAAAAGAAAATATCTTTCGCAAAAGTTTAACATCGTTCATAGTGAACAAAATGAAAAGCCAGTCAGACTGATATCCCCTTTCATAAGGCTCAAAAGTTCAAGGTGATATAATTCAAGGTGATATAACCCAGAAATTCAAGGTGATATAATTAGCTAGTGTAGATCTGCTAATACTCTTTGACATCACTGAAATATCGAAGCTAGCAAACATTGAAACCTCCGGTGGCATCCCTGTGTCTGTGACACCACACAGATTGTTAAACACACTACGTGGTGTTATCTCCGGCAAGGGCTCTCTACAATTGACAGAAGGAGCTATGTTAGAGGGACTGTCCGCTCAGAATGTAACCACTGCATATAGAATCAAAGTACGCCAAGAAAACAAAGCAATTCCCACGAAACGCCTGGTCCTGAGCTTTACTTTCTGTACCATGCTCGAATAAATCAAGGCGGGGTTCGCAAAAATTTCCATTTGACATAATATCCCTACCCTACACGCTGCTTCATGTGCCAAATGTTTGGTCACGGCTCCCAAAGCTCCCAAAAAGCCGCGATAGCTGCGGGAAATGTGCCTCAAATCATCACCAAACCAACGACTGTGAATCTGTGCCACGCTGCGCAAACAGAGAATGTGATCATGCCGCTGATTTAAGGCCGGGTCCTGCATGCAAGAAAGAAAAGGAAATATTCACGATGAAGACAAATGAAAATATAACATTTAAAGCGCTACACAATCACTCAGGGTACATTCTCTTTGACGGCACATACAAACTTCGTCGATGTTGTGCGTGGGCACGGCGCACCACACCAAGCCTTCGGCGCCTGGCGAGCTCGCCCTCAGTGAGGCTCAGGCAGGGCCTCCCGCGCCCCTGCAGGTGCAGCGAAATCACTTTTACCCTCGTCGTAATTCTAACTGAAGTTTTGGTGCGCAGATGTGTAGGCCAGTTGGCAAGACAGCAGGAGGCTATACTCCGCTGCTGACACAGGACAGAGAGACTGCCCTGGGCAAGACCACCCTGAGTCGTCACCTTCTTCTGTCGTGTGTCTTCTGCGGTGTATAGCCCCATGATGTCTAACTGAAGTGACAGTTCGTTAAATTATGATGTCAGCTCCTGTGTTCAATTAATAAGAGTGTTTAGTGTAGCGAAAACAATGACGAAGACATGATCTCGCCTCAGGGCCTCCATGAAGTTGTTGCTGTAACAAGTGAAACCAAAAACGTTGAATGTCAAGCTCTGCGTTATGTGCGAAGAAAAGAAAGGAATGAAAATAGCTAATCTAGGAGAAATACTTAGAGTCGGAAATCGAAAGAACACTATATTCACGGTGAATTCATGCGCTTCTTTGCGCAGGTCATTGTGTGGCGTGAGCTAGTGTCCTCCTGGCAAAGCAGCTTTTGCTAAGTAGCAGTGCAACAAGAGCTGCATGTATTAAAGCATTAAGTTATATAGCCTAGAAGACATGGTTTTTAGCGAGTATTTGCTATCCTTGGTTACTCAACAAGGCTTACTTACATGAAGTAATGCAACAGAGAATTTCCAAATTCTAAAAGAATACAGACTTCAGGAGAATGAATACCAGCACTCTTCAAAGAGACTAAGGGTAAGTGAAGAGTTATCTGCGCACATGTTACGAGAAAAATGCCTATATTGTACAGAGCGCAACATTTGCATTGAGACTTGTGGCTAGTTGCGGTTTTTATATAGCGATAAATCGCCAATGTGGAGATGAACACAGAATTACAGGGAAAAATACAACAGTGCAAGGCATTTGGCTACATTAACTTTACATTCCTAGAACGCCTTTGATAGAATTAGTACTTGTTGGACAAGTTGGTTCATGGTCTTAAAATGATGGCAAATTTTGTTTGCTAAACTCTACTGGTAATGGAAGAAATTCAAAGAACGAATAAAAAAAGACAGTAAATACTACAAAGTGGACACAGCTGTCGAAGATATTAATCTTCATTACGCTGTTAATGCTCATTCTAAAATCGGTGCCGTATTTGTAAATTTTTCGGGAATATTCGATGAAGTGTCTCACACACACCGAATGTAATTTTTGGCAACCACAATATGAATTCGAAGACTATCTTGAGGATCAGAAGTTCTTTGGCCGATCGCTTCCAATCAGTCTTTGCAATTGGTCTGTCATCGTCCCTGCCCCAAGTTGAATCTACAGTACCGAAAGGGTCTCTACTTGGATCTATTTTCTTTTAGTTTGTATTATGGCGCAAGTAAGAACATGTATTCTGCGGTCATTTTATTTGGAGAGCACAGTTTGATATACGAGGGGGGACCCAAAAGAAACCGGACTGAGAGCGCGCTGCCATTCGTAGACGTAGTAGAGAGTTCGACCGCTAGATGGGGTTAGTAGAGACCTTCACGAAACAACTGTGCAGACGGCATAAATTTTCAGGCAAAAATACGAGCGTAGTGTTGTGTTTCGCTTGCAGTTATTTTGTTCCGCCTGCGAAATCTTTATGCCAAAATTAAAAGAACAGAGAGTGTGTTTGAAGTTTTGTTTCCTGGTTGAAAAATCGGCAACGGAAGCTTACCAAATGTTGCAACACGCTTTTAAAGAGGATGCTATGAGCCGCACACAAGTTTTCGAGTGGTTTAGACGCTTGAAATGTGGTGAGATGAGTGTCTAAGACCATGCTCGTTCTGGGCGTCCTTCAACGTCTCGAAACGATGAAAACGTTGCAAATTCTGTCAAAAAATGAACAAAGATCGTCGTTTCACAATCGACCAGATTTCAAAAGAGACAGGGGTGAGTTGGAGCTCCCGTCAGCGAATTTTGACTGAGCAGTTGCAAATGAGACGTGTTTCCGCTAAATTTCTTCCTCGCATTCTCAGACAGGATCAAAAGAACATTCGATTAAATTTGAGTAGGGATTTAAAAAAAGTGATTGAAAGTGATCCAAACTTCTTGACTAAAGTCATTACAGGTGATGAGAGTTGGTGTTAGGGGTATGACCCAGAAACTAAGCAAGCGTTAAGCCAGTGGAAGTTTCCCAACTCTCCGAGACCAAAAAAAAAGCAAGGCAGTTGAAGTCGAATGTGAAGGCAATGATCATTGTCTTTTGTGATGTTCGTGAAATTGTGCACCAAGAATTTGTTCCCCCTGGCCAGACTGTTAACCAGCACTTTTATCTCGAAGCTTTAAGACGTCTGCGAGAGGATGAGCGGAGGAAACGCAAGGAACGTTGGCGATCAGGTGACTGGTTCCTTCATCACGACAACGCCCCCGCACACACGGCCTTACGAGTGACCCACTATTTGGCCTCTCGTGGATCGACTGTCGTTCCGCACCCTCCCTATTCACGAGACCTAGCCCCGTGCGACTTTTTCTCTTTCCGAGAATGAAGAAAAGTCTAAAACGGAAGCGTTTTGGTGATGTGGAGGCCGTACAAACAGCTTCGCAAAGGGCACTGGACGATATCAGCGTTGAAGAGTTCCAGAGATGCTTCAAACAGTGGGAAAAAAGACTTGACAAGTACATCGCATTTCGTGGAGAGTACTTTGAAGGTGACTGAAGGAATTTTGTGCAAGAGTTAATAAATAACGTTTTTATACAAAAAATCCGGTTTCTTTTGGGTCCCCCCTCGTACAGACATAATAGTGATCCTTCTGACACAAATAATTTACAGTCAGACCTTACCAAGATTAATAATTAGTGCATACACCGCCAAATTGAAATTAGCGTATCAAAAATAAAGTAACAAGGTTTGCCTCAAATTCTATCAAGTACCATGCTCTTACACTCTGAGCAATGTGCCCATAGAATCACTACCCGTCATCAAGGGGGGGTACACTTAGCATCCGGCCTTTCTTGGAACAGTCACATAGGTGCGATTATTAGTTTTATTTTGGTTTATGAGTGTTCATCGTCCCAAAGCGACTCAGACTATGAGAGACGCCGTAGTGCAGGGCTCCGGAATTTTGTCCACCTGGGATTCTTTGACGTGCCTTGTTATCGGACAGCACACAAGGCTCTCGAATTTCGTGTCCATCAAAATTCGACTACGCTGACTGACATCGAACCCGCGCCTTTCAGGTCAAGGTGCGATTATTAACAAGGTATCGAATACACTTGGCTTCCTTCAACGCTACCTTCGTTTAGCAAACCAGGCAAAGCATATAGCGAACAATTTATTAGTACGCCAGTAAGTGGAATACATGTCCTTGATTTGGAGCCCACTTGACACATATTTAGTAACGAAACTAGAGCCTGTGCAAAACAAAGCCTCCTTGTTTATATCTAAGAATTACTCGCGAACGTCGAGGGTAAGAGAAGCTATAAAAAGACCTAAACTTACCTTTGCTCGAATGTTGGAAAATTTTTCCACTTATGTTTTTCTTTGCCTAAAGTACATTATAGTCAATCTTCCTTTGCTATGTGCCCTATCACGCTATGACGTCACGTTTTTCTACACATTGATCACCAAATAAAAGTCTAACCTACCTTCCATCGAACCAATCTCTTTTTCCGGTGCCTCTTGTCCTCGCCATCCATGAATGAAATCAGCTCCCTGGTAAAATTACATCTGCCAAAGATCAGGATAAATTTAAAACCGGTCTCTAACGCTACCTCGCGTTGTAGTCTTGACCCTTGCATTTTTATGTGTTTTTGTAGAAATAATGCGCACAGATGGAGGTGAATGTTCGCTGCTATCTATTTTTATAGTTTGAGTGTTTTATATTCGTTTCAATATGGCGTCTACTGCTAAGTCCTTCGTATTTTTTACACTGTTTGTGCTGCTTTAATGTTTCACTGCTCTTGTCCCCCTCTGTGTAAACGCCGCATGGGGCCTTAAAGTATTGTAATAACATAATGAACAATTCTGGAGTAAAACATTTTTGAACAGGTAAGAGTTTATGACCGAAACGTTTTATATACTTGAAGATTTCACTACAACAATCAATGAAGCCGCAGATCTCGCGTCGGCAGATTTACGTTCTTTTGCTATTAACGCTATTGCTCTCCTGAAAAGCGTTCCCTTTTGATTAACTCTGGGAGACTTAACTGCTCTATGCGACAGATGGAAACGCTGTAATAGAGAGATCTGGTACATATCGGAAAAATGAACCATTGCCTTCAACATTTCTATACCTATGCTTCCATGCTTTCCAATAGTCAAAGACTTTGTCCAAGAATAAGCGGCATGAATAAATCAACGTGTTACAAATCTGCAAAATGGAAAAAATATGATGAGGAAAATTACAAGTGTATGAAAGCCCCAATGGTGATTTTACAACTGCACGAACTCCAAAGCAGATATATTCATTTCCACAATTCCGGGCCAGGAAAAAAACCGGTTCCAATAAGGGGGAAAAATGACGTGTGAGTTTCATTTCGTCTCGGATATCGTTCCATATCGGAGCACCATTATATTCTAATATCCTTTCACCATAAGTGCTGCGGAATGACGGTAGGGTAAATTTATTATTATTAACGGCACTTGTTTGTCTAATGGGTGAACTAAAAAGTATAAGAACCAAGGGAACATTAGTAAAAATTACCTTACATATTACCCGAGCTATCTTGAGTTTCTATGCTTACACACTTTTTACTTCAGCTATCTTGACTTTTCTATGCATCTAACACAATTAATATTCGCCTTTATTGCAACGTAGGCTGGTTACGGGTAGTAGCCTTTGCGAAGATTATGATACGAAGAACGTGTTTGTGCAAGCGAATAATTGACTCTAAATAAGTTTTATAGGTACTGCCCTGTTTATAGACAGTAGCACAGATGGCGGCACTAAAGAAAAATACAATATACGGAAAATCGGTCCATGAAAACATTTTCTTGCCCTTAATATGAAGCCGTACTCTAAATTAGAGGAAACATTTCGATTTGTTGTTTCCAGTGGATATCACAACCGAAGACGATACCCCTATACTTGATGCAGGAGACATTAATCAAGTACGAAGTCTGTTAGAAAAGTATCCGACCTTTGGCCGTAGAAAAAAAAACTTGCATAACTGGAGCGTTCCAAACCTAGTCATCTTCAAAGTAGTCTACTTGGGACTCCACACAGTTCTTCCAGCGGTGCTGCCATTTGGGAAGTATTCCGAAAAGGCCCCTTTCGGAATGGAGTTTAGGTCAGCTGTCGTTGCAGCCATAATGTTCTTCCTTGTCTGAAATCGCGCTCCTTTCAATGGCCTTTTGATTTTGGGAACCAGCCAGAAATCGCAGGGGCCATATCAGGAGAGTAAGGAGTCTGTTGAACTACAGGAGTCTGGTTTTTCGCCAAAAAAGTCTGAATCAAGTGCGAGGCATGTGCAGGAGCATTGTCGTGATGGATGCGCCACTTTCCTGTTGACCTCAACTCCGGGTTCTTGCGCCGCACAGCATCACGTAGGCAACAAAGGACATCTCTGTAGCACTCTTTGGTCATTGTTTGACGCTGTGGAGTGCGTACTCGTGGTTTGCCACATAGAGGGTGTCAAAGAAAGCAGTCAGCATCACTTTCACATTGCTGCGCACTTGGCGGGCCTTCTGAAGTCTTGGTGACGTGGAATGCTTCCACTGTGACGACTGGGATCTGGTTTCCGGGTCGTACCCGTACACCCAAAACTCGTCACCAGTTATTATGATGTTGATGAAGTCGGGGTCACTGTTTGCGGAATCCAGCATGTCCTGTGAGACTTCAACACGAAGCTGCTTTTGCTCCACCGTGAGCAGCTTCGGCACGAATTTCGCCGCAACTCTCTCCATGGCCAAATCTTCGGTGATAATGGAATGTGCGGAAAAATGTCTCATGTCCACCTCTTCCTCAATTTCTCGGATAGTCACGCGACGGTCCCGCATCACCACAGCGTTCAGTTCGGCAATGACCTGGTCATTTCGGCATGTTGATGGCCGATTGGAGCATGGCTCGCTCTCCACCGATGTGCGGCCATCTTTAAATCAATTGTACCACTGCTTAATCTGTGTGCTGCTCATAGCATCGTCACCGAAAGCTGTCTGAATATTCCGAATGGTTTCCACTTGGCTGTCGCCCAGTTTATGGCAAAATTTGATGCTGTAGCGCTGCTCCTGTCACTCCGCCATTTTCCTTGCAATAAAAAACCGACGAGAGCACTGCGACCTGCCTCACTCAAACGCAGCGTCCCAGCGACTGACGCTATTGGTAGGCGGGAAAAAATACGTGCATGCGCACGAAGGTTCAAGGTCAGCTGGTGCAAGCGCGCTTGTTTCATATCCATCAGGTGTTCGCAAAAAAAAATAAAGTCGGATACTTTTCTAACAGACCTCGTATGTGCTATTCAGGGTTAGAGTTATATAGTCACAACTAATATTTTTCCTTGAGTGAGTGTTAAGTGCGAGCCAATTGTTTTCGACCTACTGCAAATATTAATAAGTTCCTCGCTAATTATACTCGATCGTTAATCTTTCGTTCTGCGCACTGGGCGAAATAAGCCTCGTACTGAAAAAAGCGCAATAGCGCTAAGCAAAGTATGCTTTGTTCAACCCCAGTTACTCAAAGACATGTCACTGCAGCTTTAATTTCCCAACGGCAGCGCGCAGCAACAAGACAGCATAATTCCGCGGCTGCCCAAACAATGATCGTCCTGTGTTATGGTGGTTTCGCGATAAGGAAGTCGCTGCCTCATATGCACGTGGTTTATTGTTGTGCCGGAAACAGCTCACGAGGGAGCTATAAAGAGCTCTGCGCTTCTGTTCTCAGCTCATCACAACCTGGAATTCTAGCTGGTACACGGAGACCATGCCTAGCGCATAAACTGCCGCATAACTCGCTCTGGCGGCAATTATTCGCCGATAAAGAGCAACACCACGTCATAATTTATTTTGATTGTGTGGCTCGGAGTTATTGGGGTATGCTTCATAAAATCGTTTCTAGACTTTTTTGTGGGTCAATAAGTGTTTCAATGTTCACTCATTCTTTCATCTCTTTACTTCCACTCACCACATGACCTTCATGCAGACCTAGTAAGGGTAGGTTTTTAATATAATAATTGAGAAAACAGTATTCACGTTTTTCAATATAATACTTGTGAAAACCTCCTTGTACTTTGTATGAAAAGCATGTGTTTTTATAAGCAAAAGATTATATAACTTGGTTTGACAAAGTGGCAATTTCTGAAACTCTTAAAGAATGGTCACAGAGAGGTTTCATCACTATCGGATTAACTAGCTCATATTTTCTTATTTAGAACCGCGCGAAACAGACTACAAGCGCAGTAGGCCAAGCCGACAAACAAGCACAAATTTTCGTGTGCTGGTCTACAAGGTCCGCACATATTTTTCTCCCGGAATATCCTGCGGATCCAGAGTACAACAACGGTGGCGACACTGCTGCACAATTCCTCATTTGTCTACAGTGTCGTGACGCCGACCCATCACGATTACGTAATGCCTTTGAAGAAAGAAAAGTAATGGCTAAAAGAGAAATGGCTCAGCCTGGACGCGAACTGCGGCTCATTGGTCGTGATCCGGACGCGCTAGCACCCGACCACTAAGGAATGCTTGTTCTAGTCGGTTACCCTATGAGACCGTAATGTATGTCAAGGTAAACAAAACATTAAATTTTCTCAATATAAAGAAAACGAATAACCGCTGTCTGCGAAGCGATACACATAGAGTACCACATGCCTCTGAAGACAAAGATTTACTCTACTGCCTCTTACCCTTAAGGTTCAGCTTAATTGTGCACCAAATATTTTCACCTCTTTCTACCATCCATGCAGATTATCGCATTATTTGCATTTTTCATATTGACGTTCCAGAAAGGAAAGGTGCGAGCCCATGGGTTTCAGTACTGCTGAAACGGCCGCCAGCTCAACAGTCGCCTCTTCCACCCAAGTTACACCACAGAAAGACTTTATTGCTGTTGTTGGTTTCGTCGTTTTTTTTTGTTCCTTACCCGCTCGCGCAAATTTCCTGGTGCATTAGTGAAACTGGAAAGAGCGCCACGTGTGTTGCTAGGGGCAACTCTTTCCGAATCACCATTAACGCATATGCTAGCACTCATCTATGGTGCGAAGGGAGTTTTTAAGAAAACCTTGTACTGTGACAATAAATATACACCATTCATCAAATTGGCCTCACTTTGCACAAGGAGCATGGACGCTCATAAGTGATACGCATTTCCAGATTACACGGGCCCAAATGGTGCAATGCATATAATGAAGAAGAGGAAAATTCTGCGAACTGTAGCTGGGTGTTGAAGTTTATTACGTGAACATAATTTCAAGTTGCGAAGTAGCACGGGAACGTACCGCGTCGGAAACAGCGCGGCGGTGCTCGGGCTTATTGGAAGCATGTCTAGTCACATGAGACGAACAGGGCGCACCGATGAAGCAGCTGCGTTGAAGTGTTCGCACATTCGTATTGTTCGTTCAGCATATTCGCGCTTATCCGATAGAACTGATTACTCTGGTGCGTTGTACGGATGCCTCCTGGTTTCGGGAACACGTCTCGGTGGCGGAGCCAACAATGAGTTTCCCCCGGCTAACTGAGGGGTTTTTCGCAAGAAATGGAATCTATCGAAACACACACACTTTTTTTCACAGTGAACTCGTACATGAACAGCGGGTAACCTCGCTTTTGCTTCACATAGAGCAGCGAGAAAAATGTCTCTGAAAATGAGCCTGTGATTTTTCGCGTGGAGGGTGAATGCGATGGCGTTCGGCTGCTGACCACGAATTGATGGTTTCAATGTTTTGTTCACGCCGCGCTATTTCGGTGCGGGCTAAAAGAAAAACTGTCGGCTCTAAAGCCTCGGTAGAGCGCAAATAAGAGTTCTACCTGGGTCTGCCGGTTATGGAATCAGAGTGTTGCTTGGGAACCTAAATATATAGAGAATATTTGACTGATCGTTATGCATTTTTCCTAGAATAAAAACAATGTAGTGTATTTCAAAACTTCGATAATTTTTCGGAAGCAACACTCGCCTTCGGGCACGCACTTGCTATTGACATTGCAACTTCCTCGTGGTCGTGCGTCGAAAGCGTGAAAAACAAAAACATGGCACACAGCAACGAAGTTACGCGCACGGCGTTACGTTTTTTGCAGGCATTTCTTCTTTGTACAATTGGTCGCTTATTTTATCCTGCTTACTATTTCCTATTTAAACTGAAGGAGGAAGAATTGATGACCGATTATTAAACTGGTGGGAAAAAACAGCGCTAAGACGAAGGACAAAGAAAAGAGGACAACAGGACCGGCGCTGACTATCAACTGAAAGAATTATTAGAAACAACACGCAATATATACTCCATCCACAACCAAGAGCGCATGGCAAAACCAAAAGCTATAGTGATACATCGATCACCTGGATCAAGATACTTTAGTTCACAGTCATGAACTGTTACAGAGGGGGTGCTCACGCACGAGTCACTGTTTTTTTTTGGATATGGAACGCTTCACTGATTTCCAGTGTTAGTTTATGTTTGTGCTTGTACAGGATTCTAGTTTCATTAAAATGGGGGCGCATGGTTTTTCAGAAGAATCAGGTTGGTTATTCCGGGGACAGTTCCTGTAATGCAAGGCCAAGTTTGACGACGGAGCCCCTTTCAAAGAAGTGCTGTGGTCTCTTAGGCGGGGGTTCAAGCATCTTCCTGTTTGACCTATATAGGTCTTCCCGCACGTGAACACAACCCCTTACACAACCCCTTCATACACAACCCCTTCAGCACAGGGGACAAACCTCAGGTCATGCTTAATCTGACAACCTTTTTTTGTTTTTCGTCGTTTCTTTTCCTCTTCCCTGGACTCTCTATCTACAATGGCGCACAATATTCCGAGCTTGTTTGGTGCAGAAGAAAGAACATCAATGCCATATCTGCTACCTACTCGCTTCAAATGGTGTGACGCTTGGTGGATGTACGGTAGAACAACGAATTTCTTTTTTTCATTTTTTAAAGGTTCCTGTGGTTCATGCCTTTTGAACCTTTTATTTCTACCATACATTACCGGACATTACAGAAACTGGCCCCGGAATAACCAACCTGATTCTTCTGAAAAATCATGTACCCCCATTTGTAATCAAAATAGGATCCTGTACAAGCACAAAGATAAACTAACACGGGAAATCAGTGAAGCGTTTCATGTCCAAAAAAAAACAGTGACTTGTGCGAGAGCACCCCCTCTGTAACAGTTCATGACTGTGAACTAAAGTATCTTGATAGAGTTGACTGATGTATCACTACAGCTTTTGGTGTTGCCATGCGCTCTTGGTTGTCGATGGAATATATATTGCGTGTTGTTTCTAATAAAGCTTTCAGTTGATACTCAGCGCCGGTCCTGTTGTCCTGTTTTCTTTGTCCTTCGTCTTAGCGCTGTTTTTTCCCAGCAGTATGTATCAACTAGCTCAACTCTCCGTTTTATTGTTGTTTGATTCAACTAGTAATGCCTGGTTGCATCCAGGTATAGCTTTAAGCTAGGTTCATTGTGGGCAACTCTATGGCTTTCCGTTGACTGTGATCAAGTCCGTAGTCGGCACCGAAAATGCGGGGCAGTGGTGTCGTTCACTTTATGTGCTTCCTCGAGGTGCATGACAAGAGAGTAGCAGTTATATTTGTTGCACTAAAATTTAATACACACGAAGCGAAGAATCGTTCTCACACTACTGGCGCCGTGTAGCTTAAGATCGTACGCCTAGTGCGTGCCAGTACGTGCTTGTGGAAACATTGCTGTCCTGCAGCGTAGGCTGTTTTAACAGTGACCAGAATGTAAATTTCGCACAATTTTCTGGTTTGGTTTATGGGGTTTAACGTCCCAAAGCGACTAAGGCTATGAGAGACGCCGTAGTGAAGGGCTCCGGAAATTTCGACCACCTCGGGTTGTTTAACGTGCACTGACATCGCACAGTACACGGGCCTCTGGAATTTCGCCTCCATAAAAATTCAACCGCCGCGGATGGGATCGAACCCGCGTCTTTCGGTCAGCAGCCGAGCGCCGTAACCACTGAGCCACCGCGGCGGCCTTTTCTGGTTTGTTTCGGCGCACGTAGTGTTCATGTTAAAAGCCGCTGGAAAAAGGAAACGCACACGCTGTGGATGCGCACACGCCAGATTAGAGATCTCCCTTAAGCAGGGGCATATAATATTAAACTCCATACGATTTCGCCATCTACCAAAACCATTTGAAAGTTTTTATTCGAATGTGTAAATGCTGATGTGATGGATTCCAGAATTAAACAGAAACAGAAGACAGGGAATGAAGCGACGTTCCGCGCTAGCAATTTTGGATTTAGCGTGCGCTCCATTTCGCTAATTTAAATTCCTTTCCTAGCCATTTCGCTTTGAGCGAGATTAAGCGGCCGACCGCTTCCCACGTTCAAATGCGTCCGGCGGACAGAATTCACGAACGGGACAAACTGCCGTCTTCATTCGAAAACATACATAGGGAAAAATGCAACTACACTGCCTTCACGAAGTGCGGGTGCAAATTTTCTCTTTTGAGGAAGAAATTAAAGGACACAATACAGCGAGTAGGTAAAGGTGCATTGTAGAGGGCAGTGACTGGAGCACATCAATTAACTGATGCCCGAGCAAAAAGGGCAATTTAAGCATCGCCAAGGCTCAGACTACAACCAAGAAAGGATATTACGCCACGGCCTTTTAGTGCTGTCATCACCCTTGCGCGATATCGAAAGTTCGCTCGAAGATTGTCGCAACGAGCACAGCCGTGACAGGCAATGATCGACTGGAAAGGAAGGCTGGCATACCGGGTACGGCATGAACGAAAGAGTTTATTTTACATTTAACAATCACAGCTGTTAGGCCACGCGCAACAAGTTGAGGAATCTTAGTTAAGCTTCTTAAAGGCCTCATGAAAGAGTGCACAAAGTAAGTCTTTGCGGCTTATTTTCATTTCATTTCATTTCATTTCTTTTATTGTTTCCTTAAAGGACCGAAGGCATTACATAAGGGAGGGGCATATTGGGGGGGACATTTTACTTGATAATTTTTCATCGTAATCACTCCCGCTGTAATGCCGATTGATACTAATTGCTTGATAAATCGCTAAGCAGATATACCTGTAAAATTTATTGTTGGGCATAATCATGCGCATACCGATCCACATAAGATAGGTACTAATAATTCTGAACAAAATAGACAGGTGCTATACAGAAAGGTTGGAGATATTTCAACAATTAATAAACTGAACAGTTTTTTTGCATTGTGATTCGTCATTAACAATAGCACACCTCTGCGTTAACGACGCTTTCAGATGTGGCAGGCGTCTCAGACATGTTTAATTATATCGTTACTTCTCTTTCAATAAACCGCTGAAGTTATGCGCCCCTTTCGTCTTTACCAGTTCAGAAAGCAGTTCGAAATTGTGCTTGGACACAGAAGGCATTGGTAACTATCGGAAAACCACGTGTTTACTAGAAAGGCTAAGCCGTGCAGCAAGCCTTCGAGATTAATTAGATGCAGTGCATCTCTGCCATGACACCTCTCAAGTGGGCACCAGCATTCTTGGCAAAGCAACACATTTTATGCTCTGCTTCAGGGGACGCGACGTGCCCTAGCAAATGGAACTCACAGATATGCACAGCATCGATCAGTAATCTCTCCAGAGGCCAGATTTTTTGGCATTACAAAATAAGTTTTAGGCGGAAGAAATTGGAGTTTAAAAGTACATTTTAGGCACCGAACGGGGAAAGATTCTGTCCAAATGATTTCAGATCTATCTGGCGATAATAACATAAATCAAGGATGATCCGTGATTATGATAAAGGCGCAAACTTTAGGAGCAGTTTTTCTTAAAGACGGTCCTGCAAACTACTAGATGGTTCAGGAAAGCCGGTCACTACTTAAAAATTAGGGTTTTTGAGGTAAGGAGAAGGTTTTTGCGGAAGAGTAATAGTATTTTGGCGGACGGCAAGAAAGCAGGCGAATTCTGCTAAGCAGTAAATTATTTACTAAATTCTAATAGTGAACCATTTAACTATTACCAATAGGCACCTAACTACGACTAGCGTTTTGCAGCCGGCCGTTATTAATAACCACAAAAGATTTAAAACTGAAAAAATGCGATTACTTTCGCCGCTGTGGTTAATTTAATTTTGGCTACAACGTGCAAAAATCTACTCCCTTTCGAGGAGCATGCAGGCAAAGGAACCCTTTCAGCGCACATAAGTAGTCGAAATAGCCAAATTTGTCTTGCCATGGCGCAGAAGGTATCGGTGTTTTCGAGATTCTGATAGCTGATATGTCAATACTAGCCCCCGGTTACAGATCTATAATTGCATCAAAGTGCTTATCAATAAGAGATAAAAGTTGACAATAGCAATTCGTTAATTACTCTACTAGTTGGCATGATTCACCTGTTTCTTTACGTCCGCCAACACTGAAACTATTATGTCGCAAAAAGCTTTTCTTGGCATCAAAAACCCTATTTGCAAAAATGAGCGACCTGATATATGACAAACGACTCACATTCTTTATCAGGCCAGAGGGGGTGGAAACATTCTGGTTCGAGAAATTTTTGTACAAAATGGCGTTACCAGCCCTTCTACAAGGACTTTTTCCTCGTCTAGCAACAAGCTGTAAAATTCTTAAAAAATTGTTGAAATCTATGTAGGCAACGAGCTGTTCTATGCTGCGCACCAGAAACTAGGCCTGCCATGCTATAAAACTGCAAGGGAGAAATAAAAGCATAGACAGGAAGCCGTATGTATAAAATTACTGAAACTATCTTTATTTTAAAGGTATCAGGCATATGAACTCAACACGTTCATTTACACAGCAGTAAAACTTATCTATTTGCAGATACGGGGTGCATGAGCATTAATACATACGCTTCCATCTATTAGAGGCAGTGGTTTGCAGTTGCTATCTGGAACCTCACCGCCTTCTAACACCGCTTGCCTTTTATAAGGGAACTGCGGCAGATTCACCTCCACCAACTGCTCTTTCAAAGAAAACGAACAGGAGGCGCTTTCAGAAAAGCAGCAATACATTAGGTAATGTTCTTGAAGTGTTTCATCAGTTGCTCACAAATACGGTGAAGCACATGCGCTAGATCGGCGGCATGGTCCGCTTGCGGGTAGCACGTCTTAGCAGAAGTGCGGCCTTATGCATGTAGGTTGCTGCGTCCCTTTAAAGCCGCCAAAATTTTCTTCCACACTAGATGGGCAGAGTACTTCAACGACTGGCTTACAAATTAGGTTGTAGTATCCAATTTGGGCTCTTCCAAAGGCTACGAGCATGATAAGAAAGTTCTTTTCTTCTTATATGCTGCAAGCATTCCCGCTAGCAAGTGGTCAACAAAGCGTCGCCACACATTTGTTTTCCTGCGGTGACAATTTCTTCTGATATTTTTCCAAAAGTTGCTTCACACAGAAGCGGACGGTAGATTTTTATGGTACGCTGTTATTGAAATGACTCTGTAGGAATTGTATCGCTACTGGATTTGTGATTTTTCTCGGTGGATACGCAGGCACTAAGACCTCGCAGTAATCATCGCAGAACGCATTGTTACGATTCCGCTACTGGCCTCTCTCAAGAGCGCTTCCTTGAGGGTTCAGGGCGCTTGACTCTAGACATCTGCCTGTAGCCCGAAATATTTTTGTGCTTCTTTTTGGAAGAAACCTAGGAAGAAGCATAGATAAACCTAGCAAAAGACATAAAAAATTAAACATTCTACCATCCGCACACAGGCCAATATAGTATAGAGGTGGACCATCCAAGTATTTGGAGAATAACACCATACGAGGGCAATACTTTATTTTTGACGAACACACGGACACCGTCTTAAACTTAGTGGGACGCTTTGAAAGAAACCCAAGCATTAAAACGAAGGTCGCGTGGCGGTGGCTGTACTGAAGGGGCGCAGGTTATCGCTTCTGCGTTTTCGGGTAACTGGTGTGATTCCATTTAGGCCTGTTACCAATGCCACCCGCGGTGCTTATGCAGACCGGGGAGCCCTCCTCGTTTTGGGCTCATCGTTTTCTGTTACGAATGACAGCTTTGCACTGCGTCGTGCCCCTGCTGGACCCTCACCAATTGTCCTTTCATGAAGATCAGGCGCGGCCGTGGCACAAATAAAGTAAATAAGGGGGAGGAGTGGCGACTAACAAAATGTTGGCAAACCTCTAACACATTCACATACATTCCGAAAGGCGGAACCTTCCGGTAGTTTATCACTTTATCAGCTAATGGCTGCTGCAAGCTTCCGCCACTGTAGAACGGCATGCGAAGACAAAGGTAGGGAAATCTGTTTTTCGCTACTATCACGACACGTGGTCGACACTGCTTACACAGCGAGTTTTGAGACAATGTTCACCACAGCCAATTGACGAGGTCGTCTAATAGAGCTGTGTGTGAGTGCTCAGAACCGAAATGGACCCGAAAGAAAAGGAATTTGAAAGCCTAGCAGCATTGCAGTTCGGGGCGCTTTTAGGCAAAATCGGGCAATTTTAGACACCAACATCGGAAGGAGGCATGCATACAGGCACTAACATCAAAAATAAACATTTATAGGTGCTAACAAAAGAGTAATAAATCTGTGTTCAACAATTAATTCATGCTCATATGTGATAATGCTCATATGTGATAACGATATGTTGAAAAAAAAAGGAGATTTTCATAAAATCCTGTGTGTAATCAATACAATGCTTCCTCTACACTGCGGCGAACTCTGATTTAACCGCATTAAACAGGATAGACGAGAAAGCCTGGCCTACTGAGATTATAATAGAAGATAGAGGTTAAGTGTTCAGCTTAGTTAGAGGTCCGCGTTAGCAGGAAGGATGTTTCCAAGGTCTCTTAATAACTGAAGTCTAAGTCCCTTTGTGAAAGATCGGCCATGACGACGAACGCTTTAATTTTTCGAACTCTGGCAGGGCAGGCTTTTGTTAGGCGTGGGTAACTCTGTTTTTCTGTCTTGCCCTGGTTTGCTTAATCTGCTGTAAATATAGAGTTTCTTACTATAACCTAGAGGGAAAGCTGGCGGCGCTGCACTTCCGCCACCATAGACGCTCAAAGCATCATGGGTCGGTGAGCTACTTGGTGCGGGACAGTTGTATCTTTTTGGGGGCGTGGAGTCTCACTACTAAGATATTTCATTCCGAAAACACTGTTCGTGTGCGCACAGACGACTTTGGCGCGAACACAGTGAGCAAAAGCCAGAGTAACGAAACCGCGACAGCACACGACGCCAATAAAAGTTTCTTTTGTCCGAAATGCCATTAAAAAAACTTTTAAACAACCATATTTTTTGAAAACATATTTTCTTCAAAAGTGCGCCTGTTAAGCACAAAATATTAGTTTCTGTAGTGTTCAATACATGGCCAATAGGACAGCGAGTCAGCTCTTATTTTGAGCAAACTTTGCATATTGTCACCGACAAACGGGTGAAGAAACAGCCCAGGTTCTAATTAGACGAGGTGGGCGTGCCAGCCAGCAGGCAGCTCGAGCGAGGAAGAAGACGATCTTCGATCACCTTGAATGCTCAAGACTTGGCAAGTCCCTGCTTAAACAGTTCGGCCGCGGTACGGCGCCACTGATTGGTCGGACGGTGGCATTGCTCCCCCTCTCTGAAGGGCACCGACTCGGTGCCGCAGCAATGGGCAGCACGAACAGACGGGACGCTGCACGTGTCCGGCGGCAGGTGTAGACATGCCTGAAGCGCTAGCGGGCGTGGTATGGCTTCATCCGTGCGACATGGACAACTTCGGAGGTCGGCCGTCTGGAGGAGCGAACTGTTCCTTGGGGAAGGACTTCATAGTTCACTTCACTTACTTGGCGGAGTACCTCGTAGGGGCCGAAATATCGGCGCAGAAGCTTTTCGGAGCGTCCACGCATGCGGATTGGGCTCCAAACCCAGACTTGTTCGCCGGGCTGGTAACTAACAGCTCTGTGGCGGAGGTTATAGCGGCGAGCGTCGTGGGTTTGCTGGTGCCGGATGCGCTGTCGAGCGAGTTGGCGGGCGGCCTCGGCGTGACGAACGAAGTGGTCAGCACCCACAACAGTTCAGGTAGTACTAGTTGGAAGCAACATTGCGTCCAGCATGGTGGTGGCTTCGCGACCATGCACTAAACGAAATGGAGTGAAACGCGTCGTTTCTTGTAGTGCAGTGTTATAGGTGAAACTGACGTAAGGGAGTATGGTATCCCAGTTCCGGTGGTCTGCGTCGACATACATGGAGATCATGTCGGCGATCGTCTTGTTGAGCCGTTCGGTGAGTCCGTTCGTTTGAGGGTGGTAAGCGGTTGTTTTTCAGTGACTCGTGCCGCTAAGGCGCATAACCTCCTGTGTGAGGGCCAAGGTGAACGCCGTTCCCCTGTCAGTTATAACGACGAGGGGGGCACCATGACGAAGCACAATGTTTAGAACGAAAAAGTTCGCAATTTCGTCAGCGGTACCACGGGGAAGAGCTTTAGTTTCACAGTACCGGCTGAGGTAGTCGGTGGCCACCACAATGTAGCGGTTACCCAGCGAGGACTGCGGAAAGGGGCCGAGTAAGTCCATGCCGACTTGGTGGAAGGGGTCTTGTGGCGGATCAATGGGCTGTAGTAGTCCGGCTGGCTTAGTCGGTGGCGTCTTGCGACGTTGGCGCTCGCGGCAAGTTCGGACGTAACGCTGTACAACTGCCGCAACCCTGGGCCAGTAGTACTTTTGGCGTATCCGCGCCAAAGTGCGAGAAAAACCCAGGTGACCAGAAGATGGGTCATCATGGCACGCCTGCAGGACTTCTTCGCGCAAAGCCGCAGGTACGACGAGCAGATACACAGCTTCCGTCGGGTGGTAGTTTTTCTTGTACAGAACGCCATCGCGCAAAGAGAATGACGACAGACCACGTGAGAAGAGTCGCGGGGGTGACTCTGCGCTTCCTTCAAGATACTCAATGAGAGGCCGGAGTTCACTGTCGTCTCTTCGGTGTTGAGTGAGGACGGACGTGGAGATGGCGCCGAGAAACACAGAATCGTCGTCGGGATCAGCTCGGTTGTCCTCGACAGGGGCACGAGACAGACAGTCGGCATCACTGTGCTTCCTACCGGACTTATAAACGATGGTGACATCGAACTCTTGAAGACGAAGGCTCCAGCGTGCAAGCCGCCCCGAGGGATCTTTCAGGTTCGCTAGCCAACACAGCGAATGGTGATCACTGACAACTCGAAACGGGCGGCCGTATAAATATGGGCGAAATTTGGTCACTGCCCACACAATCGCCAGGCATTCTTTTTCAGTAGTGGAATAGTTCGCCTCCGAGCGTGACAAGGTGCGGCTTGCGTATGCGATTACGCGTTCGAGACCATCCTGCCACTGCACAAGGACCGCACCGAGGCCGGTGTTGCTGGCGTCTGTGTGCAGTTCAGTGCCGGCTGACTCGTCGAAGTGGCCAAGGATGGGCGTACTTAGCAGACGACTGCGGAGGTCTTCGAAGGCTTGCTGTTGCTCCTGGCCCCAGAAGAACGGTTTGGCATCTTTCGTGAGGCGGATGAGGGGCTCAGCAATCTGGGAGAAGTTCCGCACAAAACGCCGATAATAGGCGCAGAGGCCCAGAAAGCGGCGCACACTTCGCTCATCGGTTGGCATGGGAAAAGCAGCGACGGCGGCTGTCTTATCGGGATCAGGGCTTACTCCCTTAGCGCTCACGATGTAGCCCAGAAACTTCAACTCCAGGAAAGCGAAGTGACACTTTTCGGGCTTGAGGGAAAGACCGGCCGAACGAATTGCGGCGAACACGGCGCGCAGGCGCCGCAGGTGCTCTTCGAACGTAGCGGAGAAGATGACAACGTCATCCAGGTAGACGAGGCAAGACTGCCATTTTAGGTCGGCAAGCACGGTGTCCATCATTCTCTGGAAGGTGGCATTAGCCGAGCACAATCCGAAAGGGAGCACCCGAAAATGGTACAGACCGTCCGGTGTAATAAAGGCGGTCTTTTCCCGGTCGCGCTCGTCCACCTCAATCTGTCAATAGCCACTACGTAAATCTATAGTGACGAGAAATACGTGGCGTGGCGTAGCCTGTCCAGGGAGTCATCATTCCGCGGCAGAGGATAAACGTCCTTTTTGGTGACTTTGTTTAGACGCCTGTAATCAACACAGAACCGTAGGGTGCCATCCTTCTTCGCCACAAGAACAACAGGCGATGCCCACGGGCTCGTTGACGGCTGTATCACGTCGTCCTGGAGCATTTCTTGAACTTGTCGGCGAATAGCGTCACGTTCCTTCGAAGAGACCCGATAAGGCGGCTGGTATAACGGTCGCTGGTTTGCGTCAACAATAATGCGATGCTTTGTGAGCGGAGTCTGCCTAACTTTAGAGGTCGAGGCAAAACAGTCGCGGAAAGAGTCGATAATGCTCTCCAGGCAGCGTTTCTGACGAGACGGGAGGTTCGGGTTGACGTCGGTCTTTATGGGAGTGGTCGGTGCCTCCACTGATGCCGGGATTTCGGACAACGCGTGCTGTCCCGCGAATTCACAAAGTTCTTCGAAATACGCAATAGCTGTTTTGCCAGGCAAACACTGAGGTTCAGAACCAAAATTGGTCACCAGAAGTTCGGTTCGCCCACTGTTCAATTCAATAATTCCGCGAGCAACACAGACTTGCCGACAAAGGAGCAGCGAGATGTTGGTTTCAGCGATGCCACGAGTGCTGGGGCTGTTATCGCACTCTACGGTAACAAACATGCTGGCTCTTGACGGGATTACTACCTGGTCGGCACAGACGCATAGCTTAGCCCTGCGTGGCTCGGTATCGTCGTCGACAGGGCCTTGGGTGGAAAACGACACGATGAGCTCCTGTAGATTGATAACGGCACCTACTCTTGAAGAAAATCCAAACCGAGTATGAGGTCCTTGGAACACTCGGGTAACACAGCAAAGCAACCAGGGAAAGTTACTCCGCGGATCTGGATTCGCGAAGTGCAGACACCGATCGGAGTTACGACGTGGCCACCAGCTGTCCGGATCTGCGGCCCAGACCAAGGGGTCAGTACCTTAATCACGGCCGTGGCTAATCGACTGCTCATTACAGAAAAATCGGCGCCGGTATCCACCAGTGCAGTAACGTCGTGGTTGTCAGCGTATACCGGTATTTCGGCAGAAACCAGTCGGTCGCAGCACGTCGTTGAGGTCGTCGGGTCAGGTCGTCGTCGGTCGGAGCGTCGCGGCGAATCTTCGAATGGAGGCTCTTGACACGGTCCAGTAGCGGCGGCCCTACCCCCGGAGGACGCCGTCTTCATTTTCCCGACGAGGAGACGCACCTCTGAACTGGCCAGAGGTCGATGGGCGTCCGGGCGAAGAGAACCGCTTTGGCGATGGTGATCTGGACTGGCGCCGCTGCGGGGTCGAGGACTGCACGTTATCAGCCAGGTACAGCTCGATGTCCCGTGGTCTTTCACCGTAGCGCGGTCGAGGTGCGTCAGGTGAAAACCATCAGGTGCGTCAGGTGAAAACCACAGGTGAAAAACCCATTCTGTGGTAGGGGCAGTGGCGGAGGATGTGGCCGGGCCCCCCGCAGTGGTAACAGAGCGGCCGATTGTTTGGCGTACGCCACACGTGCGCTTTGCTCATGCGGGGCCTGTACTCCTGCGGCACAGATGGTACTGCTGCGCTCGGGTACTGCAGAGATGGCACTGGCATGGGAACGACGGGGGAAAAGACTTGCATCGCTGGCCCAGGACTTCGTAGTGCCTCGCTGTACATCATAACAGAGGGCGCCGGGTGTGGAGCTGGGGGCGGCTGCACAGCTCGTCGGATTTCGTCACGGACTACGTCCGTTACGGCAGCGACACTGGCCTGTGGAGCTTCCAAGCGAAGTTTCGCCAATTCCTCGCGCACAACGCTTCTTACAAGCTCCCGAAGCTCCTCGGCGGGCAGCGACGTAGGCGTGTGCTGGGAAGCGTCTGCTACAGTAGCCTCACGTCCGTAGTGCGCGCCCCGTTCCTGCAGAGAGCGCTCGATACTCGTTGCCTCCCTTGTGAAGTCGGCCACTGTTCTTGGCGGGTCACGGACAAGTCCGGCAAATAGCTGTTCTTTTACGCCGCGCATTAAGTGGCGCACCTTCTTCGCCTCTGGCATAGCAGGGTCGGCCCGATTGAACAGACGCGTCATGTCCTCGACGAACATCGCGACGCTCTCGTTGGACTGCTGGGACCTCGAGTGCAGAGCGATTTCAGCCTTTTCTTTTCTTTGGTTGGTGGTAAACGTCGCTAGGAGTTCTCGACGAAACACTTCCCAGGTGGTAAAGGAGGCTTCGTGATTTTCGAACCACGTTTTGGCTGAGTCCTGCAGCGCAAAGTAGACATTGCGCAATTTGCGCTCGCCGTCCCATTCGTTGAAGCCCGCCACTCGGTCAAAGCTGGCCAACCAGTCTTCTACGTCCTGGAACCTGTCCCCGTGGAACGGCAGCGGCGACCGAGGTGCGTGAAGGACGAATGACGGGGCATTCTCGGAAAGCTGAGTCGTCTGGCTAGCCACGGTTGAGGTCATTGCTCTTACCGCTCTTACCGAAGCTGTCAGTTGGCTGAACTCCGATTGTAGGCCTCGCAGACGGCGGCTCGCTTTGTGGACGGGTGTTGTGTCCACGCGTGGAGAACAGGTGTCGAGAGTGTCCTCGCAATCCGAGTACATGGGACGTTACCCAGCGGCTCCACCAAATATGTGACCGACAAACGGGTGAAGAAATAGCCCAGGTTCTAATTAGACGAGGTGGGCGTGCCAGCCAGCAGGCAGCTCGAGCGAGGAAGAAGACGATCTTCGATCACCTTGAATGCCCAACGCTTGGCAAGTCCCTGCTTAAACAGTTCGGCCGCGGTACGGCGCCACTGATTGGTCGGACGGTGGCAATATACATGCTTTTCTGCTTATTTGTTGTAATGATTAGACAGGATATTGAATATTATGGCATTCTTAATTATTGAACAGCGTTTATTTTTGCATTATTTTTTGGTGCAAAAGTTTTATTCCTGAAGCCAGTAGCTCACCGGGCCATGATTCTTTGAGCTCCCATGGTGGCTGAAGTGGCCTTGAGGGGTCTCCACGGTAACTCCCACAGAAGGGGCGCCAGCGTTCCCTCCAGGTAATAGTAAGAAAATCTACGGCTGTTAAGAAACCGAAATACAATTTACGTCCCTTAAAAGCTAGGTGACATTCTGATATTTAAGTTAAAAAACATTTAACACGCTTTCTTGGATCGTAAAGTGAGGCTGGTTAAACGGTTTGTTTCGAAAGCGCTAAGACAACACGGACAAAGAAGGAACGGACTGGGACAAGCGCTGCTCTTTCTTTGTGCGTGTTAACGTGCGAAAAACGTCTAACGTGCAACCAGCTAGGCCGATCCGCCACTCACAAAGTGAACAAGGAAGGGAAACCCTCAGGGTGGGTTCGAACATTTCGACAAGAGGCCAAGACGAGGACAAGTTCGCTTGTGGAAACTTTGGCAAATGCCCTGAGGGTTTCGCTTCTTGTTTACTTTGTGATGACTGTTCCTTTTAGTACGACATGGTGAGTTTTCTCAGCTCGATTAGATATGTTATTAGCTGGACTGTACTGTAACACGATGAACAGGTTGCCAGACGACGGCCAACAAAAGGATGCGGCAAAACATGACGGTTTATTAGGTGATCCTTTGTGCTGAAGTATAATTTTTCTTGTTCATAGCCTTTACGAGACGCTTTGTGTGCACAAAGCATGTATAGGTGAACAGGGCTTCAGCCTCCACCAAGCGGACTCAGGTAACCTGCCAGATAATGCTGTCGCTACGCTTTAAGAAAATAACAAAGGATGCTGATCCTTTGAGCAATCCTTCGCGGGAATCAAGAAGAGACTACAGCACATGAAACCGGAGGAAAAAACTAAAAGGCCAGCTACTAATAACATTGCACAAATAAGCTTGTCTCCGCCCTCTACCCGCCCGCTGGAAACCTTCTGCACACAGACAGCAATGAAAACGGCAGCCGCTTTGAAATGCAGTTGACTAAACGTAAGCTTGCTCCAGTCGCCGCGGTCATTGCCTCTGCAAGCGCTATTGCACTGTGCATCGGTCGGCGTTACACTTGGAATAAAGGTATAAAATTCCCAAGGCGACTATGTCATACTGATGCCTTCTCTATACATCACAAAAGCTATATTATAACGAAAGTTAAGTATTTCCGCAATACCTCCCGTAAAAGACAAAGTATTGAAAGAGAGTCGTTTCTGTTCGTAACCTGGAGTCGCATAAAACATAAAAGAAAACTGAGAATAGAATACAACAGATAAGGAAGCGCAACAGACTACTCTTCTTCTCTGAGCTGAGTCACTAATTCTTGGGTCTATATTTCTTGAAATGATTCAGAAACCCAAGGGCTTATTTTAGAGGCAAGTTTCTGTGGAATAGTGTTTGCCCAAATAAAATTCATGGGACGATCGAAACTGATTTGCTTCCGTGGACCACGTGCACAGAGGTGAGCCAGTTTCGAGAGAGTCCATCTTTTTGCCACTTTAGGATCTGTGAAATCCTGGGGAACATCTTATTCTTCTCCAGGTAAATGCAACCATATTCAGTTAACTACATAACACGTCTCCGAAGCCTTTAGCCCCAGAGATAGAATCTCCTGGAGCTCTCGTAGCGGAAACAATGTGATGCTAAGAACGCTGCAGCGACAGCTTGTGCTAAAACCCGGCCTTTCAAAAA
Organism: Amblyomma mixtum; assembly: GCF_055824585.1. NCBI lineage: Eukaryota > Metazoa > Arthropoda > Arachnida > Ixodida > Ixodidae > Amblyomma > Amblyomma mixtum. Next base: position 179,015,877 of record NC_143013.1, on the reverse strand, counting down.
TAAACACTGTTACGCAATGCGGGTCGAGTGCTTAGGGAGCACTTTAGGCGCGACCAACCGAAAGTAGTTTCTAGAATCGAACGCGGCTGATCGACGCATTGGTTCCACGGTGATGCTTTAATCAAGTAACGTAAGCGGCACATATTCCGGTTCACTGAAACAGCATAAAGCGCTCCACGCTACTACTCGTTGTTAGAGATCAGTGTTACAAAGAACGCCAGCTGCCAAACCCAGCGCCCCGTTTGTTGACTCGAACTTCCGGGTAATCGAGAGGCTGAGGATAAGGACGTGGTCGACGCGAAGACGGAGCCCTATTAATTCAGGGAGTGCGGCTGCTCTTCGGGCTGAGATGGATGGCTTCCTGCGTCCGGGGTAAACGAGATTTCGAAGTGTCTCGGACGGAAAGGGCTGCAAGGGAGCTCACACCGAGGGCGTCGGAGGGAAGTGTCAGAAGAAAAGGGAAGCCGGTGAAAGCTGGCACATTAGTGAGTTCGGTGAGTCTGAGACGTGTCGGTGGCTAGCTGACAGGTGTGTAGGGCAACTAAAAGCTGGCTTTTCACTCGGGCCTTGGTGATGCCGTCGAAGTAAATCGCAACGTGCCTCATGCGTTGGACATTTATGCGACGAATGTAGCCCAAATACGTTTAGTATTGGAATGTAGGGCGGCAAGCAGGAAACACTGCACGGGTTCTTTCTTTTGGACGGGATCAGCAATGAGGTGAATGCTAACTAAAGCTTCAGAAAATGTTTTCCCGCAGTATTGCGAGCGAAAGCTGTTAGTCTGCGATTTATACCCCTATAATAGGCTGCTGGGAGTATGTGACAATACTCAATTAAGAAGGCACACAGCTCCCCGCAAAGAAATACCCATGCTGCCGGTCTTGGTCAAAGTTTCAGGTTGAGCTCAAACGTTTCGGCAGAGCGCGAATATTGACAGACATACTTGTAACCAGGAATCATTGCGGTGATAGTAAACAAACAGGCTTCCGTTCGACAACCAGGCTTTTGTTGGCCACACAATAAAGGTGATGTGAACCCTATCGAAAAATCTCATATATGTGTGTCATACGTTTCTGGTTCATACGAGAATATGGAATATGTGTCATATGGGTGATATGTGTGATATGTGTCATAAGTGTCATATGTGTCTCGTTTACAATTATTGGGAAAGGAATGGGAAGCGCTGGGGTGGAATTAAAAGGCAGTTAACAATAAAACAGCTTAAATTGAAGTTAGTGAACGAAAGAAAGTAAAAAAAAATTGAGGGCAAAAAAAAAACTACGGGTCCTTCCGGATTCGAACCATTAACATACAGATCTACAGCTCACTATGCTAACCACTACACTACACCACGGCTGACATTTTTTTTTTCGTTATTGCATGGAAGAACTTCCGTAAAAAGGGGGAAAACTTCAATCAAACTGGTTCGCGTCTCAAGTTACGAGGCTGCTTAATACGATCCCGCCATAGCCCTAACTAGAGATGTAAAATTTCAAGAAATTTTGAATGGTGTGGAAGAAACCATTTTTTTCGGGTTTTTTTCATGAAAAATTGGAAATTTTGCAAAACGTATCAAAAATAGATTTATTTGCAACAGCACGACGATCGATAATAATTCTCCGAAGTTCAGTCGAATATGCAGTTATAGATGTCATATTGTGAAACGAACTTCTTGTTCTATTGCACCGAGAAGATAAATAATTATTTGCACTGCAGGCGAATATGGAGATATAAATATCATATTTGTGGAACGAACTTCTTGTTCTATTGCACCGAGAAATGGAACATGAAAACTGATCTATAAATCACTCCATATCGGACTCAGAGTCACTTTTGCTGGATGCGGCGCTACGCGCAGCAGCATGGCCTGAAGTTGTGTCCACAGCTATAGGTTCGACTGCACATACACAAGCTTTTTAACGCGTTCCCCTGAAAGCCTGTTGCGAATCCTTGTTGGCACGTTTCCGAAACGTGACCAGTTTCGTTCGCAGCTGGCGGTTGATTGTGGTATCTGCAGCAGTCAGCAAGCCAGACGAGTTAGATGCTGGTTGGTGCAAAGGCCTTGCCACCAGGTAGATGGGGCCACGTGCATCGCTGAGTCCCAGACCCCCGTCCTGGATCAAATTCCTGCGGATGTACTCTGCTACGTTGGAAATCAAGAAGCTTAGGCTTGTATTTGGCTAAAACCGCTTACGCGCACAGCAGCCTATGTTATTTATGCCGTGTGTGCCGCGCTGTAGAATTTGCAGCCATTTTGTTTTACTTGAGCCGTGAGTTCAAGTATTAGTGTGTTTTTAAGTCAAGCCTGGATCTTATATATGTGATCTGGCCTTCAACCTGCGTTCTCGCAGCACGAACGTTTTAAAAGCCCTACCTGGCACCGGCGATGACGACTGCTCTCCAATCGTTCAACTATGCACACTGTAATGGTTTTCAAAGCAAAATCAAAAGCCTAAACTAAAAGCAAGCAGTTATAAAACCTTGAAATTGCATTGTGAAATTTTCGATGTTTCTTTCCATTTTTTCTCGTCTGAAAAAAAAAAACGAAAAAAAACGGTTTTTTTCCAAAATTGCAGTGTTTTTTTCAGGCCTTCACATCTCTAGCCCTAACTCAACACTGCATCCCCATCAAAACATCAAAATTCAGGGAGGCACACACATGCATCTAGGCACGGCAGCCAGCTTGGAGGTTCTTCGCGCGCAGCATATACACTCCTCACCAAAGCACGCTGTTCACGAAACACAGATTTGGGCGATCTTGGTGGATGACACGGAAGAATTTTGCGTTATATTTGAATGACAAGACTTACTCTATGCTTTCCACTATGGAATTCGACGGTTAGGTGTGAGGTCAAATGTTTATTTGTCGGGTTTAAGGAGCTTAAATACAGCCCATTGCACTTCCACTGATATTGTGAATCTTAATGCGCTCTGTGATAAGCACTGTAAGATCCGATATTTGTATGTATTTTAATTTTCACAGCGCCTGCACTATTCATGGTAGTACTCTCATTGAGCACTTACTGTTAACTACAGTCGGAGCTCTTGCATGAAAATACCTGGCGTTATTCGCTATGCAGCTTTACGACAGCTCAACTCAGCCCAGAAGGCAATATTTGCCTTCTAGCTGAACGTTTGTCCAAGCGTATTGGAAACGCCTAACGTCATACTGTTTGGATAGCCGCTGTTTACAACAAGAGGGCACACGCAGAGAATCAAGGAGAAAAATATGTGAAACAGGCCAAGAGTTTTTTATGCGTTGGTTGGGCACTTGTTAATCGCTTGTCCATCCCTTCTTTTCCGCGTGTTGCAAACAGCAAGGCCCACTCTATAAGAGACACTCATCAGCGACTATCTGTTTCGCACGAAATTGATGTAAGCTGATACGATGCATGTCGGAGCTCTTGTGTACGCACGAGTGTCGCGTGTCAGTTGAGGTATGCCACATATGTAATAAGTCCCTACAAGGCACACTTCCGTAGCGCGTGAACTACTATATATGCAGCACATGTGTTCATCCGTGACATATGTGACCCGTATGACCTGGTACGCAGCCCATACGCGTTCATACAAGAAACATTTGTGACACATATGAACTCGTATGAAGCATATGTGCTGATACGAGGCGCATTTGTCGACACATATGGCTCATATGATGCCCATATGAATCCATTCGAGGCACATATGTGACACATATGAACTCGTTTGAAGCCTATATGTGTTCATATGAGGCACATATACTGACACATATAACTCATATGGGCTGCATACGAGTTCATACGAGACACATATCTGACACATATAGCTCGTATGTAACACATATGGAATGATACGAGACACATAAGAATTCATAGGAGATTTTTCAATAGAGAAAGCGCTGAGATAATATAAATGCCTATTCGAACTGAATTTCGCCAATTTTCTGCTGCCGAGGTCTTTGTTCGGAACAAGATACATAAATTATAAATGCAGAAAGGTATCCTTGGTGCACATCCCGCGCATTCCGCTTTTGCACAAGCACCAATTATTAAGATCAAAAGAATTTCGGCGCTTTATCCCTTCCTTCTTCTGTTATTTTATTAACAAGATTTCCTTTTTCCTCTCCTGCACTTCCCTGTTCATTCCTGGGTGTGTTCGCAAACAATGCCAGTAACCTCTTCTTCTGCCCCCGTTGTTACATCTGGACTTTGTTCTCCTCAGTTGTGTTCGTCCGTATCTCTGTTGCCCAATCGTGATTGAGTCCTGCGTGACCTGCGTTTCGTTGCAGCCTCGCTGCGTTTTGCCTCTAGATGTTTACACCCTTCGCGCCTTCGATGTTTGTCTAGGGTGCCTTAGTAAGGAGAAGAATTTCGCGGCAGGCATTCTGAGGAGGCGTGCGACTTTTGTGGGGTTTCGGCCACTTTTCTAAATTGCGGAAGTAGACAACGCAGCAATGTGATTTAAATGAAAACATGTGAACAGGAAATTCAACGGCGTTTCACACGTTTGAATTCCATGACTATTACCACAGTGAGGACCACTGTTGAAACAAAAAATCTTAGATGTTTCCTTTGGCCCTACTTAGTATATATCTTATCCTTTGTTTTTCACCAGTGATATCCATGTTGTAACGGATCGCATGCTGCCTCGAATTTGGAGTCATCAGGAATTCTCACCTTTTGGCATATTAAGAGATAGATGCGCGTCAAAAAAGCTAGTTCTTCGCGACATTTTGCAGTTTTCTGGTTTTGATTGCAAAATTGTCCTTGGGCATTCAGCTACAATTCCCTCAAAACCAAGTAGAAATTCGAACGGGAAGTTAGTACAAGGTCCATTTCAATGAGCCACAGTGGCTCGAGAAACTGCAACTTTCGGCGCACATGTCAATTTTAGAGCGTCTGCCTCTTAAAAACGCGTTAGCGCCCGCCTTTGCCGTTTGCTTAGAGAGGTAGATTTCATTAGATCAGCGAACCTTTACTCATTTATTTAGGCATCCTCATTTATCATTACATGCCGTTTTATGCCCTGAGGCAATAAACATCGCATTAAAAAAAAGTAAGCCTTCTTCTTACAGACAACATCTCCTACAGTTTTGTGTTTTGGATGTAAATAATAAAAAGTACGTTCTCGCGCCTATTTCGAGCGTTTCTACTGGATCATTAAATCACGTGGTGCTTTAGAGTAGCCGCAATTGGTCCACACCGATGCGCAACAGTGGCGAAGGCCCCCTTTTGTTACCACCTGCTTTTGCTTTGCGCTGCAACTACATCGATCTCTCCGACGTTTGTTTCTGAATCAGTTCGAAATGAACGACGACATGAAGAAGCGCGATTTACGAGATCGGAAATCTCACACGAAGAAAGCGTACTGAGGATACCGTCGCAAGCCTCGACAGAAAACGACAGAGGAAGGCAGTCGCCCGACGCCAGCTAGCCCTAATTAGGGTTACGACGACTTGGGCGAAATTGACGCTGCGGTGGACTTCGTGAGCGCCACGGAGGTGAAGATTGGACTGTTTTACAGTGATACAGCTGTGAGCAACCGTCATTAAAGAATTGCCGCGATATGCGGCATCAGTGCGCCCTAAGTGCCGTACTTGTAACCTTGCGGTACGCGAACCGGCCGAAAAACGCAAGGGCCTTTCGGCGTTTCTTGAACTCTACTGCAGAAATAGCCCGTGCCCTGCATCGCTACTTTCTTCTCCGTACACCTCGAGCCGTGCTGTGCCTGGTGTACTCGCGGATGGCCACCACCGTAAGCCGGAGCTGTCAGACTGGGAGCTCCTGCGACAGCTTCGCCGTGAACATCAAGGCGGACGTGGGTGCGCGCGCGATAGGCATCGGACACGAGCAGCTGTCCTGTTTTTGTGCCATTCTCGGCTCGCCGACGCCGTTGCATCGCAAGAACTTCGTTTCAGACTAATATTTCCATTTTGTCAAGAAATTTCATGCGCATTTGTGTCATGCTTTTTAAGAATACAGATGTTTACAACTTTCAAGTGCGTTTTTCGCCGATTCTGATTTCAGCATTTTTTACGTTATTTGCACAAAATTACAAGTACGTAAATTTGGCGCATTTGGATGAAATTTTTTATACAGCTTCTTGAATGTGTGCAAGTGTGCAAAATGGGAATATCTATTTGAATTATCAATATCAGTTCTACATTTTTTTCGCAAAAATTCGCACAATATTGACTAACAGCATCCAGAATGTAGACCTTTGGTGTTCGGGAATTTTTTTGCAAACACATTATATCTTGATTAAATTTCAAGTAGTTTTGTTCATACTACTTAACCTAAGATGCAAAATAAGCTATTGCAAACTGCATCTAAACATAAATATAATCCTCCAAAAAGTGTTCACTAAAAGCCTTATAATTTACTTTTGAGGACTCTATTACACAAAACATATGCAAGCTACATAAAAAACTTAGGCTATCATTAGAATCTACACTAAAAACCTTATCAATGATCTAAATTTCACAATATTAGGTTGAATATTGAAAAAAAGTGTCTTCGAGGTGCATCTCCCCTTAAACAATGCATTTTTGAAGGATTAAAGCGCAAATTTGCTTAATGTCACGTGGAGCGTTTAGCGATAAGCCGTTGAGCTATAGCTTTGAGCGATAAGCCGAAAAAGTCTCCTTCTGTATAAGGAACATCCGTGTCAAGACATCACCCCTTCTCTGTGCTGATACCTACTACGAAGTTTGAGGAAAGTACTGCCAGCAGACATCAATGATAATAGTAAATTCACCAACTTTTCACAAAAAGCTTTCCAATAAAAGAAGGAAGCCTTTCCCTCAACGTTTTTTGCTTGCTTGGACCCAGGAGAATAAATTCACGTTCAGTAAGAGCAGAGAAAAAATTTCTTTTCCGCGCATATATTTTCACCCCAGGCACCTTATTAAAATAATCCAATCTCACTTCAAGACAACTGTTTTCGGAAACTGTTAAGCGCAGAAATATTTCCGCCTGGTCCGTAAAAGTTTCAATTCTGTACGGCTATGTTAAATTGTTAGCCAAGTGCTTTTTATATACATGCACCACATGCAAGCTTTGCGCTCTAATAAAAAAGAAGCTTCCTTCAACACAATTCTTGATAGGTTAAGTTCGGTCGCATTTTTTTTGGTAGAGTTTTATTTAGGCGTGCAACATCCATTTTTTTGTAATTCTGAATATTATCCAGTGTCCGCGCCATTTCTCGCAACCTACTGACCTTATGACCATTCATGCGAAGAATTCTGTCGGCATGTTGAGGTACTCTGACGTCACGTCGTTAAAGGGCAAGTGAAGCGGTTTTAGAATTCGATGAGTTTAAGGTTGCCGAATGTGCAAAATGTGCAGGTAAAACCTACAAAATCGTTTTGCTCTAGCACTTGAAATGGTGGCGTAATCGCCGAATAAAGTCGTCGTCGGCGTTCAGATTCTCTGATGTGCACAGCGATGGGCAGAGGCCCCGATAATGACGTCACGTATGACGGCACTACGTTTCCAGCGAAGAAACGGTTATTCCATGGAAGAAAACCGATGCCATTTAAGGTGAAGCTCACGATGCATTGTTTGGCGCCATCCGACGACGCACAGCAGCATGCAGGCGTAAGCAGCGGGCATCTGAAATTTCGGCAACAATGACGTCACTGCCGAGTTTCCTCGCACTCCTCCAACGTACTCAGGAGAAGCCTAAACATCGTCGTGGTTTTAATCGACGATTATGACGCCAATTAAAATGCCACAGCAAAATTACTTTTCATGCTTTATCTAGAAGCTTGATAGATTCGAATTCTTGAATAACCTCGAATTCTCAAAAAAGTGTTTCAGCTTCCCTTTAAGCACGCATAGAGCATTCGATTTTACTCTGCACGCTAAAGTAAAATCAGAATTTCAAAAAGGAAAACATCGCGATGAACGATATTATTTTGTCAAACTTTACCGGAAGATGCTCCTTTGTTCAGCTCTGAGATTTCAAATTTTCGTGTGCATTTCAATGCATAGGAAAATGTAAAAGAGACTGAATGGTACCTGAGCTAAACAGTGGAAAATCTGTCAACGATGAACAGTGCAATCACTTTCTTTCAACACTCGCATAATCATAGTTATTGCCGTTTTGATTCTAAAAATAAGTCAAATTAGTATACAAAGCTGAAGAAAAATAACGCGCCTTACGAGAATTTCTTCCAAAAATTCAGTACGAGCAATCATGAGCGTCAGTTTTTTTATGAGTATTTCACCTGTGCTTGAAATGAAGCAATATATAGCCGAAATAAATTTCATATTACCGAACCTTTTTCTTTACTATGTTTATAAAAAACCTAGATCATCCGGTGCACTTCTCAGTTGAGAAACCTTACCCCTGAGCGCAGAGAAATTAGCACCCCATTGATGAAGCATTTTTATAGATCTTATTAAGGAATTTCTTATTAAGGTCTCTTATTAAGACTTTTATCTTATTAATCTTATCAAGGTCTTTGTGCAGCGACCGATTCGTGAGTAAAAAGGAGCACAGTAGTTTTTTCGTCTCTTTTATGGCTTCCGTGTCGATCGCCCACTGAGCATTCGAACAAGCTCCCCGTTAATCATCCGCTCCTGTGAGTTATCGAACGCCTACACGCATAGAAGCAGGGACACTGCCCGAACAATTAGCAATGACCAGCGACGCTCCTTCCACGAAGCTTAAACAGAAATCAGAAAGACTAACGAGACGCCGGGGAAGAAGTCTAGCCTCCCTGTTATATCGACCACGAGGGTTCATCGATTTCTCCAGTAGCGCTTATGAAGCCGCCATGCAGGTTCCCACTCTTTGTCTTCTGGTTCACAGCAACTTGGGCCAACAGCGGCTGCACTGATGCGCACAAAGACTGAGCTCTTGCTCAAAGCTGCCAGAAGGTTGTGGATGGAGTCCACAGTTGTGCCGCTTCCCTAAAGAACTACAGAGGAGGAAAGCTGAGCTCTTCCGTCCACATCTTGAGGCTTCGGGACCGAAAAAATACGCGCAGCCGCCATTTCCTCGAACGAAGAATCTCTACCGAATTTCCTTTCAATAAATGAGCCCTGCTCCGAATGAAAAATTGGCCTGCATTTCAACAACAGTTATTTATTGTCTTTGTACAAGCATTCATAGTAGTTTCTTTGATGATGACTTGGACAGTACGGAATAATTTTGTTAGCTCTCACTCGCCAAATCCCGGGTAATTTGAAGAGACGCTATTGTCATGTCAAACCCATGCTCATTTAAATAAGATATGAGATTCCATTTCCTATGCGGTCACTGCCGACGATGCGAGAGACGGAGTGCATCCCGGGTAGCCTGGGCAGCGCAGTGACCTCAGAGATACAGCAGGCTCTATTATGACTTGGCGCCGCATTACAAACTGCCTGGTAATTGTACGTGGGCGTGAGCATGCGTGCGCCTAACACCAGACTACAAAGGCGCTGCATACTCAACTGTACGGCAGCATATATTATTTAGCGAACAGTGCCCCGCCGTGGTGGCTCAGTTGTTACGGCGCTCGGCTGCTGGCCCGAAAGACGCCGCGTCGATCCCGGGCGCGGCAGTTGAATTTCGATGGAGGTGAAATTCTAGAGGTCCGTGTACTGTGCGATATCAATGCACGTTAAAGAACCCGAGGTGGTCGAAATTGCCGGAGTCCTCCACTACGGTGTTTCTCATAGCCTTAGTCGATTTGGGACGCTAAACCCCAATAAACCAAACCAAACTAGGCCACGCAGGCGAAGCGCCTGTGTCGACCGACATGCCTCAGCACGGCTGTACGCCGTGAGCAGAGGTGGCCCAGCGCAAGTTCGTCATAAGCGCAGTCCTGCCGACACCTTGGTTACACGCGGCTTGCATTTATCCCCCCCCCCCCTGAACGTCATCTGTGAGCCTGTGTAGCTAATTCGGTAGTTGTGACATCGCTGTCCAGTGCGTGCTGTGCACGTTGCCTAGGTAAGTGGGGGATTTCGTCATGGCGTTCATTCGCCGCTCCTTCCTCTTTCGCTTAGCCCATGGTCGAAAGAAACGAGCATTCCATCCACAAATGGACCAAGGACGGGGGACAGAAACACGACCACAGCATGACGTGGAGTGGTGGTTCTCTTTCGTTCCTGCGACTTTCTTTATGCAATTTAGCTTTCATTTTGTTCTACAATGAAATGCCAATTTGCCCAGTCCTTGCTCTTCTAATCAGCTTATTATTTTTTCACAGGCCATTAGCGGCGCTCTACTGGTTTATTTTGCTGGTTCCGTGGCCGTGGATTCTGGATGCCATGAGATCTTCGTTCCCCTTGGGAGGCTACCAGTTGCAATAAAATGATACTGGTTTAGGCTCTCTATGCGGCAGCTCACACGGTGAGCTTTTTGTTTGGAACACAGACCGAAAAATATAAGGCCTTTAAAAGCTAAAACCGTTTTCTTAGCGCCAAAGCGTATTGTTCATGGAGAAATAAAATGAAACTTATTTATTCAGCGCCTTTCGCCACACGAAACGTTTAGTACGTAGTAAATGAAGGACGAAGTTGCATCCTGTGCAGGAAGTGATAAGAAAGAAAGCATTAACGTAAAAATGATGCTTTGATTGTGTGTCGAGTTTCACATCATGGGGCTGCAGGCGGAGTATCGGAGGCTCGTCAACGGAAGGCTCCGGTTAAGTTTGGCAACCTGCGCTCTTTAATTTTTGCTATGGGACGCAGATCTTTAGTCTTTGTGTCCATAAAACGTGATTGTCGCAACCTGGATTCGCCCTTCATACCTCGGACTCAGGCACTTAGGTATTGCGGCGGTTTACAAAGGGGGAGTACTGTGAACGAACAGAAGGGGTGTTTTGTCTATTGGTTTATGGGGGTTTAACGTCCCAAAGCGACTGAGGCTGAGGGACGCTGTAAGATTTCGAGCACCTGGGGTTCTTTAACGTGCACTGACTTCGACACGTTGCACGGGCCTCGGAGGGAGGGAATGATGTGAAAACGGCACAAATATTGGATATTTAAACATTCTACAATAACTCTGGTCGAGGACATAAATCCACATGACGGCAGATCAGAATATAGCTTACTCGTAAATCTAATTTGTAACGTGCTCAAGTTCATTTCCTGCGCATGCTTGTTATACGAATCCTGTGGCATTCATAAACAATGCCGCGACAAATGGTTCCCACAACATTTTCTGCAACGAGAAACGTCATTGCCAGTCTCCTTTAAACTGCCAGATGTGGCTACAAAAACGGTTGCTTATAGTTTTTACTCCAAAACGGGACATTCGTACGGAACAACGGCACTAACAGCGCGCAACGAGTGGAACTAGGGTGTAGTAAAGCGTGCGCTCACAGCTTGAATTCCCACGTTAGGAGTCTCCATATTCTCGTGGCCTAAAAATGCACATAGCCTACTTGCGATCTTAAAAGTTACATAATATTGAGTGATTTTTCATACACGCCCAGAAATTCTAGACAAAAGCATTTTGTCAATTTGGAAAAATGTATGAACTTATTATTTTCATATATTGTACGATTTCACTATAACCGTTAACATTAAGACAGTCCTGACTGTTTAGCTTATGATATTGTCACCGAGCATGAGGTTCTTTTGGCGATTAAGAAACTTAAGCCAAAACATTCAACAGGAATTGATGAAATTCCCAGCTTCATAATCAAAGGATGCGCTGACATTTTTGGCCCTGTTTTGGCGCATTTGTTCAACTTACCGTTACGAACTGGTGTTTTTCCTTCTCGTTGGAAGTTGTCAGTAGGTGTTCCTGTATTCAAGTCTGGCGATGCTTGCGATGTAAACAACTTTCGACCTGTGTCACTAATTTGATCTTTTGCGAAAATTTTTGAAATGGTTATGTACGGACGCATGGGCTCACACTGCAAACAAAGATCTCAATTCTGTAGCACGGATTTTTTAAAGGTCGATCTGTGGAAACGAATTTATGCAGCTTTCTTGATTATACTGGGCCACATGTATTTAATCGTGGTCAGGTAGATGCAATCTTCTTTAACATGACTAAAGCTTTCGATATGGTTTCCCATGAGGTACTTCTGATGAAGATGGAAAGATACGGACTTTGCCCCATGTACTGCAGGTGGCTCGAAAGCTACCTTGCCAGCCGCCGTAACATGGTCCGATTTTACGGTTGTGTGTCCAATGAATTTCTATCATCTTCGGGAGTGTCTCAAGGCTCCAGCTTAGAACCGCTGTTGTTTTTAGTGCATGTTAATGACTTGCCGTTGCATGTGAAGAACTCCAGAGTTTTGCTCTTCGCAGGTGATTTCAAATTCTTCTATAATATTGGAGATATTGAGGACTGCCGCCAATTGCAAGCTGACATTAACAACGTTGAGAATTGGTGTTTGATGAATCGATTAAAACTGAATATTAAGAAGACTTCCGTCCTGTCTCTAACTAGGAAACGCGACACAGTTACGTTTGATTACACACTTTTGGGGGGTCAAATTTATCGTGTGGCCCATGTACGAGACCTTGGTGTTGTTGTTGATTCAAGGCTTTATTTTAGACTGCATGTAAATTCAATTGTGCTACGCGCACTGAGGCATATTGGTCTTATCTCTTGACTAAACAAAAAATTTCGACGGCACGAATGTCTACGCACTCTATACTGTGCCCTTGTGAGACCGCGTCTTGAGTTCGCGTCAGTAGCCTGGGATAGCGTATCTGTACCCTATTGCACGAAAATTGAAAATGTCCAGCGTATGTTCATACGCCTCTATTATGATAGATATATTGGTCGCCATCGTTTCTACGACTATGATTCTCTATTGGCAGACCTCAATATGGGTACCCTTGGCGACAGGCGACGCATACGTGACATGCAGTTTCTGCAAAAAGTCGTGCGCGGTTTCATTAACTGTGGGACCTTACTGATGTCGCTGAATTTTCGTGTGCCGCATGCAAAAGCCGCAAAATGTTTCGACACATTTTATCTCGATTTCCACGCCATCTGTCCAATGACTCGTTCACAAATCCTGTATAACAAAACGTTTATTGACATGGACATATTTGCCTAATTGTTGTTTTCATGCCTGGATTTAAGTGTTTTTAAGTGGTCATTCTGATGTATCTGACCTAGTGTGCGCTCGTTTAGGCCACTTGGCTGCTCAGGCACACTCTAATAAACATATCTCTCTATGTATCTATCTAAAAAATACCCGCGGATCTCACGTCGGCAGGCTAACATTATATTGCCGTTAACCTTTTTTGCAGTAGGGAAAAACGTCTTGACTGCTCGATGCGAGTGGTGGAAAAATGTGAAAAGAAAGAGTTTTCTACGTGTCAGAAAAATGGACGATTACCCTCAATATTTCAATAACAGTACCTGACACTATTCCAAAATTCAAAATTTTTTCAAAGAACGCCCGACATGAGTTGAAAAAGCTATACGCGCTGGTGTGGTGCCCTGTTACAGATCCCCCTGAGAGCACTCGCGCAGAAAGAATGGACTAAGCGACAGGCGTACACCCACACACGCACATTTAATACACCCTACGCGACACAAAGGCTAGAACACAGAACTAACAAAACTAACACAGAACACAAAGACTACCAATACGCACGACCCAGGAACGCCCACTCTACTAGCGTTCGGCGTTCGTGCTCATAGTTCGGTGCTGATAAAGCATTGCATGGGTCCCGACAGTGACATCCAGGTAGCCGGCGCCGAGGTGGTGTTCGAAGTGTTCAGGCTGGCGTCCCTGGCGGCGTCGTTGGCGCAGTCGTACAAGCTGCCGGTGTAACTGCCCGTGCAGGCGATGCTGGCGACGTTGGCGTTGGGGGCACCACCCGCATGGGTGGCAACAGCGCTGGAGGCACCCCTGGCAGTAACAGGCGGTTGCGCCAGCCGTTGACTCCACGGAACGGGCTCAGGAACGGCTGGAATTCTACGGTACGACGCCATAGCACTTGAGATCACCGGAGCAGTAGCCGCCGTTGCTCTCTTCCAGTCGAGGTGTTCCTCACCCATGGAAACCTCCACTTCTCTGTTCTAATCCCCCCCCCTCCCCCGTGCCGCGGTATCCCTCGCGCTTTTATAGCCTTGTCATTGGTACATGTCATCCTTGTCTTCGTCGTCAGCTTCCCTTCTCCACCATTCAACTGTTCCCACCTCACTGAACACTTTTTCTTAATCTTCTTGATTCTTGGATTAATACAGGTCATGCTTATCGTCTTCCTCGTCTTCTTCAAACTTTTCCAGTTTCCTATCATATGTAATAACAGCCCCCTCTCTCAAGAGTTTTTTTCCATAAAATACTACTCACATCATCCCCATCTTCAAGCCTTCCAGCCAACCAACTATCTTCTTTGGCGATTATGGACCCAGTACACAATACACCGCAGATGTCAAGCATACACCAAAAACACAGCACTGACACAGCACACTAAATTGTATTTACGGAACATTCCTCTCTCTGCTGGGGTCTCTCCTGGCACATTTTCCTGATCATATTTTTGAGGGTGCCGTTGAACCACTCTACAAGCCCATTACACCTGTTATGGTATGGCGTTGTTAATAACTGCCTTACTGAAAAAAGGCGGTAAATCTCCTTCATTAGTTCCGACGTGAAGTTCGAGCCCCGGTCACTCAAAATTTCCCTCGGGAAGCCATAACGCGAGAACATCTCCACAAGACCCTCCGCCACTGGGATACAGTCAATAGTCTTCAATGGAATAGCGTCCGGATAGCTAGTGGCCACGTCAACCAGGGTACGCACATATCTATTGACTATGGCGGATGCTGGAGAGATTTGCCTCACAATGTAAATAGCCACTCTTTGAAACGGTAGGTAAATGGCTGGCATGTTGCCCAGAGGTGCGGGATCAACTCTTCCTTTTGGAACTGTGCGCTGGCACACGTCACACGAGCGAACAAAGCGTTTAACGTCACTCTGGACACCTGGCCAGAAGAACTCCTCGGTGATTCTAGACACCGTTTTGTGAACACCCTGGTGTCCGGCCATAATGGCGTCGTGTCCTAAGCGTAACACTGTCTCTCGCATACCTTCTAGTAACACCAGCTGTTGGACCCGCCTTCCCGAGCTAAATACTCATTCCCTATGCAGAAGACCATTTACCAGCTGATCTCCGAATGACGTACGACTCTTTTTTCTTTTCACCTTTTCCCCAACTCTTTCGAAGCAGGCTTTCAAGCTCGAGTCTTCTCTTTGCCTAATTGCAATTTCTCCAAGTGTTACGTTCAGCCACATCGTAGTGCGAGTAGAAAGCCGACGCTGCTCTGCTCGGGCTCTCATTTGAGCTCGTGTCTCCCCTGTCGAGGAGAAATAGACTGTCCCATTACCCGCCTGAGCTGTCGTGGGCCTTTCCTCCTATAGGTGTTCCTCAACGTCGAGCATCCTCCACTCGGGATCACGGTCCTCGACACTTCTTCCCAACATGCGATCGTAGATTGGTTTTTCTACGCATTTTTGTCCGACCTCTGCAGTATAATATGGCGTGGACACTAGAATCCTGGCTTCAGGAAGGTACCTGACAGTGCTATCTACATCCGCGCCTCCAAGTACAACACAGCATTGGCTACTGATTTAGGCAGACCTAAGGAAAGGCGCAGAGCGCGTCGCTCCATAACAAACAGGGGTTCACGCTTGTACTTTAGGCACCCAGAAAAGAGAACGGAGCCGAATTCAATGATTGGCCGTACATAGGTCCTATAAAGAAGTAGTAGAGTGTCTCGTCGCATACTGAATTCAGCGGCTCACGCTTCCCCTGTAAGATCCTCGTCCTTCACCAGGCTTCTCTGAACCAAAATCGTGTTGGCTCTGCTGTCTCTAAGCCCCAATATAGGACGCTCCCCTGTTTGCCCAACAACATTGCTGCTTTCGACTTGGGTGTTCCACTCACTACCTCATGTTCCAGCGGCGTTCGCGCTGCTTTTAGTTGTGGAAATTCAGGTGGTGTGACAAGTTCTACCCGAGAGGCGACAACGCATGCATCTCGGTCCTGCGTTCTATATCAGCATTCATCCACAGTATGTTTTTTTCCTCTTACACCTGGACACACACCCAATGTCTTTTGGGCACAGCTACTGGCTACCTCGCTACGCAGGAAACATCTTACTGGCGCATTATATGCACCGCCATAGGCTCTAGGGTTTGTCGCATCTCTCTCTAGGACCTTTTGAGTTTCCTGCTTTGCCTTACTCATATTTCTCAGGCCTTGAGCCTCAAGGAATTGGTCTGCAGTGTCGGCAAACTCTTCAAATCAACACAACTTTCTTTCAGGAATAGCGCTAGCTTTGGACTGCAACATGCTAAAAGCGACTTTGTGACCAGCTTGTCATGTGCCACTTCAAAACTATTTTCTGTGTTTGACATATCAAACCTCCTGTCGAAATAGTTGGTCAGCCTGGAGGAAAACTGCTTAGCGGTTTGAGAATCCTCAAATTTCGCGGTGCGAAATCTCTTGCGAAAAACTCCTGTCGTAAGCCTGAATCTTCGAAGGAATGCCTTCTTGACTTCATCGTAGTACATGGAATAAGCAGCAGGCATCCTCCCAAACACATGCAGCGCCTCCCCGAATAAAAACATGCTCAACGCCGTGGCCCATTCACTGCACTCCCAACCTTGCCTCAACGCTATCCGCTCGAATCTTTGCAAATATGCGTCCAAGTCACATATTTTGTGATCAGAAGGAGCCATCAGGTTTCTTGGACAAACTCTGGCCGGTCTAGGAAAGTCTTTATCCGCTAAGGAACGCTGATAATCGACCGTGATCTTTTCATATCCTCCCGCGATATGCGCCTGTTTCCAGAAAACAAACTCTTTCTCCCGTTGAATCCTTTTTCGCGCTCTTCCTCCTCTCTGGCGCGCTCTGTTCGGTGTATCTCTGCCGCTCTCTCGGGTTCCTCCACCACTCCGACATCTTCATGTGCCTATGCTCTTTCCTCTCTATGCCTCTTTGCTTCCTCGTCATAGAGACGCATCGCCTCTTCCTTGCTTAAACCTAGCTTGAAAGCCAGTTCTAACCTTTTGTCCAAATCCATACTTCCTGCTGTCCAGAGATTGGAAAGATCAGAGACACAACAAACAGAAACAAGGAAATGAATCCTGGCAGGCTCGCCACTTAGCTTTGTCACGGATCCCCCGAGAACAGTCGGGCCGAAAGAATGAACTAGGAGAGAGGTGTACCCACACACACGCACATTTAACACACCCTACGCGACACAAGCACTAGCACACAAAACTAACAAAATTAACACAAAGACTACCAAAACGCACGACCCGAGAAAACCCAGTCTACTAGCGTTCGGCGTTGATGCTCACGGTTCGGTGCTGATGAAGCGCTGCATGTGTCCCGTCATTGGTATCTAGGTGCCCGGCGCCGAGGTGACGCTCGAAGTGCTCAGGCTGGCGTCACTGGCGGCGTCGTACGAGCTCCCGGTCCAAGTGCCCGTGGAGGTCATGGTGGTGATGTTGGTGCGGTAGGCACCACCCCAGATGGGCGGAAACAGCGCTAGAGGCACTCCTGGTCGTAGCAGGTGGTTGCGTCAGCCGCTGTCTAGCCGGAACAGGCTCAGCAACGGCATGAAGTCTGGGGAGCGAGGTCTTACAACTCGAGATCACCAGAGCAGTACCCGGCGTTGCTCTCTTCCAGCCGAGCTGTTCCTGACTCGCCAGAACCTCAGCTTCTCTGTTCTCCCCCCCCCCCCCCCCCCCCCGCCCCGTGTGATGGCACACGTCATCCTGTCTTCAACGTCATCGTCTTCTCTTCTCCACCATTCAACTCTTCCCACCTCACCGAATACTTCTTTATTCTGGGATTAATACACGTCATGCTTATCGTCATCCTCATCTTCTCTAAACTTCTCTAGTTCATACTTCTATTCCAAATTTCCTATTATATGTTACATGCCCTCTCATGTTAAAGACTGTTCAAAAGAACCGTTTTATGAAAAACATTTTTCAGGTCGAAGACGGGCAGTACTACTAGACAGCACGGCAGAAATTTACTCCGGGCATTACACAAGTTGCAAAACTAAATGGGCAGATGCGCCTGTAGATCGCTCAAAAAAGAATAAAATGACCTGTACATCTTCGTTCTTACTATTAATTTGTTTCTTTGCAGAAATTAGAGCGAAAATGCCCCTCCCCCCCACCCGCCCCAACACTGTTCTGAAAGCGAAGAGCAACTTTGCGAAGTCTAACATGCTACAGAAACAGTGTTCGATAAATAAACAGAGGCGCCCCTCTCTTTCTCTTTTCAGCCGGCGTGGAGAGAAGGCTGTCTAATAAGGTGGGCGCACTCTCTGCGTAGCCGTGCTGCCAGTTCGCGTCGCGTCTGTTGACAAAGTCGGAGGCGCCGGCTGCGACAAACAGTGTCGGCACCGCAGTCTGCCTTCTTCTTTTCCCTTTCTTGCACTATATTTACTACTATCGACCTCGCATATCACAGAGGATGCACTCGGCCGTCTCGTGAGGAGACGGATTTTGTGTTATATAGTGAGATAGGTTGTTCGACCGTGCCAGCGATTTATGCCAGCTGGCTCTACCCGTAAGAGGAAATGACCCGACATTCTTACGAGCTCTGTGCATGTGTCTTCCGAGGCGTACTTCTCATTCACGACTGGCTTCCAGTGACGAAAGTGTCACTGACGTGCTCTGGAAACGCCTCATTTGTTGTGTCATTTTTTTCGCTGTCTTGAACTCCGCGGAAAGTTGCTTTGTTTTTTGCTGTTGTATGGGGAGAGCCACCATACCTTAACTTCTACGAGCAGGACGACGTACGCTCACTGTTGCCGAGACTGCTTTGCATTATTTTAGGTGACCTCTGCTGCGAGAAAGTACTTATGGAAATGACATTTTTTTTTTCATTTATTTACACTAAACCCCTATTAGGGGTATTACATAGAGGGGGGGGGGGGGGCGACAGCACGCAAGAAATACAATGACCAAAATATTATAGTAATATAACGACACTTAAAGAACGAGCACGAACAGTTCATAACAAAGGTTGAAGCAGTCAACAATACGAAATACGATATGCATGAATTAAAGCCTGCTAGGACGTAATACAACTTACTACAAGACTTTTGAAGAAAAAAAATACAGTAGTGCGAAGAATGCAAAACAAACGAATCAAAACACAAATCTTGCATGCCTACTCTCTCAGGCTATCTTTTAGTACTGAAAGAACTTTGTTGCAATTCATGGGTATAAGGCAACACGCATGTCAATGAATAAAATAGAACAGTTTGGTCTATTTATTTACACATTCCCAGGTGGCAATGGTGGCTCAGAGTGAGAGGCTTTAACTTGCCAGTCGATACCTGAACAGGGTACCTAAACATCTTCCGCTGGACGATGCTTATGTTTGCTATCTTGGTCTCAGCCTGGTAATTTGCACGGACCTGCGTGCGTGTCCATGCGTCACAAAGTATTCGCGGCATTCCACGGTAGATGCAGAGCTTTAGTTTCATAGTTAACAATAACAAGCGTCTATTGTGCCTATTCATAAAACGTAAAGGGAGACTCAAGATAACGCCATCTAAATAGGGTTATTTCTAAAAAGCGTTTCAGTGGCTCTTTCTGAGTATGCTTGCATTTATACAGCAGAAAAAGTGGCATTAATTCCTGAGCAAATCTGCGTTTACGAATTTCCCACCATTCGATTAGAACTCTTAACGTCTACACCTAAATATGAGGAGTGATGATCGTTTAGAAAGTAATGGCAGTGCAGCCTAGCCTTTGGATATCGCGAATTCATCGCTCGAGATACACCACAATTTGCGAGAAAAATCGCGTGGTGATATCTACCCTGATACTTTGTTGTCTTTTCTAAATAATACCCTTGTTTTCAATGAAAGTAGCGTCTTCGTCGTTGCAATGTTTTGAGCCATTCATGCAAAGAAAACTTCTATCGGTCAATACTAACTACAGCAGAGAAGACCAACTACAATCAAGGAACACTCAGAGAAGGACGATGCCGCACTGTCAACTGTAATTTTCAGGCACCTGCGGTGTAAGTAAATAGGCTTTTCACATAAAATTTCAGTTCTCAGTGAAGCACCATCATTGTCCCTGTGGTATATTGTTGCCGTTGTTCTTCTCTGCTGCAGTTAGTACAAACACTAAGCAACTAGCTCATCAATACACCCTACAGACCGTTTACAGCGTGCAGTTCTTCTGTTTGAGACCAGATGGCGCCACAGGTGCGCTAAAAACACGACGCTATTCCGGGCCTCGTAAGTCACAGGCGTGTACGCCTCGACGGTGCAGTGGAAATATCGCAAGTGCCAGCCGAATTTCTTCTTTCTACGAAGATGTGAAAAGGCAGAAGGAATACGTGCTGTGTTGTGGACTGCAGGAATTGTGACAGAGAGTTATAGGTGCAGGATATGATCATTTGCGGACTTAACGTCACCGAACTGCAAAAGGACGTACTGCCCCTGTTCGCGCCCGTTCGCCATGCACCCTTTCCCAACGGGTGGGCGCAACAATCATATGGTAGTGCACCAGTGCTAGATATTCAATATAGAAAGAAAAGTTTCGATCTTAGAAAATCGGCATGAACAAGCTGTTCCGCCACCGAAATCGTCACTTCGAGCTTGCAGTTGCGGTGCAGTGTCCTGGGACCCCAATGTTCGCAAGTTAAGGTGTGCGGCCATTCGTAAAAGGAGAGCCTGAGGCCGAATTAGGAACGGGAAACAAAAACGACTTAAGCTCCTACGTACCGCTACAATATATTGTGCAGTGCACAGCCGTGTGAGCGGATAATTAACGCTTACCGTCAGTCCGTGTACTACAAGCCGTCCTGGTGCTACTGTTGAACTTCGCTCCATGTAGCGTGGTTTTCGTGGGCCATAATTGGAATAAAACATATGCGTGACGGCTGTTGTGTTGGGTGGTTCACTTCCTCGCGGTCCATTCGAGACTGTCGCTAAAAGTGACTGCGGCTCAGAGTGAAGCTGATTACTTACAACCAATGATCGAGACCTCGAGCATTTTCATGTTCACGTGTCGAGCAAGGAGCGTACCAAAATTTTATATGTGAGGATGAAATAACTGTGACCTTCATGTAGTATGAACGCGTTGCCATGCGCGCGTTATAACAATTGTATCGCGGAATCCTTCGATAGGATTGCACGCCAGCTTCTTCAGACTGTTTTGTGCATGGTACTGCTTACATGATTAGTTTGCATTTTTGTGTCTATTTATTCCTGTCGCCTTTTTGCGTTTAACAAATTAGTAGGAAATATTTCAGTTTTCCTAAGCACAGGTAACCGGTTTTAAACGAATGCGCACGATGTGCATGTGAGCCTTTTAGAGCGGTGTCGGTATGCAAGTGCACTATACAACAACGACCAGCTGCGCTGTCGCAAGAGCATTAAAGCTTGTCGTTTTAGATAAGAATAAAAACATTAATCAAAGTCTGCAGTGGATGCAAAGACAAGCACTCAGGTGATCCAGGCAACTCGAAGAGGCGGAGAGCTCAGCGGCTCTCCGCGACATGAAGCCCGAACACGTTTTCACGCCTCAAGTGATCAAACTAGGGTTCTCGCATGTCCTTAGATGCTTTGGCCAAACCTTACTGTCGTCTTCCAACTTGTTTACAGCCTTATCAGCCTAAACACTGTCTATCAGAACCGAACCATCAGACGCACCAGCCATTGCGACGAGGCGCCCGCCGAGCAGTCAGAAGGCGTGTAATGGCGGCGTAATCCCGTGATCAAAGATGGCAGCCTCCATCATACGGCCCTGTGAAGCGTCTGTTAACTATCATTAGTCGTCGCTACCGCTTCAACGCTTCTTTGCAATCATAAAAGAACTATTACGTTCGTGAAACTTGTAACTTCACGCAAAAAATTCAGCGCGAAGCTCTTATGAGCGCTCGGCTTGGCCACATAGTACATCACGGTCACACTGGGCTTCACGGTCAGCTGGGGTTTGTGAACGCTCTCGCTTTCGCACGTGTACGAGCGGCTGCGGACTCCTGCTGAGAACGTGCCGCGTCTGCCGCGTCCGCCACGCAAAAGTCGGTATAACATGCTCGTCTTTTTTGTTCCTCATGCACATATATGGATGAGCTTACAGTGCCCCCCCCCCCCCCCCCCCCAGATTGTCTAATTCACTGAGCCGCAGCGTGCGGCACCAACTTTGAGGAACACCGTCTGTGGAGTCAAACAAGCTTTGTCGCACTATGGCTGAAAGCGCGGCGTCGGCACCTGCGAAGAGCGGCTCTTTGAGTCGGTTGCACACTGGCGCTCGGAGGGGCGGCGGTGATGGTCACGTGACAGTCTCGAGGTGCTATGGAACCCGCCCGAACTGCTCTATTGATGTTTGTCGCTGTGTGTCAAACCCTCTTCTTCATTGATTGACTTTCCTTAGTGCACTGTGCAGCGTCCGTGTGTCTGCATGCAGGTTGTAGCCCGATGCCAAAGGGAAACATCAATTAACTGTTTCCTAAGGGCGGTTGGTTGTTTTGATCAATGAGTTATTGATGACGCTCGGAAGAAAACCAGATAATTGGATGAGAAGTATCCATTAGAAAGAAGGCAACAAACAATTGGATGAGACGTATCGATTAGAAAGAAAGCGCCCGGGGTGTTCTCTCTTGAGGCGAGAGGGAGGGGAGCTTGAAAGGGAAGGCAGTCTCCTCGATGATAGCAGAATTGAAATATCTTTTTGAATGCGCGTTGGGGCTGTTGTCATAGCGGCAATCAAGGGCAGCGCATTAGAACTTTAAATTCAAGAATCTCGATGCAGTTTCCTTACCCCGTAACGAATGTAGACAGAAATTCGGCCCTGCAGCATGCGCTAAGTGAGCGGTATTGCTTTTTGGTAACTCTTATGTCTCGAAGCCACCTTGTAAGCTTAGGAATAAAAAATCTTCGGTTTTCAGAGCATAGAAAAGATGAATGCCCACTTCAAGGCTTCTAAATATTTGGGAAAGTTGGAGTGGACACGGGATTGTACTGTTTGATTCGGGGGCACTACAAGTCTCGGGCATCTGTGTGTGCACGCAGATGTCACAGAAAACCCAGCGATGGCAAGAAAAATAGGGTGACGTCATCAAGCGACCGTAGGACAAACAAAGTAAGCCGAAAACCTCCACTTTAGACAATCCTATTAATGTCGTTCCTCGCCGAGCTTACTGTGGCGCTAGTTTTCCCTACAACATCATAAATCTGTGACACAACTATTTATCGTACAGCGTTCTAGGTGACGTCATACGATTTCTCGTTGCATAGCTTACATGTGGTATTAAACTGTGAGGCTAGCTTGCGACAGGGATTCGAATTGACGACAGATGCGCCTTCAATTGTATGCCTTTCCAGAATTTTTACCTCTTCCCTTAAGACGTGGTTGGGTGTCCCCCGAAATGCGAGACGGTTACTGCGGGATTTCCTTTCCTCAAAAACTAGTTTTTGTATTAAAATGGTGACATGAGCCCTCGTCGTACACCGTCGCTAGTGCTGTCGTACAAATTCTCGGTGCATATGGCATACTTCTCTTGGTCAGGTTGGAGGCTACCCGACGACACATACTCGAACCGCGCGTCCGAGTGTTTCACCCGGATTTCCGGATTAAGCGTTTGTGGATTCATAGTTCGAAAGCGCGTTATTCGTTTCAATTATCGATGCGCAACCTGCGTCCTGGTCGAACGCGCACGGTGGCGCAAAAATGCTTTCGTCTTCACAGCAGTCATGAGCCTTAAGTGCCCTGTGAACTTTTTGTCTCATTTATATCACTTCTAGCGATGTGTGGTATTTTAACGTGACGGCGTTAAGGCAGGTGTTCTGGAGAAAGTCCGGCGTCGTGGTCGTCGTCGATGTTATGAGCGAAAAATCGGGCGAGATAGGTCAGTGCAGGTGGCAGCCATATCAACCGAGGGTGGCCATCCTATGGGCAATCTGGTGTACAAGGATCAGCAAGACAGGTTTAGACTGAAAACCTTTTCAAACGTGTGGTCTTGGCTAGAACATACACAGTTTGCCTTAGAATACAAGATAATTTTTTTATGGTCACACATATTAAAAACCATTATGACTTAAAGGGTTAAAGAAGGGAACAGGCAACATCATTCCTGTTTTAAATCATTACTAAGTCAATGGTGAGTGTCAGTAGTATACAGATTGACTACAACATTTACCATCTTGAACTTGAAAACGAATAAGTTTTTTGTATTGAAGTTAGTGGGCGTGAAGTTGCAGGAGCGGATGGTAGAGCTGTCACCTTCTTTTTTTTCTCTACAAAATATAACATTTCTTTATATTTGCTGCAAAAGCTTCACTTATGAATCGTGTCGTGTATTTCCACGTATATTGGTTCCTATATTTATAGCCCCTTATAGGATGCCTAAAAGGTCGCAATTACCAAATAATTTGTTTTGAATCAGTAATTCTTGTTCAGTGCACACGATAAAACCTCTATTGCAATATTCCTATGTTTCTTCTCTCTCGCATTGTTCATATCATTATGCAGATTACTTGAGATGTGCGCCTTGATGGCATCTCAGCGACACCAAAGTGAAGGCGTTTTCGTTAGCGGTTATGCGACATAAATTGACCAGCCGCTGTTTTTGCCAGGCCTAACGTTCAGTGTGTTATACTTATGCGCTTGTAACAAACGAGCAAATGTAATTTCTCATTGTGAGCGCTGCGTGGAAGGTAATGCGGCTTAAAAGCATCCGTCCGTAAGCTGAAATTTGAAATTCTTTCCAACAGGTTTAAAAAGTTTTACGACATTTGCTCATTGCGAAGTGGATGATCCACTATGTCACTGCAAGAAGCCCTCTCTATACACTACCAGAAATCGCCTCCCACGCCATTCCGTCTTGGTAGGATTATTTCATTTTGATCGCTTTTAATGCCCCTCAGCATGCTGAAATATCAGTAAATGATATTCGTTTTTCGGCGCCTTGCAGCTGACTCATCGTGAAAACAACTTCCTATTCTTTACGATAAAATATACAGCTTATCACACCCTAAGAACTCTCTCATCTTCCAAAGTCGGAAGGAGGCATCGAGCTCTCGAAACATCGGCTCTTATGCTTTCCTCTGATTAAAGGCGTTCGCCACCGGTCGAGCCCCGAGCTCAGCATAAAGAACACAGAAACACATCAACACTCCTTCTTGTTGCTCTGGACAAAGGTGGACCCTGTATTGCTTGGCCGGTGCTCCGTCTTTACTCACGTCGCACACTACCAATGCGGATCGTTCCCCCACGTAGCCTTTCTCTTTTTCCTGTCTACGACAGCCAGCCCTCGTCTACAATGATGGTCGTTTGTCTCTACGAGAGTTTCGGCGTTTCGTATTTTCTCAGTCGCTTCACCTTTAAGTTTCCTATGTGTTCAGTGAATCACCATGTTCTTAAGAACTTTCAGTGTGTGCAGTTTAATTCTTTTTGTGGTGGTTTGCAAACAATGGGAGTGTTTCTAAGGGAGTAGACTGTATCCTGACTTTTCGGAAGTACGGGAAAGGCAGACTGTACAAAGATCCAGGGACAAAGAAGAGCGTGAGAGAGCCCGTTTGGATTCATTTCTCTAGAAGGGCGCCTAGAAGAACATGCTACTAAAGGGAATAGAATTAACGTAAAAGCCCTTTCCTCGTAGCCAAATCTTACCTAAGCGCATTTACAATACCGGGACAATAGGCGTCTTCACCCAAAATAGCGCTAGCGTCTACCTGGTGAACTGCTGGTACACAGGTTGAAAGGTGCGGTAGGCATTCCTGTTTTGAAGTATATTAGACAGCAAGGATAAAACAGATGGGGAAAATAAAGCAGACGAAAAGAAAAACCGGATTTCGATAAATGCTGGAGAGACCTAAGGACTGGGCTGAGTGGCGACTGGGGCATGTGCATCGCGAACTTTTCTTTTCTGCTTTCCACAAAACCGGGGCCGCCACTACGATTCTGACCTTGTGAAGTAGACATCATTGCATGAGCCCTTCTGCCTACACAGCTCTTTATACTTGATTGCATTAGCCTTTCTCCCTACACAGCCGTAACAATGAACGGGATGGTAATGCCGGACTCCGATCGCGGGCGCACGCGGCTGAAAATGTCTATAACGTTTCCGTGGCCCTGTCATACCAAGTCATCAACACCGCTTGCTTATAAATTCAGTGGGAGGAAACTGATTCAATCCCAGGAAGTTAGTTTCCAGTATGAGCGGATGCAGGCACACGTCTTTCAAAATATCAGCGGTTCTCGTGGGACCTAAACTGTGCTTAAATAACTTAAACAAATATCAAGGGTGCTCTAACATACCCCCGTCATCAATTATGTTCCAGTGACGTGCAAAAGCTCAGCAGAACCTCATTATGCTTCTGTTTTTTCAAAAGAAAAAGCGTCTTTCTTCGCCGGAATATCATCTGAACTTTTTAACAAGATACCCTAACCGCGCACATCGCAAATAAATATAAAAATAGTGACCTGCGTGTCTTAGGTTTATGATTACCATCACAAAATACAGGAACAAAACCGTAATGCATTAAGTTAGGAGGAAGACGTGCGCTCATAAGACACAAATGGCAAGTGGGAGAGAGAGGAGAGGTAGGAGGGGTGAAGAACTTGGCTGAAGAACGCAGCCTTTTTGAGGGGGATAGAATTTTGGTAGACTTCTGCTCAGCTGGCCAGAGCTGCGAACCGCCCAAATATAAGTCAGTGTATCCAAGGCGTCACTCAGTGCCGGTGAGCCGTCGTTGGAGGGGTACGTTCGAGGCTGATGATTAAGTGGGACGCGTGAAGAGTGCAGAACCGCGGGAAGCAGGAAACTCACGGCACGCTTCCCCGCCCGTTCATCTAAGAAAGTGCATTGGTATTCAGTGCAGCCACTCCCTGCCTTTTGAACTTCGTTTCCGGCAAGGCCAAGCAATCATCTGTGTTGGGAAACAATTCAAACTGCTGCAGGTCTTGTTTTGTCAATGTCCATGCTCCTCAATGAACCTAGGAGAGACCGAATGATATCCTAACGAGAAAGGAACGTAGAGAAAACAAGTGAACGAATGGGACAAAAAAGGCAACGAGCACATGAATTCGTACACTTAACTGTTTCCAGCAGGCAAAAAGCATAATCCTACGCACGACATGTAGCGAACGCCGCCAAGTGTGCCTCCGAAGCCTGACAGCGCGACAGAAATTGTTGTAGAAGAAGGAAAGAACTAAATTGAGATGATGAAAGAAACTACGAAACTACAAACTCTAGCGGTGGTTAGGGAGACGTAGCCAAGTATATACACTGCTAACCAAAGATGCCTAGAATATTGAAGAGCGAAAACTTAGAGGGTCCATTATATTCATCTCAAGTCACAAAGCTTAAACCTCAGGGAAAAAATAGAATAGAGATGAGGTTTTGGACAGGCTGTGATAAAAGAGAAAAAAAAGTGGACACAGAGGAGCAGCCACCATATACACGAGAGCATGACAACTGTGGCAATAGCAGGTCACTCATGGTCGACACAGCTAGAGTCCCGTAAACCGAACCAAGTCTCCGCATCAGAACAACAATGTTGTTGCAGGAGCAAACAATATTTCGAAGCGACTAAAAATCAGATGGTTCTGCGATCGCAGAAGACGTGACAAGTGGCGAGCAGGCCTAATTTCCCTCGAGACAAGACACATAATTTCCTGTAATTCATTTCTGCCACGGGTCTTTCTTTTTGTTCTCATTCTTTCAGCGTTCTTTATTTTCTGTTTTTCTTCTTTCAGTCCTGGTGCACACGTAAAGTTTGGCTCGGGAAGCAGGAATTAAGTGGGAAGATGACGAGTCCGGGACAGAAGCCATCAAAGACATTACTTCCGTAATGTAAGTAGTTAGAAGAAACACACGCCTCTAAAATTTTTCCGCTGCACAAGAATAACGAGGGAAGGCGGACTCATGTGAGAAAGCCAAAAATAACCAAGCACTGCGCTGCAGAAGAATGCAGCTCGACCTGGTCGAGGTCGGTCGCTGCGTACAGGGGGCGCAGTATTCCAATAGTAAAATTATTCTACTCGTCTTCCCGTGTCTCAGTCTAGCCTCCCCTTCGACGTTCAATTACTAGAAAAACCGGACTTGAAAAACAAAAAAAAACTAAATTGTGCGCTTGTGCTCCAAGTGGGAGCGGGCCGCACTTAAAGTTCGTTTTCATGAATCCACTCTAATGTTTTGGCTGCCCTCTTTACCTTTTCTCTTTTTGTTGGCGTTGCAGAAAGACAAGTTGTACGATTCGTTCTATGTAATACCCTTATGTAATATACCCTTATGTAATACACCAGGCATGGGGCCTTTAAGGAAATAAAATGAAATGAAATGACGCCTGCCCCACTGCAGAGGGAACGCATCGGGGAGTGATAAAAAGGCGGGAATGGGAAATACTCTCTCCGCTTCTCCTCGTTTCGATTGCGCTGATATTATTCAATAAAAAAAAAGATGCTCAATTCGGGTCCCTCCACAGACACATTATAATCTTGGTACTCTTTTTTCCTCAGCTGTCGTTTGTTCGTACTATTCCGTTCTTGTATCATATATAATCACCGTTGGTGAAAAGTACTCTTTGCTGTTCGTGTGGTATTATTGGTATCTGCAATGAAATTAAGGATTATCAGATTACACACTATAGAAGCATTTAAACAGAGCAGAAGTAAATTCATTTTAGTGGTACCTAAATTTTCAAGTTCTCTAGGTGAGAGTTGAAATTAGGACAAGAGCAAAGGAGTTGATGTGCTTTCTACTCTCCAGAAGTATTCCTCGCGTATGTTTTAGTGCAAACGAGCGCTTTGTGCCTAATTGCTCGGAAAGTATCCTAACATTTTCGGAAAGCACAAATTGTGCTGGTTAGACGAAGTACTGAAGCTGAGCAGCCATCCTTTATGGAGCCCTTCTTGTTTTTACCATATAATTGCCTTGTTTAATTTAAGCCTGCCATTTTCTTTTGACACACCCTCCCGATGGTGTATTCTGCACCATGCAAGCTGGCTAAGATTGCCCTGAAGCCAACAGTGGAAGCCGTAAAATGGGGCTGGTGGACAGACAGACGGACGGTTTGAAACATTGTGGCGGCAGATGCTACCATTCGCGATGTTTTTTTTTTACATTTCTCGAATGCTTTAAACATAGCAGTACTATATATAAATTATCCATTTTTCTTACAAACATTGTAATTGTAATTGTAATTAAACATTGTGTATTGTAATTTGCGTTTGACCAATTTTATTCCTGTAGTGGTACTATTACGTCACCTTCCTGCTTTCGAACCACCATTATTGCAATCTCTTTTTGCTAGCGTCAACCACAAATTCATAATTCATTCATTTAACTTTGTTATCTCTAAACTCTACGGGTTCAGGGTGACTCACTGTACAGCCATCTAGATGAATAGTTCATATATGTGTTCATTTTTTCCACGGATTTGCCACACGCTGCCGGTGGATCATCTTGGTTAAATTTTATTTGAGTCGCTTCGAGCTCTTTGGCGCCTTCATCTCGATTAAAAGAGCAGGGCGCTGCAGCTTGAGTTACCAAAGATTGATTCCTTTCCCATTAGTGTTCTTCATTTTAAGGCGGAAGCCTTTAATGTCTCATCGTTGTAAGCAGCAGTTGTCGACAGAAAATGTCACGCTTTTCAATTGGTGGAAACGGTCGTGACGTCACAGTGCGCGAATTTCAAACGGGGCCAATTGTACTTTGGCTAGTAACCAAGCAACCAATTGAAGGGATCGTATAGTGATGCTCCAAATAAGTGGGACTGAGCTTGGTTAATTTCTTAATTACCCAATTAGCCTAATTAGCTTTACTAGTCAGGCCATATAAATAAATAAAACCGATTAAGAAATTGGTCGAGCTCAGGAATCGAACCCCGGTCTTCGGCGTGAGAGACGAGCATGCTATCCACTCCGCCATGCCAGCTCGATGGTTTGGAATGAAAAAAGGCGCG
The DNA here is from genome assembly GCF_055824585.1 of Amblyomma mixtum. NCBI lineage: Eukaryota > Metazoa > Arthropoda > Arachnida > Ixodida > Ixodidae > Amblyomma > Amblyomma mixtum. The sequence continues at coordinate 178,986,018 of NC_143013.1, read as the reverse complement.
TCTAGTGAATACGGTGTCTTCACTCACTCTCATCCTCCTCCATTCCCTTCCGGCGAGGTTTGGGTGTCCACCGACAAATGAGGGACAGATACATTTCCTTTCCTCAAATACCAATTTACCGACGAGCGAGCCGTAGAACCGAATTGGCGATGGCGTTCTATGGACTCCTTGGCAGCGTTGCAAGACGCTGTCGCGTTCCACTCTTAGGGGCGAAGCTTAACATCTTAACCACACATCAGTGACCACACTTTAGGTCAAAAAAGTGCCCCCCTGAATTTATGAGACAGTTACTGCGTAATTTCCTTTCCTCAAAAAGCGTTGCGTTCAAAGGGCAAGGCATTGCGCCGAACGGGTGGTGGCGTTCCGTGGACTCCCTGGCAACGCTACAACGCGCTGTCGCGTTCCACTCCTAAAGCCGAAGCTTAAGCGTCATTAATTAGCAGTTAATTAGTATTCAGGTATTAATCAGTAATTAACCATTAAATAGTGATTTGTCATCACTTAGTAATTAGTACTCAATTATATGTGACGCCACCAGTGCCACAGAAACAGCGAAGGTGGTGCGGAAAAGGCTTCCGCCTCTACCCACTTTAGACAGTCAAAGTGCCCCCTGAATTTTTTCACATAGGGATAAAGTCTGTTTTTTTTATTGAATTAATCGACTTCTTACCGTCTGCACTTCTAACCGCTTGGTTAAAGTCCCGTATTTCTTAGTCCAGGATTACTGCATAATTAATGGTTACCACCGTGCTCTACGAGCGCATCGGGGAACCCTTGACTCTTCACCCAGGTCGGGATTGCTTGTTCTTAGAGGTGCTCCTTATATTCCGCCACTCGTAATTATTCCTTAATTCCGTGCACTAATGCCCTAATTTTCCTAATCCCCTAAGGCACTAATCACGCCGTGAATTAATGGTTAGGTGCCATGCATACCGAGGTTAACCAAGAGGACCATTAGCCAGTTAAAAATTTGAGCATCCTTGATCTCTTTTTCCCAGCAATTTTGCACTAATTGAAGAGGTAGTTCAGGCTGATGTTTTGAAAGTAAAGCGAGTGTTTCACTCTCTGGTTTAATTAGGAGAGAAATCCAGCGTTATCACAGCACTGCGGGGGCCTGACGCTAAGTGGTGTGCCGCCTTCGTGAAAATGGTGTCCTCTGAGTCGGCATGCTCTCCTTCGTGGATCTGCTGCACAGTACGACTATTTCCTTCCCTATTTGGGCCTCCAGTGGTGAAGGACTTGCTCGGAGGAAAATAGTTGTGCCGCTCTCGCTGTCCTGACTGGCTCAGCTCACCGTAGCTTCCCCAGCACCCGAACATGAGTTGTGAGATAGAGTATAAGAGCCAAGGTAAAGTAACATGTGAGCTGACAAGGGCATATTTTAGCATGTGAGAGGCAGTGCGTTCATCAGTCACCCATCATTCTCCCTTGAAGCCGGTGAAAGAAAGCTGCTGAATTATTGGCGATAGATGAGCCCTCGTTTGACAGCAGGCCTTACACGACTGTTTTATTTTGTTCGTTGTCTTGTTTGCTTTGTCACATGCTGGCCTTGCGCTCCCGGCTTTTTTGAGAAAAATATAGGGGAGCACTTGTGCAAACACAGCTGGAGTAAGTGCCCACGCACTGTCGTGTGTTCTTTTTCGGTCCATAAATTCTTTTCTTTCGAATATGAGGGCATCTTACAGCAGCGCCTTCAGCGTCTCAATGTTGCTTTCCATTAAGCATTTCCGCTGTAATGCGGAAATCGTGAGAGTAGCCTAGCTTGTCATAACTGTCCTACGCGGAAAACATAGTTCTGTGATGCCGTGGGTTGGCCCTGTTTACCGTGATGTTCCTGTGCTGTATTTGAACTCATGCCCGCTCATGCTTTTAGTTACACGAATATAAGTCGGAAAATATTATCAGAAAGTTACGAGCAAATTTTATTGTTGCTTTTCGTGATGGTCATGAGCGCTATGAATAACTGGTACACAATTTAAATCAAATATCCTTGCACATTTTATATTCCGCTGTAGGAATACGCCATTTCCGTTTTATTGGCTCTACTAGTAGAACTTGGATTCGTTGCGAATGAATATATGTAGACCACCGGCTGTGCAGTCCACCACTCGTGATCTCTTCAGAAAAACCGCCTTCATATTCCACGCCGAGCTGCCAAAACATTGAAAGCCAAGCTCATGGCTCACGCATAAGACCACACTAGATTAGAGATTAGAGCATTTTTTGTGCCTTATTCTAGGCCAAGAGCCCAGTCCGAACCCGTGGCAGGCGCGTGGCCTGAAGGCCGGTACCCCTAAATTATCACTCTACATAGCCCTGCTACTCCCGTTGCAGAATCAGCGCAAGTATAGATTTCTACTAAAGTAAAGAAGTGATCAGGAAAGCCGCTGAAGTCGCGGTAGAAATTCTTATGATAAAAACAAATACATGAGGAGAGGAATTCAGTTCGGCCGGTCAGCGTTCTAAACCGTGATTTTTTTGTGATTAGGTGTAATGTCCTACAAGCCTAATGAAAAAGGTTCATACAGACGCAATATACCTCTCCGCGTTGTCTCCAGGTTTTTAAATAGTCATATGTTACAGCCCAAGCTGTATAAATGTTAAAAGTTCCTCGCAGCAGTAGTGGCAACATTTATTTTTGTTTATTGCAATCTATTTCGCGGATTCAATTCATGGCCACCGTGACCACGTTTTAATTGAGACAACAAGTAAAAACACCTCTTTCTTGCATAGTATTTGGTGAAAGCGCCGAAGAAGCTTGTTAAACCAATAAACTGTTCGCCAACGGCGCTTCCAATAGCGCATGGATGTATTTTTAGAAGGTGAGCACAGACAGTATAACACAATCTTGAAACAAACGACACTAGTGGTTTTCGAGGAGTTTTTCATGAATTATCAGAATCCCATCTTAAACACTGCAAGAGGCGAGTATGCATTAACAATCATGCTTCACATTTCCGCGACATAACAGCTGGTGTGTCACAAGGAAGCATACAGGGGCCGCTACGCTTCTTTCTTTACATAAATGGTGTCGTTAACATAGACAATGCTACTAAATTCATCATTTACGCGGATGACACCACATTGCTTTTCTCTCGGCGAGATCCTGCTGACGTGGTTAACGATGCTAACCTTGTGTTAGCAAGACTTTCCTTATGGAGCACTGCGAACTCTCTTGCAATTAATGCAACTGAAACAAAATCCGTGCTGTTCGGGCCGCAAAGCCGTAGAATAAACACTAATTTAGAAATAAATATGGAACATCTCAAATTGAAACTCTCCCTCAAATAAAACCTCTTGGTGTACTCTTTGAAGAACATATGACCTGGAACATGCACATATATTTGGTCCCAGGCAGGATTTCCCTCGTGTGCCGAATACTTAACAAATTACAGTTTTATTTACCTAGAAGCATCAAACTCATAATTTACAATAGTTTATTCAAGCCCCACATTAACTAGTGTCATTTAGTGTGGCAAACCACCACTTTTACCAACATTACCAAACTTCATTAAATTCAGAAGAACGCATTCCGTGCTTTAACTAAATCTCCGCATGGCTGTCATACAGAACCCATTTTTAAAGACCTCAATTTACCCTCAATACGTGAAATTCATAAAATAATCCTTTTTAAGCGCTATAAAATGACCATAAAGTACAATAACAATTTCTTTAATACTGTTTCCCGTCTCACAAAAAGAAAAAAGTGCGTGACACTGGCCCGTCGCAAGAGTGGGAAGTTCCACGCACTCGCACTAACTACGGAAAGCAAATGCTTCATTTTCTGCTTCCCAGTTAATTAAATAGCATTGCGTAAGCTGATTTCTCTTTGTGCATTTGTATTTACTGCTTTTTGGTTTCAATTTTATTTTCCTGCTTGCATGCGGGCAGTGTGGGTAAATTCCTGCACTGTATACGATTTCCTGCTGTGTCAGTCTATGTCAAGAGTATGGGGCCATGGGCCTCGTCAAGCCGGTTGTGTGACTTTTAAGGCACGGACACACTGGCGGCAAAATGCGCGCGGCACACCGCCGGCGCCAAGCCTCTTGCCGCGAAACCTGCCGCGGCAGCGGTTTGATCTGCCGCGCAGCGAATGGGTCATGGAGGAAAAAAAACTGAGGAGGGAGCGTTCGGCGACAACCTTGAAGCCTAGTCTTAACAAGTAAAGATATAGCTAAAAAAACAGAAAGTGTGTCCCCACGTAATCGCACCACGTGATAGCGTGCGGTAAAGTCTAGCCCCGCTGCGCGCGCGCATGCGCCGATTAGCGCAGCAGGCTAACTGTAGATCAACTTCCTTGCTGTAGACGCCCGCGCCTCGGGGCGCGCATACGCGCGCACTAAAACATACCAAAATCAAAACATAAAGGACTGACTCGGAGAGCGAAAAACTGAGGGAGAAAACGGCTTCAAAACACTGGGCTTGCGAACGCTGGCCGCGTGACATCACGCACGCTCCTCAGTTTTTTTTCCAGACCAATGAGGGGCGCCCGGCTTTGTCCCGTGGGGAGCGTCTGTGTCGCCACCTCTTGGCTCCTACTAAAGTTACATGCCAGCGGCGGCGGCGATGCCGTGCGCGCTCCTGCAGAGTCACGGACCTCGAACAGTTCGGCATGGAGGGAGCTTTGCGCTGCGGCATTTTCCCGCGTATTCCTTGCCGCCGGTGTGGCCGTCCCTTTCGCGGCGGGGGTTGAGCCGCCAGAGGCGTGCCGCGCTTTTTTCCGCTAGTGTGTTCGTACCTTTAGTCTACGGCCCCTAGTATCGATGCAAATGATGCTGAAATAAAGAAGTTTGAATTTGAAATTTGAACTCCACCGAGCAGTGGAATGCAGGTCCTTCTCCAGCGGTTTTTGTAAGACAAGAGATATTCAGCCAAGGGCATCAACTCACAGAAGAATCGATGCGAAGTGTACTTTGCAAATACCGAAAGCGAGTCATCGGTTGTAACTGCAGCAGCTTAAGCCAGCGGTGCTCTGTGGCGCAGTAGGCGAATGCTCTCTTTGGAATGAGCAGTATGTGCGATCAGTCATAACGACTGACACAGAACGCAAAATAATGCAACCAGCTCCTGGATTTCGTGCTTCAGATTGTGCGAGATCGGCCTTTCATTGCTGCTCTTCAATGACTGAAAAGCGCATGTAAGCTCTTACCTGCTTTTTTTCAACCTGGCTATAGGAGTGCTCGTCCTAAGTTACTTTGACCTCGGACTGTGAGTGGCGATGATTCCGCTGGCCTGACAGATGACGTAGTTCATCTTCTCTTACTCTGTGGCATTGTCAATCAAGAACTCGCAGGCGAGATTTTAGAACCTCATGCTTTCATATTTGAGATATTCCCGGAAGGAAATCCGACCCCCCCTCCCCCCCAAAGAAAACAAAAAGAAAAAACCGTGTAGTGCGCCGTTTTCTCGCATGTACAAAACGTAACTATTGCAGACGCAAAAGAATAAGTATATTAAGCGATCAGTGATTTTTCTTTTTCAGTCCAAGCCATGGATCTGCTTCATTTACATGTCTGCTAAATGCCTGAAGTGTAAGTCGCCTTGCAGTAATGAATTCGAGGCCGGACACAGGCTCTCTATGTACGAGCCCGCGGGGGGTGGTCCCAGCACTTCAACCTTAGGCTACGCCCGGGCCCTCCAAAGCCGAACATACTGAAGCCCAAGCCGGCAACCTGCCCGCGCAGTATGCTATTCGCGATTCCTGGACTATACAAACAAATAAAAGTGACATTAAAGACAAAGCCACCGCTCTTTATTCTGTGTTGGTTTGGATGTTTGTAGTGCCAGTTTCGCACTTGGTGTTTCCTATTGCCTGTGCCCTTTGTACGCAAACCTAGATGTGTTAACAAAAGCCACGTTTTCTTACAACTTTGGATCATTTGAGATTGATTTACAGGAAGGTACAATTTTGCCTTTTAAAGAGTTGCTTACATTGTATCCCTACTACTGACCGAAGTATTATGGCTGAGGTTTGCTCGTTGGTGAAAACGTTTGTAGAGGAGCCCAAGGCCTCGTCAGGCTCTTAGCCTTTATACTTGGCCTCCTCTCAGACATTGTCTCAGGAAGAAATAAAGGGAAAAAATAGCACAGGTCAGCCCGATTGCAATTCCTTCACTTCACCCCTCTAAATAAGTGCTTTCTTGTGTACTTGGCATGATTTCCAGGATTTGAAGTGTCTTTTCTTTTTCTTTGTAAGAAAATTAGTATTGCAAGCTGATGCGCCACCCTGTGTACGGTATAAGTATAGTCCCCTGACGCTTTCCAAACACGGAGCAGTAAAAGTGACGCTAAAGCACCAGAAGGGATCCTTCTGCGTCTACGACACCACCCGAGATGGCCGACGATCCGCGTGGTCCCGATGCAGGAAGCGTGCGTCAAGCAGCATGGCTCCCTACCGCCGATCAGCCACCGAGCGTAAACCTGCGCCAAATCCCGAAGAGGAACACCCCGCCCCCCGAGAGGGCGCAAAGGTTGCATACTTTTCTTTTGTAAGCCTCCTTTCCCCATTCCTTTCATCTAGAGTTGTGTCCTTTCTGGTGAGCACCTCCTTCTGCAGGAATCGACCCATCCATGGGCCCCCTCTAGCTCCCCGCTGGGGCCCATCGCTTCCCTCTACCTCGCTGCGGAGTCCCGCTCCACCCGGATCTTCACGCACAAAGCAAGGGTGAGAATATGTACCATATAAATACGTATATAAGGATCGCCAGTCTTTCATGTGACTCGACGTCACCGTGTAGGGTTCTTTTTCTTTCCACAATCACGGCTTGTATAGTACAATCTCGATTCCCATCCAGATGTCCTGGTCGTTGTTCGCGTACTATGACCTGATTGCATAACAAAGTCACATCACACACGGTGACTCTTCACATGACTGATTCAAATCAGTGGTGTAGCGTACTAAATGTCATCATAGTTTCTTATTACAGCATAGGGAGCCGCATCTCCTGCACTCGTCGGCCGCCTGTCCAGTTAAACATCCCAAAACTTACAATGACGCCATTGAGAATGTACAGCCTCCATCAAGCCTTTAAAAAATGACCTTCTTAATAGCGCAGGCTTGAAGTCGTCTACAGTCAAGTGAACGCCGCCTAGCTTTTATACATTAAAGCTCGTTGAACGCCGTAAATCAGCATAAAAATAAAAGAGAACAGAAAGCCACAAATTTTGAACAAGAAGAGCGAGTTGGGCGAGTAGTTATCGGTCCATTATGAAACGACAGCGCGAGTCAGGACGGGGACGAAAGTAAACACGACACAACGAGCACTGAGTCTCAACTAACTTTATTTGACTTGGAATGCAGTTTATATACGCATAAGCGTCTAGAAAAATTTCATGTCAACAAAAGTAAGAAACAGTGTACAAAGTTAAAAAACGACATACAATCCACTGAGCGCTCGTTGTGTCATATTTACTTTTGTCCCCGTCCTTATTCGCGCTGTTGTTTCATAATGGGCAAATTTTGCGTTGCCTATAATAAAAAGTGCTTCGAATGGCCCATCTAATACAGAATTTTAAGCCCTTCTAATAAATATTGAGAATTCAAGTCCATAAACGGCAACTTCCTGTTTAGATCAGTTATCATGCCAGAATTTTGGATTCCTGTCATTTCAACAGTCAGGTTCTATATTCTGCGCAGACATGGAGTGTATTGCCGACAATTTCACTCCCATGGCCAGGAGCACGCTTGGAAAAATGGTAAAACCTACATTATATTGATTATCTTCCTTGTTTTTCCATAAATATCTCCAATCTAACCAGCACTTATTAGTGAGAAATTGTTAACTTTCTTTAGAAGATAAATACAATTAAGTTCTATAGAAATAATATAACAAAAGTTCTCTCTTACTCTCTTGTATTTATCAACATCCTCGTCATCATCACCCCCACCACCTAAACCGTCATAATTTTCACCTGTACCACAAAGTGTCATAATCGGGGTCGTCAGACAAGCCGCACCTACTGCGGAAGAAATGCATTGCCCACCGATGTGTAACGATCCCACCTCCCTTTGTTTTTCGACTTGGGCTTCGCAGCATCAAGAAAACAAAGACACAAAGAAGAACAGTGGAAAATTTCGTAAGATTTTTAATTCGCATGATACTGCATTACTTTTTTCTTCCTGATTTTTCGCTATGGTAGTCCACACTTGCCAATTACTTCAACACTGTGACTAAGGGTTAGGCACCCCCCAACGCCGGGAGGGGATCAGTGAGAAACAAAAAGAATTATTTATTTATTTTTTTACCCTTTAGGCGGTGAGTGTGACTTTATAAAAAAATGTAAGAGGGAGGGGAAGAATAACGGCACATGGCATTGTAAGTTATGAACAAAAAAGGTACTCAATGCAGAAAATGCATAAAAAATAAAAACAGCAGCAAGCGAAACAAAGATGCGAGGACATTAGTAGTAGCGCTAAAAAACAAGGACGACAGGGTAGACAAAGACAACACAGGCGCTAGGTTTAATCACGTCTACCCTGTCGTCCTTGTTTTTTTAACGCTACTACTATGTCCTCGCATCCAAACCCCAACTAGCCCAGTTTTCTGCCTTAATTGAAACAAAGATCACAGGCATAACTAGCTAACCATTTTTTTTCCTGAACACGCGGCAAGACGGAATCAGGAAACTGAACAAAAAGCAACGACGCTCAAGATGGAGCATGCAGAGTGCAACACTCGGTATTTGTCCATTCAATAAGGCATAAAAATGCAAGGAGACAAAGAAGCCGGCCACAAAGGACAGCGTTATCGCTCGCAGAAAGAAGTACAGCAGGTGACTTGGAAAATTATATGGCTGAAATGAAATCAGCATTAAACATCAACCGACACCGAAATGTATGCTCTTGTTACTTTTAAATTCCTTGACTATATCGGCAAGCACCAGTGCTCAAGGCAGGCTGTTCTCCTCGGATGGCGTTTTTAGGCATAAAGGTTTATTCACGAAATGCAGTTCGAAAATGTGGTATTACTACTTTACAAGTATCAAGGACAGACTATGAGACATATGACGCTGGCGTGATCACTGCATTTTTTAGAGTTGAATTTGTGTGATAAATATTAAAGGAAATATATGAGCGAAAGATTTTTTCTGCGCAATCACTAATGTGCTAGTCATAATAAGTCTTTCGTGAATGTTACGTTCTGTATAAACGACAGTACTCAGAGAAAATGAAATTTGCGGCTTTGTCTTAAACTGATACTAGAGAATTGGTTAAATATAAATGTGCATGGCGCAAGGAAAGCCACGATGCGTTTTCTCTCCATCATGCAGAGAGGTTCGGTGCAACTGTAAGGCTCCATTTTCCGGTGAGAAGGAAAGTATGGCATGTGTTGAACAATTTATCCAGCTTTCCGCAATGTTTGCCTTACGGTTCCTGAATGTAATCATCCTCAGCCTAACTAAATCTATCACAGTAGAAACGCCACAACCATGTCGCTCTAATTAGCTCTGTCCAATGCCATCTTCGGCCACCTTGTGCCCGTAAACTTTCTCTCAACCGCCCACTTGAAGCCTTGGAGGCCCTTCCTGCGATTTCCCTGTCCTGGAATACACGCCGTTAGAAGAAGGAACGACCTCCAATGTATCCCTCTCAGCACATGCCATGCCCACGTGCGTTTCCTCTTCGTGATATCTACTATAGCATATTATTAACTCTCGTTTATTCACCTACCAGTTATGCAGTCGTTCTATGTTTTAACGTAAGACATCCCATTTTTCATTCCATAGATCGCAGCGCTATTCTCATTTTAAGTGCTACTCCTTTTGACAGCCTCCATGCTTCTCCCTGGCAGATGAGTAGAGGTACACTGCAGCTGTTATATATTTTCCCCCGCAGGGGTATTGGTAAACTACGATTCATAACCTCGAGTGCCTACCAAATGTCGTCGTCCATATCAGCGGTCGCTACCTGCTCCAAGTAGACGCATTCCCTAAGCACTTACAGTACTTGGTGCCTATCGTTATTTGGTTATTTTGCCTTGGTGCCTACCATTGTTATCCCACTAGTGTCGCTGTTCGAGCTTTTTTGTATGAGCATAACTGTTGTTGGCTCATTTCAGATTAGGATTCCACACTCCGTTATAATTCTGGAAGAAAATTTCGTATTAGCGTGGGGAAAGGCTGTCATGTTTCTTCTTTCCAGGCAGGAGTTTTACCTGCAGGTCTTACAAGTGCTGTGGTAAAAGAGCCTCAGCCTATAGCTTCCCGCAGCAAACAGTCCTCACTGAGCTCTGTCTCCTGGTTCTGACAAGGGGCAACCACGATAAAATTGGTAAATTGGTTTTTGAGATAAGTAAATGGCGCAGTATCTGTCTCACATATATCGGCAGACACCTGAACCGCGCCGTAAGGGTAGATAAAAAGTTGGGAGTGAAAGAAGAAAGAGAGAACGGGGTGGCGTAGTTGAGGTCTCCGGAATAATTTTGACCACCTGGGGATATTTAACGTGCACTGACATCGCACAGCACACGGGCGCCTCTTGCGTTTCGCCTCTATCGAAACGCGGCCGCCGCGGTCGGGTTCGAACCCGGGTACTCCGGCTCGGTACACGAGCGCCTTACCGCTCAGCCACCGCGGCAGGTAACCAGGAGCGACACAGCATCCCCGAAGTGGAGAGAGGATTAGGTACCGGTAATAGCGAAGGTCGAGTTGGATGAGGTGGAGCCTGCAGTGTCTCTTGGCCATTCTGGGTCGATAAAGGTGTACAGGTAAAAAGTATGCACCTTACATATTTGTTTGTTGCATAAAACGTTGTTGCTACAATGTTTCCTCCTTTTCTTTACTGCATTGGCGTGAGTTCATCTGTATCTTAGATTTAAAATTTACCACAAATGTGAACGTATTTCTATGAAATTACGATAGTACTTGTGCAAAACGCTTTCCATTTTGCATTACAATTAAAATCATAGCCCTCAGTAAAGTTGTGCTCAACTGAAATACGCCAAAGCACACGCAATGTGCACAGCAAATATTATAATGGCGCACATTTTTTATTTATAGGAATAGCATTTCTGTAAGTTACATAATCAAAACACATTGTGTTCGCAAACGCGTTTCCCTAATTTAGTACACAACTGCAAGCTTGTCGTTAGTGCAGTGCTCATGAATATTCAAAGCAAATGCGCAGCACCCACAGGCTTCAGTACACCGTCGCCTTTTAAAAAAGATGAGGCGAATGCACTGAAATGGCGAATTCCCGTTTTAACTTAGCGACGTAAATGCCGTCCGAACGCTTAGTGCCTCTGTTGCTACTTACGCAACGAGCATGGGGTGCACGGCAGGATTTGCACCTTTATCTGCGATGGCCACGGAAGTTACGAAACAGCCCCATTCGCTGTAACCCCCAGCATATTGCTATACCCTCGAATGCGAAGCTTCTGATTCAGCAGTGGATCTTCGATGAACAAAGCGTCGATTTCATAAAAAAGGGTAGACGCATCGGCGCATTGCCTTTTTTGAGCAGGATACTAGTCATTTCTCTTCGAATCTGTTATGAAACAAAAATTCCTCTAGATGCGGAAAACAGAAAACACGCTTATTACGTTATTTGCTCTTATCTTGTAACGAGGACATCGTACATAGTTGGTGGTATAAACTTACTGCGGTCCAAGGAATAAAGTTTGTAATTTGGTGTTTTGTATTCTGCTGTCAAATCTCGAGGGAATGCATTTCAGGAGAACTCAAATCACAGGTATGTTCGTATTGCAAACGTCGTGAGCAATAAGGTAATGGAAGACATAACTGAAGGTTAAGGACAAAACCAAATGGAATGCTATTTTAAATAGATGCCTGAAAAGCCTTAGGTGGATCTTTTTCTGTCATTTTTTGGACCGGCAGTCAAGTGAAGACGCGCGCTCCGTGTAAGTACATACCACAGGACGCCAAACACATACAATGTTTTGCCACTCTAGACCTTAATTGTCTTCTTCGTAACGAAGGGGGCTGCTCGTACATGCTGCGAAAATCACCACATTGACGGTTGAACCACAACACTCTGCAATTCAATCCCTTAATCCCCATTTTCTACTAATCAACACGTTTAGTCAATAAAGATTTCCCTGATGACTCCATTTGATTGCCTTTCACCGACCTTGTATCATGCGTGCATGATACAAAGAATGAACCTTAGCGACTGTATGAGACTGACAGAAGCAGAGGAAGCTGTGTCAAAACACCCGAGCTCGACTTGAACCTGTGGTGTTGCGGAAGCTTAAATACGTATTATCTGTCAAAAGTCCATAAGTTCAGCGTCACTTGGTTAACATCCGTACTTACTTCTAAAGAGGCATCAGATTGGCAGTTTGCCTTCTAAAAAATACCAGAGCTTTGAAGATTGAGCCTTTTGCTACTGTATTTATTTTTTTTCTAGTTGTGTAAAGCGAATATTGCATTATCCGCCTCTTAATTTCTCTTTTTCTTTTGTAAGACACCACTCTACTATGCTTGCCTTCTCTAGCTCGAAAACTGACAGCGATGAACTTGTGGCGGTCTTTTGTTGCAGTTGCACCCCTCGCCCTTAAAGAGGACGGAGGAGGAAAAAAGCGCGCTAGATCTGAGCTCAGTGCTCTGGAGTAAGTCAGTCATGTTGGGTTTACAGTGCGACGCGGTCGCATCTCCCTCATCGTTGTTCCCAACATTGGTGACACCAACATTTGCGACATGACCATTGCAGACGATGCCACCCACTACTCCGTCTTCCGGAGACAGCGAGCCGCACCTTATACCTAGCGGCATTTCAAGATGCCACGCCTGCCGGAACCTGACCTCAAACGGTCGCTTCCGCCGTTCCGCTCTCAAGGAATCAGTGTTGGTTCCCATGGCTGAAAGCTCCTTTCTACATTGACCATCCAGCCGTTAAGCAACTCTTTTAAGTGTTATCATCTCACTCGGTCTGCTTCATCTACTGACTTCTCCGGCTTCCAACTGCACGCCTAACGATGAGCTACAAGCAGCCGTCCTGGAGGACGTCGGCGCTATTCATCATCCGCCTTCACAGTACGACGTGACGCAACTGCTGGCACCGTCGCCAGTGGACTGCTCCCTTGCAAGCCCTGCCTTCGTCTCCCTCTCTTTCCTCACTAAACAGGATACCTCAGTACCCTCATTCCGCCTACCTGCCACTTTATCCAAGCGCCTCCTGCCATAACACGGATGAGCATCAGTGTTACATGTTGTTTCCCTCGTGTATTTAAGTGTCCTAAAAACGGTACAATAGAAGTCCTATCTGAAGTCGCATTAGGTTGGCTTGAGTCGAACAAGGTCCTAAGTTTCTGCACCAACACTCCGATGGTGCTCTGTCATCTCCGCGTTTCCGAACGTCGCCGAGTCTATACCTAATTCAAACCCTCTGTATCTCGTGCCCGTCTTTCGATTCGTGCGCGCCTGTTCCTCGCAACTAACTGAAATCTCCGCCACTCGTCTCTACAGGATCGTTCCCAGACTTACCCCATGGCTCATCCTCTCATGCTTTTCTCTGCTGCTCGTCTCAAGTGGCGACGTCGATCGCGGTCTGCTCTCATGAGGTGCTTGCAACCGATGTATACGGCGTTTTTGCCTCCTTTGGAGTCGCTCTACACACACTCCGAAAGCGTGCGGCCAACTTCACTAACCATACGTTCGTACGACGTGCCTATGTATCACCTCACCACATGCATCCAGTGTGTCGCTAGTAGCCCCATTTCTTGCCATACAGGTCCTCTAAAAGCCGCTTCCTAGTCGACTCTCCGCAGAAGTCAATGGGAATGCATCACTCTCGTCTCGAACGTCGATGCGACGCCTTCGGCGTGCTTTTCGGCGCAAACGCTCATTGAAGATATTGCCGGCTGACGACAGTGAGCTACGTACGCCTCCTCCTTTGCCGAGCGATCACTCATCCAGGCGAGTGAGTGAGTGAGTGAGTGAGTGAGTGAGCGAGTGAGTGAGTGAGTGAGTGAGTGAGTGAGTGAGTGAGTGAGTGAGTGAGTGAGTGAGTGAGTGAGTGAGTGAGTGAGTGAGTGAGTGAGTGAGTGAGTGAGTGGGTGAGCGAGCGAGCGAGCGAGCGAGCGAGCGATGCTTGAATGCTTTCATGTACTCATCGGTGCTCAGGTATGTGGAATTTATTTGGCGATTCTGGCGAGGAGAGACATGAGTAGCGAAATAAGGCAACACACCCATAGAGAAGAATATAAATAAGCCATTGAAAATTGAGCTCGGAGCTGAGATAAGTTCAATACTGAGATCTTGGGCTGAGTCGAATGAATAAAGAAGCGTTTTGCAAAACAGGCTGAGGGTAACCGTGATCATTCATAGAACCCTTGGATATTGTTTGATTCAGACGAGATGGCATTGCTTCTTGTTTTCAAAAACAGCGAATGAACATTGACTTTTCTACAAGCGATTACTTATGTAGCTAACGCTCTGCTTTTACTGGGATTATAGAAGACAATTTATGGCGTTTAGTTTCATCAACCACCTGTGCAAGATTATGCTTAATGTAGATATGAGTACAATACTCACGAAAAAAAAATGTTCACTGCGCATGATGAGGCCAAGCAATTTTCATTGCCTCTTGCGCCTACTACACATGTGAATCGTTCCTTGTCTGTTTTTTTCTCGCCAGCGTCTGCTTGTAGTACAGACAATTTTCGTAATCACTATTTGACAAGAGATCCGCCCACGAAAAAATAAATAAGCATGAGGAGTTATTGTCAGTGGATGGGGGAATCCAAGAGTCAGTGAGAGTGCAGCCAACTCAGCCCACAGCACTCAGCCCTCTAGGCAGAAAACATTCAGAAAAGTTTTTTTTTCTCCCCCTTTAGGAAGCGAGTGCCGTTACCACTGGGGCAAAGATTACAACCGTGGGGCACTGAGCAGCGAGCTGCCTGTGCATCTCGTATTTCCCACGGGGGCAGTTGAGCCGAACCCCCCGAATGTAAAGTGGACTCTTGATACCAGAGGTAATAAGCCGGAATTCCTTCAAAGTACGCGGACCGCTCAGGGTGACGACTGGCTACAGAGTGGCTCGGTACTGCAGTAAAATGCATACAGAAAGGAGATAGGATGAAAGAACCTTCCATGTGTTTTGCTGCAAAAACTTTGCTGCTGAACATTACAGTGTTGTTCAACATCAGAATTTGTTTTGTTTTTTTGTCAGATATGTGATGAGCTGTCTGTGAGCGCTTGCCACACTCGCGTTTAGCAGCAGTTCATAATTTGGTAATTTGGTTCATAACACCACTGAAATGTGGTGTTATCGAATTCTTATATTATTCGAGCTTCAAAAATTACTGGTTGAGCATGGTTAGCATGAAAACTGAAAAAAGAAAATTGCAATTGGGAGCGGTGCCGTAAGACCGCGCTGGACGACGTTTTTCGCTTATATTTCTTTGGCAATCACAAAGTGATTTTTTTTATTTATAGATTAGAAGGCATTCACTGGCATTAGTGCACTGAATAAGTTCATAAAAGGATCCGCACCATAATGCTTTGAGGGAAAAAAATCCGGAATGTATAATTGGGTCACGATTGAGCAATTGTGAAATCCTAATAATTTCTTTGATGTGGCTGTGTCATAAAGTCTAAGAAAGGCCTTTATGGCGCATAAATTTGAATTCTTCTGCGAAGCTAATATACGCCTCTTTAAAGCCAAGTTGCTTGATGAGGCGTTTCCATTAAAGGTAATATATTAAATTGGTCCATAAAATAGTAATACGTGTTTGTGAGGAACAACCTGCGCCTGCGAGGGTACCACGCTGTCACAGGCGAATGGCCTCGCGCTGATTGAAAATAAAAAGAAAAAAGAAGCCCAGACAGAAATCTCTAAAGAACGAAGTGGTTAAGTAAAACGTTCTTCTTTCCCTTTCATGTGTATGACTGCAGCGTGTAGCCTACCCTTGAGAGTGTTCAGCAGCTCCACCATCATGTATCGCTGCGAACGTGGAACTTCCTATCAATTTCTTCCGTGAAGCTTGAGCTCCCTCTACTTTGTGAGGTGGAGACTTGAATTGGCTGCTTTTTACAACACATTTCTAGATATCAGTGTCATCAATGAGGCACTTAGAACAAGTAGAATTTGCCCTACCTCCATCGGGTTTGCGTTATGATCACAAAGTGGCCTTTCTTGCCGACAGCGAAGCTTTTATAAACTTGAAAGAGCAAGAAACAAAATACATAAAGTTTGTGCCGTAACCGGCCCGTTTCACAAGTAAAATGCCTGCGCTCAGACCAATTTTTTATGCGTTTTGGTAGAGGCAAGGCTCGCCATCATTTTTTTCAAATCTTGGAAATCTGTTCCTTTTGTTACTGACATCATGTGTTTAAATGGACCGAGAGGAAACATTTCAAAACACAATTGGCAAACATAAGCATAGCCACGAAGAGCCACCGTGTGGATTTCTGCTGCGAAGAATAGCTAGATGGAGTTCACCTCGGTGGTCGCTTAAGTACTGAATATGCATCTCAATCTCACCATGAGAGTGGAACAATCTTAGCAAGTTACTGTGATAAATGTGCACTAGCCTCATTAGCACGAAGCGCAGACAGAAGGAACGAAGATAGGATGCTTGATTTGTGTAGTCAAGAATCCCATTTTCCTGCTTTCCTTCTATAGTAAGTCGCCGTCAACACCAGATGACCTGACAAGTTGTGTAGGAAGGGCTTCAATACCGGTAAGTGACCCATTCCAATTAGTAAAACTGCCAAGCATAACTTTTGGTCATTGGTAGTGCACTGATAATACTTAACTCTACCTTGTTCCTATCTCTGGATATAGGCAGAAATGAAGTAACGTTGACAATGGAGTCCCTTTTCTTTCAGGACAAAGATCGCATAGAAAAGTTCAGAACTGTCACCGTAAGGGGAGGCTTATAAGATGCAGGAGTATGTCTCGGCGGAGCGCTCCTATCGACACATTACACTCATGAAACCTTGTTTAACTTTTCAGGAAAGCAGAAAGTCGGGCTAGTTGGTATCGATCCATCTCTCTCTTGTCCTGTCCGTTCTCCCTGTGTTCTGCGTGTTTTTCTGTGCGCCGTTTTTAGATGTAACTTTTCAGGAAGTAGGCAACCATGATGCTGGCCTCTTCACTTAAAGAATATCTTCTTCAGCACAGCACTGCTTATGCCATGCTCGAATAATGATGGCTTGCACTAAACTTGTGCGTGGTAAAATGTAGAATAGTGTGTAGTCGCTCTTAGTCCCTCCAGAAGTGTTCGTCGCCTCACTCCATTTAAAACCGTAGAGTTGGCCATACAAATGTCTTTAGCTCTCGAACGAAGCCCTAAGCTGTACATTAATGCCAGTAGGGGTTGCTTTCCGCTTTAACAGAAGAATACAACCGTAGCGTTGAAACAATGAATGATAATTTCACAGCTATCGTTACGGAGTGCACCGCAGAAGTAGGTGGTAGGATGGTTCGACAGGATACACGCAAGCTATCTCAGGAGACTAAAGATTGATTAAGAAACGCCAAAGCAGGAACATGTCTAACTCCACAGACACAATAGAACTAGCAAAGCGGTCGAAGTTAATAAATGAGCACAAGGTAGCCGTCATAAAGGAAGTTTAACATGAAGAAAATCGAGCGTGCTCTAAAGAAAGGTGGTAGCTTAAAACCGGTGGAAAAAAAGCTAGGTATAGGTAAACACCAGAAGTTTGCGCTAAGGGACAAACAGGGTAATATCATTCGCAATATGGATAAGTTAGTTGAAGTAGCCGAAGAGTTCTACACGAATCTATAAAGTAGTGAATGTAATCAGAACATTGCTGAGAGAGGCCGTCGGGTACAGCAGTGGGACGTACCGCCAATAAAGAGGAAGTAAAGAAAGCCTTAGGAGCAATGCAATGGGGAGATCAGCTGGTAAGGATCATGTAAGAGAAGATTTGTTGAAGGACGAAGGAGAGATTGTGCTAGAAAACTAGCCACCCTGAATAGGCAATGCCTTGCGACCTCGAGCGTACCACAAGCTGGGAAGAACGCTGACATTATCTTAATTCATAACAAAGGAGACGTCAAGAACTTGAAGAATTACAGACCGATCAGCTTACTGTCCGTTGTCTACAGGGCATCTATTAAGGTAATCGCTAATGAAGTGCGGACAACCTTAGACTTCTATGACTGCACAGCTACCATTGTCCTCCATGAATGCACAGCTACCATTGTCCTCCTAATATGAAAAGGTGTCCTGCAGGGAGACGCAATCTCACCAATGCTACTCACGGCCTCTTTATAGGAGGCATTCCGGAGCCTAAAATGGGAACATTTGAGGATAAGAGTTAATGAAGAACCCCTAAGTAATTCATGATTCGCTGATGACATTGCGTTGCTAAGCCACTCAGGACATGAACTGTAAAGCATGATCAATGAGTTAGACAGACAGAACAAAACAGCAGGGGTAAAATTAACATTTTAATTAACATTAAAATAAAAATTAAACAGCCTAGCAAGGGAACAGCAGTTCGGAATCGGTAGCGAGGTGTTGGAAGCCGTGCGAGAATATGTCTACTTAGGGCAGGTAGTGGCCGCTGATCAGGATCATGAGAGGGTAATAACTAGAAGAGTAAAGATGGGGTGGAGCGCATATGGCAGGTTCTCTCAGATCATGAACGGCAGTTTACCAATATTCCTCAAGAGAAAAGTAAATATACAACAGCTGTATCTTAGTAAGGGGCAGAAACGTGGAGGCTGACAAACAGGGTTCAGCTTAAGTTGAGGACAACGCAGCGAGCTATGGAATGAAAAATGATGAGTGTAATGTCACGAGGTCGGAACGGGCGGAGTGGAAGAAGAGGAAGAAATCGCCTTTGGCAGAGCATGTAATGCGAAGGCAAGAGAATCTCTGGTCCTTAAGGGTAACGGAGTGGACTGCAAGAAAAGGCAAAAGTAGCAACTATGGACTTTTCAGTAATATTCTGCAGTTGTTGCCAAGTGGCCAGTGCGGTTGAGGTTTTCATTTCCTATTCTCAATTATTTTCTTAGCTGTACTCTCAGCGTTGTGCAATATTTCGTGAATTTTTTCATTTCTTCTACTCCATGAACTGAAAAATGATTAACTAATAAATGAACTAAGCTCAATTGATAAAGTTTTGTTTCGTGCTCTCTGCTAGTATCCCGGATGCATTCAAGGCGACCTCGCTTTTGTGTAATGCTGGAAAATATTCCCCGTTGGAGCAGAAATGTAATCTAAATGTAATCGATTCAAAGGTTCATGAAGTCACTGAAATTTTCCATAGAACTTCCGGCTCACGATTCCATTCAGTTTTTAGATATTCACCTGTATTTTAATTCTGTTGGCCATTTTAGCTGGGCTTACGAGCCACGGTCGAAGAAAGCGCTTCTACCTTACGACTCTTCTCATTCGAAGCTCATTAAGCGAGGCATAGCAGCCACATGTCTCAGGTCGGCGCTCCTCAAGTCATGTCCGCACAAAGTTGTTAGTAGTTTTGACAACCAGGTTCGAAGACTTAAGCAGGCTTTCCTGGCGATGTTCTTGTGGCTGTCGCAGAAACTCTAAAGAAAAAGTTGCACAAAGCAAGAGAACACACACAGGTATCTAAGATAAATGTACCCGGACAACTGAAAAGGATGTTTGAAGTTATGCCCTATGTACACAGGCTCTCGCACAACTTGAAGAGAGTGGCAGCAAAATTTGGTATTGATGTAGTATTTTCAGCTCCCCTCAAGCTTGCAAAGCTTTGCGCTCTGGCAGATCATGACAGCGCCAAGAATTCAGGGTGTAGCACAAAACACAAGAAGCCACACGTCTCATGCGCCACAAATATTGTTTATCAGATCCTACTACGCTGCGAAAGTGTGTACATTGGGGCAGACGGGCAGATGTCTAAACGTGAGGCTGAGTGAACACGCATCTTCGCTTCGTCAGCAAACTGATGAGCACTTGCCAAAGCATTGCAAGAGCGGCCCAGGTTGCTTTCCCTCTTTGAACCGCACGAAGATTTTAGGAAGGGGTAAAGATCAATTGGCGAGGGAAATCCTGGAAGCTCATGAAATATCACAACGCGGTAATGACACGTGCATTAGCCCACCATCTATTTATCTAACGGAAAAAGAAAGAAACTTTCTAAGACGCACTTAATGTTTGTAAACAGTTTCATGACCGGTGGCTATTCGACGCCTTTTCATCTCTTTTTCTTTTTCTTTTGCCGGTTTTTTTCTAGTTTATCACAGTTCTGTCATTCTTTCAAGTTTGCGCATGCGTGTCTTTGCTCGAGAAGGGATGTGTCTTTCGTTTATCGATTTCATTCAGTTGTAAGTTGTAGCCCCGTCCTGTCCTCATCTTTCTGTGTCCTGTTTTAAACGCTACGTTTGTTCGTTCAGATCAGAAATGTAATCGAAATGTGTAGAAGCAAGCTAGCCGCTATTGCCAATACCTGATTATGAAATGGGCTCTAGTCGAGCTCTGTTTATTCTTCAGTAGCCGTATTAAATTCACGTAGCCTAACCCTATTCAAATGCACAAGACCTAAGCTCCCGATATTTGCCCAGGGGTGCAAAGAAACGGCGAAATATACTAAACGGGATGATCACAGGCCAACAGATATATTCAAGCATTTGGAACTGGAATGATGAAATTAATACTTTACGCCTACTTCACGACAATGGATGGCTAATTTTGCGTCTATATATTTATATCTCAACGGTGCAAGACGCAAAAGAGGCCATTCTTAATGAAATGCCGAACCTCAGTGTAGCTATCGGTAAAACGGAAGAAGATGCAGCGCACTGAACAAACACAGCTTTCCGCTGGCGCTGGGCCGCCACCATAAGTGCTGCGTTACCTTTGTTGACATGTGACTGCAGAAATCCGACCTGCAGTACCGCAGCTCTTTTGAAATCACGCGCGCCATCTGGCAGGTGATATTACAAGGTAAATTGCGCCCCCGGTGGAACATGAGGGCTTCACCAGAGCTCGAGGAGATCCCGAGATGCACCAAACTCTGAGCATCCTGCATAGCTTCCGTGGTCGGCATGCGTCTCCTTCACTGTCAGATCCTGCCATTTTTGCTGAACGTTTAGAAATAATTCAGAGGAAATCTCATTCCTTGCTTTCTCCTCAATTCCACGTTGTGGATCATAGCCCAGAATATCTCGCTGCTAGCTAGAACAGTAATGAGAGAGTTAAAAATTGCTACAATAAGAAATTGAATCTTAAGTTACCGATTGCTAGTGATGGTACCCCTACTTTCGCCTGGAATCGATGTGGTGCATTTTTAGCGCCCCCTTCTAGCCTCTGTTGTGACCGTACTTCTGACCACGTGGGCCCGATCAAGCATCTACCGTGAACAATCATCGAGGCCGACAACCTCGCGACGGCGGTGGGAAGTGGGATGCTTGGAATGCCCCTCCGAGCCTCAGTGGATTAGTGTAGCAGGAATGTCAAGGGCCATTGTCAGCAGTAACCCCAGCGAAATTCCTTGAGCGGAGGTGACCACTATAGCGGCGAAGGCCGGGGACGCGCCGGAGGTATTGTCCGAGTGACCACAGCGGAGGCGACGTGCCGGCGCCGGTCACGCTGGCGGTTAATTGAAGAATTCTGTGTCCCCGACTGGCGTTCTGGGCAATCGGCGGGGAAGCAAGTTCATTCACCTGCTGGAAGACTTCGGGAGATTCCTTTCCCGCAGGGCTGGATGAGTCAGCATCTCCCCCTCTCATCGACCCAGCTGCGAGAGAGTGGAAAAGCCCGCACATTCCCAGCCGTGGGTGGTAACAAGAACGTCCCCTTTGGTCCATCCGATTGGACAGCGCTCGTCGAACATTATTCCCCAGCCAGGGATCTGGGGAAACCGAACGATATTTAACTCGGCCGTGAGTGTGGCCGAGAGAAGCCTGCTAGCTCCAGTCGACTACGGTTGACGAAGACGTTCCCCTTCCACTGAGAGCCATTCTCAGTCCCGCTCTATGTAAATAATGTAAATAATCATGTAACTATGTAAATACAGTTTTTCCTTCACTTCCCCTACTCCCCGTCTCCGGCCCACGTTTCCTTCCTCCTTCGGCACAGCGGCGGCGCTCTTGGACCCGATGCCTGGTGGGACACGCTACTAGCACGGCAAAACATAACAACTGGTGGCAGCGCTGGGATCGTCCACGCTTGGTCCTGGCTTCAGCAGTGGTGAGCGCTTGACTTTCTTTAAGAATCTGCCAGGCTTGATAACTCTGGAAATTTATCACTACCTGTAGATTGTTTTTCTGCACGTGCTCGCTTAAGCATTTCACGTAGCAGCTTATTTTTGAAAGTCCTCGGTCGAGAATTGCCATGGATTTGAGGAAGCTAAAGAAGCCAGAGTTGATGTTGCTGTGTGCAAAACTGGGTATTGAGGCCAGGAAAAGTCACAGAAAGCCGCAGCTGATTGAGGCTATTAAGGAATGTGGTGCTAAGGAGGAGGGTGACAAAATTTGGGAGACCTGGGAAGTCATTCAGGAGGGAATCAGGAACGCTAAGGAGGAGGCCGACAGGGCTGAAAAAGAACGCCTTTACCGCAAGGAAGCCGCTAAAAAGGAGGCTGACAGGTTAGACAAAGAAATTGCTCTAAAGCGTTTGGAGTTGCAACAAATTTTAGAGGCGAAGCGCGCCGAGAGGAATTCGACATTAAATCAGGAGGTTTCGGCGCGAAAAGAAATTAAAGTCGGCAATGAAAACTGCGTGTCTTTGCCCATTGCCCGCGTCACGATCGAGAGCCCACTCGGGGTGCGTGTGACCGAGGCAGCCATCTCCCAAAACCTGCCTAAGCAGCATCCCTCGATTTGCTCAAATCGCTTGGATATGCTGCCCAAAGAAAAAGGCCTTTGTTTTGGAGATAACGCTGCGCAGGTCCTTACCATTTCGAAGGCTCGTGAATTCGCAGTGCCAGCAGAGCACGTAGTTGAAGAGGACAAACCTGAAAGCGACTGTGGAACTCCAAGCCAGAGCGCGGCATTAGCTGAAAAGCGCGATGCCGAGCAGATTGTCCTTGCAACCCAGAAAGGCGTAGGCGCAGAGCTAAAATGTAGTCCTCCAGAAAGCAGTCGCGCGCTGAAAGCGGCAACTCCAAGTTCTATTGTAAGTGAGGAAGGCGCCTCTGCGCTGCCTAGAAACAATGATCAGTTTAACGATGAGGGAACGACAGCCGCTCGCGACCAAACACTCGAAAATGAGTTATGTACCAGTGAAACCAGCGTCTCTTTGCCAACTGGCCGAGTCGCGATCGAGAGCCCGCTCGGGGTGCGTCTGACGGAGGCAGCCCTCTCCCAAAACCTGCCTAAGCAGCATCCCTCGATTTTCTCAAATCGCTTGGATATGCTGCCCAAAGAAAAAGGCCTTTGTTTTGGAGATAACGCTGCGCAGGTCCTTACCATTTCGAAGGCTCGTGAATTCGCAGCGCCAGCAGAGCACGTAGTTGAAGAGGACAAACCTGAAAGCGACTGTGGAACTCCAAGCCAGAGCGCGGCATTAGCTGAAAAGCTCGATGCCGAGCAGATTGTCCTTGCAACCCAGAAAGGCGTAGGCGCAGAGCTAAAATGTAGTCCTCCAGAAAGCAGTCGCGCGCTGAAAGCGGCAACTCCAAGTTCTATTGTAAGTGAGGAAGGCGCCTCTGCGCTGCCTAGAAACAATGATCAGTTTAACGATGAGGGAACGACAGCCGCTCGCGACCAAACACTCGAAAATGAGTTATGTACCAGTGAAACCAGCGTCTCTTTGCCAACTGGCCGAGTCGCGATCGAGAGCCCGCTCGGGGTGCGTCTGACCGAGGCAGCCCTCTCCCAAAACCTGCCTAAGCAGCATCCCTCGATTTTCTCAAATCGCTTGGATATGCTGCCCAAAGAAAAAGGCCTTTGTTTTGGAGATAACGCTGCGCAGGTCCTTACCATTTCGAAGGCTCGTGAATTCGCAGCGCCAGCAGAGCACGTAGTTGAAGAGGACAAACCTGAAAGCGACTGTGGAACTCCAAGCCAGAGCGCGGCATTAGCTGAAAAGCGCGATGCCGAGCAGATTGTCCTTGCAACCCAGAAAGGCGTAGCCGCAGAGCAAAAATGTAGTCCTCCAGAAAGCAGTCGCGCGCTGAAAGCGGCAACTGCAAGTTCTATTGTAAGTGAGGAAGGCGCCTCTGCGCTGCCTGGAAACAATGATGAGTTTAACGATGAGGGAACGACAGCCGCTCGCGACCAAACACTCGAAAATGAGTTATGTTCCAATGAAACCAGCGTCTCTTTGCCAACTGGCCGAGTCGCGATCGAGAGCCCGCTCGGGGTGCGTCTGACCGAGGCAGCCCTCTCCCAAAACCTGCCTAAGCAGCATCCCTCGATTTTCTCAAATCGCTTGGATATGCTGCCCAAAGAAAAAGGCCTTTGTTTTGGAGATAATGCTGCGCAGGTCCTTACCATTTCGAAGGCTCGTGAGGTCGCGGCGCCAGCAGAGCACGTGGTTGAACAGGGCAAACCTCAACCTGTAAGCCCGAAGCCTGTAAATTCTCACGGTGATGAGCTAGAGCAGGCTTTGTTACAAAGAGACGATGAGACGAACGCCGGCGACCTAAGCTGTGACGACTCCGCGTTACCAAATGACGAGCCAGCCCAGGACTCACTCACTGGTAGCACAGGGGTAAAGAGTACCGACAGTAGTGCAGGCTATAGTGAGTCTTCCGAAGCAGGCGCAAGGGATGAGCTGGGGCTAGGTGAGGAACTGAATACGAATCTAGTGTTGCCCCACTCAGATGGCTTTCTCGAACTCCTTCGTGTGGACAGGGAAACGTTCACCGCTGAGCAAGAGAAAGACCAATCTCTACGCAGCTTGAGTCACCAAAGTGACATAGGTGTGTCACGGAAGAACATACCTTTCCAGCTCCGTTCTGGCCTGCTGTACCGCCAGTATAAGGATAGGAAAGGTATCCAACACGACCAACTTACTGCCCGCGTCGCGATCGAGAGCCCGCTCGGGCTGCGTCTGACCAAGGCAGTCGTCTCCCAAAACCTGCCTATGCAGTATCCCTCGATTTTCTCAAATCGCTTGGATGTGCTGCCCAAAGAAAAGGGCCTTAGTTTTGGAGATAACGCTGCGCAGGTCCTCACCAGTTCGAAGGCTCCAGAATTTGCGGCGCCAGCAGAGCACGCGGGTGAAGAGGGCAAACTTGGCCCTGTAAGCCTTATAAATTCTCACGGTGGTGAGCTAGAACAGGCAATTTTACAAACTGATCATGAGGCGAACGCCAGCGACTTTACCTGTAATGGTTCAGCGATTGCTAGTGACGCGCCACGCAAACCACCTGCGAAGGTTTGCACGGAGCGGCAGCGCACAGAGGTGGCCAAACGGGAAGAGTTAATTAAGGGGAAAGTGCGGCTCTTGTTGACTGCTCGACTGAAATCCGAACCGCGTAGCCGCCCCAATTTGGCACCTCGGTGCTCAAGAGTTCGCACCCGCCCCGTGGGAACACAAGCCATGAGAACGCAACGCGCGAACCCAATCCGAGAGGGACGGATACGCTGGCACGGCATTCGCACTCGTTCGTTCCCTTCTCGCATTCTGCTTTCTGAGCGTCAGCCAAACTTCAGAACAGCGAGACTTGGACGAGGAACAGTTAAGGGTCCCAAGCTGAAATTCCTAGCCTTGTGTCCTGTTGCACCTGCTAGAGCAGCTATCGGACCGCGGCCGCGCAGGAGGCGGCTGAAGAATAGGAAGCAGTAAATTCCTCTGATCGCAACGCCGTTTGCAGATGTATTCGAGGGATAATCCCGTCTCGAGTTGAATGCTTGTTTCTTTTGTTCATTTAACTCTCCTGTAGAGAAATGCAAGCTGGAATTCCTAGCATTATGCAATGTCTCATCTGCTAAAGCAGCTGTCGGACCGCGGTTGCGCAAGGGCGGATATGACGCATAATCTCATTGAGTTTAATGCTTGTTTTTTGTCTTTTGTTCATTACACTCTCCTATGCGAAATGAGAGCGAAATTTCGGAGCTTGGCATTGCGGGACTCAGTTTACATGCGTTGCAGTAAAGTGCAAGGTAATGGAAACGCTGATGGCCTCAGCCGAAGCTTTCCCGTGTAATGCCCTTTCCTGACTCCCCGGACGTTAATCCGCTATGAAAATTTGTATTTTGTTTTTTGCTTTAGCGGGAATCATTTTTCTCTGTTTTGTATGTATGTTCAGCAGCTCCACCTTCCCTTTGTGCTCTCACGGGAGGTGGCTTTCTGTGACAAAAACCGTGCTACGGCACCCCCCCAAAATTTTAGGAAATTTTTCCCTTTCGGCTAAACAAGCTCTGTGTATTCTGGTTTGGTCAAACTTGGAAACTTTCGGAGGAGGACGTAAATTTCACGCGACAGCTCATTTTCTCTAAAGAGACTTTGTTGACCGAAAACAGCTTGGTAGTTCTTAAATCGGTTTGGCGCTTTCAGCTTGTTGGGCTTTGGACTTTGCTGGTTGAGCTCGTTACAGCTGTCAACGAAGCAAGAAGAACCTTTGGGCCCAGCTGTGACCAAAAGCCGAACGGACACAACTCCAGGTCTCTGCGCGCTGCAGCGTTGGCTGCAACCACTACGAGACCTCTTCGGGCGGCGGACGAGCTGTTGTGACCGTACTTCTGACCACGTGGGCCCGATCAAGCATCTACCGTGAACAATCATCGAGGCCGACAACCTCGCGACGGCGGTGGGAAGTGGGATGCTTGGAATGCCCCTCCGAGGCTCAGCGGATTAGTGTAGCAGGAATGTCAAGGGCCATTGTCAGCAGTAACCCCAGCGAAATTCCTTGAGCGGAGGTGACCACTATAGCGGCGAAGGCCGGGGACGCGCCGGAGGTATTGTCCGAGCGACCACAGCGGAGGCGACGTGCCGGCGCCGGTCACGCTGGCGGTTAATTGAAGAATTCTTTGTCCCCGACTCGCGTTCTGGGCAATCGGCGGGGAAGCAAGTTCATTCACCTGCTGGAAGACTTCGGGAGATTCCTTTCCCGCAGGGCTGGATGAGTCAGCATCTCCCCCTCTCATCGACCCAGCTGCGAGAGAGTGGAAAAGCCCGCACCTGCCCAGCCGTGGGTGGTAACAAGAACGTCCCCTTTGGTCCATCCGATTGGACAGCGCTCGTCGAACATTATTCCCCAGCCAGGGATCTGGGGAAACCGAACGATATTTAACTCGGCCGTGAGTGTGGCCGAGAGAAGCCTGCTAGCTCCAGTCGACTACGGTTGACGAAGACGTTCCCCTTCCACTGAGAGCCATTCTCAGTCCCGCTCTATGTAAATAATGTAAATAATCATGTAACTATGTAAATACAGTTTTTCCTTCACTTCCCCTACTCCCCGTCTCCGGCCCACGTTTCCTTCCTCCTTCGGCACAGCGGCGGTGCTCTTGGACCCGATGCCTGGTGGGACACGCTACTAGCACGGCAAAACATATCACCTCTCTCTCTTTAACTATTCGCGGGTTTCGGGCTCTTCCCCGTCTTCGTGGAAGACTACAGTTACTATGCTGTGTTCACCGGGTGGTTCGCATGGCGCAAACGGCTGTCATCTTATTGCTCTCCATGATTCTTTTTAAGGATTTGATAATTAACAGTAATGTCTGCTTTTGCAAGAACATATCTGTGCTGTGGACGTATTCAGCGAAATCAACCACCTTCGATATACCCTGAGAAAGACGTACGTTATGCCACTCATGCGCAAGCTAAAACCTAACGTTTTTTGATCTCTTACTCTCGCATACAACCATTCGAGATGTTTGAGGCACATTTGACCATCAACTGGATTTTTTTTTTGCCCGTGGCAGCCGTTACGTAGTAGCTTGAGACTGCAAGCTCCATTTTCTCCTACAAGCACTGGCCACAATGCGTCATGTGTCTTCTCTGTCTGGAGAAAAACATGGTCGCAGGCTGTGATAATTTTGTACCTTTTTTGTCATTTTTTTCCAATGTGCATTGAGTTTGGTTTTCTTTACCGGCACCTGATATAATGTGGCCGCCCCTAATACTACTTGCAAAATATGCGCACTGCGCTGTTTCTACTGTAGCTCTCTTCTTGTAGCAGTCACCGCCATTTAGGTTGCCATGCTTATGATGAGCACGCGAAGAAGCAGAAATAAAAATTGAAAAATTTTGCCTCGTTTGGAACGCGGCCAGCGTCCTCAATCTCAGAGCCGAGCGCACCAAACAGCGAGCCACCTCTGCGGGTGTGTTGCTGAAAAACACGTATGCTGAGACGATTAAGCAGAGGAGGAATGGAGGTGGCCACGGAGGTGAATGCATGTTGCAGATGAAAAAAAGAAAGGAAGGCGGAAAGTATTAAAGAACTTCCCTTTTATGCATAGACATAAGCTTGTAATGCTAAAAGCTTGCAACCCAACATATACTGCACTCTTTCCAATCGGGATGGGGAATTGGCTGCCCTGGTCCGCAGAGAAAGGCAGTGGCATGTGGGATGGGGACCGACGTATGCAAAAATTGGAAAGAGCAGTCATGCGGACTCCCGGAAAGTGTTCCCCCGAGTATTTGGCTTAGGCCTTGGGATCGCGACTGCTTCGGGGGGTATTCCGAGAAATTACGGTGCGGACGAGTCCACATTCTGTCGTCGCGAAATTCCTTACCACGTCATCACGTGTCCCCTTTCGCAAGCTAAGAGGTGGGTGCGAATAGCGGGAAGGTAGCTGTTTTCAGTTCTTTGAAAACTGCAGCGATGATGCGATGCGGCGCCACATTTTAGCCGCACCGCTTACAATTGCTATTGTAGCGCTCGTCGTGCTTCTTCCTGTTTCTGGTGACCAGAAACACGAGACGGAGACGCGATGAACGCTACAGTAGCAACTGATATACATAAAAAAAACACATCAGGGTGGAAATAAACTCCGTTTAAATTAGGATGCTGCATGGGCATCATATTCGATGTGTTGAAACTGTGATTTTCTTTCCTTCGAATACATATGCAATTGCAACTTGGCTGCCGTCAGCTCGCCTCCTTTTTCTGCTCAACTGTGTCCTCGAGCTACTTTTCGGCATGACATTAGCACAGCCAGTAGCTGAAATGGCAGTTCCACTTTTATATCTTTCTGTATCACCTATATCACTTCCGAGGGAAGTGGCGGTATCCGATAGACAATGAGAAGTTATTGTTTTGAGAATTATTGTATTCGAAAAAATAATTCCCGCACAGAACATTCGGTATTTTGGTTGGGCGGAGTGGAAACTGCGCAGTTCTAAGACAAAATGAACGCGCCTGCTCATTACTCGTCCCAAGATTATTATTCGTCGGACGGGTTTCCGCTGACAGGGCATGAAACTTTGTGTCTACTTACCATTCTTATCCAATTAAATCAGATTGGCGCTCGACTACGACGATACATTTCTTTTAGTGCGAGCTGATTGTACCCTGATACCACACCGTAAAGCGACATGAACTGCGTCCACCGACGCAGTCTGCACAATATTCTGCAATAGTCTGCACAATATTCTGTTCAAATTCATTACTTTTCTGCACTGCAGAAAAATTCACACCCCATATTCTAATAGCGCATCTTTCGCGTAAGGAAACAATGTAAATATCCGGCGCAATCTGGGGGGCTGCCGGGTGTGCTTCGAAGCAAAAAACCCTTGCAAGTACCGTCAGTGCCAGTGCTTCGTAACGCATCCATCTGTTCCCGGAATCAGGAGCTAGTCCTCGGCTCAGTGGTATTTGTAGTTGCTTAAATATAAAGTATTGAGCGCATCATCAAGATATAAAATGGTTTCAAATTAAAAATCAAGGGTCAAATATCAAGAAATGAAAAAGTGCGTTTGTCTGAACTCTGTTTGGGTCGCATCGCCAGGCGCTCACTGCATCACTGACCCGCCTCAGTTACTCGAAATTGTGTAGTCTTGGTGCCTCTCGTATAAAAGGTCCACTTTACAGCTCCAGGGCACCTTTTAACTCTTCTCGTGGGAAACCCGAAATCCCAGCAGCGTGCTTTCCGGAGCCTTCTGCAAGCCGGGCGTAATATTTGCTGCGGATTCGCAACCACTTTTACTCTTTCCTATGTGCCGAAACCTTCGCAAGAGTTGTTTTTGCTTTGATCATGTGGTGCTGACAAAGTGTAACGTTCATTTATTGGGGTTTAACGTCCCAAAGCGACTGAGGCTATGAGAGACGCAAAGTGTAACGCGCGTAGTGTACCAACTGCCACTAGTTCCGCTACCATCATGCGCCGACATTACGCTGTATCTGAAGAAGTTGCCCCGCTCTCTTCATGATCGCTACACCGGAATACGCTGCAAGATTTGTCACAGCGGGTCGGTCTCTCTGAGGACACACAATAAACGCGCCCCCGCAGTTTGTGGAGGTGCAGGGTAAATCCACTACCAACCTAGAACTCCGGAGCCGTACGCTGCCCCTTGCGTCAACCATGCCAGATGAAACTGCCTCAACACCGGGGGCCATTTTAACGACCGTCCTTTTTGTGGCGTCACCCGGCAGCATGACATTTACCTCTTCAGTGGCACCGCCGACCAAGATGTTGACGGGTGACTCTATGCTTACAAACGAGTCACCAGCTAGAGCAAGTGGGCTGAATTCATCAAGCTGAAGAATGTCATCTTTTGCCTTGCAGACGTCGCGAACCTCTGGTTTCGCAACCATGAGGCGGACCCTCGCACTTGGCCCGCATTTAAGAAGAGTTTTGTGGAAGTGTTATGGCCGCCCTGCCGTGCGCAGGCTCCATGTTGAACAGCGTTTGCATGATCGTGCTCAATGCACCTAAGAGATCTTCACCAGAAACATTTAGGACATCGTTGACGTCTATAAACGTGTCGACCCCGCAATGCATGAGGCGGACAAGATTCAATCCATCCTCAAAAGGCATTGCTGACGACGCATTTGAGATTCTCCTCGCGAAGAATCCAACTACCGTTAGGTCATTAAGCTTTGCCAAAAACTACGACGAGCTCCGCAAGCAGCGCGCTTATAAGCACCCTTATACCTGTTTGGTTGCCGCACTCCAATAGCCTTTGTAATTTGTTCTGGGGCTTCTTTTTATCTCGTGAGACCTTTCTTATCTGATGTACAGTACAACAGCAAATGGAGGGCGCTGAGGCAAAAATGATGCTGGAAGTGTATGCACATAACATAAAACATGCAGGTGCGCTCAAGACTGCCTTGGTTCAACCTAGAGGCGGAAATCCAGCAGCTTTAACACAGTTCCATGCGTGTGTATTACCGGTCCAGGCGCCCGTCTATCTATAATATACGGAGAGACAGCGTACCTGAACCCTGGGTATATATGTCTCCCCAGTGTAACGATGTACGTTGCTTCTACTGAAAAACTGTGTGCGTTTCGTATTGTTTTGCGCTTATCATTAATTCTGGAATAATGCCATTCCATCCGGCTCACTGCTGTTCTTACCAGGTTCCATAAATTAGGCTCATACTTGGTTACAAAGAGCAATGCATTGTGCTGGTTTCACCTTACACCTTAACTAACTCGCTCACTTTCCTGACCTGACTCCATGTCTATTGTACAGTAGTCTCTCTAGGTCTTAATCCGGCCAGCCTTACCATCCCTTTACACTAACTAACGATTCTGTAAACCGTCTCCCATACAAGACGTTGTGGTATGCTTGCACTAAAAAGAAATTTCTACAGACTACACTTTATTACCAAAAGCCTATGTCTCGGAACAGGATGAAGAAAGCTAGTTTCAGGAAATGTGTATTTCATTAGTTGCAAAAAACAAAACAATACCTATAAATGTCACTTAACCACACTTGGACATAGTCACTGCACTCATCGGAACTATTTCCCTAAGGTACAGGGAGTGAAGTAGAACAAACTTCACAAATTTCACAAGCATTCACACATTTGGTGTAGGCACCTCGGAAGTTAAAGAGCGAAAAGGGACAATCAGAATAGGGCCTAGTCCAAACAGTAAAAGGGGTACACACATCTTCGGTGTCTTTCCTCAACATTAGTAGCTTATGCCAGTATAGCGTTGGGACTGCTGTCTTAATTTGGTTCATTGGATAAATTCGCGCCCCTTACGTATCTTGCTTTTTCGACGGTGTACTACATGCCAGCATCGCTTCAGATAACGTTTTCAGTGCAGATAAGCTCGAAATATCATCGACGCACCTTCATAGAGGACTCGAGCTATCAAGAATGATGCTTGAGGTTGGTATCTTTGCATACTGGCAAGTAGAAAAACAAATGACACCATTCTCAAATAAGGCCAGTCATATTAGTCCAAGCGGCCGAAAACAGCAATAAAAAGAATATTTATTATTGTTCGGCAGCGATGGCAATAAACGTACAGCAAGAACTTACTTTGCATCAGCGTTTCACTACAGATTGCCCTTTCGCCTTCTGCACTTTGAACGTACAGTCAATCGACTACACGTCCCTGGGCGAGCGTCGCTTTACCCCGATCGGCTACAAACGGCGGCTTCTGCAATCGGCTTTGGCTGTAGGCGCAGATTCGCCTCATGCCAGATGACACCCATTCTCGGTTATGAAAGTAGCGACCCAGAGTCTCGGACCAATTTCCAGCAGGAACAAAAAACAGCGCGCAACAACTTACTGTGCCTTTTAGTTCCGCTGCAGATTGCCCCTTTTGCTGTCTGCGCTTTACGCCTACAACCAGCTGGTGTAGCTGGTTGTGTAGCTGGTTTATTTCAAATAAACTTGTTGTAAATTTAATGTGTTCCCTGTGCGGTATTTTTACATCAGAAAGACAAAATGCATAATATTTTGGGGCTCCAGAAGAGCAATATATGAAAACCTGCCTTCCGTGCAATGGCTGGGAACATCTATTGCACTTGTGAATAACATCACTTATCTTGGAATAATTCTAGACGAGAACCTACACTGGAAGCCATACATTCAGGCGCTTTGTAAAAAGTTAGCTGCAGCATGCTTTGCACTCTACAAATGCCGAGATTATTTTGGTTGGTTTATGGGGTTTAACGTCCCAAAGCGACTAAGGCTATGAGAGACGCCGTAGTGGAGGGCTCCGAAAATTTCGACCACCTGGGGTTCTTTAACGTGCACTGACATCGCACAGTACACGGGCCTCTAGAATTTCTGCTCCAAAGAAATTCCAGCCGCCGCGGCCGGGATCGAACCCGCGTCTTTTGGGTCAGCATCCGAGCACTATAGCCACTGAGCCACCGCGGCGGCAGATTATTTTGGTAATGACATACTCAGAATTATTTATTTCTCAATATTTCAAAGCCAGTTATCATATTGCATTGAATCATGTGGCTACACCTACCGATCTTATTTGGAACCACTTAGGTTCTTGCAAAAAGGGCAATTCGATTCATTTCACATTCAGGATACAACGCCCACACTGCTCCTCTTTTTAAACAGATGGATATACTGCCACTACAATCATTACTTGAATACAGGACTGTCTTGACAATACACTCATGCCTTACAGACAATTACCCGTTACACTCATCGCTATTCTGTATCCCACCACTATGCACTCGCAACGCCACTCATAGAAATTTCCTTCTTCCGAAAACAAAAAAATGTCTATAGAGAAAGAAGGATGGCCTATGTTGGTATTAAGCTTTGAAACAAGCTTCCAAGTGACCACGAATATTGTAAAACTTTTCCTGTGTCACTGAAGAAATACTATAAACAATAAGTGAAGCCAGCGTTTTTTCTTTTCATGTATTTTTGTGTGTTTGTATCTGTTTGTAAAAGAGGCTTGGTGCTCTGAATATTGTTGCTCTATGTACCCATTTATGTCTTTCTAATTTCATGAGCTTTTATATGTATGTAATAAATTTTTGTTATGCCTGCAATTTTCTTTGAAACTGAATTGCATGGATCCCAACTAGCTTTCAGCTAGGGATCCAGATGTTTTCACAAGCATGCCTTGTATGAATGTTCAGAAATAAAAATTGAATCAATCAATCAATTAAAAAGAACAGTCAACTACACGGCCCTGAGTGAGCGTCGCCTTGATCAGATGGGCTACAAGGGGTGGCTTCTATCGTCACTGTTTAACCTGATGCCTGACAATAACCTTTCCCTATCAGCAGCGACCCACCGTCTAGGACGCCCTTGGCAGCGGCGGCGATAAACCGTGAGCAAGAACCCACTATGCGCCTCTGCGTTTCGCTGCTGGATAGTGTAAAACCTGTTTCAAATTTTTTTCCTGTGTTTTTTATCTTGTTTTCTTGTTTCTGTGTTTGTGCGTGTGAATGATAGTTTTTCCTAATGGTGAAACACATAGCCAAGCTTAAAGTAGCACTAAAAGCAGAATGGGCTAAAATAATTTGACTGCAACCAAGAAATTAAAGCTTCGCAGAAGCGCACCGAAAGAGACCTTCGTAATGAAATCAGAGAATTAAAGACTTAACAACGTAACATAGCAAAGAGCCTTTATTTTGCCCGTGGCTTTTTCCATGAGCTAAGGCTGAAATTTCGAACAAAAAAAAAACCGGGGCTTCAGTGAAGGTCTATACCATTAAAGAAAAGCCAGGGTGAGCTTGAAAAACGCGTGATCCATATGGAGCAGTTGTCTAGGAACACGAATGCAGAAACTCAAGCCGTTGTGACAAAAGATCATGAGAATGCGTTGCTGCAAATTGTCGCTAAATTTGTAGAGCAAGTTGATGAGCCGATCAGCGGAGATGACAAGGAATCCTGTCGCAGAGGTCGTATGAAAAATGCTGTAAAGAGCACTCTTGTTGAAGGAGAGGGCTGAGTCGGGCTGGTTGGTTCATGTTTAATGGTACGGCTAAACAGCGCTGACGGACGGGACGGAAGAAGATGAGACAGACACATGCGCTGAACTAACAACCAAATGGTTTATTGTGAAAGAGGGGCGCAATATAAAGCAAAGAAGGGAAAACTGCAGTGCAAACATGACAAGGCATACATTCGGGATATCATCAGTGATTAAGAAAAGCGATCTCCTGTGGGAATAGAGCCAACGATGGTTGGCTTACACATGAGTTGCCTAATGTGTGAATGTGAAAGGCCTCCGATATCAGGCGTGAGGCGTGATCTCTATACTTGGCGATGATAGTGGTTTGGTCTAAAAACGCCTCACATTTGTCGCAATCTGCTAAATGAATGGCCATGTTATTTCGGCGGGACTTGTTTTCAATGTCTTTCGCGTGTTCGCGTAGCCGATCATTGACGCACCGTCCGGTCTCCCCGATGTAAAATCGGCCGCATGACAGTGGGACCCATATTTCTAGAAATACTCCATTTTTATTTACAATCCCCGTTTGCTAGAGTTGACGATAGTTTTTTCATCCAAAAGCAAGGTGTTTGTATTGGATCCAGCCTCGCTCCCGTTCTCAGCGATGTGTTCTTAGCTTCGTGCGATCGACAACTTCAAGCCAAGCTTTACGGTACCGTTGTTAAGGTTATGCGTTATGAAGATGACTTTTTAGTATTTTATCTTAAAGGTGGCGCGCAAGAAACTGTTGCTCAGATTTTTGACGTGTTCAGTACTGAACTTAACAACGTACAATTGACCACAGAGCTACCTACTAACAACAAACTAAGGTTTTTAGATCTGGAACTTGAGCTCTCGTGTGACCATGTCTGTTGGATGTACTCCCCGCGATCCCAGAAGAGCCTGCTCCACTTCCGGTCGGCCCACTCTAAGATAGTTAAGCGCGGGATAGAGAAAACATGAATGAAAGCCGCTCTGTTTATATCATGTGCGCATGAAACCCAAGCCAGCTTTGAAGCGCAGGTTACTAGGCTTACCGCTGCAGGCTACCCGACGAAGGTCTTATCTAGCATAGCAGAGTCGATATTAAAAGAATGCGGAATTGAGAAGGAGACGCGGAAACTGGACAATAAGAACATAACATGTATTCCGTATGTTCATCAAGTATCGCACAACCTGAAAAAGATTGTGAACAAAGCCGACGTGAAGCTCCTTTTCTCTGCCAGGAACAAGTTGGGAGGCCCGTGCAAGAAAGTGAATCAGGAAACTGGAAAGAAGGCTTGTCAGAAGAAACAGAGAAACAAATTTGTCAACTTTTGCTGTGGTGTGATTTAAAAGGTCCCACTGTCATGCGGCTGATTTTACATCGGGGAGACCGGACGGTGCGTCAATGATCGGCTACGCGAACACGCGAAAGACATTGAAAACAAGTCACGCCGAAATAACATGGTCATTCATTTAGCAGATTGCGACAAATGTGAGGCGTTTTTAGACCAAACAACTATCATCGCCAAGTATAGAGATCACGCCTCACGCCTGATATCGGAGGCCTTTCACATTCACACATTAGGCAACTCATGTGTAAGCCAACCATCTATGGCTCTATTCCCACAAAAGATCGCTTTTCTTAATCATTGATGATATCTCGAATGTATGCCTTGTCATGTTTGCACTGCAGTTTTCCCTTCTATGCTTTATATTGCGCCCCTCTTTCGCAATCAACCATTTGGTTGTTAGTTCAGCGCATGTGTCTGTCTCATCTTCTTCCGTCGCGTCCGTCAGCGCTGTTTTGCCGTACCAATCAGCACTCTTGTTGTTCAAGTCTCTAGCAAAACGTGATATCGCCGTGTGGAAAAGAAGAAAATGCCCTTGTGACTAATAAAACATTAAGATTAACAACACCGCCCAAATATACACCAATGAACACATTTTTCCGGCTCTTAAAAGTGTCCTGGGTATGGCTGAAAAGCGGAAGTGTGAAGGCTGCAGGAAATGAGTGTGGGCATTCAGTGGTAAATTATTTTCTAAGCAGACAGACACTTATGAGGCTGCATGAGTCACTTAGCACGCTGATCTATCAAAGATTGAGTGAAACCTGTGATTTTGCTATTGTTGCTCAGAGACATGTAAGTAAAATCAAATGGAATACCACAGCTTCGACTTGCCAGACGGGCTGTGATATTTCTCGTTTTACCGGACGAGAAAGCTTCATCTTACACAGTTCGGCTTCAGAAAAAGACGTTCCGTTTAGTTAGCACTACTAGAACTATATGAATATGTGCTCAAAAGCATAAAAAATATACGAACAACCCTTACTCTGTTTGTAGATTTAAGCAAGGCTTTTGATTCTCTCGATCATCGCATACTGATTAATGCTCTATTCGTCTATGGAATTCCCAGTAAACCTGAAATGATCATAAAATTGAGTATCTATAAAAATGAGGGTTCAATTTTGCTTTTTGGTCCTGATATTCACGAACTCCTCACCAAATGTAACCAGCATCTCAGTTTAGGAGGGTAGATGTGTAGGCCAGTTGGTGAGACATGAAGGAGCTAAACACCGCAGTCGTCGTCTTCTTTCTCTGTCCCGTGTCCGCTGCGGTGTTTAGCTCCTTCATATCTCATTTTACGTCATCAATGGTCTGATGTGAATGTATTAAAAATGAATTCTGTGGAAACAAAAAAGATTGTTTTTTACAAAAGCCAGAACTTTCGCTTAAAAATATCAGATGAGTGATGAAGGAATCGAAGTTGTCAATGAAGATACCATACTTACATGGTCTGTTCTGAAAGTAGTAGGACTCATTTTTTTAATAAAATTTATTCAAGAGAATCGTACAAAAGATTAGAATTTTTCAAAGTAGCACTCTTCCGCACCTACACGCTGCTGCCAATGAGTTTTCTAGTTTTCGTACGCCTCCAGGAACGCCTGGACCGGAATGCTGTATAGCTCCCTCGTCACGGCCTGTTGAACCGCCTCAACCGATCCGTGATGTTTCCCCTTGAGCGTCGATTTTATTCTCGAGAATAGAAAAAAAGTCTGGCGGGGCCAAGTCGGGGCTGTAGGGGGCCTGAGGCAGCGTTGCCGCCTTGTGCTGGGCAAAAAATCGCGGTCCTCATTCACATGACGAAGATCACTTTCCGGTTGGCCTTTTGCTCCTCTGACAACACTCCCGGCACCAACTTCGCGCACACTTTCCTCATGGCTTAGGTTTCTGTCACAATCTCAAAAACTTGGGTTTGAGGAATGCTGAAGTCATCAGCAATCATTCTGATACTGATCCAACCGTCACTGTTCAGTAAATGTTCCATTCGCTGCACATTTTCGTTGGTCTTGCTGCTCGAAGATCGTCCGGAGCAGTCGTCGTCTTCCACCCTTTCCTGACCTTTGCGCAACACCTTGTGCCATTGAAAAAACACCTGATCTGCCCATGGCAGCGTCAACGTAGGCCTCCTCAATCATATCGTGAGTCTCATTGCCCGTTTAACCAAGATTTTCTTAAAATTTGATCGCGTATATCGCTTATCCAGTAAACGCTCTATGATTCTGCGTGACGAGACGTTTCGACAGGGGTTCACATTACAAGCGACCTGCTCTCTTCAACGACCGAGAGCCGACTGCCGATTTTCTCCAGCACTCCCAATATCCCCCTTCAACGATCATCCACGCACAGACCGCCTCTTGTCCGCCCGTTCGCCCAGAAAAAAAACCAGTCCTACTACTTTCAGAACAGACCCTGTAAACTACGAGTAACATTTGCTTCTTACCTTACATGAGATTTTAATGTTCACAAGATAACCAGTAATCTCTCATCGGCGACAGCACATTTGCTCTGTGACGCGCATTACTTCGCACTCAAATAGAGCTTCAGATATGTAATGCGCTGCTCGTATCTCAAATAGACTACTCAGAGTAATTGTGGTTGACGACTACTAAGGCCAACTTTAGCAAAATCTCCCTCCTTCAGAATAAATCGATTCGTTACATTGTCGATCTTTACACTCGAGATATACACGAAAAGCTTTTGAAACTTGCAATGTGTTAAGAATTCAAAGTATGGATTACTTACCCATCTTGCCTTGATTTTCATTTTATTGATCTTCATCCTTCAGGTCTATGGTAGAAGACCGCGCTCCTGAAACAAAATGACTACCCCGTAAACACTCGCAACACAGATTCCTGGCCAGTTCCCTTTTTTTCCGCACTATATATTTCAAGCATTGTGTCATAATCTTCCGACAATGTTTAATAAATACAAAGATAAAAAGAACCCCAATAAACGAGCATTGCGTCACTTAATGCTAGAGAAGTTGGCTGACTCACTTTGCCTCAGCTAAGTACGCTGTAAGGTATCGTCTGACTGTATATAAACTTTGCCTGTCACCAATATGTCATGTTCATATTCTGATGTAAATCCACTGTGCGATGTCAGTGCACGTTGAAAAACCCCAGGTAGTCGAAATTTCCGGAGGAATTCACCACGGCGTTTGTCATAGCCTGAGTCGCATTCGTGCATTAAACCCCCATAAACCGTAAACCACATCTGTATTGACTAAGGTGTGGTCCTTTTTTTTAACACTTTGTAACGTGGTAACATGTTTGCTATTTTTCTTTGTGTGAATATTTCCTACTGTGTCTGCTGTTATGGCTTCTAAGAACTACATGGGCCTCGCCAAGATTTATATCGACATCTCTTAGCCAAGACAGCTTCGTGGAACCTTCTGGCAAAGAAACAAAAATGAATTAAATGGATTTCAATTCGGTGTATTTTGTTTATTTTATTTGTCGAACAATTTATTTCCGAAAGTTGTGGTTTTCATCATAGAAAGCGTAACTTCACACCTGTAGACAGCACCGCAGAAAAAAAAAGCTGAAAAACAAAAGGCATCGAAAGTAAATTACAAACACATGAAAGTAAACAACAAGGAAACTTCACATCATGCATATCTGGACCTTTGTAACGTTCCGATTGGTTTTTGGGCCAATGGTTCCCGCCGTGTTTTTTCCGCCCAAGAGCAGTCGGGAGCCTATTTTCCTCCTTGTTTATTTTTTGGGGGAACTTTTGTTCATCCCGAAAAATAAACAAGGAGGAAAATGGGACAACTCAAGCAGTGCCTGAACGGCTTTTCCCTTGGTTCCCATTTTTCACTGTATAGTGAGAAAAGAAAATGAAATAACTGTTAACTGTTAACCTCCTCCTCCACAATCAATACGCTGCAGTTCGGTGGTGCGTCTGTCAAGCCAAACGAAAGCATTGTTACGGGAGGTGAGTCAGAGTAGGTAATAGCATGGGAAAGTGTAAGGGAGAACAACGCACTCAGCAGCTCTAGCCTCGTTTCATTTTTCTTTTTCCGAATGGCACGCTCACTTACTCCTCTCCTGTGTTGCTTCCGCATGACGCATTTGGGCAAAAATGACGTCGTGGTGTTACCTGGATGCTATCACCGGAATCAGAAAAAAGAGATTCAGCGAAATAAATGAACAGAAAGCATAAGACGGAAGAGAATCAGTCAGAGCAGTTTTCTTCCTGAAAATTAAGTTCATTCGCACTTGGAACGTAGAAAGGGGTTGCATGTGTTTGCACCAAGTGTTTTTTTTTTATCACTGCTGTTATATGAAAGCCTTCATTCATTTGATGGCATTTGAGAAGCGGGGGGGGGGGGGGGGGTTCTTGACTAGGATTTTTCTAGGCGGTCACCTAGATGAACTGTCAGCTTGCTTTTATCGTCGGTGGAGGTTTTTGTTCTGCAACTCCCCATAGAATTTTCTTAATTCTGAAGCCAAATTGAACCCACGCTCCTTCCCGGTAGAAAGTCACCTGCAAGTCCTTGCTTTGGTTTGCTGTTTACTATACAACTAACTTTCTTCTTCGTTCTGTCTTTCTTGTACCCGCTTCGATTGAATTAGCAATTTTCCTGTATGCTATGCTGACGTGCTTCACACATTGTCTGCCTTTGTTTTGTTTTAAAAGTCGAACGAAAAGCTATTTCTTCTAAAGTACTGCATGTTGAAGTGTTTAAATCGTCTGCTCTTTTTTTTTCCCGGGCTGGATTCCAGTGCTTGGATGGGTTGGGCTTCTCTGTTTACAGACCCTGGTAATATAAAACTTTCTTATTTTCAGACTTCCGACACGGTCCAACTCAGGTTTCTTTTTTCGATATAATATTCACTGTCATGCAATTTGAATGCGTCTCTTGTACCATGCCCTGAGGCATGTGCCCCGCAATTTGGTTCCGTTATCCTTAAGTACTTTCCACTGGGTCTTCTATACGTGAGAACATTTCAAAAATAAAGTAGTCAAACTTCTCCGTAAGCCTCATACTAATGCGCATTTTCTTTACCGAAGAAGGTTGACATCTCCATGTGACTTCATGAATGGAAGCTTCTTTTGAGGAGTGTACATTTTTCTCTCTACCGTTTTTATTAAACCTCTGCTCAACCTTCCAAAATTTCTTCTGTCTTTTATTTGCAGGAAATAATTTTATTTTTTAAGCTTGTTATTCCCGCAAAGCTGTATTTTTCAGGCATTCTGGAAACACGTAATGAAACGAGCTTGTTTGACAGTGATCTTTGCTGTTTTTTTGTGTTCACACCACTCAAAAACCAAACGCTTTGCGTGTTGAGTTAAAAAACTGCGCAGTAGGGCTTCTGAGAATTGCATTTCTGTTAAGGGCTTCTATGAAAAGGTACCATGATTCACTAAGTATAGTGCACTGAGTTTACTGAAAATGTGGAACGGCGTAAGAGCTTTGCAGGCCAATTATGAGCGCACACAGACGAAGAAAAAAAGGACACAGATAACTCGAGCGCTCACTTCCAATTATTGGTTTATTGACGCAGATTCATGATAGATACACCTTCTTTCATGCCGTCCCCAACTGAAAATGCCAATAATAGGAGCTCACACTTATAAATAATGATTCTTTGAAAGTCAGAGAAATGCAAAGCGTGCTGACACATCATGCACCGGCTTTTCTAATAAATTCTGTTTCTATGACCTCCCTTATATCTTGGCTACTGTGCATGGCTAGTATCCTCCACGTTCGAAAAAAGGCTTGCGAGGATTTTAATTCTTTAATACACAGTAATGACAATGCACAGAAAGGTTCCCATCCCTCTAATTGCCGACCTTCCTCCGGGGCTCTATTAATCTTTCATTTAGACGCCGATTGGACTTACCTTTGTAACTGGATCCGCAAGACAAAGGAACTTCGTACACCACCCGAGAAGAACAAGAAACGAAAGGCTCAGGATGTTTGGTTGTGCAACGCTGCTTTCAGATTCGCCTGTTTTGCGGATCCAGTTAAGTCGGACAAAGCGGCGAGTGTCTATATGAAAGATAAAAGAAGCACAGGAGGAAGGTAGAAACGGTCCGGGGCGTATACTTCAGAAAGAACGATGTTAAACAGAAAGATAACAAGAAGGAATACATCATCACCACCATCATGTTATAAACGTCCTCTACCAGACACAGGCTTGTCCCATATACCTTTCCATTTTCTGTGCCCTGTGCCGGCTGCAGCCTCATTATCCCAACAAACTTCCTAGTCTCATTCTTCCACATGACTGCCTACTGCCCAAAGCACGCATCATGCCTTCTCTTGGGTTTGCTTTCAGCCAAGGATCCGCAGCTCAAACAACGAGGCTCTTAATAGTTCACTTTCAGTTCGAACTGTACTCAGTGGCTGCAAAGTAGGGAGACAGGTGCACACCAACGGTCCATTTGACCAGAAAAAGCAGCGTACGGCGATGATGCGCATAAATGGTGCAAGGCTAACTGTGCAAAACGGCGCCATAGAAGAAAGGTTTTAGGTCTTCTCAAGATGATTTCAAAGACCTGCTTTGCAAGCACTTTACCCCAGAGAAGCCGAGCACAAGGTAAGTGCAAAACATGTACCCACTCGAAACCGGTAGGTGCCAGGTAGCACTCACGATAAAACCCCGCACCTCCTGCGCACGCTGACGGATGCTCAGACCCCATAGCCATCGCTGTCAATCAAAGCAATCCGCCAAGGTCATGTGATGCGTCTCGGTTAACGTGGATGGTGGCTGACAGGTGGAAGTTTTTCTGTCAAAATAACCGTACAACTTCGCGAAAGCGACATGAAAGGATTGTACGAAGGTCGACCACTTTACTGGGCCCGCGAAGTACTTGAAAAGACACGAATGAGGCTCGCGTCACGGTGAAACAAGCTTGGAGGAGCTGATAACCCACAGAAACAATCACATATAGAAAGTCACAGCGGAAGGTACATACTAACAGCTTCTGACCGCGACAACAGCAGCGCTGTTAGCATGTTTCTTCCCCTTTCATTCTCCTTAGATTTTCATTTGTTGGTTAAACCTGTCGTATTTATTTCCGCGCTTCAAACAATACACTTCAGTGGAAAGTCAGCTATCGTCTTTGTGCATCTTCCTTCGTAACAGTTTCAATTCGCTGTTTATAAATACGCAATTCGTGTCTCGTTTATCGCAATTGGTTAAGGAGCGCTGGCATCATGTCCATGAACTCCACTTGTGATGAGACAGAAACAATATTTTCAAACCCCACGCAGCGCAATAAAACGCCTGTAAAAAGTTTTTACTGCAGTCAGAATTAGAAAGGCTAAAATTGTTTTGATCACGTACGCATTTTCATGATTATGTATATTTTCATGAGAAAGTTGAGCAAGGACCATGTCCACTTTCTATCATGAAGCTCAGCATCCTTTAACAATTAGGCAAATTGCGCGAAATAGCAGATGACGGCAAATACGTTTAGTTAGAACTGCTGTTTAAGTTTAACACAAGCAGATTAGTATGGGGTTTCGTTGGAACATTGAAATTACTGACAAGGCAGTCGCATGATGCTTCATGAACTTTCGTGTTACGAGCAGTGGAAAAATTCCGAACCATGCTCCCGATTCCGGTAATGTTTTTGTTTCAATAACAGCGTAAAGTGGTAGCGCAAGCCAACTGAAACTTCTTTACGGAATCAGTCTACAGCCTTCAGAACTGGCACGCACATTGCGATGCTAGACATTCCATTCCAGCGAATTTCTATGAAGTGATAAGTCATAGGATTTGTTTTTCTCTCCTTCAAGGACGGCAGAACAACAGAACGGAATGAAATTACTTCAGGTAGAAATTTAAAGCAGAAGTATCTGAAAATTTAACCTCATTTGATGTGAAGAGAACGTGAAGAAAAAAATTGACAGTCGATCAGACAGCGACTTATTGTCATTAAGCCCGAGGACATCATCATCATCATCATCACCGACTTATAGTCTCACACGACAGTTTTCTGTTAAAGATACAAAAAGTGTTCTGCCAAAGCTACAAAGAATGCAAAAGTTTTATGGTGATTTTGAAGTTTTCCGTCATTTTTCCACCCTAGAGAAAGATCCAAAACAGTAAAAAAATATTGTTAGGAACTAGCGAATGCTTTACCTCTTTTAAGGACCAATGCGTGGGCGGTGTGCACTGAAATCAAGCAGAATCATTAAATGGTTTTCCGTTGCGCGTTCGCAATCTCGACAAGCCAGTTCGAAGTTCGCTTGAATGTTTGCAAACCTTCGTACCTTAAATGCCTGTATTAA
Organism: Amblyomma mixtum; assembly: GCF_055824585.1. NCBI lineage: Eukaryota > Metazoa > Arthropoda > Arachnida > Ixodida > Ixodidae > Amblyomma > Amblyomma mixtum. The sequence continues at coordinate 178,941,818 of NC_143013.1, read as the reverse complement.
ACTGAAATCGAGGACGGGGGAAAGAAGCCTCGTTCTGCCATAGTGCTTTTCTCGCTCAACCTGTGCTCCCTTTCAGTAATTGATTTCTTTTCCGGGTCATTGCTGCCCAAACAGGAGCCATCGGCCGATCGCTTCGTGCGGGACCTAATGGTGCCACCGCCGTACGTTTGCGAAACACGAAAAATCTAACACCTTAAGATAATGGAATACCGGAGGAGAAGAATTGCGAAAGCGTGTAGGAACTAACACTGGATTTTAGTCGTCGTGGGGAAATGCAGAGAAGGAAGAACGTAGTAAGAAAAAGGTGTTGCGCACGTAACTATTCACAGACCGCCAATTGGCGGCCTCTTTTAGAGAAAGAACGAGTGAAAGAGAGGTTCACGTGAAGACGAAGACTTGGCATCTTAAAAGACGGTGCCCTTGATAGAATGGCTTTTTAAGTGTCATGCGGCTGAGTCTGGCGATCAGTGCGCACAGTTCGACCCGACCTTTTCGTCTTTTCAACACTTCTGTCCGAACTCTCAAGGTCATCCTCGAGCTCACTTGAACATACAAGCAGGCAACACGTTTTGGGGAACAGGAAATCAGCGTCCAAATTTGTCATGTCAATCAAGAATAGTTACGGTGGTGAATGGCGTGAATAATGTGAAAAAAAAAACAACATTTCGCTAGAAAGAAAGCGTGAAACGAGTTTGTGAGACACAAGGTTTTCTGACCACGACACAATAGGGAAGTATTCCGCAACACAACTGGAAGCATATTTCAAAAGTTTATTGAGAAAAATGTTCCGAATAAAAATAGAAAACAGGCACCTAGAAAGCGCCGATGAAACACTGAGCACAATTTTTTCGCTGATGCGATCGAGCTTTAAAGGAGGTATCGCGCAATGTTGTACTAATCATTACCGCTCACGAGACTGTGCGATATTTCAACGCAAAGAAATGCTCACATAGAAATCCTCATATCCGGAAAAAAAGTTCCAGCTATAAAGAGAACTGGAAGTTTGCAGGCAAAATCCAGGATCGTAACGAATCAGTTTGATCTAGATTTTTCTCTCATGTGCAGAGAGTCACGACCAAGCTGTCCCATAGCCATAATTGAAGAAGGTACAATGCAAACGTGCGCGAGCATGCATATTCGAACAACGAAGGGCTTACATGCCACATACTGGCTTCGAACTCACCATGACAAGAGTGAACTGCCTCTGCACTTCCTGCTGCGTATCTATGCGGTAGATCACCTAAGTCCACCGAGGCAACACCTGTTCAGTCTTTCCTGGTGCCTGTTTCTTACGAAAGAAGAAATCCTAGTTTTCCTTGACATGGAAACAAGTGTAACCACGCATTCATTTCAAGTGTGTTTCACGCCAGAATCCTATGCCTGAATACACTGAAGAAATAAAATTGAAAGAAATGGGTTCTGATGTCTTAAACTAACTGGACTAAAGCCCAAACGCCCAGCATAAAGATGAGGCATTTGCCCTCCAGTAGTAAATCATTTCACAGGGTTTAGCTTTTTGCTTGTCACCTCTGACCTGGCATTCACTCTGACAACTCGCAGTCAGAGGTAAGCAGAAGAGCCCGCGGATACAGTTGTATCCCTTGTACGCCAACTAGAGATGCTTGCTTAACGCGGAGGCCACTAAGAAACTCCGCATATCATGGCAGGTTAGTTGTAAAGAAGAACATGAACTGTATAAACTCCAAGGGATGTTTCTCCTCCATTGCACAGTTACAGTGCTTCAGCACTCGCCGACTCGCCGTTGCCTATCCGATCCCACTGCCTGCCTGTGCCTGCGTGCCTTTGTGACACCGTGGCAGTGCCAGTTCAACAAAGTTGTTGCTCCGGAAGAGCAACCTGGGTCTCATAAGCCCCACCGGGGGTAACAACTGCCATCGCACAGCAGTCCCGCATGGTTTAACCACTGCACCACTCGGCAGCCTATGAATGTAAAGTACATAATGACTAATTCCGTATACATATGCATTGACCAATATACGCTATCACATAGTACCTTTAAGCAGTAGCGTAAGTCCGATTTGGCTGATATTTCTCTGACGCCTTCTTGACGTTGAAAACCTAGCGTCGAATAGAAAGCGAAGTGCTGCCGCATATGACTATGGCCTAACCACGGTTTATCGCCTGCATTTTTTTTTTGTTTCCAGCATAGGACAGCTTCGCCCTATACGCGTCTCTCAGTTAGCGGTTTTTGGTTTATGAGGAAAGGAGACTGCGCAATAACTGTTTGACTTCTATGTGGACAGCGCAAACGCGCCGTGAGACAAGGGAAGCTGGGAGTGAAGGACGACAGAGAGGAAGAGGTGCCATAGTGGAGGGCTGCGGAATAATTTCAACCACCTGGAAATGTTTAACGCACATTGATACTGAGCAGCAGGTGGATGCCTTTTGCGTTTCTCCTCAACTGAAACGCAGCCGCTCCAATCGGGTTCGAACCCGGCTACTCTGGCTCAGCAGCCGAGCTCCCTAACCACTGAGCCACCATCCCACCATAACGAGTAACGTGTATCATTCCTGTGATGTAATTGAGATATTATATATTTTAACTTACTTTTACTTGATAGTGCATATCTTGCAAACGCTATGTGCTAAAAACCAACGGTTTAATACGTGTTACATGATTGAATACAGGACTCCTGAAGGCGTGAAAACTAGTTTAACTATTCAGCTTTAATCTCATGAACAAAATAGAGGCTTTTTTGTTGTGATTTTGCGTTACTCAGACTGCTTCCACTTGGACGTGTTGATTACCGTATCTACGCCTCATCGTACCATCAGCTGAAAACTTGAGGTGTCGTTATACACTTTGACTAACAATATTGAAATAACACACAAAACTGCGCCTTCAAAGGAATGAAAAGATAAACTTGAAGTAACGCCTTAAGATAAACGTGAAATGTTTTGCCCTCCAAAGAGCACGTACTACAGTAAGCCGGCTCTCGGCCCAGAGTGAAATGTGAACTACCGAGCTGTTTCATAACGTCACCGAAACCACTTGACATGGGATGAGCCGTAAATCCCTCAAAACGACTCACAACTCTGAACTCAGGCGAAATTATAAGAGCACTTGCGTGCTCAATGCTTGTGCGTACTCCTAAGTATGTTCCATTATGCCGAGTGGCTTCATTATGCGAAATCTATTCTCTCTCTGATCACATGAAACAAGGCAAAAAAAGATGATGAAAACGAATGCGTATAGAAAATGTTGGCAAGGAAATTCAGTAGAAAACAACCGCAGCTACCAGAGACCGCCAAAATCACAAACCAGAATTTTCAATTGAAACCAAGAATAAAGCTTAACAACCAGCTGTGCGCACAACCAAGACGGGTTGTCTGAATTACATGACGAATTTGTTTTTTGCTTTATTTCCAAAAACAAGATATAGCTTTCCGTGTTAACAGCCCTGCTTTTCTTCAGCCCATCGAAGTCATGTTTTATAATCACGTAATTTCAGCTAGTTATTTTTGAGCGCTAAATGTAGAGAAAATGTCGCAGTGAAACTCATGAAGCTCTGCCCTGCAATAATAGCTTTAATTATGCAACCATAAATTGATGTTACGTACCCAAAACAAAAAAAAACAGAATTGCACTCGTTTTTGTGACACGAGGTTAATGGGTGAGTGGTTGCCGTTACGAACTATGCTCATTGACACACACCAATTTCTTTTAAATTTCACACTGGTGAAAACAGCGCGAAAGAAGAAGCCCGAAGGCGAAACGAGGAAGTGACAGGAAAGAGCGCTGTTTCCTGTCACTTCCTCGTTTCGCCTTCGGGCTTCTTCTTTCGCGCTGTTTTCAAAAATGTCAGAATGGACCAACTATCCCAGAAAGAAGTTCTGCTAGATTTCTTTTAAATTTCTTTTATTTTTCGTTCTTTGCGTCTTTATTCTCGTCATGTTTTTTTAGCGCTGTGACATCGGTCATTCTCAACTATACATTCACTGATCCCTGGAAGTGTTCATACCACTCCTGACGCAGTGGTGTAGCAGTTAAGCCATGCACCAGTGGCGCGCGATGGCAGGGAATGCACCGGTGAGGCTTGTGGAACTTCGTAGTGCGCAAACACTAAACGCTGTTTAAAATTGAGCCTTGCCGCACACTCACGTTACGTACGCTGATTGCCGAATTAAGCGTGCGTGCACCTTGTGCACGATGAAATAGCGTTTCCAACATGGCAGCGGGCTTTGGAGCAGGACCACTCTTTTCTGAGTTAATCCGTCGTTGTTACTGCGTTTTACGGCGTGCGCCGATATACGGAGCCCAACCCGAGCCGTCGCGTGGAGGAAACCAGTCGGGGGTCACCAATCGAAGCGGGCAGGAGAGAAAGATAAGACAACTATTGGAGGAGCAGCGATGTCAGAAATAAGGAATAATATAGGAGAAAGTGGAGCTAGGTTCTCTCCCGCAGAAATTAAAGAAGAGATAAAAAACGGTGCTAAGTAGAAATTAGAGAAAGAAAGAAGAAAAGACGAAGCACGCCCATAGGAGAAGGAAGAGAGCAAGGGGGTTAAAATTAACGGACCCTGTTGTGGAGGGAGAAAGAGAAAGATCTGAATCTCAAGCGCACGCAGCTATTCCATCGCCACTTGCTATCGGAGCCGTGAAGGGAAGCGGCCACGTGAGCCGGTGTAATCGGTTTTGTTTTTCTCTTCCCCTGAGCGGCTTCAGCTGAGGAGCGAAAAACACGGTGAGAGGGACCTCAGCGAAGACTCCCTCCGCGGTTGGCCGAGAAAAAAAAATAGCCAAACGCTAGCGCGCGGAGGCATGTTCCGCAATCCTGGACCAAAATTTTGAATTTTGGACTCTTACGGAAGTAGTAAGGTGGAAAGTTGGGCGAGTAGAATCTTATTCATGATGAAGTTTGCGCCAAAAACGAGTACCAAGTTAGGAGAGGAGACACAACACGAGCGCTTTTTCGGAACTAAACACTTTATTGGAATAACACATGATATATATATACCCATCTCGTGAAGTAAATCAAATGAACATACATGATAACGTCAAGATCAACCTTAGAGGGCGATATATCTTAAGAGTGCTCGGTAACATAAATGGTTCAAGAACAGGAAACTTTATGGTCACAATCACGAAAAGCCAACACAAATACCCAAAAAGAAACAAAAAGGAGGGAACGCAGGGGTATTAAGTATTGAAGATTGTGGCCCAATCTTCCTATGCGCTCCGATGGCCCATCGCTCGCATCGAGTAGTAAAAAGCTGCCATAGGAAACCAATGCGGAATGTTTTTTGACGGTAGCAAAACGGTAATAGCAGAAAAAAAAATGGAAGCATGCCGAAGCAAGATCTGCGGATATATTGATTGGTATAGTGGTATCTTAGGGACATCTGAAAAATTGCGTTCGTGAGCTCTTTCCAGTTTAAAAACGCTTTTTCCAGAATTGCTGGGTACGGGTGAAGCCTAGAGAGGAGCGTCGGTTTGCTGACAAAGGTAATTCTCGTTCGAACAAACACAAGGTGCCGTTAGGCTGAAGTTCCGTCTAAGTTCGCATACGCTAGAGTCAAAGGACGGAGGCGGCAGACGTGGCAGCGACCCGCAAAATGCTTGCGTTTAGCCTATATAGGCGTGCGCATGATATTCTAAGACTGTCTATTACATAGCTAACTACGTAGGCCCATGAAAACTAACATAACGGCAACATAGTTAGCAGAAAAGGAACCTGCTGAACAACCTATAAAAAGTTTTGGTCGAGAACCTTTAGAAGAAATATGTAAAGGAATCAGAATTTCTTTATTTATCTTTAAAGGCAAAAAAAATCAGCTTGTAGAGAAGTCATGTAGCCACGGAAAAAAACTGCGCAGCATCGTAGTGACCTGGTGAACCCAGGAAAACTCTATTTCAAGAGGGTAAAATTCCTGGCCGCCAATAGCAAGCTTCTGCAGTAACGCTCAGCTTGTGAGAAAGAACGAGAACGTGTACGTTGCACGTTTAAAACACGATGTCGTGCGAATTAAACGCCGCCAGATAATGCCAATAAGGTCCAATACCTGTTTCCATAGCAAACTGCCACTGGTTAGGAAGAAGAAACAAACGAATATAAAATCACCTCCTAATGGTCTCTTTCCTAAACTTTACGTCCACTCTTCCTTACAATGACAGATCGCTTTCAGGATGCGGTCCTCCACCTGGTTATTACTCACAGCAATTCTTTTGTTCTTCCCTTGTCCTCTACTCTCCGTCATAGGCTTTGACACACATGCTTCTCTTCACTACATGCGTACGGCGCCAAAATGGTGTCTTAACACCGTATGAGGAGCCGTTGGCTCCCCGGAAATAGCGACTTGCGATCCTGACCTTGTGTGTTTCATTTTTACTTTCAATGTTTCCTGCCTGTGGCCAGAGTGCGGATGCTCCTTCCAAGGTGCAGTCTTCGCGGCGTGAGGCACTCTTTGCTACGGCTTTTTTGTTTCGCTTCAAGACATTAATCAAAATGAAGGAATAAGCTTCGCGGTCGTAGGGAAACGATAAATTGCGTAGCCGTCGGGTCTTGCAACACCGTATTCATAACATGTTTGTCTCAAGAGCCGGCGTTTCTTGTAACTCCAGACGGAAGCGCATTCTTTCACAAGCATTAGTTTATTTCTTATCCGAGAGCGTAACCCACCCTGCAGGAACATTTATTTTGTAAGAAGGCATAGGAGTGGCCACAAAGCGAAAAAAAAAGTGTCGCACCCCATTCAGTTCCGGTTTCGCACAGTCGGAATCGTGTGCCGCGTATAGAACAGGGGACCTGCTTTCCAGCGATTTCTAAAAAAAACTTTCCGTCAAGCTTCGTAGGATTCGTTTCTAAGCCGCGGAAGGTACAACCTCAGCACATTGTGAAACAGTGAGCCGTTCGTATTTTCGAGACAGAGCAGGATAGCATTGTCGACGAATTTAGGGAAAGAAAAGCGGAAATAAACTCTTGACAATGAGGCATATTTGTTCGGAATAGAAAAATGCGCAAGCAAACAAACACTGTCGCATTAAATGTTTCAACCAAAACAGCTGGGTCAGAAGTTTTTTTTTTCTTTCAGATCCCAAGAGACAAAAAAAAAATGAGTTTCTCAACGTACAAGTGCAAGACTCTATAAGGAAATTCTAGCTAGCATTTAACAACGAAATGTACTTTCGTCTTCGTTAAGCTTTAAAATACATTGCGGCTTTGTTGATTATATGTGAATAATGTCATAAAAATTGGTTCGCAATAGTTTACCCGATATTCGTAAACTCATTACTTCTATATCGTCCGAAGCTCTACGTCTAATGCAAAGCTATTTTATGCACAGCCAGTCACAAAATTGTCAAAAAGAATAACTCGCAAAGCGCATGGGACGGCAAAGTCATTACACTGGTTCATGAACTTTCATATATTGAACGAACTCACCTTCACGGAAAAAAAAAGTGCCAGACATTTTTAGCCTTGTGTTTTCGGTTGTACGCAGCAAGAGCGATTTCTCATTCCAGGAGGCATAGTTTACTGCCTAACATTAAACCGAAAATTTCAGTGTTATTTCATTCAACAGGCGTCTTAATATAAGAGGTCGCTATCGGCGACGTTGCTTGAATGATACCGAAGCCGTGGAAAACAGACCTGGCAGGAGAGTAGCTCCCGTCCTCGGCGCGCTTTTCATAACGTATTTGCACCTCTCCCGCGTCGTATCAGTCGAAGTATTGGACTAATTACCGGGCACTTTCATCTGGCCCCATTAACACTAAGTCTATATGGTCTTTATCTTGATTTAACAAGAATTCATAATGCATGATGTCTAAAGTTTTCACTCCAAATATCGCTTTAATGAAACAAGGAAGGCACATACAACGGTGCGAAAAACTAACGTCTAGTTCGGCTGATAGCGAGAAAAACGGGCACCCGGAAATGACGCCTATCTCGTTCAAAGACGTGCCTGGCATAAACAAACTGCAATACCACTTACACAAAGCATAAGTGAAGTTGTAGAGAAGGTACGGAACTGGCGGACGTAAGCTTTGGCTACTGGAACTTGCACCATACTGCGGTTCTTGATTAAGGAGTGATAGTTTATTTCTGCATACAATCAGCCTTGTCATTTGTCTGGAAACATCGAAAAGTTGCTTTTCAGGTATGAACGAAACGCACTGAAAGTAAACATATAGAACAGGATGACTAGAAAGCAATGACACGGTTCCGCTATCTTATCATTTTTTTTGTGGCCGCTCTTCCAGCATATTCGTAGGCCAGCTCTCTTGGAGCGCTGGTCCCGAAGAAAGCGCGTGCGTCTGTTGGGATTCCAAGACAAATTTCATAATGACCATTGCATGAGGGCAGACTAATCATAAAAAAAGTAATGGTAAGTTATTATATGAAGTAATAAAGATTTATTATCACTCATGAATAATCCGTTATTCATGTTAAGAACTGTCAACTGTCGCCTATTTCTAATTCATACCACAAAAATCATGCCTAATGCAAACCAACGTTACTATTTGAAAATTTGATTCAGCGCCATTTGACCTCAACTGATTTGAAATATTTCACCTCATAATGGGACACGACGGCGCCTCAGGCATGCATGCATTTACTCGTCCTCAGTGTGCAGGGTGCTTTCCTCTGTGGCGTCGTTTGCTTCCCGGCTACCTGCCGTAAGCCTAGTCATGAAGCATCGCTGCCGGTGAGGTGCAACTGAAGGATTTACTCTGTCTGGGCGGCAGCTAGTACATGGCTGTACAAAACAAAGCCATCAGCCAGGCCCGGGATACCGCCCAGACGAAGGAACATCTTTAATCTAACCCCGCCGTAATTCATAATAGCAGTCCTTAACGTCAAAACACCGTTTATATACGCAACTTAAGGGAACCTCCATTTGGAGTCAGGGGCGCTTGGGAGTTCAGCTATACTATTCTAGCTCTTTCTCACATTATAACGGCGATAAATGGAGTCATGGCTGCACGCATAAAACCTGCAGCCGGCCTGTAATGGAAAGCTCGAAGAGGTAACGCAAGTTTAAAACGGCACTTGATCGGGCAGCTGCAAAGGTGTTCAGCATATCTAAGAGCACCCCTGCACCCTTGCTGTCCCTTGAACTCAAAGTAACTACTGCACCTTTACTCCAGGTGCACCCCTAGAGGGTGCACTAGCTCATAAACGATGTCGACGTGCTCAGTGCACCCTTTTGCGAAAACAAAAAAGCATAGGGGCGCGTAAAGGGTGCCTTCATTAGTGTTAGACTTTTAAGGCGCAAATATTTTTACTGCCTGTCTAGAGTAGTGGTCTTTCTTATCAGCTAATGTTATGCATGTCTTTACTGCATATCTTTAAAAGCACGCGCTGTTTCCTGCATCATACTACGTGTTGGGTTTGACGATTGGAAACAAAAATTTAAAAATCCAACGCTGTTTGCTAACGAGATATTGTGGTGTTCGGAAATTACCTTACTTCCCTGAAGCATTTTAAGAGCCTCGCAATACAGGAGGAAACAAAAAAGTTGATCAAAAATGTACCGCATCTGCAGATCGTGACTACAAGAAAATACTGAGCTCTTTCAACAATGAGTTTTTATGGTGCGAAAAATGCCCACTGTGTGATCGCATAAAAATCACTCCAGTACATGTGGATTTTGCTGCAATCTCTGTTCAAGACAGCCCAAGATATCTTTTTTTTAGTGTCTAATCTCTTGCAGGCACGGGGGAAAACCCGCAAGGCGCTATTTTTCTTCCTCCCTCCCACTTCCAAACGTTTAGCCAAACCTACCTCGAGCATTTTCGGAGCGCTTGAGCGTCGAGTGCGGAGTTCAGCCTACCCATTCTTCAGCCTACCCAGAGACGGTTCAGCCTACCCATTCTTTGGTTTCATTTGCAAGACGTACAACTTCGTTTACTGTATTCTTATTTGTTGGCTGTGTTTGCACATTCATAAGCACCGTTATCTGCTTGGAATAAGTTTGACGGTGTACAATTTCATCACAGTTTTTTTTTCTTCCTGCGCCAGCTTCTCTGTTTCAAAGTCATCTTCACATATTCGACTTTTGTGGTCTCTTATTCTTGCTATGTCTTATATATATGCCGAAAGAAGTAACTACTTTCGCAATTAAAAAAAAATGCGGCTATATTTTGCGTGTTTTTCTGCACGTATTACCGCTTCCTACTTTGCAGTAATAATGGGGCGTTCGTTTTGTTCTGCTTCATTTTTTTCATTTTCTGTCTAGCGGTGAGACATCCGCAAATATATTGGCCTGTCACTCCAGGATGTGACTAGCGCTGTAAGCTTATATTGGTGTCAGAAATGTTCCAGGCAGGCCGAGAACATTTATGACACCAATAAAATTCCAGGCAGGCAAGCCACGAATAAAAATGTTCCAGGCAGGCAGGCTCCCACGCTTGACAGGAAACTAATTCTGAGCGAGATGGCTTATGCCCACTCGACAGAAACGCTTTTTTCTCTGCAATATATCTTTTCAGTCCTTCTTCACGAGTAAAGTAATTTGCGTGCTTTGCCTGGAATTTGTTTTATTACCCTGCGCTATTGGCAATGCCTTGTCGGTAGAAACTAAAATCATCGAAAGGTCCTGGGAGACTTTGGAAAAGAGGAGATGGTCCTCAAGTTGGAAGCAAAAAAAAGCACCACCTACGTGGATGCCAACTTTGAGCCAAGTGTGCGCGAGGAACGCGCTCGTCCGAACGGCGCCTCCTCTCCCTGCATTGGTCTGGAGCTCTGCGGTTTCTACCCGTAAGACCCAGATCCTGGGGCGAAAGCTGCCCGAAAAGGCAGAGAATGAGAACTGGCGTGTGGCCTCCGGAAACCAGTCCACTAATTAAAGCACTTAATATCTACACCCGGATATTGACTTTGACCAGCAGCTAATAGAACATACTACTATAATCAACGTTCTTCTATAATGGATGTGCGTTTTTAGCCCCGTAGGATATCGTTAAGAAGTCATGTAAGCGATTTTTAGTAGGAACAACCTTGATTCCCGTGTTTCAAGCTCAATTGTTCACAACCTGCCGGAGAGGCTTGGAGATAAGAATACCGTCCAAAGGAACAACATGTATGCTACAGTGTTTGCTCCTTAGTCCGCGTCGTGCCAGAAATATCCGGAGGACAAATTTGAATAAGCCCTTATCGATACCTTACCACCTTCTCACGAATAAAACGCTACTTGCACTTAGAACCTACCTTTTATAGGCTGGGGAAGGTTTAAAAAAAACTTTACGGCAGAGGTCGCCATCGCTGGCTGCTTTCGCAAGCCAACCGGTGCACCGAAGGAGTTTCTGTAGCACAGATCCAGAATGGGAGGTTACATCATCATTCACTTCCAAACAGCGACTGTGCGCCTACTATTTTCCTTCTTGACGTCATGATGTCATTGTAACTGTGGGAAAGAAATTTAATTAATTTTCTTTTCAGCAATACTGTTTTCCGTTGCTGACAAATCTGAACGTAAACAAATTGATTACTTCAACATTTCTGGCAAAGTAAACATATCTGAGTAGTCCTTATTGTGCCATTGAAGAAGGACACTTTGTAACAACAAAATATCTGCCGAGCTTCGCTGGTTACCGCGTTCTACTCTTTCATAGCAAGCAACTAACTTCTGTCTACATGGCGTAGTTGTGATGCAGGTGTCATCTGGCATGTGTTTCGTTTCAGTCTACACAGCTGTTTCTTCGCAAAGCCCTCGTAGACATGGTTGTTCGGTTTGTGGACATTGATTGGATGGAAGAGGGGCATTACGTCTATGACGATGGATTGCGAGTGGTTCGCAATACATATGGTTCGCATTCGAACGCCCGCTTTTATATATTTCTTGGTTCACTCTTTTGCTTAGTTATTCGAATAAATAATTAGAATATTTCAAGCGTACACTGATATTGCCGCAAAAGACATGCATTATATAGCAACAGAATAAGTGGGCGTACACTGATATTGCCGAGTTTGGTGTTGGCGGCCAAACTGTCTAGCTCGCTTCGCTTCATGGCATCAATGGCAATGACGTTCTTGTTGGTATTAACTCGAACGTCTTTAATCCCTCCTGGTACGAAGCTTTCAAGAAATACGAAGTTGGCTTGTCTGTTCAGGACATTCAAGTTTTCTGTTTACTCCAATGGGACGAACAAGGCTGTATGGGCCTCGGCACTTCGCGCCGTGGTGACCGTATCCGGACTTCTGGACCCAGTCTGTCTGCGCAGTCTGAGCTTGGCCTTCTTACCAACGACGGGTACGAACCCATCGTCGGTCGATTAGTCATCAGTTCGAGCAGCCGAGTAGTCATCAGCGTACACAACGGTGTCCTGGCTGCTTTAGTCACTCGGGGCGTACAGGCGCTACCTCTGGGCGGCCGTTACCGACCCACCGGGATCCACAGAAGGCACAGCGGCCTCCTCTTCCATCGCCATGACACAAACCTAATTGACACAAACACAAACGCCTACCTAATTACGGCACAAAATATAAAAAAAACTAAAGATATGAGAAGCCGACGTTCTGACAAAGAACAACTTCTTTCTCTTCCCCTCAGTAAAAAATAAACCAGAAAAGCCCGTGCTGCACTTGAAACATGCAGCTTATCTCGTACCTTACTCTGATCGGCGTAGGAGACACGCAAGACCATCAGTAACATAACACAGACTCCCTCCTTACGATGACCTGATGGTCCTCTACCTATGCCTGCCCGTGCCTGCTGAGACTGACTCTGGACAGACACGCTAAAAAAAACCTTCAACGGATGCATATTTTTAAGGGTCAGCTCTGTGATATATCCCTTGGTTACGGTTTCGTATTTTAAAGCAATTAAGCAGTTTCTTTTTATTTTTAAGTGTGATTTTTAGCTCCAGTGAAATAACCACTTTAGGCTTTCATTGATTAAATATCGCAACCGCCGAGTAATGTCTACTAAATAACTGCGTGTTTGTTATCAGTCTAAACCATTTAAAAGGTTGGTCGCAGTTGTACCGCCTAAGGTAGCTTTGCCTTATCTTCAGGCTAAAACTTTTCACTTCACTCACTCCATGATGGCACCTGCAGTAAACCCTAAAAAATCACTAAGTCTTGCCAAAAATAGTCTGCTTTCCAGAGCATTAAATAACAGCTCTATTTGCCAACTGATATCAATTCTTGCTTCACTTTTGAGTTTGTGCAATTGCCAGAAAACGGAAAAGGCAGCACTTACTGCCGCAAAACTGATTATCGCCTTTTTCGTTCAGAATATATCCCATCTAGGTGACTTGCTGCCTGAGAAATTGTCACTGAAGCGTTTCATAAAAGCCCACGGGCAGTGACAGCTTAGAAAACTCTGGGAGCTGTACTAGCAAACGTTAGAAGAAGAGCGGAAAGCATTCCTCTGAGGTGAGGTCACAAGCGATGAGATGAGTAGGAGAAAGAAGTGCCAACCGCACCCGGAATGTCAGAGACGAAGAAACATGCTGGGCTTACCCTTTCCAAAGATGTCTATTACCTCCTATTCACAAACATGCTCCACCTTGTACGTCCATAACGGGCCCACAACCCCGCAAATTTGTAGCTTTGTCAAACCTGTCTACACCATGCGTCAGCCAATCAAGAGCCCATTTTTTAGGCTTTCTTTCACGTTTATGGCGGCGCATTATTGGCCATAGCCTGCCCCATTGTATCCTTTCTTGCAATAAATGGACGCATAAAGAGCACAAGCGGCAACCCCTTCACCCCAGATTCCAGTCGGAAGAGAATGGTTTTGGCTTTCAAGATAGATTACAGCTTTAATCGCCACAACAGCCTACTAATCAGACTCAATTTTTTTTCGAATCCGTAATTGAAAAAGGAATGGAGGTGGCGCGCAAGGAATGCGCTTCCAAAAGACGCGCGTCGCAAGTAGAGTAAGTGGAAAGGGACGGGATGGGCGAAGACTCATTAAAGCAGGCAAAGCGCGAAGGTATGCTGGATCGCACCCGTAGCGCGCCGACGCTTCGCTGATGTTACACCTTGCTGCTGGATTGTATTATTTCCTTTCCGGGAGGCCTGATCAGTCACCCTAATTCTGCGGGAGCGAGGTCGAACGGGTCTCTGCTGTCACGAAGGCGGGGTAACAAAAGGAAGGCACTGCGGCGCCCAGCAGGGCATTACTCAGCGACTTCATCGGAGCATTGGCTCGAGCTTGTGTTCGCCAGCAACTGTGGATAACGTTAAGCAGAGGAAATACGGTTCGTGCTCCTGGCTCCTGGTCTTCAGACTTCCAACATTCCCTTCAACTTTGTGAAATGAACGCATTCGAGGTCTTGGTGGCGAAGCCGTCAGCATGGGTGTCCTAGCCTACTGTCCTAGAGTAATCAGTTCAATAGAGTATAATAGGTGCCCATTCTTTATTTATTTGGCCCAAAATTGAAAATTGATCATCCTGGTAACAAATGTACTTCACGTGCAATGATCGCCTGTAGCCCGAGCGATGCAAATTAGCGCTCAATCTTACCGACTGACTCTGTTTCTATATAAGGATGACCCTATCACCGTGGTATGGAGGGTACTCTTCCATGGCGCAAGTGATATATCTGTCGCTGATGTACTCGGCTTTTGTTAGAGAGTATTAATTATTCAGTAACAAGAAGTTCCCGCCATGTATGACTCAAGAGTACCTTCATTTTGTTTTAAGAAGCTTAATGCGCGTATCCTCGCAGTTATAGATCTACGTGGGTTTATTTGTTCACATATATTTTGTATACTGGTAATCCCCTACCACATTGCGCATTCTATTCAAACTGTCTGTTCGTCATCATCATCAGCCTGACTACACAGGGCAAAGGCCTCTCCCATGTCTCTAAAATTAACCCTGTCCTTTGTCAGTTGCCGCCACTGTATCTCCGCAAACTTCTTAATTTCATCCGCCCACCTAACTTTCTGCCGTCCCCTGCTACGTTTGCTTTCACTTGGAATCCACTCCGTTACCCTTAAGGGCCAGCGGTTATCCTGCCTTCGCATTACATGCCCTGCCCAAGCGCATTTCTTCCTCTTGATTTCAACTAAGATGTCATTAACCTGCGTTTGTTCCCTCACCCACTCCGCCCTCTTCCTATCTATTAACGTTACACCTATCATTTTCCTTTCCATAGCTCGCTGCGTTATTCTTAACTTAAGCTGAGCCCTTTTTGTTAGCCTCCACGTTTCTGCCCCATAGGCGAGTACCCGTAGGATACAGCTGTTGTATACTTTTCTCTTCAGGGACATTGGTAAGCTGCCATTCATGATCTGAGAGAACCTGCCTGCGCTCCACCCCATTCTTGTTCTTCTAGTTATTTCCCTCTCATGATCCGGATCTCCGGTCACTACCTGCCCTAAGTAGACATATTCTCTTACTACTTCCAGCACCTCGCTACCAATTGCGAACTGCTGTTCCCTTGCTAGGCTGTTGAACATTACTTTGGTTTTCTGCATGTTAATTCTTAGCCCCACCGTTCTGCTCTGCCTGTCTGATTGATCATGGTTTGCAGTTCTTGTCCTGAGTGGCTTAGCAAGGCAATGTCATCAGCGGATCGCAAATTACTCAGATATTCTCTATTAACTCTTATCCCCAATTGTTCCCACTCTAGTCCTCGGAATACCTCCTGTAAGCAGGCAGTGAAGAGCATTGTCGAGGTCGTGTCTCCCTGCCTAACACCTTTCTGTATTGGAATTTTATTGCTGACTTTATGGAGAACTATAGTAGCTGTGCAATCGTTATAAATATCTCCCAATATTTTCACATAACACTCTTCCACACCCTGATTCCGCAATGCCTGCATAACAGCTGAGGTTTCCACTGAGTCAAATGCTTTCTCGTAATCAATGAAGGCTATATACAGGGGTTGGTTAAATTCTGCGCATTTCTCTATCACCTGTTTTATATTGTGAATGTGGTCTATTGTCGAGTATCCTTTACGAAAGCCTGCCTGATCATTTGGTTGACTGAAGTCCAAGGTTGTCCTGACCCTATTAGCGATTACCTTAGTAAATACCTTGTAGGCAACGGACAATAAGCTGATCGGTCTGTAATTCTTCAAGTCCTTGACGTCTCCTTTCTTATGGATTAAGATAATGTTAGCGTTCTTCCAAGCTTCTGGTACTCTCGAGGTCACAAGGCATTGCGTATACAGGGTGGCTAGTTTTTGTACCACAATCTCGCCCTCGTCCTTCAACAAATCTGCTGTTACCTGGTCCTCACCAGCTGCTTTCCCTCTTTGCATTGCTCCTAAGGCTTTCTTTACTTCCTCCTTCGTTACTGGCGGGGTGTCCCATGGGTGTGCTCGACTGCCTCCCTCAGTAACTTGGTGATTAGATTCGCTACTGCATATATTTGTGTAGAACTCTTCGGCTAATTCAACTATCTTATCCATATTGCCGATGACAATGCCCTGTTTGTCTTTTAGCGCATACATCTGGTTTTTACCTATGCCCAGTTTTCTCCTCACTGATTTTAAGCTACCTCCGTTCCTTAGAGCATGCTCGATTTTCTCCATGTTAAACTTTCTTATGTCGGCTACCTTGCGCTTATTTATTAACTTCGATAGCTCTGCTCGTTCTATCCTGTCTGTGGAGTTAGACGTCCTCATGCTTTAGCGTTTATTAATCAGATATTTAGTCTGATGAGATAGCTTGCTGGTATCCTGTCGAACCATTCTACCTCCTACTTCTGCAGCGCACTCTGTAACGATAGCTGTAAGATTATCATTCATTGTTTCAACACTACGGTCGTCTTCCTCAGTTAAAGCGGAAAATCTGTTCAGCAGCGGCATTCTGAATTCCCCTACCTTCCCTCTTAATGCTAACTCGTTAATAGCCTTTCGGTTCACCAGTTTCCTCCATTCTCTCTTCAAATCTAAGCTAATACGAGACCTTACCATTCTGTGGTCGCTACAACGGACCTTACTGAGGACCTCCACATCCTCTACAATGTCATGGTGAGCACACAGTATGAAGTCTATTTCATTTTTAGTCTCACCATTTTGGCTCTTCCAAGTCCACTTCCTGTTTTCTCGTTTGCGGAAGAAGGTATTCATAATCCGTAAAGTATTTCCATCTGCGAACTCTACTAATAACTCTCCCCTACTGTTCCTAGAACCTATGGCATAGTCACCTACCGCCTGGTCTCCAGCCTGCTTTTTACCTACTTTTGCATTAAATTCGCCCATCAGTACAGTGTACTGTGATTTTACTTTGGTCATTGCCGATTCCACAACCTCATAGAAGCATTCAACTATCTGATCATCATGGCTTGATGTAGGCGCGTAGGCCTGCACCACCTTCAGCTTGTACCTCTTATTAAGCCTAATTAAGATAGCTGCCACTCTCTCGTTAATACTGTAAAACTCCTGGATGTTCCCAGCTATATCCTGATTTATGAGCAATTCCTCACCTAGTTCTCGCCTATCTGCTAATCCACGCTAGCACAGTACATGCCCGCCCTTTAGTACTGTATATGCCTCATCTGCCTTCCTAACCTCACTAAGCCCTATGACATCCCATTCAATACCGGCTAATTCCTCCAACAGCACTACTAAGCTAGCCTCACTTGATAAAGTTCTTGCGTTAAACGTTGCCAGGTTCAGTTTCCAATGGCGGCCTGTCCGGAGCCAGATTTTCTTAGCACCCTCTGCTGCGTCACAGATCTGACCGCCGCCTTGGTCAGTTGCTCCGCAGCCGCTGGGGACTGAGGGCCGAGGGTTAATTGGTTTGTTCATAGAAGGTTGTGGCCAAGTACTACACCAGGGTGGCCAAATCCTGTTCTGGTGTGGAAGTGCGTTGTCGGTTCCGGTCACCGAAATCAGGCCGCACTCCAGGCCTGGTTAAGCAATTCCATCGACACGCGCAATTTTTTAGTTTTTTTTTCCCGGTGGAGAATTGCGTGGCACCGTTATTCGAACACCGGTCCTCTTGCACGCAAGGCGGATGCTCTACCTCTACGCCATCGCTTGACCTGTCTGTCAAGGTACGGAAGGTCGGTCCGTACCTTCATAATATAACGTGAATTCGATTTTACAGCACAGCAAAAAAATCTTCTTTTTGGATATTAACATGAGCACGAAACTTCTTGCTTTCATCGAACTGAAGAGCCGAGACTGAAAGCTACGCCATCAGGTTGATTTTTTTTGTTCTTAGAACAAACATCTCTTAGGCAGAACTTTACCTTGAATATTAGGCAGAAATAAAGGTCCAGCAGTGTTAAAAGTTATGAGATCAATTCAGGCAGACGCACATATATTTTTGTTTTATTTTCTCGAGCCTCGCCTTCAGCGGATTGCACTGCTTCAACAAATGAACCTCGAAACATTGGGAAAGGCCTTTGGTGGAGCTGAGGCAGGATTCCAATGAATATTATTCTCAAGAAAAATGAATGAGTATTGTCTTCGAAAGACACACATGGAAGGAAGCGGTGAGTGATTTCCCGTGGCGCAAACTGCACAGATTCTATGTTGTCCTTAGCTCTAAAAACGTTCAGCAGGTTTTGGAGGAAGGTAACTTGCCAGCCGCCACTTGACATTTCATTAAAATTCGAGACTTCTTGCCCTCTGTGCACCATGACGGTTTCTTTCCAGTCGTCCAAGAACTATTGCAAGAATTTGGCATTCAGAATGCAGAAGGTTTAACCATAAATAACTTTCCATAACTCTTATGGTTTTGTCTAAATTGTACTGTTATTGTTTTTCGTGATAAACTTTTTACAGAAGGCGGAACTCTGCCAGGTTTCTTTGGTGGCACCGTTGTCGTGTGAAGTTGTTCTGTTATAGTGCGATGGACGCCTTGAAATCAATTGAGTAGCAAAGCCATCAGACGTTTTTCCAGCGACGTTGATCATTATCTCGTTCCGTTTTTCCTTCAAAATGTAATCCGTATGTAGCCATCACGCAAACTCTAAGTGCCTTTCAAGCTTTGTTAAGTAGTCTAGTGCGTACTCGAGAGCGTCACGAGGGCCGCTCAGTTTTTCAATTTGCAACTTACCTTTTCGACCACGCGTGTGTGTCGGGTGCATCAGCACCGTTCGAAGAAATACTTTCTGCGCTATGGCACCTCACATTACAATCTGGTCAAACGTGGAATTGTCTCCTCTCGCATACAGTCAGCCTTAGAGTAGTAATGCCCGCACAAGATGGGTGCAAGGTTTCAGCGCCAGCCTGAAAAAATAACCGCGAACTACTCACCACAGTAGGTCACAAGCACATGTGAAAGCCTTCTTCAAAATGCAAAATCACTTAACAATGTTTCGTTCTGTTGGGTTTAATGGCACATAACGGATATCATGCGCCAACTCTTCACAATGAGCAGCGTGTGGCCTGATGACAAGCCTGCGCAGGTAATTTATTACATGCACAGTCTTTTAAAATTGAACAGAGTTGCTTCTATACACTGTGTAGAGCTTGTTGTTTCAGGCAGTCCAAGCTGGCGAGTGTGTGCATGTCAGGAATACGCGTGCCATAAAGAGTGCTACAGAATTCAGAGTGCACTTCCAATTCCAACGCAGTGTATGAGTTTCCATTGACATACGGAAGAGTATTTGTGCGGTAAACGGGGAGATCATTCAATGAACGCGCTCGAGAGCATTTCTGGTGGCAACCTGCCGTTAGATTGCAAGTACTCTAAAGACTGCCGTCCCAAACCCAATTAAACCTCATTTATACCTAATGCTCGAGGCAAGACCGAGAGAGAGGTTTCAGAAAGTTTATTTTGAATTTTCAAAAAGAAGACCAGTGTATAAACACGCCTTCCACCCCCCTTGAATTGCTTTCTTTATTTTGAGTTTTTAGCCCTTTTCATTTACCTTCAGTTCCTTTTAAGTCAGGAAATCGTTGCTGCTCCGGGCTCTCACTTTAGTTTATGTCGTTTTTCATATTTTCTGTGACGACCAATAAAGGGCCCTTTTTCGATCGTTTCACCTGCGTCATCCCATCGCCCCATTCTGGGAAAAAAAATATTCGGTTTGAGGAAAGGAAAAGGTGCAGCAATTGTCTCACATCTCAGTGGACACCTGAACCACATCATGAGGGGAGGAAGTAACGTGGGAGTGATAGAAGAGAGAAAGAGGTGCTGTAGTGCAGGGCTTCGGAATGATTTTGACTACCTTAGTATATCTGACGTGCACTGACATCGCACAGCAAACGGGCACCTTTGCGGTTCGTCTCCATCAAAAGGAGGCCACCACAGGCTTCACTTTTTATGTATTTGCTATTTTTTGTTTTTAAGCTCCTTTTTCTCTCCGCTTTATATCCAGCTGTCGGTTTTTAAATTATTCTGTCCACTTGTGCGTTTTATTATTTTGAACTTTGCATCCCTTTTTTTCATATTAGTACTTTTAGCTACGGTTCGCGATGTTATATAGTTTACAGTGCATGACGGTATTCTGCACCTAGGAATTTCTTTCTATCTTGACCTGTGCACATATTTCTCCAGCTTGGCTTGCTGACTGCAAATTTTAACCTGACACGCCTACCTGCCTTCTCATTGTTTTTGCTTATCACCTTTTCAAGCGGCCTCCACGTGTTCCTCAGCTGTTAAAAAGATCACCCGACTTCATGTGCCGTCACTGAAGTCGGATGTTGCGCCAGTGACCATTCGTCTAAGTTACTTTTATGCCTCGGTCTTCGTCTCTAAAGCACCTACTTATCTGAATACCTTGGAAGCGCTACACCCGTTTATTTACTGTGCGAATGCAACAGTGGGCATTAGATTTTGTGGACATAGGATGTGGATGCAATGCTTTGGCCAACGTCATGTGCCACCGAATATTGGCGTCAGTACCACCGGCACAATAGTATTTCCAACCACCATACACACAACTACCGTCTCCGCTTCTGCCAACACGAGAATGAACATCTTTGAGCATAGTAATGGAGTGTAAACGGCGCCCGGCCAGTAGAGTACATTCCAGCTCCCCAGCGCGCCACCACTCCCTCTGCGCAGACACTACTCCCTACCTCAGCTTCACCTACCTCATCTCTCACGGTGCGTGACGTCACACCTAGGACAATCTTTGTAGTGATCACTAAATTATCGAGATCTTCTTACGAGTAGACCCAACACGCGGAACCCTCGTGGTGCTACCATCACGAAGTGGCACTCGTTCTGCACCTCACGAGTAGTCCTCACGAGCAGAACTCTCAGACACCAGCTGTTCCGGCTCAACAAGGAGATTGTCACGCATGCTGCGACTCTATCTCGCTAAAATTGAGGGTAACTTCATTAACAAGCTGGACGGAAACATGAGCCTCCCCAGACCTGGAACCTATTCCCTCTTTCTCATTGATTCTGCCCAGTTGAAGACACAACAAACATAACCTTATAAAGCTTCAACACATATCCGAGGCCTCCTCGCAGGAACTCCTCGAGGAGCTTCGTGATCTCTACTTCCCCGCATATCGCTCCGCAGACGACTACGATTTGACAGGCTCCCCCAACGACCCCCTCAACCAACCGATCACCGAATCACCGAGGAGAAACTCAGGGCAGAACTTCAGCGCATCAACACTTCCTCAGCTCCTTGCCCCGACGGAGTGCACAAAATTCATTCCGCATCCTCGATTCCCCCCTCCCTAAAAGCCCTAATCGATTACTTCAACGAATGCTGGCTGCATGGCGCCGTCCCACCTTAGTGTAGCGATGCCAAAGTAGTTTTTATTCCCAAATCACACAAACCACTTCTCCCCGTTAACCTTCGTCCCATATCTCTTACGTCGTGTGCGGCCAAGCTCTAGGAGCTTGTTTTACAGACCCGGTGTCTTGAGACCTACAACCACATGCCTTCGTGCGTGTTTGGTTTCCGCCCGGGCTTATGCACCCAGGACGTTTTTTTGTACGACTAGAACACATCATCTTTCACTCCCCCGCGGGCGACACTAAGGCTATCCTCGGCGTCTACCTAACAAAACCTTTCGGCAAGGTTACCTACGCACCCACCCTAGAAGGCCTACAGACCCTAGGTGTAGGCCTACGAATCTACAATTACGTCCACGGCTTCCTCTATGAACGCACAGCCATACACATCTTGGGTGACGACAGGCTCCCCGGTGTCTCACTGGGAGCACAGGGAACGACTAAGGTGCTGTGCTGTCTACTATCCTCTTCAATATAGCCCTTCTCTAACTCCTTCACCAAGTAGCCCAAGTCCCCTACATACATTTCAGCTTCTATGCTTACGACATCACTGCATGGGTCAATCGAGGCAGTGATGCCGACATGGAACACAAGCTACAGTCAGCCCTCAGCATCAGCAGCTCCTCTGTTCGCGCGCGCGGCCTAGCCTGCTGTCCTTCCAAATCAGAGCTCTTCATCTACCACCCCAGTCTGCACAAGCCCGCCAACCCTCCCTCCCCATTCACGCTTGGGAACAACCCCATTCCCCTAGTCTCCAAGATTACCATCTTCGCCCTCGTCCTTCACTCCCACAGCGCGCACGGCGACACCTTCCAAGCTCTCAAAACCCAAACCCAGCTAGTGCCGCACGGCGTACTCATTCCCGTACCTCCCCCTAAAACAGAAATAGCGGGACCGCATCAATGCTCTTCTAAGCAGTTGCATGAAGGTCGCCCTCCGCCTACCCGCCAGCACCTCAGCTGCCGACTTCTCAACCTCGGTACCTGCAACACGTTTGAGGATCTGGCAGAAACAACCTTAATAGCAGAGCAGACTCGCCTGTCGGATACCAGGGCAGGCCACACCCTACTCTGTCCGCTAGCATCACCTCGATCTCCCATCCTACCATATGGGTCGCTCTGCCTCCAAACCTACGCTCCCAGCTCATCATCCTTCCCATCGCTAAGAACATGCACCCCGAGAACTACGGAGAACACAGGGCAGCCCGCGCCAAAGCCCTGCACAAGCTGTACGGCGACAGTTGCGGGGTAGCCTACGTGAACGTGACGGCGTACTCGTCGGGCTCCCGCATGGCCCTCGATGTCGCTAACAGTCAGGCCCGATTACGCGCACCAGGCTCCATACCACAGACTGATCAGAAATTGCAGAGGAAGCAGCCATTGCGCTCGCTCTCATCTCCACCTCTGCCACCAAAATTTTCTCCGACTCAAACTCCGCCCTGTCCAATTTCTCGAAAGGGCTGATGTCCCACACAGCGGCTCGGCTTCTGCGTTTCTGGCACCCTATCGGCCGCGTAACCCTGATATCGACCCCCGCACATGTAGACCTTCCGGGTAACGAGGATGTCCATTTTCTCGCCCGAGGACTCACTTTCTGGGCCGAGGTTGGACGCTCTGCTCCATCCTAGGAGCGTTCGCTAACTTCAGAGATATCCTTAACACTACCGATATACCCGGAGGATTACGCACCCCCGGCTCCCTCCTTATCCCTAACCCATGCCACCCACTGGCGCTGACTCCAGACCTCTCATGCTCCCTACCTTATTTTCCTTCATGCCCACTTCGCCGATACGTTCCTCTCCTCCTGTAAGCTCTGCGGGAAACCAGAAGGCTTTCTTGACATCCTCCTCACAAGCCGTACCTTCCCACACCCTCCATCCACAACCACGGCGGATTCAATCTGGGAGCCCTTTAAGGGCAGCCCAAGCCCCCCCTCTAAGGATTGCCTCGTGCCACGTAAGGCAGAAGGGGGTGGGCGGAGTTTTCGCCCTCTGCATTGCTTGGCGATAAATATTTTCACCATCACCCCCACGCCGCGATCATAGCGCAGCCTAATCTTTGTCTTGTCGTAGCTGTGCTACGCTTTTGTTTTTCGTTTGACGTGTTCAACTGGCTTGACCAGCCTCCTCAGAAGCTGAATGTATCTTAGGGTCCTGTGACACTTCACTCTGTGATGATAAATGGCTGCGGATGAGCTCAGCTGACCCTGGTTATGCAAGCGAAAGCGTTGGTATCACCTGGTTAAGCCTCGCATTCGCGGTGGTTAGGCCTGCCTAGACCTGCAGACCAATTCTTAGGCTGGCTGTTTCTCTCTCTCGTCAGCGTCACGTACCTTAAAGCGCGATTAAGTCGTCCACTTACCCAGGGAGGCAGTTGTGCACCCTTGCTTTCTACAAAAACATCGGAGTCTAGAGCGTTGTCAGCGCCAACGCCAATGAACGCCGACGGCCTATAGCTTCAGTGCCGCGTTTCGCGCTTGTGCCACAAGGAATGCAGCGCACATCTTTCACTACCGCCATGTAGCTTCAAGCGCGACTGAGCTGGCCATTGTCCCAGGGGCCAGTTATGAGCCTTTCCTGTGCTTTCGAACCTCCCTGTCTTCATCGGTTTCGGCTACCCGTTTAGCGCCTTTACGGTCCCTTTAGACTGCTAAATCCCTCGCACGCTCGGCAAAGTCGACCGGGTGATCAGATTCGGCCGAACGTCTGCGAGTACCCACACTCCACGACGTCGGCGCAGGCTGACTACCTTCTTCCATAGACAGGGATTGGAAGGGCAGCACGCAAAGGTCCGCCCAGCGGCCGCGGCGACCGCGCAGCGCACGACTGCAGCTGCTCCGAGTCACGGGGTACGTCACTTGGTCACTTGGTTACTTGGCAGCTCTTTCCTGGTTTTCAAGGTCAATCGTGCAGACACAACGAAATCGGCATCGCTAGGCTAAGTGGTGGTTAAAACTTTATTGCCACAAAATGGAAGGGATTAGTTGCGGCTGGGCGAGTCCAGGGTGGCCTCCAGTCGGGGGTGACCATTTGAGCTCGCGTGATGAGGGCCAGTTGCATTGTTTTTCTTGAAGTTGCCAAGAGCCTGCCCACTGCTCCGCAGACTTAGCTGGCAAGAGCGTCGTCGTAGGATGTTTACTAGCGCATTCCCACAAAATATGGTCCTGGGTGGTGTGCGTCCCCCCGCCTCTGGGTCATATTCACCGTTTGGCATTAGGCATAATCGGTAGGGGCTAAGAATTTCCTTTGCTTCTAAGGGTATGTGTGTCATGGTCTGCGCCCTGTCAAGATCGGAGGGAGGGCAAGAGATACGTGCATCTTTGTCCATGATAACAGTTTGTAATATTCGCGTAGGAGCGATGCGCCTCGGCGGGGGCGTCCGTTCCGGAAAGGTCTCCCGTCCCTGGTTGGTTAAACCCCGGGATACACGGTTTCCGTAGTTACCCGCGTGAACCGGAACCCATACGAGATTGATGTTGTGATCGAGAGTTCGGTTGCGCAGAATTCGCATTGCGTGCGCGCTTATCGAGTTTTTGGCGAAATTTTGAATGGCGCTCTTAGAGTCGCTTAGAATAGTTTTGGTGCGGGGATCCGCGATGGCCAGTGCGGTATCTACTTCCTCTGCCTCGCGAATAGAGTTAGCGTGAAAGGTTGTGGCGTTAACGAGTGCTGAGTTTGGAGTGACCTTACATGCCACGTATGTTACGCCTTTGATTGGTTGAGCTGCGTCCACGTACATTGCTCGTGGCTCGTTTTCGCACTTTTTCCCAGTGGCCTGCGCCCTGGCGTTCTTGCGGGCGTCGTGTCTGCCTGGCAGCCTGTTTTTGGCGACTGGATTAACGACTTATCTACTAGTAATGTCGACTGATAAATCAGATGTTGCACATACCTTCTCAGTGGGGTGGATGGGGAGTTTGACGAGAATTACGCGTACCACAGCAGTGCGCGACAAGCAGGTCACTTGTGCCGTCTTATGGACTTCGATTAGCGCAGCGAGCATGCTAAAAATTCTCAACTACAGCAGTCGATCTGAGTTGGCGTATGCCGGCAGGCCAAGGGCCGCCTTGCATGCTGTTCTAATGATGCTATTAAGCTCGTCTTCGTCCCTGCAACGCAGATGATAGTACGGGTAGGGGTACGTGATTCGGCTTATCATGAATGATTTCATTTTCCTACATAGGTCGACTTCTTTCATGCCCCTGCGACGGGTGGCAATGCGCCTCTCCAGCCAGCTCATTTGGTGCGCCGTAACGCACAGGCGGCGGAACGCTTCCGTGTTGTATTATACTGAATAATCATGCGAAGAACCCTGATCGTGGCTACCGGGAGTGTTGAAAGGTTGTCGATGTGCACTCGATGGTTTCCCGAGGGTCGGGTACTGCCTGTGAGGCGTGTTTGTTCCTAAAAACTGAGAGTTCTGATTTAGCCGGTGAACACGCAAGGCAGCTCCCCTGCACGAAAGAGTGTACCGTGTTGATAGGTCGTTGTAATGACTCTGCAATCTCTCCATCGGATTCGGAGTGTGTCCATGTGGGGACGTCGTCGGCATATAGAGAATTATGTATGTGTGGGGTAGCATCTAACAGGCGCGGGAGGCCACTCATAGCATGGTTGAAGGGAGAAGGTGAATGTACAGCGCCTTGAGGGGTTCTCTGGTGCCTAGTGTAATTTTGTCGCTACGTTTGTCCACGAAATGCAGCGTTGCCGTGCGCTGGTTCAGAAAGGTGGCGATGCAGTTGTATGTCCGTTAGTAATGCTTTCGCTTTAAAAATTGTTAATGTAGAAGCATTTCTAGGCTATGTCGATGGGGCCGCATCCCCAAAACGTGTCCGCAAAACGTGTGCGCAAAATGTGTCCGCAGCAATTGTGACGTTTTCAGAAAAGATGGCATTAAACGAGTGGTTGTAATCGAAAGTGGATGCTGTAAGGATTCTGCGCAAAAAAAAAAAACATTATGTCGATAGAATGCTTAGTCAAATAAATAGAGGCCAAAATGTCGAAAAAACATCTACATTGCGCGGACGTCGATAGAGTGAGCGAACGGAAAAACAGCCGTGGACGGCAAAATGGTACAGAAATAGGTAAAGGGGGGAAAACTCGGTTTGAAATCAGTCCAAATGCATTTGATGAGTGATAGTAATTGAACAAAATCTGTGATTGACATAGAACAATTAGTTTATTATTCATCAGCAGAAATAATTGGACAGTTAAATAGGGGTGATGGTGATATAGTAAGTGGGAGGGAAAGCAACCACGGCGCCAAATTTGACAAACCAAATTGGTTGATTGAGATAAAAGAAGGTATAATCAGAGTAGATAAATTGATTGTTAATTAAAAGATCAGATAATTACGCTAACCCAGGAGTTAAATGAACAAAAAGAAAGAAAACGATACAAAGAGGCAAACAGAGGCGCCGAGTGCCTAGTAGGCGTCAAAGCTTTCGCATTCTCCCAAAGCGGGTCGCCGCAGTGACCTATAATTATTATTTTTTTTAGTTATTTCACTTTCGTGATCCAGGTCATCGGTTGCTTGTAGGTGAAAATAGCCAGAAAGGGAACACACTGAAGAAGAAAAACGATTACAAGGACAGGCGCTAACTCGGAACTGAAGTTTATACGAGAAAGGTACGCGTCTAAACTGAGAGACAAAGGGCCCAAAAAGGACAGCAATAATCACAAGAGAGATGGCGTTCGGCGCATCGTGTGTCATGTGGCGTTTACTGCGTTGGTATTTATAGTTTTATCAGCTCCATAGCTTATAGGTGGTCATAAATGGCTTATTCTTTAATCACGTGTACAAGCAGGCTCTTCAGATTTGCAACAACCTGATGATGCACATTATTTTATATGGCAGGTAATTAGACCACAAAAATAGTAACTATTTTTTTAAATCCTGGTTTAAAATCACAGTGTGTTATGTCGCATGAATTATGTGGAATGCCTCAGTGGATGATTTCGCATTACTTCAGAATATTTTAAGTTTCTTTTATTGTCCTGATGTCGCATAGCGCACGGGCTTTTTTCTTTACCATTGGAGACGGTCGCTACGGTCGAAATACGGTCGCTACCAGGATAAATTTGCCACCTTGTGCTCAGAAGAGCAAATAGACATTGTGCCGCCGCCATGGGTGCCACTCATAATTTCTAACATTCAAATATAAATTTCGTGCCGTCAAGCTGCCATATCGCATTACAAACATCGCAAGAATGTGCTTTTGGTTAGCAAAAGGACATTACTTTATTCAAGTGAGTTGAAGGTCAATATAAAATTCACACACCTTAGAAGTGTTCAGACTTTGTTTCATGATGCACTGCTGTGCGAAGAATCACATCTTAATTTTTGACAATGCTTTTCATTTTTAAACATGCTGAGGTGATTTCGAAAGATACCGTACACGCTACGAGTGCCCAGGAAGTTCAAAGAAATTTGCCAGTAAGAAAGCCGACAAGAACTTATGAGTGAAGACTGCCACGTATCACATCCCAGAAGTTTTCGCAAAACACAAATCAAAATTTTCGCTTCTATTACAGAGAACTCAATCGTTCGGACACTCCATCTCGTCATGCGTGTCAGGTTCTTGCTTCGTCAGTGTGATAGTAGGACGTGGAGAACGGCGCATATAGAACAGCTTTGCTGCAAAAAAATACCGAAATATAGCTGGCGTCCCCCCTCAAACGGCAGGGTCATTCAAGGCTGTTGCCTGTGCCTTCCAGTACACAACACTGAGCACGAAAGAAGCTGTGTCGCCCGTGAGAGGATGCAGAAGCCGACAAAGGTAAGCTGGCATACCGCGCTGAACGGTCTGCACTTGATGGCTTTGTCTTACACTGCGAAGAATTCACCTCTACGCAGTCCGAACGTCATCATACAAAGCGTTTGGCTTGGCTCCGCAACGGAAATGCCAAGTGGGAAAAAAACACCCGAGCAAATGCTTGCACACACAATGCGTTTCGTGCTGGCGAAGAGTGCGTGGCTCCTCTTTTGCGTCATTTGTTCAGGTGGTGTTGAATAGCTAGAGGGGGAACTCAGAGCGAGCGATAAACTATAGGCATCACACAGAAGGGTAGGAACCATTGGCGAGCCTTTGTTGCGTGCCGCGTCGATTGCTCAGGCTCGCTAGCATTCGAGATCTGCCGTGTTTCGGGCTTTTTTATTGTGTGCCTCTTTACATCAGATGGGGGCCGTACTATACTGGCACATTGGTGCAGCCTGGTCGAATGAGCACAACGTTGTTGGGGCCGGCGCAGGAAGTGGCGGGGCAAGGAAAAGAGCCCTTGCGTAAGCGGAAGCATTCTTTTCTCTCTTTCTTTTTCGACGCTCAGTGCCCCAAGCCCTCAGCTAAGTTTTTTTCCCTTTGATATGCAGTCTGTATCCCACAATCGCGCTGAGGCCGTTTCATGGCGTTGCAGGAAAGTGCAGATGAGAAAAAGAAAGAAAATAAGAGCATAGAAAAAAAGAACCATCAAAGTAGAGCATCAGTCACTGTAGTCTCCCGACAAACTGAAATCTTAGTGATTTCCACGTGTGGTGGAACTCAAGGCGATTATTACCAAGCTCTCCGTCTGCTTTGATTACTATTGTAGCTTGAAAAATCCTGCCTTTTTTTGACCAAATGTTTACGGGAACCCCCAAGGTGGAGTAGAATTTGTAGTAAGGGAGTAATTATTCATTGAAATCCACCCAAGCGTAGCCATGTGCCTACAAAGGAAAGCTATACAGCTTTCTGAGAAACACTGCAGTTAAAGAAAAATTCGTGCTGGTCCCGGGTCCAAAACCCCGAAGTTTCTCAGAAAGCTCTGTAGCCGTATGGTCGTATGGCTGCGCTTAGGCGGACGCCAGTGAGTAATTACTCCCTTATTACCTGTCATTTTTTCTCCGATGCTGACGCAACTAGGCGGTTGTGACTAGATTTAACTACGTTACTGGATAGGTAGTCCAGCTATTTGTCTGCACCTTTGTAAGCATTGATTAGAATATCGAGCGGCTCTCGACTGGGAATGATTTACACACTGTTGCTTTTCTTAGCAGCGACTGATCCATTAGTCATCCACACGGGAAAGAATTCCGCTACTCGTTTCACCTGCTTCGTCGCTTCTTTCTTTCTTTCCTTCCTTCTTTCTGCCTTTCTTTCTTCCTTTCTTTCTTTGTTTCTTTATTTCCTTCGTTCTGTCATTTATTCTTCCTCCCTTCCTTTCTCTCATTCTTTTTCTTTCTTCCTTCCTTTCCCTCTTCTTTCTTTCTTTATTTTCTTCTTCCCTTATTCCTTGCTTTCCATTCCATCCTTCTTTCATTTCCTTTTTCGTTTTTTTTTCTTTTTTTCTTTTTTTTCTTTTTGGTACTCCTTCTATTCTCCCTCTTCTTTATTTCCTTGTTTTTATCTTTCTTGTCTTCGTTGTTTATTTCCTTCCATCCTTCGTTGCTTTGTTCCTTCTTTCTTTCCTTCTGTCTTCCTCTCTTTCTTACTTTCTTTCTTTCATTCTTTCTTTCTTTCCTTGTCTTCCTTCTTTTCCTGATTTCTTTTCTATTTTATTGCTTTGCTTCTTCCTTTATTTATTTATTCTCTCCGTCCTTTTTACTGGGTTCTATCTTTCCTTCTACCCTTTCATTTCCTCTTTCGTTTTTCCTTTCTTTATGTGTCCCCTTCATTTTGGTTTATTTATGGAACTCCTGCTATCTTTATTTTGCTTTCTCTCTTCCCTTCCTTGTTCTTTCCTTTCTTTCTTCCCGTTTTTTTGTTTCGAACTCCTAATTCACACTTGTGCTTACTTTTTTCAAGGCCTCCGTTTTTTTATAAAGCACGTCTAGCATGCTGCATATACCGGGTGTTTCAGCGAACACTTTCAAAATATCTCATAAGTACAATTTTCTTTTTAAAGTTGAGTTAAGTTGAGTTGGGTTTAATGGCGCATAAGCAACTAAGGCTATCATGCGCCAAGCTCAGGGTATGGAAAATTTTTTTAAATAGCTGTTATACTAAAGTCTAAATGAACGGCGGTGTAAAGGGCCTAAAAAGTTAATTCGTGCAACGTAGTAAAAATATGACAAAATTTAAAAAGAGACTTATGGTAAAAGCTTTAAAAAGGTTTGGTTTGGTTGGTTTATAGGGTTTAACGTCCCAAAGCGACTGAGGCTATGAGAGACGCCGTAGTGAAGGGCTCCGGAAATTTCGACCACCTGGGGTTCTTTAACGTGCACTGACATCGCACAGTACACGGGCCTCTAGAATTTCTCCTCCAAAGAAATTCCAGCCGCCGCGGCCGGGATCGAACCCGCGTCTTTCGGGTCAGCAGCCGAGCACCATAACCGCTGAGCCACCGCGGCGGCCCGCTTTAAAAAGGGTTGGCAACCTCAGCAGCCATCCTTGGCTGTGCAAGGATATCGAGGTCCCCAACCGATAGAATAGTGACCACAGCCGTCTTCTCACGACGAGAGGGTGGCTGAGGTGTGGTTGAAAAAAATTCGCAAGTTGTAAAAAACTGACCATTATTCAGAGTTTCGAGAGTACGTTGGCTTCTTTTAAAAAGTTAAAAACGCTTGACTTATCAATAAGAGCTTCTTCACCTAAAATCAATGACGGATGAAAAGGGATGTGTTGGTTGTAAAACGGGGTAAAAAACTTGTGTCTTAGTGTTTCAAGTTCTATGCATGAGATTAAAATATGAGTTACTGTGAGTTCATCTCCTCATTTTTCACAGGTAGGTTTGTCTTGTTTTGTTAGTAGGAAGTTGTGGGTAAGGTGCGTGTGTCTAATACGTAAACGACATAAAATGACTTCAAAAAAGCGTTCCTGATGTGTGCATGATTTCCATTCTCCTAATATTGGTTTTATTAAGTGCAGCTTGTTATTTATCTGACTATTCCGTGTGCTCTGCCATTTGTTTCTCAGTCTGATCTGAACTAGCTTCATGCAATCATTATGTGGCATGCTTATTTTCTGTATTTCCTTGTTGTGGGCCTGAGCGGCGCATGTGTCCGCTCTCTCGTTACCATCAATTCCAACATGGCTTGGAACCCAACATAATTTTATGTTATGCCCTTGTGTTACGATCATTGTTATGTTATGTATGACAGTACCTAGTGATGGCATGACCGCATTTCTGCACGGTAGTGCTTTCAGTACACTGAGGGAGTCTGTTTAGATAATACTGTTTTCAGTGTTCTTGCTTATTATTTTCTCCGTAGCACGAAACACAGCATAACACTCGGCTGTAAAAACTGATGCACACTGAGGAAGCCTTACTATTTTTTCCCAGTTCCCTTCTACTACTGCACTTCCAACATACCCTGTAGTTTTCGATCCGTCTGTGTAGAACTCGGTGTAGATATCATATTTTTCCTTTAGTGTAAGGAACTCTTGTGTGATGTGTTCTGTTGGAGTTTGTTTCTTGTTGAACTGCGTAAGACTTTTATCACAGACCGACGGAAAACTGTACCAAGGGGCAAATGCGTCGCAACGTTCTGCGACATTTGGTAATGTTTCTGATAAGTCAAGTTCTCGGCAGATCTCCTCAAACCGCCTCAGCAAAGGCCTGGTTGCTTGGGACTTATTTGTAAATATTATTCGAGAAGGACATGTTGTGACGATTGAATAACACACGTGTTTTGTTCGCGACCTAATTCTAAGAATGTATGAGCATGTAAGTGCTTTTCTTCTATCTTCAAGTGATGCCTCAATTGCTTCAACATGAAGGCTCATTACCAGAGACGTTCTGTATGCTCCACAAGAAAGGCGGATACCTAGATTATGAACTGGGTCTAATCTTTTTAGATATGAAGGCCTTGCCGAGCCAAAAACTATACTCCCATAATGTAGACATGAGCGCACTAGAGAACGGTAGATGTGAAGGAGGCATGCTCTGTCAGATCCCCAGCGTTTCCTTGAGAGTACTTTAAGGATATTCATTTCACGGGAGGCCTTTACTTTCAAGTTGTTTATGTGCGGCAGAAATGTAAGTTTCTTATCAAATGTTATTCCTAAAAATTGATGTTCTTGTTTTACTGGTAGTGTGTCTCCATTTAGGTGTAAGTTCGGATTGATCTGCAAGCCTCTTTTAAGCGAGAAAGCAACAGCTACTGTTTTCTGTGGAGAGAACTTGAACCCATTTTTGTCAGCCCAGATTGCTAGCTTGTTTGATGTGAGTTGTACCTGCCTCTCACACGTTGACAGGCTGGAGGACGTGCAAGCAATCTGAAGGTCGTCGACATACACGGAATGGAGCTGGGAATTATTTTCGCTATAGAATTCATTTTCACGACAAAAAGTGTAGTACTTAAGATACAGCCCTGCGGTACCCCATTCTCCTGGACAAAGCTCTTCGAAAGGGTTGCACCCAAGCGCACCTGAAAAGACCGGTCTGACAGGAAATCCTTCACGCAGTTCAACATCCTACCCCGGATGCCAAGATCTGCTAAGTCGCGTAGATCCCATATCTCCATGTAGTATCGTACGCCTTCTCCATGTCAAAGAAGACTGCCAGACAGTGTTGTTGATGTATGAACGCCTCTCCAACTGTGTTTTCTAAGCGGACGAGATGGTCAGTTGTCGAACATCCTTTTTTAAATCCGCACTGGTGGATGTCAAGGAGTTCACGTGATTCAAGAATGAACATTAGCCTGACGTTGAGCACACTTTCAAATGATTTTGCTAAACAACGTGTAAGAGCTATGGGCCTATAACTATTAGGAGAGGTGGGTGGCTTTCCAGGTTTTAAGAACGGTACGATAACTGCTTTTTTCCAAGCCTTTGGCATCTTTCCGGACATCCATATTTTGTTGAAAAATTGCGAAAGTGCCCCTGCTGCAGCTTCGGACAGGTGGGCAAGCATTTCATAATGTACATCATCCGGGCCAGGTGCTGTCTGTTTACCGGAGGACAGTACGTTTTGGATCTCCTGAATTGTAAATAATGTATTGTATGTTTCATTTGTACTGTCAGTCGTTGGAAGTTTCTGCTTTTCAGTTGTGTTTTTGTGTTTTAAGAATGACTGTGTGTAGTGTGAAGAGCTTGAAACGTCAGAGAAATGTTGTCCTAGTATTGACGTCAGCCTGTTCATCTATACTTGTTTGTGTACCAGGTGTTGTTAAAAGGGGGATTGTGAAGGATGAGTACCTGCCGCTTAGTTTTCGCACCTGCTCCCACATTTGTTTTGATGTGGTTGAGCTGTTTATAGAAGAGACATCTTGCCATGACGTTTTCTCGGCCTTTGCGCCGAATATGCCGCGCTTGCGCTCTTGCCTTTTTGAAAATCATAAGGTTCTTGTGTGTGGAATATCGGCGAAATACTGCCCATGCTTTATTTTGTTGTTTTTAGCCTGTTTGCATTCTTGTGTGTACCACAATTTGTGGTTCTGGCGGACCACTCCTGAGGATTTCGGAATTGATAGGTGCGCGGCAGAAAGAATGCATGTTGTGACCATTTCATTTATTTCATCTATGGTATGATTTTATAAAAATAAATCCTCCAAATTGGACATTTTCCTAAACAATTCCCAGTTAGCTAAATGTAGCTTCCAACGCCGTGGTTTCGTGGGAACGACTGTTGGCGAGGATGAAACACTTATTATGACAGGGAGATGATCGCTTCCGTATGGATTGTCTAAAACACTCCAGTTAAAATCGCTAAAAACAGACGGTGAACTAAAAGACAAATCTAAAACACTCATTTTCCGTGAAGTTGGGGAGCAGTACGTAGGTTTACCCGAGTTAAGTAAACAGATGCTACTGCATAGAATAAAATCCTCAATAAGATGGCCTCTAACGTCAGCTTTTTCGCTTCCCCAAAAGCATGAATGCGCATTAAAGTCTCCAACTACCACGTATGGCTCTGGTAGCTGGTCTACAAGAACCTCTAAATCATGAAGTGTTACCTTAAGGTGTGGATCGATATATAGAGAGCATACTGTAATGGTTTTATATGTAAGCAGAGTGGCTGCGACAGCTTCGAGTCTTGTTTTTAGTTTAAGCTCTCGAGCTGGGACACTGTTTTTCACTATAATGGCTACGCCTCCCGACAGCCTGCTCGCCTGCTCTCGATCGCGGCGGAAAACAGCATAATTCTTAAGAAATTTAATTTTTTGGGGACCTAAATTTGTCTCTTGTAGACATAAGGCAACAGGAGCGTGCACTCCTAGTATGTCTTTTATATCACTGTAGTTGTTTAGAAGTCCTCTACAGTTCCATTGTCTTATGAAAGCCATCTTAATTTTGTGTTTCTATAGGGTGAAAAGGTAGATCAAGTTGACGATGGCCCCGTGACTCGGGGCCTGTCTTTTTTTGACCGATCCAGGGAGCTCCGCCGACCGTCCGACGTGGACGGCACGGAGCTGTCCTGGGTCGTGTCCATCGCCTCTGTGGAGGCGCTGGTCGACTGTGCAGGAGGTATGTTGATTTTCGAGTTTGACCTCGACCCGTGGGAAGAGGTCTTGAGGCCCGCCGACCCGGGGGTCTGCGTTGCCTCCTTTGGGGTTTGCGGAGTAGCGCTAGCTACTCCACACGGGGGCGCGGGTGGCCCCGCCACAGGCACACTGCGTCTGGCCTGGACAGGCGCCGAAGCCTGGTGTGGTGTGCCGCGCCCACGCACCACGTCAACGAAGTTTGTTTTTGCACTGAAAGAGAATGTGTTTGTTTGAGCATATCGCCTTCTTGCTTCCTTGAAAGAAATGTTTGCCGTAGTCTTGAGAGTAATTATTTCCTTTTCTTTCTTCCAAGAAGGACAAGCTCTGGAGTAGGCAGCATGGTCCCCTTCACAGTTTGCACACCGCGGTGTAGCAACACATTCTTCAGATTGGCGTTCCTTTGACGAGCATTTTGCGCAAGTTTTGCGACCGCGACAACTCTGTGAGCCATGGCCGAATCTCTGGCAGTTAAAACATCTTCGTGTGTTGGGTATATATGGTCTTACATTTATTTTCAGGTAACCAGCTTCATTGCTTTCAGGCAGTGTGCTGGTATTGAAAGTGAGGATCAGGTGCTTCGTGTCTATTTCCTTGTTATCCTTCCGGATCTTTATGCGCTGAACATTTATGACATCTTGGTCAGTAAGGCCCTCAAGCATTTCTTTCTCAGAGAGGTGGGTAAAGTCGATTTCAAATATGACGCCTCGGACAGTGTTCAAAGATCGATGTGAAGTGACAGAGACTGGGATTTCCCCAATGGACGCAAGGTTTGAGAGTTTAGAGTGTTGGACGGTGTCACGAAGTTCGAGCAGTAAGTCACCGCTGGCCATTTTGGATACCTTGTACACAAGGCCCAAGGTGTCTGTAAGGCACTTTGCTACTAGGAACGGGGATATGTCTTGCTTGTTTTCCTTCTGCTTCGCTATGGACAACATGAAATTTTGGGAAAGATAGCTTTCTTTTCTGAAAAAATCATCTGCATCGTTCCGCCCTCTTTTTAGAGAGCGATCTGGTTTGGAAAAAGGGGGAGCCATAAATAATTAATCTTTTTCAGTCATCGTGCCAGCCACCCACCATGGAGCCCAACAAGGGGACGGGACAGGAACTTACAAGCAAGTCCTGCCCACGCCAGCTGTACACCCCAACTATAACCTAATATGTCTCAACTCAGGGTAATCACAAAATGAACAAGGGAGGGGAAAACCTCAGGTTGCTAGAGCCAACGTTTCGACAAGGGGACTTGTCTTCGTCTGGGCAAAGCGTTCATAATCGGCAGGGATTAAATAGGGCCTTCGCTCCGAGGAGGAATGCCCCGGGGGTGGGGAAGGAAAGTGGTGTGGGAGGGGATGCGTGTCAGGAAGGGGAGGGAGGTGAATCATGATTCGTTAGGCTGCAATAGTGGAACAACTTATATCTGGGGGGTGTATAATGAACAAAAGGCTTTGAAGGGGCTGCGACGGGGGAAGGGGATGAGGCGCTGGGTGAACCTGCAAAACTCAGATAAAAGGATTAGTCAGCGTGGTACAGGGAAATGAGAACAAGGAAAAAAAAATAGGCTGGAACTGGAAGGAGAAAGGAAGGGGGGCATTTCCATGGAAGGACAAGGCAGGGGGGGGGGGGGATGGCTCGTGTTCAGAGAAAGTCAAAAAGTGGGGGCGGAGGGGGTAACAGGAGTGTCATGGTTTCCGAGAACTGGTAGCAGGGGATTAGGAGAAAAAAAAAGGTGAACAAAGGGAGAGGGTGACAAGGCCGGAAATGGGGTGGAAGATATGACGTGGGAAGGGTGCAAGGAGCGACAGTATACTTATGTGAGGTTCTAGGAAATAGTCTGACCACGTGCAAGACATTTGTTTAAAATTATGCTGACCCTGGAATGTACCTGAGAGATTCCAGGTTTCCTCTGGACATGTTGATCCCTGTTGGTTGCAGTGTTTTAAATTTGTGGATTAGGAATGCTTCTCTGTATTTTCTGTCCCTAGTCGATTTGAAGCCTGACTGAAGAATGAACAATTTGAGTTCGTCGAATTTGTGATGGCGTTGATTAAAATGGGTCGACACTGCCTTCTGTTCATTCCGTGTTGTGTCAGCCCGGTGCCCGTTTAATCTGGCACTCACTGTTTGTCCGGTTTCTCCGATATATTGTTTCTGGCAGTAGGAGCACTGGAGCATGTAGATAATATTGGACGATGTGCAGTCAAAACTGGTCTTTATATCGAAACTGAAATCGCTTGCCGTACTTTTAACCGTAGTGTCCCTTTGTAAATGTTTGCATGTCTTGCATCTAGGTCGAGAGCATGAAGTTACTGTCGGTGGTGGTTTCTTACCGAGCCTAGCATGCACCAGGATGTCCCTCAGGTTTGTGTTGCGTCTGTATGTTACCCTTGGTGCGTCGGGAAATATTTTCTTGAGACGGTCGTTACCAGTTAAAATGGGGTGGTATTTCCGCAGGATATTGTTTATGTTTGGAAGCGCGTTTGAGTATTTCGTTATAAGTGCAGGAGGTCGTTAACTGTTAGCTTTTGTTCGTTTTTTAAGAACTACATCTCGTTTCAAAGTGGTTGCTCGTTGGAACGCATTATTAGGGGTTGTCTGTGGATGGTTTCTGGTGATTAGTGTGTTTTTTAGCGAGTGGAGGTGTTTCAGGTAGTCATCGTCGTCGCTACATATTCTTCTTAGTCTCGTTGCCTGTCCTACGAATATACCTTGTTTGCAGTGTCTTGGATGATGGCTAGTGAAATCTAAGTATTGTTGTCGGTCAGTAGGCTTCCTGTAAAGTGTGGTTTTGAGCTTGCTATTTTCTAAATGGACAGTGGTGTCAAGGAAATTGACTTGCGTTTTCGAGGAGTTGAAGGTGAATTTAATGCTGGAGTGGAATGAATTGAAATGTGTGACGAATGCCTTCAGGGTCTCAGCCCCATGCTCCCATATCATGAAAATATCGTCTATGTACCGCAGGTATATGAGTGGTTTTTTTAGAAATGAATTTAGAAGTTTAGATTCTAGTAGCCCCATAAAAATGTTCGCGTAGGTGGGTGCGAAGGGAGTGCCCATGCTTGTTCCAAATACTTGAAGGTAGTAAGAAGAATTGAATTCAAAGTAGTTGAGTGTTAGTACCAATTCAAGTAGCGTGAGGTACACTTCAGTTTCGTGCGGGTGAGGAGTTTGAGTTAGAATTTTTAAGAGTGCGTCGATGCCTTCATTAATGGGAATATTTGTGTACAAAGCGGCGACGTCAAGTGTGACAAGTATGCTATCTGCTGGGATAATGGAAGCGTCATTCAGAGACTCTATTATGCGGAGAAAGTGCGGTGTATCCTCGACAAAGGAAGGGAGGTGGGTGGGAATATCTGCAAGATAGTTGTTCAGGAAAATTGTATAAGTTCTCTGTGGGCGTGTTATTGTTTGAAACGATAGGTCTGCCGCGGATATCTGCGGTAAACAAGTCTTCTGCGGAAACCTTATGGATTTTGGGAAGTAGGTAAAAGCGTCCTGCCTGTTTGTTTAGCGGATTTAAGAAGTGGTAATCGGACTGCGTGATTAGTTCTCTTGATAGTAAGTTTGCCAGTTTGTTCAGAATCAATTTGCAGAACTCTGAAGTGGGATCTGAATCTAATTTCTTATAATGACAAGGGTTGTTAAGTTGCCTAAAAGCTTCTTTTTTTGTATTTTTCGGCTGGCAGGATAACTATGCTACCTCCTTTGTCTGCAGGTTTAATGACTATATCGGTTCTAGAAGCTAAGTGGTTCAGAGTAGCCTGTTCCGTTGGGGTAACGTTTCTGCGTTTTCGAGCTTGCTTTGTTTGGTCTATAATATCTTTCGAGACAGATTTTATGTACAAGTCTAATTCTGGACTCTGCTGCGCTTCCGGCGTCCACGTGCTTTCGGCTTTGAGAGGGATGGGATTAAGGCTGGTTACTGCAGTAGGGTGAGCACGTGTTGACCACGTGTTACAGGAAAGAGCTAGGTTAGTAATTGGGGTGTTTGCTTTCTCGGCAAAGAATTCCTTAATTCGCAATCTTCGCGCAAATTCTGTGAGGTCTCTGTGAAGTTCATACTCGTTAAAATTATTGTTAGTTGGACAAAATATAAGGCCATGCTTCACAATCCGTTTGTCGTTATCACTTAGGGATTTGGAAATATCGACAATGTTGCTGTCAGTGTCCTGCGGCGGAAAATGCGTATCTTTTGTCTGTATAGAAATTGGAGGGCGGTTGTTAAACTGTCCAGATGTATTCGTATCTAGCGGAAATTTATCTCTAATTTGTTTATGCTGTTGTTTATCGTACAGCTTGCGTTCCTTTCTGGCTACAAAATCTGCTAGTGCCTGGCTTTCGCCCGAATTTAGTTCTATCTTACTAAGTTGATCATCGAGGGAATTTAACTGCTCTTGACAATGTTCTTTTAAAATAGCTATAAATGAAAGTGATGCGTCATTTGAAACCTTTTCCCATCGAGCGAGGAGTTCAGGCCTGAGCGCACCGAGGGAGCACCTAACATTAACTCGAAGTCCTTTGGGTATTGTCCTGTGCTGCGAGTAGGATTTGTAAGTGTGTAGGTGGAATCGGTAGTTAGTTTGTTTAGTGGCTAGTTTTCTGGCGACCAGGAAAATTCGTCTTTTGGGTTCGGGGCGATTGGTGCTGCCAGATGTGAGTCATCTGCGCTTGTGCCGAGTGGACCTCTTGACGGGTGTTGTGTGTTTAGGGGACTTCTGTTTGGGGGTGGTATCGGTGTCGAGGTCCGCGTCGGTGACAATCTGGGTGCTAGTGTGCGTCACTAATCGCTTAGGTGTCTGTGTGAAGTGATCGCTTTGTTGTTTAGTGGCTACTTTCGGTGTGATTCCTACGTGCTGTTCCTCTGGTGTGGGATCCACGGTTACCGTCTGTGTGCCAGCGTCGCGAGTCTATGGAGTGAACTGTGTGGAGGTGTCCTGGGTCCTAGCGGGGGCAGGCTGTGTTCGTTCAGGGGTGTTGTCGCTTTTGTGGGTGGTCTGTTGTTGAGTGTTGGCCAGAGTGGGAGAGGGAGCATGAGTGGGCTGTAGCGTCCGCCTAAATGTGTTTCTCAGCCGGTACTTTATGTTGTCTGCCATTACTTGGACGCCAAAAAAATTAGGGTGAAGTCCATCTCTGGCCAGGAGTGCCTCGGGGTCATGATGGATCTGAGCGTGGTGGATGATTTCAACGTCTTTTTGGTAATGTTCCATGTCCAGCAAAGAATTGTTGAGCTTAAACGAGTCCTGTGCGTGAGCTGCGAGTTGGCGGAATTGTGGCATGTGTCTGTGGTGCAAGTTGACTACCCTAGGAAGCACGGTTGTCAAGTGCAGTTTC
The DNA here is from genome assembly GCF_055824585.1 of Amblyomma mixtum. Lineage (NCBI taxonomy): Eukaryota > Metazoa > Arthropoda > Arachnida > Ixodida > Ixodidae > Amblyomma > Amblyomma mixtum. Next base: position 178,901,518 of record NC_143013.1, on the reverse strand, counting down.
GTGTTTGGTCTGTTGGCATGGACCTCGTGTATCAGTGTATTCATGGCCTCAATGGTCTGTTCCGCACTGCTGCGTTTCAGGTCATTAGTCCCGCAGTGAATGACGAAGTGCGTGATGTTCTGTGGTGCAGCGGCTATCAGTTTCCTTATGTCATTGGTTTTGGCGCCGCTCTGAAAACTAATGTACGGTGCATGTTCTCCGGGAGGAAAGTGATTGTGGATGTGCTTGTATTGACTATCACCTATCAACGCTACATGTGCCAATGAAAGAAGGGGGAGAGGCTTACCTTGTTCCGTCATCTTCCGTTGACTGAAGTCCATGGTAGAGAGAGGGTGCGGTAGATGGTCCTTGGCGATCACAAAATGAACAAGGGAGGGGAAAACCTCAGGTTGCTAGAGCCAACGTTTCGACAAGGGGACTTGTCTTCGTCTGGGCAAAGCGTTCATCATCGGCAGGGATTAAATAGGGCCTTCGCTCCGAGGAGGAATGCCCCGGGGGTGGGGAAGGAAAGTGGTGTGGGAGGGGATGCGTGTCAGGAAGGGGAGGGAGGTGAATCATGATTCGTTAGGCTGCAATAGTGGAACAACTTATATCCGGGGGGTGTATAATGAACAAAAGGCTTTGAAGGGGCTGCGACGGGGGAAGGGGATGAGGCGCTGGGTGAACCTGCAAAACTCAGATAAAAGGATTAGTCAGCGTGGTACAGGGAAATGAGAACAAGGAAAAAAAAATAGGCTGGCACTGGAAGGAGAAAGGAAGGGGGGCATTTCCAAGGAAGGACAAGGCAGGGGGGGGGGATGGCTCCTGTTCAGAGAAAGTCAAAAAGTGGGGGCGGAGGGGGTAACAGGAGTGTCATGGTTTCCGAGAACTGGTAGCAGGGGATTAGGAGAAAAAAAAAAGGTGAACAAAGGGAGAGGGTGACAAGGCCGGAAATGGGGTGGAAGATATGGCGTGGGAAGGGTACAAGGAGCGACAGTATACTTATGTGAGGTTCTAGGAAATAGTCTGACCACGTGCAAGACATTTGTTTAAAATTATGCTGACCCTGGAATGTACCTGAGAGATTCCAGGTTTCCTCTGGACATGTTGATCCCTGTTGGTTGCAGTGTTTTAAATTTGTGGATTAGGAATGCTTCTCTGTATTTTCTGTCCCTAGTCGATTTGAAGCCTGACTGAAGAATGAACAATTTGAGTTCGTCGAATTTGTGATGGCGTTGATTAAAATGGGTCGACACTGCCTTCTGTTCATTCCGTGTTGTGTCAGCCCGGTGCCCGTTTAATCTGGCACTCATTGTTTGTCCGGTTTCTCCGATATATTGTTTCTGGCAGTAGGAGCACTGGAGCATGTAGATAATATTGGACGATGTGCAGTCAAAACTGGTCTTTATATCGAAACTGAAATCGCTTGCCGTACTTTTAACCGTAGTGTCCCTTTGTAAATGTTTGCATGTCTTGCATCTAGGTCGAGAGCATGAAGTTACTGTCGGTGGTGGTTTCTTACCGAGCCTAGCATGCACCAGGATGTCCCTCAGGTTTGTGTTGCGTCTGTATGTTACCCTTGGTGCGTCGGGAAATATTTTCTTGAGACGGTCGTTACCAGTTAAAATGGGGTGGTATTTCCGCAGGATATTGTTTATGTTTGGAAGCGCGTTTGAGTATTTCGTTATAAGTGCAGGAGGTCGTTGACTGTTAGCTTTTGTTCGTTTTTTAAGAACTATTCTCGTTTCAAAGTGGTTGCTCGTTGGAACGCATTATTAAGGGTTGTCTGGGGATGGTTTCTGGTGATTAGTGTGTTTTTTAGCGAGTGGAGGTGTTTCAGGTAGTCATCGTCGTCGCTACATATTCTTCTTAGTCTCGCTGCCTGTCCTACGAATATACCTTGTTTGCAGTGTCTTGGATGATGGCTAGTGAAATCTAAGTATTGTTGTCGGTCAGTAGGCTTCCTATAAAGTGTGGTTTTTAGCTTGCTATTTTCTAAATGGACAGTGGTGTCAAAAAAATTGACGCGTTTTCGAGGAGTTGAAGGTGAATTTAATGCTGGAGTGGAATGAATTGAAATGTGTGACGAATGCCTTCAGGGTCTCAGCCCCATGCTCCCATATCATGAAAATATCGTCTATGTACCGCAGGTATATAAGTGGTTTTTTTAGAAATGAATTTAGAAGTTTAGATTCTAGTAGCCCCATAAAAATGTTCGCGTAGGTGGGTGCGAAGGGAGTGCCCATGCTTGTTCCAAATACTTGAAGGTAGTAAGAAGAATTGAATTCAAAGTAGTTGAGTGTTAGTACCAATTCAAGTAGCGTGAGGTACACTTCAGTTTCGTGCGGGTGAGGACTTTGAGTTAGAATTTTTAAGAGTGCGTCGATGCCTTCATTAATGGGAATATTTGTGTACAAAGCGGCGACGTCAAGTGTGACAAGTATGCTATCTGCTGGGATAATGGAAGCGTCATTCAGAGACTCTATTATGCGGAGAAAGTGCGGTGTATCCTCGACAAAGGAAGGGAGGTGGGTGGGAATATCTGCAAGATAGTTGTTCAGGAAAATTGATAAGTTCTCTGTGGGCGTGTTATTGTTTGAAACGATAGGTCTGCCGGGGATATCTGCGGTAAACAGGGTAGTTGGTCACACACGGTTAACCCTGGCCGCCAGGAAAAAGAGGAAAAAACGAAGAAGAGAGGAGGATACAGGAAAGTTGTAAGAAAGGAAATAGGAAAGTGAAAGATAGAGGGGAGGACAGGAAAAGGCGACTGCCGATTTCAGCCGGTCGGGTCAGGCCGGAGGTGCCCTCTACAGGAAGCTGGGGCCTTAAGGGTCCAAACGCTCGGCATTGGCTCAACCACCAGGATCCCCTTTTCCCCGGACACGGCGATGCCACGCACGGCTAAGCGCGGATGCTCGGGTCCGTGGTGACGCATTGTTCACCATCATCCCCCTGCGGGGATGTCCCTGCGGATGCTCGGATTAACCGCGTGGTGTCGCCACTCACCAACGTCTGCATGCTGCAGACGCCTCCCTGCGGGGATTTCTTGGTAAAGATATGGCTTTTGCAGCATAGTATTACCAATGTCGGCGGACACCAGAAAAGCGGTGAATCGTATTAGGTAGTAAACTGGTTCAGTAATTTTTAATAATTTATTTTTTAACTATTATAGTTAGGCGCCTAGTTGCAATTAGATATTTGTAGCCGGTCGTGAGTAATAGCCATATCAGTTTTTAGAATTTCGAAAATGCAATTATCCTCGGCGCTGTGGCAGGACAAAATTTGTCTTTTTCGACTAGTTACGTGCACTGGAGGGGATGCTTTGCCTGCATGCTTTCGATAGCGCATATATTTTTCGCACGATGCAGCCAAATTTTGTCGAGCCACAGCGGCGGGGGAAATTGCGTTTTCGAAATTCTAGAAACTAATATGGCTATTACTAACGACCGGCTACAAATATCTAATTGCAACTACGCGCCTAACTGTAATAGATAAAAAGTTAATTATTAAAAATTAGTGAACCAATTTGCTACCTAATATGATTCACCGGTTTTCTGGTGTCCGCCAACATTGGGAATACTATGCTGCAAAAGCCTTATGTTCACCAAGAAAATTCTACTGATGAGAATTTTTGAAAGTGTTCGCTGAAACACCCGGTATATTCCTACTCAGCCGCGAACTGGCCACCTTGCGTGTCCTGTCTACGTTTAAAGCCTTTGTTTCAACGACCGAGCGTATTCGGCGTCTTGCCTTTGACAATGAGAAGAATGAAAATAAAGGAGACGTTTTGTCAACTTTCTTGCATTCTTTATGTCTTGTCGTGTTTTACTTCTCCAAACTGTGATTGTTGTTTTTAAGTTATATAAAGGACAGAAAAAAATTTAATATCATTTAGGCTTTTTTTGTATATTAAGTGAGCATGAACGACCTAGCTTGCTTTAGGGAATATAAAATGCAGTGATGCTCATGTTTACTCCACAGTGATGTGTCTCATTGCTTTGTTATATTTGCAAATCTTCTTGTGGTACAGCAGCATTGTGGTGATGGCCGAATGCATGTGGAAGTTTTTCACATACTTCAAGTAAAATATATAATTTTACTTTTATTATCATGCTAGTTAGAGCCTTTCGAGACAATGTTCGAGACAACTGCGCCTAAAACAGAAATTCAGTTCGAACACTGCTATTAAAGTGTAGACTAGAAAGCGCTGAACCACCCGTTAAGGAAGTCGATCCAGAACGAAGTACTAAAATTACTCTGTCGTCATACGTTCGTTAGCAAACTCTCTTGTGCACCCACCGTTTCTGTGCAAACTACACTTCCATCTAACTTACACTAAATCCCTATGTTTTATCTCTCGCTCACTTACCGGAAACTTGATGTACTCTTTCGTATGTGAAGAAATGTGATTTTTAGGTATGGAATTCTGTGAGGATTAATGTAGGGTTAAAACTTAAATCGGCTCACCAAATTACCGAAATGGAAACCAAAAACGGTAGAAGTGGGCTTCATTTCAGTGGTTTCTGCTCGACGCTTTTTTTGAGAAGGAAAACCTAGCTAAATTAAGCCGACGGAGAGGTTAAACCTTCTGATACTAGAGCAGTGATGCCCCAATTTTTGTTCCCCACATTTTTCGAGTCTTTTGTGTGTGGGTAGTGATGTCTAAGAATATAAATCAGGCAGTGTTAGTACTGATGACTCAAATTATTGGCCTTTGAGACCGATGTGCCTAGGCCTTTCCACGGGTGTTATTGAGTTTGCGAAGATGCAGGTCCTCTATCTTCCGGTGCCCTCGCGGCAAGTAGTTCCCAGCCTCATGAGTGTCCGCTGATGGAGAGCAGCTGATTTATAAGCCACATAACTTGGCGTTCCGAGAATTGACAGCGTGATATGTGTCTCGACGGCATCCATAAAGTATTCTCTTCCACTCTGGGAAGCAGGTTGCGTACTTGACTTCGTTAGGTACTGATACTTCAACTTCATCTTGTTCCTTGTCACCCACACTTCGCGCACTTTTAAGCGTGAAGCTCCCAGACACCCTCAGAGCGTGTGGGGGTAGCGGTCTCGGACTCAAAGGAGATGCCCTCGACTCAGCGTGGCAAGCTCAGCGGAGACCAGCTACCAAGTGACAAGAGGTTTTTGGGCATTCGGTGCCCAGCTTCCGCTGGTCGCAAGCCAGAGAATGGGTCGGAGCCAAAGGTTCACAAACAATAACAAAGTTTATACAGCAATGGAGACGGTACAGAGGGTTTCACAATCACTAGTACAAACACATACAGAGTGATTAACCAAACAATGCAACTCGTACAAAGTTAAACTCGAGAGAGAATACAATATGTAGGCAATATTGCACCTAAAGTGCACTAACACAAGAGAGAGAGGTAAACAAACAAAACACAATTTGTTCACCGGGCACTGCGGCAGTCCGACGACCAGAGTTCTATGACGATGCCGTCCCGCAGACTGGCGAACGTTGCATCGTTGGTCCGATGCTGGCCGAGTGGTGTTTTCCCGGGAGTCGAACGGGCGCTCTTCTCCGCAGCTTAAACGGCGGTCCGGACTGACTTGAGAGCGGTCAACGTCCTTCTTTTATAGACTCGCTCTCACGTCTGTTTGTTCTACGCGCCGAAGTAGGCGCGCACATACACGCAGCATCTCCCGTGTAGTTTCCCTTCCTTTCTCTCGCCGGCCGCGCGTCCCCATTGGTCAGAGTACCGGGGTCGCATCTCGAAGTTTCGAGCGTGTTCTGGCGTGGTGCCGTCGCCGACGTCCGAGTGCAGAGGAGGGGGACATGTCTTAGCGCACGCAAGGCATCCCCCTCTTCCCCCGGTTAACGGTAGAAACGACTCGCACGTTCTAGAGAAATCGGCGTGGATGACTCATTCCCTCGGCGCGCGCCGTGTCGGTGAGTGGTGGTGGAGGGGAGAGAGAGCCTCGCACCCAGCGGGGGTTTTCCCTCTCCCCGTTCGGCTAGCGCCGGCGAGACGCCGTGCGCGCGGCGGTTTTTCTTTGTTTGCTTCAAAAATGCGCCGAATTTTGTGATATTCCTTAAGTCGTTGGAAGCTGCTTTCAGTTGCTTTGACTACAGTGTAACCGATCTGCGGGTATTAAAATGTAAAATAAAAAATAAACCGATCATAATATTATTTACTGGATGGCCACTTTATTTAGTGTTTCCTGTTAGCTACATTATGTCCTTTCGGTCAAATGTTGCCGTAAATGTCAACGATCGCACAATAAACATGAATGGTATTTAAAGGAGCAGACATATAGTTTCGATTTCTCGATCAATAAATTTTTTAGATCTCTTGTTGCACTGCGTTAGCAATACTACGTCCAATTTCCGATTTCAGGCATAAGTATGTACATACGTCCCTGAAACCTGCTTTGTGGCAGACGACCAGCTTTCCCAGCGGGTTGTGGGCAACCTGCCGGGTATTCACGTCTGGGAGACATTCACCTGGGCGAAGACCTTCCGAAAAAGGCTTTAGAGCGAATTCCTTCATGATAAAGGCCTTAAAGGGCCTGTCATGTGTGTGCATGTGTCATGCCATCACATTAGTGAAGGTCTTTAGGTCTCTACCAAGGGCTTTAACCAGGTATTAAGGGCGAACGCTTTACAGTAAAGACCTTTAAACTGAAGGCCTTCATGATCAATCCTTTTCGGGTAAGAGCGCTTAGGCAGGGCACCTTTAGTCAAAAGCCTTTTATGGTAAAGGCCTTTAGGTAAAGGCCTTTAGAACGTAAATACCTTAAGCGCCCACCGTGAATAGTGCTCCGCACGATATTCCCCCGTTGGCCATGTAAAGCCGCCTTACATTTTTTTAGCCGCCACCAATTTAGTGAACTGATTCGTAATATGGCCTTTATTTATTTCCATCTTAAACCGAATGTCTTCGTCCTCTAGGAAAGAAACCTGCCCGTTGGAGGTTAGGGTCCGCTCTCAATTAAGCACCTAATGTAATCCAGTTCAGAGAGGAGTATTTGTTTGTTAATTGCATAAGGAAGGCACAGCATTGTTGCGTAATTGAAATACTGAGCTGCTACACGGCAACATCTACTGTAATTATGTTCGAAGTACATTGAAATGAGCTTTAAAAACTACATTGAATTTAAGTTTGAGCGCAGTGCTTTGCCTCCTCCCGTGATCCGTAACTGAAACAAGCAATGAACAATGACCGCAACGAACGTGTGATCACCGGAATTATTTGTTTCTCGAGTTAAGTATTGACTTCTTGTTTTAGACCAGATTTCACCAGTCTTGACCTGCCACGACTCTTTGTCTTAAACTGTATTGCCTACAATGAAGCACTTTTCATTCTGAGGTGTGTTACTGTCGCGGGGTTAGAGACCTGTGACCATCAGCGGCCGCTGTTCAACAGTGTCATTTAATTTAAAGGAAAGAAAGCACGCTTGTGATTCGATGGGCATTGTTAAAGCTCGCAACCATTTCTGCAAGAACTGTGCCGGAAGGTACTTTGAAATTAGGTGTTCAGCAGAGCCAGGAAAGTGGCGACGGGTCTGAATGAAAATGCTGGAAGTGAGCTTCGCGAATATGCAGTTAAATCCTCCGTGTACGGCACCCGCAGTCAGAAGCTATGAGCAAGCAATGAAGCTGCATTTCGCAGTGACACAATTCTTGTTTCTGGTGCGTTTCAGAGCAGCAAAAAATATGTCTTGTCGATGAAATTTTCCCACAACTCCATGGAGTGTTGCTAAACGTATATATATATATTTTTTACTTTATCAAGAAAGCTTCCAGTGCTGGGATATGAAAAAAAATGGTGGTATTCTACCTAGTAGCTTGACTTCTGAGAAATAATGGTCCGGAAACTTTGCAAACTGATGGCAGCATCGGCCAAACATGGGCAAGTTGCAATACATCTTGTGCTGGCCTCTCAGTAAATCCTCCAATTTTATTAAACCGTCACTCTTCGGGTCACGAATAGCAGCCACCAAGGAACGGAGAGGAAGGGATATCACAGGACCGAGTGAGATACCTCTTTTACCTTTCATTCTAAGGTATTTGCACCACTACAGCTGTTATTTCTTTATTTTCTTTATTTATTTAATACTACGGAGTCGCTTCAGTCCCAGCGCGGGTGAGCACAGATACAAGTAAAAAACAAGATGTTCACGAGCGTCATGCAAGAGCAAACAGATTTTGCGAAAAAAAAGAAGCCAAAAAAATACTTTCGCATATAAAAGGCTCTCAAGTTATCAACAAACGTGTCCATATTCGGGCAATTCACTACACACTTCGGCAATTCATTCCACTCTGTATTCGATTTGACAAAAAATGAGTGTTTAACTGTATTAGGCTGTGCACGAAATTCTTGCAGCATTTTGTTATGGTTATAACGCGTTTTTGCTCGTGCTTGCGGAGTTATTAGTTGTTGAATTACAAGGGTTTTATGGTTGCTTTGGTGACGCCTTTAGTGTTGTGGTGCGCAAAATCTTCAAATTGTTAGAACCATTTTGTTCAGACGTATGATGTTAATAGCCTCGTGTTGTAAACTGGTCGTACGCTGTACTTCATCAAGATGTTTTATTCGCACGGTCTCAGAGCAGGCTGCAGCTTGATCGGTTAACTCAAAGTGGACAGCAGTGAGAACATTGTAGGTGCGGTCGGCGTAAAGTACACCGATCAACGCACCAGAGCAATCAGCGAGGTCGTGAGCATTAAAAACATCAGCGACGCGTGCGTGTCCCATCTGCAGAGCTTTGTACAAGAAAATTTGCAACCGCGGTCACAAGGCTTGACCACGCACATGCTCGGCTGTTTCCATTTTGTATACGCGCTTTATCTCAAAACTCTTGCGTGACCGATATATATTTACGTCACGACCGTGCAATAAAACATGATTGTTAGCGTTGTGTTGTGCCCTTGCTTCTACTCCTTTTGCGTAAGCGCTGTTTAACCGGAAAAGGTTGCCCGTAATTTTAGCAAATATTGCCTGCAAAGGAGTTATGTGCTGACCAATAATTTTCGAGCCATCATTTTCGATGCCGAAGACCATATTCTACTGCCAAAATTATCAGCATATGTCGTTGGTACCCATTATACAGTGCGGATTTGAGTCTAATAAAGAGGAGGTTGTTTTACTACACCCAAAGAAATTCTAAAATATTTAGCAGCGCTACATAACAAAGAATCCAAGGATGTTGTGTAGTGTGTTCATGCGCCATTTGTACCACTTCGCATGTTACAGAAATTGAGGATTGCATGTTCATGTCTTCTGGTGTTGTGCACGTCATGTGCTTTCTAACCAGCGATCGTAACTTTTGTTTTCCAGCCTACACCAAAGATTTCTCCTAAACTGCAGAACCTAATTACATGGAGACTTGTTGAGCTCCATCAGAATCAAAGCACGATATTACCTGCCTAATAATTAAAAGGGACACTCTTCAGTCCAGGAACTCTAGCTGCGAAACATTCATCACTGGTCTCTTCACTGCAACATTGCAACAGCCGGAACCTGCGAACCTCAATATGGAAGCAAAGTTTTGCTGCTGTCTTGGCAAGCACTAGCTCACAAGCGTTAGACGTGATAATTATAACGGGGGGGGATGTGTCTGATGCGTAGTATTTTTCATCAAGACTCCCAATTGTAGTATACTAGTTTTCTTATCAACATGTTTGACTTCTTGAAAGCCATTATGGTTGACCAACATAGGTTGTGGCAGTATGAAAAAAACACACTCATTCTGTCTTCCAGTCACATTAATCCTTTATCTGAAATTGGCAACAAAGTAGAACTGAAATTCTGGATCGAATGAAGAGTTTTGCAACAAATTAAGCTGTGTTTCTCCGGTCAAAACAAACGAACTACAAAAACATTTCTAATTGCGCCAAATCCGCCAGCATCAATACCTGGGGTTTCAATGGTTACACAGTGGTATTTTTGATGAAGAAATTGTGCCACCGGGCTACGTCATTTACAGACGTGATCGCGGTTCACGAGGTGGAGGGGTTGCTGTGATTGCTAGGCGTGAAGTGAACGTAACGCTCCTTGACCAAATTGATCAGCATGAAAGCTTGCTTTTGCGCCTAGTAACGCATGGCTCCACCTTTTACCTTTGCGCTGTGTATCGTCCGCCTGATGCAACGGATTCTTTTATGTTTAGTCTTTTCGATCATTTAATACATGACCAGAATCGAAATCTTATCCTTACCGGTGACTTCAATCTTCCTGCCATCGACTGGGACAAACCATCGTATGGCCTATGTGCCTCATGTGATATTGTTTAGATCTGATGTTTCCTTTAAACCTTATGCAAGCTATTCGTGAATACACCAGAGAGTCATGTGTGCTAGACCTATTCTTTGTTAGCCAAACCTTTTTTCATGGAGTGCTTGACGTTGAACCGGGAATATCAGATCATTGTCTTTTATACTTTTGTTGTGCTTCGCCTGGTGCTTCGGGGGTGCGTCCAGCTAAAATGATAAACGACTTCGTTCGTGCTCATGATAATGTAGTCATCGACGCCTTACAGTCACTGTTAAGCAGCTCTTCCGGGAATGACGTTCATAGTTTGTGGCATCACTTTAGAATGCAGTGCAGTACTGTACCGAACATTTTATTCCACTTAGAAAAGTTCATATCAACCGTCGCAATCCTTGGATAAGTCGAGAAATTCTTCAACTGAAACGCGAAGTGAAGCGACTTAGGAAGAAAAAGATATCTTCATTACAACAGTTCCAACTACTCAAACAGGAACTTGCCTTAAAGTTAAAATCTGCAAAGTTTCATTATTTTAACATGACGCTCCCCGAATTCATCAGAAGCAATCCCCAAAAGTTTTGGAATTTTTTAGGTCGGAAGAATGAGCAGTTGAGTAAGGTTCGAATTAATCACAACATTGTGACCGACTGCACAGTGATTGCAGAAGGTTTTAACTCTTACTTTCAAAGCGTATTTCTGACGGAGAAGGCAACCACAGCTAGAATTCGAGGTGAAGATCTTGGTAACGTACCGGCTATTTCTGTGAATGGTGTTCTGTCGATGCTGCGTAAACTTGACGATAAGAAATGTTCTGGTCCTGATGGGCTTGCAAATGCTTTCCTTAAACGTTTTGCAACACAATTATCCGAGTTTTTTAACACAGATATTTCAAACCTCTTTAATTTCTAGTGATGTGCTTGAGGACTGGAAAATGGCCCGCGTTGTACCAATCCATAAAAAAGGAGATAAGCTAAGTATTTCTAACTACAGACCGATTACAATTACTTCTTCTTGTTGTAAGTTAATAGAACACATAGTCTCTGGGTACCTTAATTCGTTTCTAGCTGAAAATAACATTTTATCTCCTTTGCAACACGGCTTCAGAAAGGGTATGTCCACCGTGACGCAGATGGTTTCTACGGTTAATGAATTCCAAGTTGTTCTTGATAAATCCGGGCAGGTTGATGTTCTTTTTTTAGACTTCCGCAAAGCTTTGGACACTGTTTCTCATGGCAAACTCATTTTTAAATTAGATAGTATTGGTGTCCCTACTTATCTTGTCAACTGGATTCATGCTTATCTTAAACATAGGAAACAATACGTAGACGTTAATGGCTGCAGATATAACGATCTTCCAATTACTTCAGGTGTACCTCAAGGCAGCGTCTTAGGGCCACTGCTTTTCCTAATCTATATAAATGATCGGTCTGCTTCCATCCCCGGAAATGTCTCTTTAAAGCTTTTTGCAGATGATTGCATACTTTCTAAGACCATAAGTAACCAGAACGATCACTACATCTTGCAAAATGCGCTTCTAGCTGTTCACCAGTCGTGCGTAAAACGGGATATGCAACTAAACCTTGATAAAGCTCTTCTCTTAAGCATTTCGCGCAAAAAGCATTTTAGTTCTTTCTCTTACACCCTGCAAAATCATGTAATCCACGAGGTTACACAATATAAATATTTAGGGGTAACATTAACTCATGACTTAACATGGACTACACACATTGCAGAAATTTGCTCCTCGTCCTTTTCTAAGCTTTGTTACTAAAGGCGGAAGCTTAAAGATGCCCCAAGTAAAGTTAAACTCCTTGCATACTCAACATTCATTAGGTCCAAATTAGAGTACGCTTCGGTATTATGGGATCCATTCATAAAGAAAGACATATACAAGTTAGAGATGGTGCAAAGGAAAGCGGTTAGATTTATTTATAACAAATACAGGAGGTTAGACTCACCTACAACACTAATGAAAACCAACCATATTCCATTACTTGAAGTACCCTGAAAAATTTCCCGTCTGTTGTTTTGCATAACCTTTTAACACATAAACTAAACATACCCCGCCCTGTAATTCTCAAACAATTGTCGCGCCGAACTCACCATTCACGAATTCATTTGCTGGAACCCATTTTTGTAAAGGCTGACTCATTCAAGCAAAGTTTTTTTCCACGGACTGTTTCCGACTGGAACTCTCTTCCCGAGGCCATTTTCCAGTCCTCAAATTTTATTAAAGCTCTTGAGAAGCATTTTCTCGAGTGAATGAGCGTTGTATTTCGTTATTCTGCTCATTGTTTGTAACCCCATGTATTTTCTTAGTATTTGTCATTTTCAATGCCTGGCATAGCCTCTCCTGCATGGGCCAATGTATTGGCCTGCAGTATTATGAAATAAATAAATAAATAAATAAATTACTTTCACTACCTAACTAAGGCTTTGGCTGTTGCTCACAAATTAGGTCAGGATTCTTCTTGATGGGGCAGGAGGGCCAACCTGAAGAAAAAGGAAACGCAATGTTTTTGCCTTTTCTTAGCCTAAGGAGCCGTTGCAGGTACACCGAGTGCTTTTCGCCGACGCTCGATGCAGGTGGCAAGAGGGAACACCCGCTGTTCCATGCGTCTTTTCTACTCCGCTAATTTCGTTAAGGCCCCTAAACCTCTGTCCCCTTTTGTCGTCCTCTTGGGTCTTGGTGGATCGGGGCAGTAACTCTCTAATTAACTGTAGCTTTGGTTTCCCAATGGGCGCTGCTAATGAGTTTTCTGGCTTACGGGTGTTTTCCCGTGTCACAGATACAAAACCAAAACACCTTTTGCCCCCTTCAACTTCCGCCTCCTGACCTCTCTTGTCGACATCACGTAGTTGTTCATTTTTCCACGTAATTTGGGTGTTTAATAAATTCAGAATAGATGTGGATGCTCACTTAGAGCTAGCTTGCCGTCTTTAAAATAAGAAAAAAAATATGGCTGGGGTTGAAACTCTCTCCGGCTCTTATCTTTCTGCTCGATACCGCTCCATTCGGAGAAAAACATTAAAACGTAACGATACACTGTCAAATTTAACAACGCTATTCAACTCTAGTGGGCGTTTTCTGCACCGTTCCGATGGTACGCCAAGCAGCAAATTTAAATCGGTGCGGGACGAGAACCTCTGGTTTAGATAAGTAGTTCATGCTGGCTTGTCCTGACTTTACATGGTATTCAAAGGCCATCAGGAAGTGTCAGGAGAAAGACATAACGTCAGGAAGCCTTCACTAGACAAGCGCACCTTTTCCTTACTACAGTGAGTGTACTTTATCTATACTATGGCGAGGAAGGGCATGAAAAGAAGCCCAAAGAAAGATCAATGAACCATGAAGTTGCACAGTTGGACTGAACATAAGCAGAACGTAGACTCGCATGCACTCTTAGAAGTGATACACATTTAGAACTTCTGCAGTCTACACAAGTGAAAGAGCGACGTAAGTATAAATCCGTACTGCAGCAAAGTTTAAAAGTGAGGAACAAAACAAATGCTGAAAGGGGCCACAAAGTTTTTACTAGACCGAAACAATTTAAAGCAAATGCAGACGCGGTAAAGAGCATCCTTGCTTGCTTTCGCAAATTATTATCAAAGGGTGGTCTGCATCAAGAAGCCAGCATTAGTTGCTGTTAGTTTTGCTGGCCTTAAAGACACACGTCCGTACTTGCTTTAAGAGCCCAGCCAGGATCTGCTTCACTTGTTGAGTGTTGTTCTCGGGTTCTGTTTTGCACCACTTCTTTTAGACGTTCCGCTTTCCTACGCTATTTTTCCAGCTCTTTTCATCGCTTCACGACCCAAGTGGTCAGGAGAAGGTTCGGTTTAAATTTACGACTAGCTCTTCGCTTATTTATTCGCCTGAGAAGACCGAACCCTTAGACGTGTGTGTGCTGCACAAACGAAAACAGAAAGAGAGGACGCGAGATGAAGAAGCTTGCGCAGGAAACTTTAACACTCATCTTTGTTACAGGCGGCTCCGCTGTGCAGCCTGTTTTTTCCAATGTCTGTAGCTGCTGTTTTACGAGCCCGCTCCTCTGCGCCCCCAAAATGCGTTCAGAAGTTTCCTTAACTCTCTTTTTGAAGCCTCCGTGCCATGACGGGAAGCAGTCTGGTCTGAAGCCGACTAGAAACTTTTTTTTTCGAGTAAAGGCCTCGTATTTTTTGTACCCCGCGAAGTTCCGCTGTGTCCGATCCGTCCGAATGCCGAAGAAATAAGCACGCCCCAAATATAAAGTGAGTCAATTGACACAGTGTTCTAAACAATAAATACCGAATGCTTTCACCAAAGAGAAGAAAAACGGAAGGCGGCTTCCTCGGCTTACCCCTATTGTGTGCGCATACAAAGAAGGGGCAAAAAAGAACGCTAAAAAAAAAGCAGCTCACTAGCTCAACAATATTTCACACTTTTGTTTTCACAGCAGTTCGTAACGATGATCACTGGGGTTCAAAGTGCACTTTTTATTTCCAGTATTAATTTTTTGGGAACCATTATTTTTCGGCCCCTCCTTGTGTTTCGTTGCATTGTGTATTTCTCCTGCCCCTCTCTCATTTACTGTCAGATGTAGGCATGCACGCAACAGAAATCCTTTTTTTTCCTCCTGAACATTCTTTGAATATCATTCCTGCAAAAAAAAAAAAATAAAGCGTTTTCCTAACCGTTACACGCACAAATCAGCGTCGCGGCACCGCTAAATATGACAACTGCAGCCTTTGATCCCATTTTATCTCTAGCAATCATGACTAGCCCATAGAAAAAAAGAGATGCCTTGGGTTATGATTTATTTAGTCTTTCAGCCTGCACTTTTCCCGGAAAAAAAAAAACGAAAGGGTAATCGTGTGTTTTTCATCACACAGTGGAACCCATATATTTAGTTCTTTCACAGTGTTAATTCAGAAGTCGAGATGTTTCGGATTGAATTCCAATTTGCGCGCTCGCATTAGTCATGCACTGTTTAGCGGAGTTATAGAAACTGAACCCGAATCTACCTTGGACTCCATCGGTATAATAACTGTACTATAATTTCTTTGGAGGAGAAATTCTAGAGGCCCGTGTACTGTGCGATGTCAGTGCACGTTAAAGAACCCCAGGTGGTCTAGATTTCCGGAGCCCTCCACTACGGCATCTCTCATAGCCTTAGTCGCTTTGGGACGTTAAACCCCAAAAACCAAACCAAACCAAACGTATAAATAAACAGAGGCTGCATTGTGTGAAAATATAGCCCCATTCAATCTAGACAACTTAAAAAAAATAAAACATGAATATTTCTACCACCAGCCGTTTTCGCAAGCAGTCTTTGGAGTGAGACGAAGGCTTTTCGTCGCGGATCCCTGCGGCTAGGCAAGACTACCCTTAACTTTTGCAATAATCACGGAGTATTGATGTCGCGAGGTAGAATTGGGTGGCGAAATAATGAAGGCTGTACTTTTAAATGCAATTTTCTAAGCAATAAACGAGTCTACAGCTCCCGAATAAATATTAACAAGACCAGAAAAGCCAGTCGAAACAGTTTTTAAGAATTAGAAAAAATTGTTTGCAGCTTTCTGAATGCCGTTTAGGGACAATATGCCAAGTTCGACGTCGGCCGCTCCGCCCACGATTCCAGCGAGAAGAAATGAAAAATGCTAACGCAGGCAATTTCAGTGGGTGTTGATTAAACTCAACTGGTCGAAAATAGTCTGGAGGACGTCATTACGGTCCTTGTAAACATGTATCATTAGGTTTGCGTTATGTACTCTTCATTGTTCCAACCAGGCTGTTACTTGTTTAGATATACAAAAATGTACAAATTGAAAGTCAGCAGGACTTCACATCTTCAGAGCTTGATAGCCGCATTGATTCATAGCCTTCATCCCTGCTCACAGCCATAACTACAAAACAATCTGGCTATGGTAATTCACATTGAATGCACGTGTCCCTGTCAACACTGGCATGGTAAAAACAAGAAAATTTGTTTTAACAATATATCATCCGCGTTTGCATAGGGTGCCAGTATTGGTAGATGACGTTGAAAACAATTAGCAGATACAGTCGCTAAAAATGATGGGAGAACGTAAGCAGTTATTGTGTTTGGTTTGGTTTGCTTTGGTTTATGGGGTTTAACGTCCCAAAACGACTGAGGCTATGAGAGACGCCGTAGTGGAGGGCTCCGGAAATTTCGACCACCTGGGGTTCTTTAACGTGCACTGACATCGCACAGTACACGGGCCTCGAATTTCTCCTCCAAAGAAATTCAACCGCCGCGGCCGGGATCGAACCCGCGTCTTTCGGGCCAGCAGTCGAGCACCATAGCCACTGAGCCACCGCGGCGGCTGCAGTTATTGTGTGTAAACGCAATCCTGCCAGGCGCTTGGCCGCAGGTTTGCCAAGTCGCTCAGGCAATGCAGGCGTTTTCACGCCTTTTTGAGCGACACGGGCATCGACTCGCGGTTGTGATGGCACCAAATGTGCGTGCAAAGACTCTCATCTGTCTTCTTGCCACACCGTCTCCTATCGCAACGCTCCTTCTCCTCCTCCCGTTCACCAGTGCAAAGTAGCGGCCAGATATCAATCTTTCTGGACGATCTACTTGCCTCTGTTCGATTAAATTTATCTCTATATCAGCAAATGCGAGAAAATGTATTTGCCGCTGAGTGTGTAGCTGAGTTGATTTTTGACTTGGGGGGAGGGGGAGGGGGTGAACGTTGCTTGGCTGCAGCAGCTCGCTTCCCTCGTATAGCTATGGCACGATGGCATCGTGCTTCGTCGGCAGTAAACTGTCACCTCCGGGCGCGCTTTGCCGTCTCGCCTGCTGTAGACGTGAGCGATTCAGTTTGGATCATGAACATTAGATCAGCCGCGTTAACATGATAGCTACAGTGGGCATCGTATTTCATAGCAGATTAACTCTGCCGCGTCATACCATTAAAACAGTGTCCCTCCTTATATTTGTTACCCTGTATACACAACGCTTTGTGACGTCGAGAGTACCAGAAGCTTGGAAGAACACTAACATTATCTTAATTCATGATAAAGGAGACGTCAAGGACGTGAATAATTAAAGACCGATCAGAATATTGTCCGTTGCCCACAAGGTATTTACTAAGGTATTCGCTAATAGAGTCAGGACAACCTTGGACTTCAGTCAACGAAATGATCAGGCAGGCTTTCGTAAAGGTTACTCGACAATGGACCACGTTCACACTATCAATCAGGTGATAGAGAAATGCGCAGAATATAACGAACTCCTACATATAGCCTTCATTGATTACGAGAAAGCATTTGACTCAGTGGGAACCTGAGCTGTCATGCAGGCACTACGGAATCAGGGTGTGGAAGAGCGTTATCTGAAAATATTGGAAGATATTTATAACGATTGCACAGCAACTATAGTTATCCATAAAGTCAGCAATAAAATTCCAAAACGGAAAGGTGTCAGGCAGGGAGACACGATCTCGCCAATGGTCTTCACTGCCTGTTTGCAGGAGGTATTCCGGGGCCTGAAATGGGAAGAGATGGAGATAAGAGTTAGTGGAGAATACCTGAGTAATTTGCGATTCGCTGATGACATTGCCTAGCTAAGTCACTCCGGACATGAACTAGAAAGCATAATTAATGGGTTAGAAATGCAGAGCAGAACGGTGGGGCTAAAAATTAACGTGCAGAAAACCAAAGTAATGTTCAACTTCCTAGCCAGGAAACAGCCGTCGCAATTGGCAGCGAGGTGCTGGAAGTAGTAAGAGAATATGTCTACTTAGGGCAGTTAGTGACCGTAGATCCGGATCATGAGAGGGAAATAACTAGAAGAATAAGAATGTGGTGGAGCGCCTGTGGCAGTTTCTCTCAGATCATGAATGGTAGTTTACCAATATCCCTCAAGAGAAAAATATACAACAGCTGTATCTTACCGGTACTCACCTATGGGGCAGAAACGTGGAGGCTACCAGAGAGGGTTCAGCTTAAGTTACGAACAACGCAGCGAGCTATGAAAAGGAAAATGATAGGTGTAACGTCAAGAGATCGGAAGAGGGCGGAGTGGGTGAGGGAACAAACGTGGGTTATTGACATCCTAATTTAAATCAAGAGCAAGAAATGGGCTTGGGCAGGGCATGTAGTGCGAAGGCCAGATAACCGCTGGTCCTTAAGGGTAACGGAGTGGATTCCAAGAGAAGGCAAACGTAGAAGGGGACGGCAGAAAGTTAGGTGGGCGGATGAGATCAGGAAGTTGTCGGGGATATAGTGGCCGCAACTGGCAAAGGACAGGGTTAATTGGAGAGACATGGGAGAGGCCTTTGACCTGCAGTGGGTGTAGTAAGGCTGATGATGATGATGAATATTTCTTATACAGGTTAGCTTTACAGTGAGAAAGAAAATGTCGGCTGGCCAAAAATATATCCTTCAAGCCCTACAATACATTCATGCAGGAATGTTAAAACGAGAATGAGGAGTAGAGGTATACTTTTGGACCCCAACGAGAACCAAGAGGCTGCTTCATTTATTCTCCTCAAGCGTTCCTGGGGCCATCTGATGACGGTGAAGGATTTTTTTGGCATAAGGGCATCTGTGGACAAAGAGCGCCATGGCAAAAGGTTTTTCCTTCTACTCATGGTGAGGTTAGAGACCGTTTTGCCTAGCATTTCTCCTTCAATAGGCCGAGCACCAGGCGAGGGAAAAGCTGGTACACATTGTATCACCGGTCGGTACCCGACGGCACTGGAAATCGAACCTCTCATCTCCCGCATTGGGGCGGATGCTCACGCCACTAGGCCAACGCTGCGGTACAAAAGAACTTCTGATCCTGCTGTTGCGGTAGAAGCACTGAATGCGACAAAATATGTTTACATGCATACTTTTACACCATGTCATATATGAAGATGGCAGCGCTAGCGGCACACAAGACAGAGAGAGTTTTAAAGAATACGGGAGAGGTGTCGGTCGTTGTTGACCTGACATCCTACTTTATATCAAGGTTAAGGAAGGGGGTGAAAAGAGGGAGGAAGGAATAAAACAAAAGGGTAAAGCAAGCATACATACCATTCGAGTACTCGCAAACACGAAGAATCATTAAAGGGTGCCCGTCAAACCCGTGTTCCTGGGATAAGCTAGTAGGGCATTTTTCTCTACGTGCAGCCGAAGTCGCATCACTCCAGGGTCTAAGAACATGTTTCATGCATAGTACAGCGTCCTGGCATAGCCGTAAGGTGCTTAGCAATGCCTTGCGGTGTGTACCGAAAACCTGGCAGCAGCACGGCAAGTGGTCGAGATCTTCGCGACCACCAGAGCGCAGAGGGCTGCTTGATGCCCAAATTTTATAAAGACAGTATATCGTGCAAGGAACGTCCAAGCGAATTCGGTACAGGTAATTCAGGTCACACACCGTCTATGGATACTAACAGCTGTGTGGTTATAGCTCTCTTTGACGCATGGTCCATTCCCTGAGTGCTTGCTATCCGATTATTTATCGTTTCATCGCGTTGACGGATCGGGCTGAGGGGAGGGGTGGTTACCGCTAACGAAGCCACAGGGTTAGGTGTCATATCGAAGCGGGTTTGTTTCTACAGTTTTTTTTGGTCGGATTCGTGGTTGAGTGGACGCTACTCTGAACCAGGATCCGAGCTATGTAGGGTGGCCGTGAATAATGTGGAAGCCGAAGTTGGCCTTTTATGCGAAGCATACTAGCCGCACAACCGAGCTCTTCCTTGCGTGCCGCGCGCGGCCGCGTAGCTACCACTTGACCTAAATCGGCGCACCACGTGATATGACGTCACAACAGCTGTGAAAGCTGGGGCTCAACTCGTGCGCTCGCTTGCGGACGCGCAGCCTCCACCGGCGGCCTAACTCCCGATCCTTCCGCTAGGGGCGCTGACGTCACAACAGCTGTGAAAGCTGGGGCTCAACTCGTGCGCTCGCTTGCGGACGCGCAGCCTCCGCCGGCGGTATGCTTCGCATCCTAGGCTTAACCGTAAGCTAAGCCAGGCCATTTTTTCTGAACGTTTTCTGAAGGTGCAAGCTTTGCAGAGAGGGGTTGCCCTCGGGTCGGTAGCGTTGTACATATGTAAGCAGCATGGTTAGTACCGTTAATGCGTTCATTCATTAATTCGGCAGTTTTTATTGGAGGCGATCATTAGCTACAGATGCGGACATTGATATACTTGTAGTCGTGAACTGCGAAGCGGTTGCATAACACCCAAGCGTTGCGTGTGTTTCTATTGTTAGAGGTGGAGCATGGTGGCATTAACATTTGCATAGACGGCACTCGTTCCTTGATCCCAGTGGCGAATGCCATGTTCTCCACCTTTTCTTTATTGAAGTCTTCACAGAAGACATCTGAAGGGCGGGTGAATTGGTAAGGATATTGCCGGGAGCGAATTTGTAGCGCTTGCTTTGGTGACCCTTCTGAAGAGCTATAGCGAATGATTATCATTCCGCATTACAGGTGGAAGGCACACAACTCCTTGATATCAGGATCGTGTCGCATTAGGTCTGCAGATTCACGACAGTTCAGAGGTAGGCGGTAACTACAGCATCAGATTTTGTCTCGCCTGGCTGCTGAGCGAGAATAAAATGCCTAAGTCTCGATCGGAGAGTTTGGATCCATGACAGTCTAGATGAGGACGAAGAGCTGCGCGTCTCTGAGGCACGGGTCACTCGCGATGCCTTCTAGCGATTAGCGACCTCACTTTGAACGCCACGACACACAGCTCAGACGCTGCCATCATTGTTCAGCAGTGCGTTGTGATGGCATAAAATGGTGATTTGCTGCGGTGCGACATGAACGCGACATCATTTTAGGTTAAGTACAACCCGTTCAGAATAGTAGTTTGGGGGAAGGGTTTGCTGGGTAGCTGGAGGTTTTGAACAGCGGAAGCCCCATGCTGATCGGAAGAAATCTTAATTCTTCTAAGACAATCAAAAATTAGTGCGTATGAGGAACATGACTTCTGAATGATGCGTAGTTCTATTCTGAAAGGTTGATCAAAAAGATAGTGCAAAGGATATGGGTTAAAGTTTACCTGAGGCCAGGTTGTCCGGAGTTTCTTTTTCCAGAAGTATGGCCGATACTGCAGCTTTACGATTATTTCCTAAAGAGGCTAAATCTTCTCTTTTGTTAAATAAATCACAAAATGGAGAGGTCGTTTGAAATCATCAGGTAAGCAGCAACACGTTCGCGCTAACAATAGCAGACTAAGGTATGCACACTGTGAAAAAAAAGTTTGAAACCAAAAATGATATCTCTCTCCCAACATTTCAATACTTTTCAAGGCAGGATCTCACCTTTTAGTATTGAACTAATTTATTTTCTTGCGAAAAAAAACAAAAAAAAAAACAAAGTATAAACACTAAAAACTGGGAAAAAAAGAAAACGTTTTGGCTAGGCTAGAGGGACTCGGAGATGCTTTGACCTTTGTGCGGATGCGGAACTACGCTTTCGAGAATTAAGGATGCCTTTAAAACAAGAGGTAGTGTAGAGAATATTCGACAGTAGGCATCAACGGCTGGCAGCATCCGCACAGGTTGCTGTCTAGGCGGATGACTTTGTTATTACTGGCGTTTGCTCGAGCGGCACATACCCACGGTAGGGGATTGGCCAGGGTGCGTTGTGAACTCAAACGAGAAAAGCAGTTTTACTCAGTCAAGTAGGGAATCCCTCGTTAAGTTTTGGTTTCACTGAATCTAATTTTTAAAAATTTCAACTACCAGAAGCGTCTACTTGGGCAAAGATGTAATCAAGGAGGGCATCGAACACTTGTTTACGAACATGGGCCCTGACGCTTGCATCAAAGTAAAAAACTGGGTGTCGCACAAAGGGTGCACAAAACAAAAAAAAAAAGAAAACAGAGCGAACTCAAACTAATGAGATGTAATGAGATGGAAGTTTTATTTTCGACTGCAGATTCTTTACCTGATTCCTGACGACAGGGCCTGGCATATTGTTCATGCTGTCACTTGGTTTGGTTTGTCCCAAAGCAACTCAGGCTATGAGGGACGCCGTAGTGAAGAGATCCGGAAATTTCGACCGCCTGGTGTTCTTTAACGTGCACTCACATCGCACAGCGCACGGGCCTCTGGAATTTTGCCTTCATCGAATTCAGCTGCCGCGGCCGGGATCGTACCCGCGTATTTCGGGTCAGCAGCTGAGCGCCGTAACCACTGAGCCACCGCGGCGGGGCTCATGCTGTCACTTGGAAGTGAAAGCAGAAAAACAAAATGTAACCAGTCTGCCTTTTATTACAAATGGTGCTTTGTTGCATCTTTTTTATTCTTCAGAGCCAACTCTAGGCCAGTAGTGAGTGGTGACACATTACGGTTTCCATTGAGAAATGAAGAAGACTGAAATAAGCAGTACAACTTATCCATCTTTTTTTCACATTAATCTGCCTAAAGGACAACTAGAAGCGCATGCGACTAATGAGAACGTCCACCAAGCACTGCTTTTGAACGGCATAACGCATTCGCTTTACAGAGTTGTAAAGTGAATGCATTTCAGGAATGAAATCGTGGCAGTTTAAAACCACTTTTCACGATTCTTGAGGTGCGATCCTCATCACAAAATACCGCTACTGCTCAGATATGTCGTCGTCGCTGACATTAATGTTCAGTGCAAGCATACCTACTCTGCAGAATTCGAGAAGGAATAAAAGAGCAAAAACGCTAATTGTATTTTGATTGAAAATCTGAACGACGTCGTGTGGCAGTGTAATGAATAGGTCGAAGAAATCTGTGATGTAAATTGTAAGTAACACTAATCTTGAAAGTTAAGCAAAGGCCTAAATGCATTGCAGGCGTGAAATTAAACAACATAAGTTTTACGCGAAAACTTTCCTATCTACATCAAGGCCTAGAGTGAAAAGTGGAAATGCAAGTTATCATTCTATGGGTCCTTGCATAGTACCAGAGGTATTCCATGAATGTACAGGAAAATAATGATACCGTTGAGAAGGTGAGAACTGGCTTGTTTAAAATGGCAGCAGAAATTAAACAAACCCTAGACTTCTCTCCCTACAGCAACAAATGACCGCCTATTTCAACTCCAGTCATGGAACTCGTACCATTCATTTGGAATTCCTGTGAATAAAAAATTAAGTTTAGAATTCAGAAGTAATTTCTCTATAAACATTTTTATGGGAGCAATTGAGAAGCAACCAGTGCAGAGTGAGGAACGTAGACAGTAATACTTAGTACTTAGTCCTTAACAGCCACCTAAAATTTTAATTGTTGAAGACTCTAAGCGCTTCAGGCATTTCACCATCGAGGCTTACGTCTGCCCGTGGACAAGTGGATCAAAGAAGGAATACGCGAAGTTTTGGTCCTTCACAATTAAAAACGCCCTGGCGGCAAAATCGATTTACTGGCCTTCGTATAGTGCCGATGGAGTTTAATTTTTTTTTTTCAAAACACTCTTTGTTTCTTTTATAGATGAACATGCTCGTTTTAAAGGGAACACAGTGCATGACTAATCAACCTGCGCATATATTGAATTACACGCCATATGAAGTTTACCTCTTCATATTGCCAGCTGGCGCGGAGAGTACACGACGGCTGTAGTGATTGTACTCTCAACTTGCCATAATTATGCATTGCAGTTGTAACGCTCCCAGGCTTCATTTTTTGGTGCTTTTGTTGGTTTTCGTTTTGATTTTTGATGTATTTCGCGAATCTTTCTATGTGATAGTTAATTTTAGCTGATTGGTTTATAGGTGTGTATCAGCGCTGAACTCCCACGAGAAGCTTGCAGGATTCCTTTTGAGGGTCTTCGACGCTCTGACAAGATCTTCATGAAAGATCATACAAGATCTTGTATTTTGTTTTGTCCCACCCTGCTATGATCTGTACAAGATCGCAGTATCTATAAATAAAATAAAATAAATAAAATAAAGAATGTGGTCGTCTGACATTCGCAGGAATCAGGAAGTCCGCCAAAGTTTAGACCGACCAAAAGTCGCCCTTAAAAAATTTTTGGGGCGACAATTTCCCAACACCTTTTAAAAAGACTTTTCAATTCGAGGACGTTACTGGCAGCATTGTCAAAATTGCTTAGAATTACGTCAATAACTAGCTTATTTTGTCTTCTTTTAAGCGTGAAATGCTTTTAGCTGCCATTCTCGGCATAGTGAGGCCAAAATTGTCAGAAGCTGAAGAAAAATATCAGGCAGAACTTTAGAAAGAACATGATCCCATACTCGCCCAAAGCGTTTCCAACTTTTCTATCCAATGTGCCGTATAATACAGAAATTTACTGTAAATACAACACTGCACATTAATACTACTATGCATCCTAAGCATTCTGCCGCAAGTTGATACAAGGAAAGAGCGGCTGCAAATGGTGTCACTGAGCGTCTAAGGGCGTGGGAGTGGCGCTGGCACTGGTGCTTAACGGCATGCGTCGCCGCAGAGTAGATTTTTGACGCTTTTTGGAAGAGTTTACAGGCCAGTCATTTGTGTGGAACTACATTTCAAGAAGCTTAGCGGCAGA
Organism: Amblyomma mixtum; assembly: GCF_055824585.1. Classification (NCBI taxonomy): domain Eukaryota; kingdom Metazoa; phylum Arthropoda; class Arachnida; order Ixodida; family Ixodidae; genus Amblyomma; species Amblyomma mixtum. The sequence continues at coordinate 178,876,845 of NC_143013.1, read as the reverse complement.
ATTTAAACCTCCACGGGAATTTTTGGAGAAACAAATGGGCACCACTTCTTTTATGCACATAGTAGCGCCATGAAAATTGTTTCGCGAGGGTTATCAGCAGCGGAATATCCTACGTTAAACTCAAAGCAGACGCGATAACACCCAAAACTCCGCAAGAGATCTATACCGCGGCTCTTTCATATGCACGCTCCTTCTTGAACGGAACAAAAGCATTTGAGAAAATTAAAACAAAGTGAAGCAGCTCTCAAAAGCCGCGGGTAGAATTTTGTTGCTGCGAGTGCAACGATGCATCAGGCACAAAACCTGCTTCCACTCGTCAAATTTGAATACAACGCTTTTCATCTCTTAGCGCGGGAAATATATACAGGACATACGCAGTTGACTGTGAATAAATGACGCACGTTTCACCTCAAGTACTTCAAGGTTTTCAGATCGCGCTTTGCCTTGCGTCCAAATAGTCGCCAAGTATGTTTCGGGATAAACCGTTTAAAATCATGTATTGGTAACACGGCAGGGCGGATATACAATGAGTGGGAAGTGCCGTTCTTACACGAAGGTTTTCTAATAAGGGAGTAATTACTCATTGACATCCACCAAAGCGCAGCCATACGCCTACAAATAATACTCGAGGAATAATGCAACAGCTACAAATATTACAAAAGTGGTTCCTTGCTTCATGTTTCTTAAAAATTCAGAGGACGGGCGCCACAAACAAGTCCACTTGCTCAAGGGTCACTAAGCTCGATCAAGATGCTGCAGGCTTCCGAAAAGAAAGCATGGAAAGCGCATTTTATTTGTCTGAGCTAGAAAAAAACATGAAATCACTGCGGTGAGCCGCATTGGGAGAATGAGAAAGCATTGACGTATCCTCGGCACTCGGCGCCTCTCTGTGCCTTGTTTTATTGATAAATTATATAGAAATTAATTAAACATAGATGAATTCATTAATTATTGTTCAATTAATCATTTATATATAAATTAATGAAGTATCTACACATTGGTTATTTGTCAACCAAATAATTAAATACCGACGAATTATTAATTATCGCTAAAATGATTATTTCTCAGAATAATAATGAATCATTCACCAATTAGTCAATTAATAGTCAAGTGATTAATTATAGACTTATTGATTAATTACCAATCAACTGATTAGGTTTTGGTTGGTTTATGAGGTTTAACGTCCCAAAGCGACTATGGCTATGAGAGACGCCGTAGTGGAGGGCTCCGGAAATTTCAACCACCTGGGGTTCTTTTACGTGCACTCAAATCGCACAGTGCACGGGCCTCTAGAATTTCTCCTCCAAATAAATTCAACCGTCGCGGCCGGGATCGAACGCACGTATTTCGGGTCAGCAGCCGAGCACCATTCTGAGCCGCCACGGCGGCCAATCAACTGATTAGTTGTCGATTTTTTAAACTTATCGATAAATGGTTGATTACCAAATTCGTACGATTTGGGAGAAAATGTTTACGTATCTGTGTAATCACTACGCATATATTATAAAGCATAAATGAAATGTAGAAAAGCCATGGGGCCAAATAACGGATACTAGCTTCGACAAGAGAAAACTTTGACACAATTTATTCCTGTAAATTACGGAAATATTCATGGCGCTGACGACTAGATTCTTTCCAATCAATTGTTTTGGCCTTTACATCGTTTTGCGCCGGAATGGTACTCTATACATCGTTTCGTTATTCGTTTGTTTCCATAGTTTTTTAGCTTCATTCTGATTTAATTCCTGTGCACTAATTACTCAGTCGAATTACGCTTCTAGCTTTTTTTCGGCCTTAGTAGTTTCCACTTCTTGTCACAATAATTCACCTGCCGCGGAAGGGACGGCTACTATAAATCATAATAAAGTTTAACATTAATATATCAATCACATTAATATAGAACCTTTAGTTATAACTAAATTCGCACAAATAAAATGATCTACGCAATGCATGCTTATGATTCAAAAGCCAGAGGAGCTTGCCTGTGGCGGTCGGAAGCGGCACCTAATCAGCTATAGGAGGAAGGTTGGGCAGCTTGCTCAGGAGACTGGAGATATTTTTCGGTTGTTGCCGTAACAAAAGCCTCCTCTGTCGACCGAACGGTGTTCAACGAACCAAACCAGAAGGATCATTCTTCATGTGCATCAGTACTACAGTTGTTTCTGCACAACTGGCTGAGAACTCGGTGACAGCAGCAAAGCCACTGCATCATCAGCGCCGCGCATGCGTACGCCAAGCTAGCAATCGATAACACTGTCCGGTCGATGGGGCCTGAAAGAAAACTTTCTTCGCCCAGCCTTACCCAATTTCCAGGTTGGTCTTTTCTTGGATATCAACCAGCCTTGTTCACTGCTGCTAATCGTTCAGTCTTAATTAATCAACGTACCCTGCTTGCGATGAGCGGAAACCTTTTATGTTGCTTAAGCGGCTGATTGACGCCTAACTTTGCCTTCATTTGACTGGCTGGTCGATGTGCTGTCGACAAAATAGTCATATGTGAGTTATTGATCACGTATTACAATCGTTATTATCCACATAAAGCTCTTCGAGAGACCAAAAGGCACATTCTGAAACGAATTGAAAGCAAAAAATCCATATATTGGGCGTCAACCAGCATCCGGAAAGTGCGAATAAACCAAAATTATAAAATTCTAAGTGAACGAATTAGTGATAGGTGGAAAGATTTTGAAGAAAATTCCCCAAGGCTTTCTGATCAGTAAATATAAAAGAAGTGTAAACTATGCACCCTGTATCACCAACAGCCGAATGAGCCCAGTGTCCCTTTGTCTCGTGATAAAGGTCTCGACAAATTAACGAATATGTAGACTGATGCATGAAAGGATTTCATTAAATGACTTCAGCGTTCATAAAAGCAAAAAGAAAACTGTATTGGTTATAGTTTCTGTCATGAACTCTGCGCACAAAGCTCCAGATATTTCAGTGCTCGATTCCTGTTTGCCCAGTTTTTCTGGAGAGCTTACAATTGGGCATCTATAAATCTTAATGGTCTTGTTATATATTCCGGCATTTCCTGTTTATTTTTATGTTATGCATGCTCTGCTGAGTAGCGCCGGCGAGTGAGCCTGGTAACAGAACAAGACGCCTGCTGAGCTCCCACCGAGAGGCCGAAAGAACAGAGACTAAAGGAAATGCAGCATCGGATGGCCCTGTGCATTTACTATATTATTAACGTCAATGCATTATGTGCTTCAGTGACGAGAAAACCCAATTTTCGGAAAAAGTGTCGCCCGAAAATCCACTTGACTCGGCAAAGAAAAATAAACTTTCTTCCGAAGTTGTCGGGAATTGGACCCTCCACTTTACTTAGGAAGGCCACGAAACTTTTTCTTCTTAACTTTCTGTTTATGGTCAAAAATGGTTGCACAAGAAGCAGAGAAAAATAACAATAAACAAAACAATAAACAAAATCGGAGCTGCAATTTACGCGGCGTTTGTTTTTTGGGAAACAAAGTTGAACCTAGTATATGCGTTGCCTTGCTACTGTATGATAAGTAGGTGTGCCATCAGAAAGCAAGCAATTTTTTTAGAAATGAGGAAAAATAAAAAGAAAATTAACTAAAATAAAAACGACGTTTTTGTTATCAAAGAGCAGAAGTAGCAATAAGTGCTTTCCGCAACTTTTGACCACCTCGTCAGCGCTTTGCCACAGAAAGAAAAGCCACAGTAAATACAGCACTGAGCGTGAACAACTCAACAACGCAGAGAGAGCAGTGGCCGAGGCCAGCGAAAATGAGAAAGAGGCACTGCAGGTGGCTACTGGGCACGATGTCATGTGTGCATAGGCGGAACCAGTCCACTTGTGCTCTGAGTTGTAATGTCGCCACTCACCTTGCTATCATTGCAGGTTGTTATCATTTCATAGCTAGTGCACAGTGTGTAGAAAGAACACGTCCAGCCAACTTAGATATAACATTACACCACATGATATTTTTGTATTTCATACCCATTGTAATATTGAAGAAACCTATATGCAGTTGTTAATTTTAAATGTTCCGAAGATCTCGAATCAAATGTGGTCGTTACACGATATCCTGATTCTTAGAAAACGGTGCTAGGCACTTTAAGAAATTGATTGACTGAGAGGTATCACGTGAGTAATGAACATGACTTATTTCGTCTGAGGGGGGTCTTATATGACAACGCATATCGATGAAACTCAATAGGTTAGTTTTTTTTTTTCATTCAGAGGGAGTTCTCGCGCGGCCACTCGTTTCTTTTGTGTTGACAGGAGAGCGCTGGGGTGAAGGCATAACATATATAAACAAACGAAAGAAAAGCAACTGCGTATCAGAGCCCATGAGCTTGCTTCCAAGCTAAGGCTTCAGATTGTCCGTTTATATAGCCGAATCGCCCGCCTCCATGCTACGCAGGAAAATTTGGTAACGTGCGAAGCTATCTAGTTGCACATCCTGACATCCAGAAGCAGAGAGGACACGGCTATCTTTCTAGTGGCGCGCTATCCGGCATACCGGTGCTCACTTATATATTGGAACGAACGGCTGGTTATGCTCCGAGCTTTTCTTCTCACAGCCCTCACGCTGCAGAGTGTCAGCTTCTGCAACGCTGTAGTAGCCCTATGCTCTGCCGACGCTAACATCGAATGGTGGCAAAGCGTGGTCTTTAGTCGGAGTTTCGATGGTAAACTTAAGACGGCCGGCACGAAACAAAAGCCAGCAGTGAGAAAAAAGCTCGAAGGAAATTGAAAATGTGAAGAAAAATATTGTTAATAACAGAAAGTATGACCGTTTTCGATTGCAGAAAAGAAATGTAAACCACATACGTAAACTTGCCGAACTACATACCCGAGATGCAAGCTACACAACAAGGTATGCGGAGACATGGATAGTCCCGACCCCACGGTTAAACTCGGGTAGAGAACGCCTGCAGTTCACTCTTCCGTCCCTGCTAAACGCGTATATATATAATAATTTTGACCTTTTCAGTTCGTCAAACAGGTCTTTGCGTGCTTTGTATGCTAGCATGTAGAATTTTTGTTTTGTGTGTTTTTTTTCTTCCTCTTTTTTTTTTCTTTGCTGCCATTACCTGAGTCTACCCAATGTGAATATTGTGTCAGTATTGTATAATGTTCTTTCGCTTTCTCTTGTACCTGCTCATTATTGTATACTTGTTATCACGCTTTGCAACTGCCTTTTGTATTAAAAGCCTTGCTGTCAAGCTGCTGCCAAGCGAAAGGGGGCTGCGGCTTAGTCAAGCTGTCTCTCACAGCTTTTTCTGCGCCTCCGCTGTCTGTATCTTTACAAGGCAGAAATAAAGAATTTGAATTTAAAATCACCCAGCGATTGCCAATATCTAAATTGCTCCACTCGAACAAGTATTCTACATCAGGAGGAACGTAAATTTCCTCCATCATGTTGTTTATAATCTCCCCGATCCTCTGCAGGGGTCTCTGAATTTAAATAAGCGACATACTAACTGGCGTTCCTAATAAAAAAAATTAGGAGAGATACAAAGGTACGCTTTTACCACACCTGCATTCAGCCCATCTAAACCTGGGCAAATCGCCGCCGATTGCCTGTTTCAGCTCCATGTCTATAATCAAATTCCAAAAGCTTTCAGCGACTGGAATTGCAGAAATGAATCGTTCGTTTAGTGGAAAAACAGGAGACCGGCCATGTAAGGTTTCTTTAACGCATTATTTTGGTTATTCCTATTTAGAAGCATCAGTAAAATATCACCGGCTTACAGCATATCCAGCCAAATAGACCACCACAAAGCCCTCTAAGCCCCGCCACAAAAACTATTTCTCAGCTCCGATAATTTTTCGTGATGTCATCCCTGGACTGGAAGCCAACCCCACTCAAGTGGAAACGAATCGAGGCCGTCGTCCTGTAAATGCCATGCCCATCTTCCATGGACTGTCCCATACTTGAGGCATTTGAGCGAATTAAAAAAAACTATTACTCTGAAATTGTTCACCTTCTGTTCGGAAGATTTCAGGAGGGGAAGCTTTTGCATCTAGGTAATATTGTCACGCGTCGCTCAGACGAAGCTGGTCCTAGGGACACTGGTGGTCCAGGACCACAGGAGAGCTGGCGCCAGACACAGGCCAAGTGGTCGCGGCCGAGATCACGTGCGATTATATCTCCGAGCTTCCTTCTGCACCCTGCTGGTTGAGGATGACGTTGAGAAAGGGGAAAATCAAGGCAGAACAAATAACACACATGACACTGCTCCCCTCCAGAAAGGCGCATCGTCCCAATGCGCAGAGAGGCAAAATAAAGTCTGAACAACATGTGTAAAGAGCAAAGAGTTAGGCCACGTGCTCCGAAGGGTCATATTACGCTTTGAGTCGAGCGACGTGAACAACTTCGGAGGCAGGCGGGCGCCGGGACGCCCGCGTTAAGATCGGCAGACTTCGTAATTTAACTCGCCTATACGGCGAATCACCTCGTACGGGTCTAAGTATGTTTTCAGCAGCTTCTCGCTTAGACCATGGCGTCGAATTGGAGTCCATACCACCACTCGGTCAGCGGCATTGAACTGAACATGAGGGCGGCCTTGGTTGCATCGTCGAGCATCAACTTGCTGCCGGGCTTGGATGCGAAGGCGGGCCAATTGTCGGGCTTTTTCCGCAAGTTGCGGGAAGTGTTGAGCATCGGCGTGAGTGTAGACGCCTGGCTGGTGAAGCAGCATAGCATCGAGCATGGTGATGACTTCCCGGCCATGCACCAGGCGAAAGGTTGAAAATGCGGTAGTTCCTTGAACCGCGGTGTTGCTCTTATAAATGACGTATGGTAACACTTCTTCCAAGGTTTGGTGCTCGATGTCGACATTCATTGAGAGCATGTCCGCCAGTGTTGTTAAGGCGCTCTATAAGCCCGGTTGTTTGCTGGTGGTATGCGGTAGATTTGTGGTGGTCTTTGTGACTTAGCTCAGTATCTGTGACAGAAGTTGGGACATAAATTCGGCATCACGATCAGTGATAAGGACCTCTGGGGCACCGTGTCGAAGAACGACTGACTCGACGAAAAACTTTGCCGCATCCGAAGCCGTTGATGACGGCAGGGAGCGTGATTCGGCATATCGCGTGAGGTAGCCCGTCGCAAAAGCGATCCAGTGGTTCCGCGATTGCGACTTAAGAAAAGGGTCGAGTGTGTCCATACCGATCTGCTAGAACAGACAAAGCGGTGGCATCATGGGGCGATGGAGTCCCGCAGGCTTCACGGGGAGGGTCTTACGTCGTTGACACTCGCGGCAGGCCCCGGTGTAATGGCGAACCGTCATGCCGAGTTGTGGCCAATAGTACTTCGAACGTATTCACGCGAGCGTTCAGCTGAACCAAAGATGTCCCCAGGAGGGTTCATCATGACACACTCCTATAATTTCGTCGTGGAGATCAGTGGGCACAACTAAAAGCCATGACCTCGGGCTTAGGGCAAAGTTGTTATAAATAACGTTGTCTCGAAGGCATAAATTAGGTACTACGCATACAAAAGAAAGTGGAACTAAGCCTCCTTGACCCTCCAAACGTGAGATGACGTCGTGAAGGTCGGGGTCGAGCCGCTGCCGCGCCGCCTTATCTCGCTAATTAAAACGCCTAGGAAGATGTCATAGTCGTCGTCCGTTTTAATTGGCGCGGATTAGACAGGAGCGCGGGAGAGGCAGTCAGCATCAGTGTGTCTACGACCGGACTTACAGACGATCGTAGCGTCGAATTCTTGAAGTCGAAGCGCCAACCACGCTAGACAGCCTGCAGGGTCCCTTAGATTGTTGGTCTCTGACCACCTGGAATGAGCGTCCATACAGACACGGTCGGAACTTTGTGATCGCCCACAATACTGCGAGACATTCCTTTTCGGTGGTCGAGTAATTGGTTTCCGCCTTCGACAAAACACGACTGGCGTATGCGAAGACACGTTCGGCGAAGTTATGGTGCTGGATCAAGACGACTCCGAGGCCCATGCTACTAGCATCAGTGTGTACCTCAGTCGAGGCGTGCTGATCAAAATGGCCTAGTGCAGGGGAAGCCTGCAGGCGCCGTTTTAGATGGTCAGATGCAAGCTGCTCTTCATCCGACCACTGGAAAGGGACGAACTCTTTCGTGAGGCGAGTGAGCGGCGCGGCGATATCCGAAAAGTTGGGTACAAAGCATCTTTAGTATGCGCAGACTCCCAGGAACCTCTGCACAGTGTTCTTGAGCGACGGCGTCTGGAAGGAAGTGACGCCCGCTGTTTTATTGGGATGAGGAGGCAGACCTCGTGACTGACGACATGACCCAGAAATTTTAGTTCGTCATAGGCAAACTGGAACTTCGTAGGCTTGAGGGTGCGGCCGGTGTTTCTGATAGCCTGCAGGACCGCTTTTAGGCGCACAAGATTTTCATGAGACGTGCTTGAAAAAATGAAGACATAATCAAGGTAGACAACGCACGTTTGCCATTTGAGGCCGGTGAGCGTGGTGTCCATAATAAGCTGGAGGGTCGCTGGAGCTGCACAGAGTCCGAAAGGCATCTTGAATTTTTACAGTTTATCTGGGGTGATGAAAGCAGCGATGTCGCGCTCATCCACTTCTGTCTGACGTCATCGATGCGCGGAAGGGGATAAACGTCCTTCTTCGTGATTCAGTTGAGGTGCCAGTAGTCAACAAAAAAGGAAAGGGTGCCCTCTTTTTTCCTTCTCCAGCACCACCGGATCAGCCTACGGGCTGTGAGATGACTCGATAATGTCATCGGCCAGCATTTCGCACTGTTGATGTATGGTTTCAGGTCCTTTTAACGAAACCCGTTAAGGTGACTGTCAAACAGGATGGACAGCGTCGTCGGTCTTATTCTGAGTTTTGCTATTAGCGTCTGGCGTACCCCTGGTGACGTAGAAAAGCAGTCGTGGAACTCACCCAGCAAAGCGACGAGCTCGTCTCTCTCCTCAGCAGAGAGTTGCGGTGCAATGCTGACGCCTAAAGGCGGCACCGAGTCCTGGGGAGCGGGCGGATTGGAAGGAGCCGCAAACAGGGCCTTAACATCGACTGGGGCGCTGAGGCCGATCACTGTGTTCTTGGTGAGGTGCTGCGGCGCACTGCGAAAGTTGGTGACCAGAACTTGGGCGCAGCCAGAGTGAAGCCGAGTGTCACCTATAGCAACAGGAACACTCCAGTCCAGAAGCAGCTGCGCACTACCTTCAAGAAGAACTTCGCCAGAGGCAATCGGTGCGGACTCGACCAGCAAAACAAGCTCGCGTCAGGCGGAAAAGTCAGGTGGTCCACTAAAATACACGCCTCGGAGAACGCCGACTCGCTGCTCGGTGCGTCAAGGCAAGGTCGACGAAGGGTGAGGCGGCAGACGCCAAGGTCGATAACTGCGCCGAACTCGGTCAGGAAATTGTTACTGAGAATAATATCTCTCGAGCAGCGCTGCAAGACGACGAAGGTAACGGGACGCTTGAGACCGTTCATCTCAACACGATTAGATTGGCAAACATTTATTCCGTCAAAAATGCAGATGCACACGGTCCGCGCTAGATGGCCACCAAACCATGGCTGGCGGCGACCTGAGCGGAGAACTGCAGCGGCCGACCGGGGTAACGGGGTGGCCTCCGGCGGTTTGTATGTGGGCCATCCCACTGCGTGAGTACCTTGCGAAGGCGGCGCAACAGCTCCCCACTCACAACGGAGTAGCAGGCGCCGGTGTGAACGAGGGCCGTTGCGGCGTGGCCGTCGATAAGTCCGTCGATAAGTACGTGGCCGTCGATAAGTACGTTATTTGTGTGATAAATATGAAAAGAAGGCTACAAGAAAGTAATCTACGTTATAATCTGTCCTACGGATTAGGCGGAAATGTAGCTGAGCAGCGACTCCCGGGTTTAATGTATGCGGACGATATTGTACTGTTAGCAGATGGCCAGGAAGATTTACAAATTTGGTTAATTATTGTGGAGACGAAAAAGACGTTCTAGGATTCAGTTTTAGGGCAACTATGTCAGATGTGATGATTTTAAACGATAAAACTGATCAGGTGCTTACAATACAACGCCACGAAATACCCAAAGTGGCCAATAACAATACCTCGAGATATGGCTAAACGATGGGCAGATATACACGGAAAACCATGAACAGGCTCTTAGGGCAAAAGGACGAAGAGACGCCGGGATAATGAGACATAGGGCATTATGGGGGCACAAAAATATTAAGTACTGAGAGGTATTTGGAAATGAATAATGGTGCCAGGGCTTACTTTCGGCAATGCGGTTCTGTGCTTAATGGCAGAAGTTCAGTCGAGATTACACGTAAATCAAAGAGGTGTTGGAAGATTAACACTAGGTGCCCACGGCAAAACCACAAACGAGGCAGTACAAGGGGATATGGGCTGGGCATCGTTCGAAGCACGGGAAGCTAAGAGTAAAATACTATATGAAGAACGCCTGACGAAATTGGACGATAACAGGTGGGCAGATAAGGTATTTAAATACTTATACAGAAAGAGCGTTGACTCACAGTGGCGGAAAAGAACTAGAAAACTAACCAGTAAGTATGCCAGTCATGAGGACGGAGAAAGAAAGAGCATTAAAGGACAGGTTAAGATCCAGGGAGTTAAAAATTGGATGAATTCAATGTAAAAGAAGCATAGTGTAGAACTATATCGATACTGGAAAAGGCAGATCAGGGAAGAATTTTCCTATGATAACTCAAGAGGCAGTGCACTACTTTTTGAAGCTAGGTCAGGGTGTCTTAGAA